>NC_134694.1:114548155-115748155 GCF_050947455.1 Rhinoderma darwinii | reverse complement strand
AATGGCTCCCTTTGGTTGGGCTGAACCAGCATGGGGGCCGAGATAAAGCACTTCTTGAGGGTCTCAAAAGCCTGGACGGCCTCAGGGGGCCAATGGAGGACATCAGCACCCTTGCGAGTAAGGTCCGTAAGAGGCTTAGCGACGACCGAGAAGTTGGCAATAAATCTCCTGTAATAGTTAGCGAACCCCAAAAAACACTGTAGCGCCTTCAGGGAGGCAGGTTGGACCCATTCCGCCACAGCCTGAACCTTGGCAGGGTCCATGCGGAATTCATGAGAAGTGAGGATTTGACCTAAAAATGGTATCTCCTGTACCCCAAACACACATTTTTCGGTCTTCGCAAACAGATTATTTTCCCGGAGGACCTGGAGGACCTTCCTGACATGCTCCACGCGGGAGGACCAGTCCTTGGAAAACACCAGTATGTCATCAAGGTACACTACAAGAAAATTACCCAGGTAATCTCTCAGAATTTCATTAATAAAATTCTGGAAGACGGCAGGGGCATTACACAACCCAAAGGGCATGACCAGGTATTCGAAATGACCTTCGGGTGTGTTGAACGCAGTTTTCCACTCATCCCCCTCTTTGATGCGGATAAGGTTATATGCCCCCCGTAGATCGAACTTAGAAAACCATTGGGCCCCCTGAACCTGATTAAAAAGATCCGGAATTAAAGGAAGGGGATACTGGTTCCTTACGGTGACCTTATTCAGGTTCTGATAATCAATGCACGGCCTAAGACCACCATCCTTCTTCCCCACGAAGAAGAAGCCAGCACCTACAGGAGAAGTCGAGGGGTGAATGAAACCCTTGGCCAGGCATTCTTGGATATACTCCCTCATAGCTTCACGTTCAGGACATGAAAGATTAAATATCCTACCCTTAGGAAGCTTGGCACCAGGCACCAAATCGATGGCGCAATCGTAATCTCTATGAGGGGGCAACACCTCGGAGGCCACCTTAGAAAACACATCAGCGAAGTCCTGAACAAACTCAGGAAGCATGTTTACCTCCTCCCGGGGAGAAATAGAGTTAACCGAAAGACATGACATCAGGCATTCACTACCCCATTTGGTGAGATCCCCAGTATTCCAATCAAACGTGGGATTATGCAGCTGCAACTAGGGAAGACCTAATACCAGATCGGACGATAATCCCTGCATCACCAGTACAGAGCACTGCTCCAAATGCATGGAGCCAACAAGGAGTTCAAAAACAGGAGTATGCTGAGTAAAATAACCATTAGCAAGAGGAGTGGAGTCGATACCCACTACCGGGATAGGATAAGGCAAATCAATAAAAGGCATTTTTAGAGACATAGCAAATTCCACAGACATGATATTAGCAGATGAGCCAGAATCCACGAAGGCACTGCCAGTGGCAGACCGGCCAGCAAACGAGACCTGAAAGGGAAGCAAAATTTTATTGCGTTTCATATTAACGGGAAATAGTTGTGCGCCCAAGTGACCTCCCCGATGATCACTTAGGCGCGGAAGTTTTCCGGCTGTTTATTCTTGCGCCTGGGACAGGTGTTCAGTAGATGCTTGTCACCCCCACAATAGAAGCAGAGACCATTCTTCCTGCGAAACTCTCTACGTTGTCGAGGGGACATGGAGGCCCCGAGTTGCATAGGTACCTCCGAGTCCTCCGTGGAAGAGCGAGGAGACGGGACCTCGGGGGGAATCGCAGGGAAGTCAGAGGGGAACACATTGAAACGTTCAAGCTGACGTTCCCTGAGACGTCGGTCAAGTCGTACTGCTAGGGCCATAACCTGGTCTAGGGAGTCAGAAGAGGGGTAGCTAACCAGCAGATCCTTCAGGGCGTCAGATAATCCTAACCTAAACTGGCACCTTAGGGCCGGGTCGTTCCACCGAGAAGCTACGCACCACTTTCTAAAATCAGAACAGTATTCCTCAACAGGTCTCCTACCCTGACGTAAGGTCACCAGCTGACTCTCGGCTAAGGCAGTCCTGTCAGTCTCGTCGTAAATGAGTCCGAGGGCAGAGAAAAAACGATCGACGGAGGAAAGTTCAGGGGCGTCAGGAGCCAAGGAGAAGGCCCACTCTTGGGGCCCTTCCTGGAGTCGGGATATAATGATACCCACCCGCTGGTTCTCGGAACCTGAGGAGTGAGGTTTTAGGCGGAAATAAAGTCTGCAACTCTCCCGGAAGGAGAGAAAAGTCTTACGGTCCCCTGAGAACCGGTCAGGTAACTTGAGGTCGGGTTCTAGAGGTGAGGTGAGGGGTACTACTAAGGCAGCGTCACCCTGGTTGACCCTCTGAGCCAAGGCCTGGACCTGTAGGGAGAGGCCCTGCATCTGCTGGGTCAGGGTCTCAAGGGGGTCCATGATAGCGTCAGCGTAGGAGAAATGGTAGACTAGGTATGGGCTTGTTATTATGTAATGGCAGGAAGGAGGTGAAGGGAACAAGTGAGCCCTAATCTACCCACCGCCCTGTCCCTGCCTACTTGCAACGACCTGCCCTAGGCTACGGGGTACAACTTGGCAGCGGTCCCTACGCTGTCTAAGTGCAAGGGAGAACAAACAGGGAACACGCAAGGGAAGGGGCAGTAGCCCATGGAACGCCGCGAGGAAACGGAGCGGTGAATGAGTCAGTCAGGATCAGGATGTAGTGGAGTATACCAACGAGAGCACGGAGCAGGAAGCAAGCCAGGGGCAAAGCGAAGCAGGATAAGCGGAACTGAAGCAAGGCAGAAGCACGGCAGAAGCAGGCTGGAGCAAGGCAGCAGTGGGGCCAGGAATCCAAGAAGAATAACAAGCACTGAGGAAGAGAACACGGCAGGTATAAATGGACAGGGGGCGGAGCTAACTCCGACTGACCAGGCCGCGATAGGCTCTCCCACTCCTGAGCCTGCCACCCTGGTTGGTGGGAGCCGGTGTCAGTCTAAGAGGTCTGGCCTCAGGTGTCGACTGATTAATCCCGGGAGTATACACAGACGTAGTACCTGGCAGATCCTTTACAATAGATTTTTTTTCGTACTAAAAACTTAATTTCACTTTTTCTTTACAGAATTTATTTTCTCCACTAGGGGACTTGAACCAGCAATAGTTGGATCACTGGTACGGTACACTGCAATACTAATTTATTGTAGTATATTGTCATTTGTACAGGTTTCTGTTAAACCCTGCCACGGGCCTGTTCCTGGCTGTTAGTCCCGGGTGTCAGCTGTAAAACACAGCTGACACCTGCAGTGCATAGAGCGCTCAGCACGTAAACACGCTCCATACATCACCCCCCCCCCACACCCGGACGTAATGGCACGTCACGGTGCGCAAAGAGGTTAATCTTCGTCTAGGACTGGGAGCGATCTTCCATCTGCTTCTGGCTTCATGTATTGAGCTTCCCTGCCCATTCTCTTCATAAATGAAGCCTCCTTGCCCTGTTTTCTTCATGGGTGGAGACTCCTTACCCTGTATTCTTCATGGGTGGAGCCTCCTTGCCCTGTTCTCTTCATGGGTGGAGCCTCCTTACCCTGTTCTCTTCATGGGTAGTTCCTCACTGCCCTGTTCTTTCCTCTTTCTGAATCATTGTATGTGATAACAACAGTTCTTTTAAAAGACAAGAATCTTTAGTTACTGAGTCAGGAAGTGATGTAATTTGATTGACGGACGCAGATAGGAGGACATCATTGAGCACCGTAGGGGGGATCTCACTCATTACTATAATCATTTTACATTTTAGTCAATGTTGTTTGAAATCCCACATGCCCAATCCTTCTTTCCCCTGACATCTGCCGTTGGGGGAGAGACCGCACTCCCCCATACTGATCAGATAGTCAGCCGATCCCACCGAAATCGGGGGGTTTGGATAACTTTAATCTAAATTGTCAAATATTTATGTTAACTTCTCAACATCACAGTTTATACAATCCGTAGTCTTTTGGGGAACTTAGGGGCGGATAGAAGTCACTTTATCATGGACCTGATTGTGCTTTATTACCTTATATATTACTTACATATTTAAAGGTGTATTCCCACAATTGACATTTATCACCTATCCACAGGATAGGTGATAAATGTTTGATCTCTGAGGGCCCCACCTTTGGGAATTCCCCAGTGATCAGTAGAACAGGGACCCTGAGCCCCCTGATCCTACTCACTGTGGTCATGCCTAAATAGCGTGGCGGACGAGCATGCGCCCTGGGGCTCTATTCACTCCGTACTCATCTTAGTCTCAGAGACTTTGAATGGAGCGGCACCGTGCATGCCCATCCTCTGTTCCATTCAAAGTTCTCTTCACTGTCATCGTGCAACGGGGGGGGGGGGGGGCCCTGTCACCCCAATGGTGCCCTGCAACATGATCATGGGAAGCCGATCGGTTGCCATTGCACCCGGGGGCAAAACGAAGGGCCCCCTGTCCTGCTATGGGCTATGACTATTTACCTGTTTGGCCATATCAAAGGCATGGCCTAGTAGATTGGCTGTCAGTTTATTACTGACAGGCAATAATACTTTGGTAAACTAAGGATGTCAAAGCATTATAGAATCGATGAATAGATCGCATTAAGAAGTTTCCCCGCTAGACAAAATAATAAAAACATTAATAAATAATTAAATAAAGTTTATAAAATACAAAAAAACTGAATTTTTTTTTTCCATAAAAAGTGGCTTCATTGTGTAAAAGTGTAATAAAAAATCCTGTCCATACTTAGTACTGCCATAATTGCACTGACCCATAGAATAAAGTTAAAGGGGCTTGGCCAGAACCACAAATTATCACCTATCCAGAGGATAGGTTATAATCTGTTCGCTGGGGGCCCCACCGTAAGACCCCCACCGGTTGTGAATTTTCATCATTTCGAAGATACGGGGAGACACCTGCCTTTGTTTCCGTATAGGTCACTAGCAATAATAATCCAATGGCCGCTGTAAATACAACCCGGACATTTCATTTTGTGAAGCAAAGTCATGCATCATGTTCTGAGAACAAAACTTTTTGTTTTTTCAGCAAATGGCCCCCATTTAGTCACAGCAGAATTTTGACTTTTATTCTTTATTTGCTATATTCCCAAAGCCACGTATGGATAATTGGTTTATCTGGGAGATGTGTTATTCTCTTGAGTAGCTCAATGCTGATAAATCTTGTTTGGATTCAGACAGGACAGGATTCATGATACAAAATGAGGAGCAGGGAACGTGCTTGACTTGCGACGCTTATGACTGTAATGACCCTCAGCACGACAGGTTTGTGCACCGTCATTTATTTCTGCAGATGTGTGATTATTTTTTCCTTTATGTCGTCTTTTCTTCCTTTTTCTCAGAAGTAGAGATCTTTTACATTGCGATAAAAAATAGTATATTAAGTATATTACAGACTATAAACCATTGGTCCCCACAAGCGGTCTCCAACCTATGGCACTCCAGCTGTTGCAAAACTACAATTCCCAGCATGCCGGGAGCCACTGGTCTACATTATGAGCTATTTATTGGGGAGTGAAGGGCTACATTAGGAACATTTGCCTCTACCACTGAGGGATCTCTATGTCACCATCCACACCATGTGCGGACCAAACATCATTGAATCTAATCTCAAATTTTCTTCATACCAGTGAACTGAGAACTTTTTTTGGTTTAAAGGGGCACTCCAGGCAAAATCTATTTAACAGACTGCGCTGGTGCCAAAATGCTGCTTGCGTACGGAGCAAAGTCGAGTGGAGCAAAAAAAAAAAAAGAGAGGTGCTGGAATTGAACAACACATTTTTATTTTTACTTTTTGGACATTTGTTTTTCTTTTTTTCATATAATTTTGTTTTTTGTTTTTTTGTGTCTTTTTTTTAAACCTGTCCATCATTTCCTTCCTTTTTTCTGGCTGGAATTTAAATGTTTTAGTCAGCAACGTAAAAAAGAAGAGACAAAAGGTGTCTGTCGGGCTAGGTGAGCACTATTTTTTCAACAGTTTTGGGCTCAGCAGGCCTTGGTTGCCTATAAAAATGATTTCAATGATTAAATTATGAAATTATTAAAAAAGTTAGAATATATTAAAAGCAAAATAAATTGTTCATTAATTACCATATTTAGGCCTCCTTCGCACACAGAATTTTTCTGTCCTTTTAAACCGCAGCAAAAAACGCTTCTAAAAACGCTAGCATTATTAAAATGCATTTAACATGTGTTTTCAAGGCATTTTTAGTAGAGTTTTGTACATGATTTTTTTCCCGGTGTTTTTAAAGTCCTATAAAGAAGCCAAACGAAAAACTCCATACCCAGATCATGCCGTATTTGGAAATTGGATTTTATATTAAAAAATATTTTTTTTTATAAATACATCTTGTCCAGTTACTGAACACATTTCAACAGATTTGGGCTCAGTGGTTTTTTTTGTGGACTTTACCAGGAACCAGTACATTTCTCTTTATACAGTTTATGGCTTTCTAGTTTTACTAGTTTACTAAAAGACTGTAACATAATTAAATGGCTATAATAAAATATAATTAATAATAAAATAAAACGGTTAAGAAACCCCAAAACTTTTTTTTCTCATGGGAACGTGATTATTTTGTTAATAAAGTGCATAGTAAAACGGTGTGTACATTGTGCAAGACGACCATCGCTTTGTCCAAAAAAGGGAGTATCGAAAGACACTTAAAACAAATAATTCTGAAATTTATAATAACTTAAGAAGGCAAAAAGTGAGGCAATTAAAATCGAATCCGTCTGTGCAACGTCATTGTGTTACAAGGCCTGGCGCACAGGAGCAACGCTCGCCTCTTACTATGTGTCACAGCCAATAGCAAAGAGGGGAAAAACTTTTCAAGATGGTGAAATGATTTAGGGTGGATTTCCACGCTTCAAATTTTTGGCAGAAATTTCCTCAACTGAAAATTGGTTCCAATAATCTGAATGGATTTATTTTGGCAGCAAGTACATGGATTTCTGCAGGTTCCATTCAGATGAATGGGACAGTCACAGAAATTCCTACAACAAAATCTGCCATGTGTGAATCCACTCTAAGGAGGCCTTGTTAGAAGCTGTAAATTCACTATTTGATTATTTCAAAAATAAGTCTGACATGGTATCTGGAATAAATTCTCTTCAGCTTTCTACTAGAACAGTTGTCAAACCAACCTGATTTGCTTTTGTGAAGAGGTGAGCAGAAGCCTAGACAGAGGGGCCGCTGTGGATATAGTGATTATATGAGGGGTGAGGAGAAGCCTAGACAGAGGGGCCGCTGTGGATATAGAGTTTTTGGAAAGGCATTTGAAACTGTCTCACATAGACGTCTAATGGGTAAATTAAGGACTATAGGTTTAGAAAGTAGAGTTTGTAATTGGATTGAAACTTGGGTCAAGGACCGTATCCAGAGAGTTGTGGTCAATGATTCCTACTCTGAATTGTCCCCGGTTATAAGTGGTGACCACAGGGTTCCATGCTGGGACCACTATTATTCAACTTATTTATTAATGATATAGGGGACGGGATAAATAGCACTAATTCTATTTTTGCAGATGACACCAAGCTATGTAATATAGTCTATGGAAGATGTTCGTGAATTACAATCTGATTTAAACAAACTAAGTGTTTGGGCATCCAATTGGCAAATGAAGTTTAATGTTGATAAATGTAAAGTTCTGCATCTGGGTACCAACAACCTGCATGCATCATATGTCCTAGGGGGAGCTACACTGGGGGAGTCACTGGTTGAGAAGGATCTGGGTGTACTGGTAGATCATAGATTAAATAACAGCACAATGTCAATCAGCTGCTTCTAAGGCCAGCAAGATATTGTCGTGTATTAAAAGAGGCATGGACTCGCGGGACAGGGATATAATATTACCACTTTACAAAGCATTAGTGAGGCCTCACCTAGAATATGCCGTTCAATTCTGGGCTCCAGTTCACAGAAAGGATGAAAAAATACAAAGAAGAGCAACTAAACTAATAAGGGGCATATAGAATCTAAGTTATGAGGAAAGATTAAAATAATTAAACCTATTTAGCCTTGAAGAAAGACGACTAAGGGCCTGTTCACATCAGCGTTGGCTTTCCGTTCCGGGGTTCCGTCGGAGGTTTCCGTCGGGTGAACCCTGCAACGGAAAGTCAAACTGAAACCACAGCTTCCGTTTCAGTCACCATTGATATCAATGGTGACGGAAACATTGCTAATGGTTTCCGTTTGTAACTGTTCCGGCAGGTTTCCGTTTTTCCGACTGAATCAATAGTGCAGTCGACTCCGCTTTTGATTCCGTCATTCCGCCAACGCTGATATGAACAGGCCCTTAGGGGGACATGATTAATTTATATAAATATATGAATGGCACATACAAAAAATATGGTGAAATCCTGTTCCATGTAAAACCCACTCAAAAAACAAGGGGGCACTCCCCCCGTCTGGAGAAAAAAGGTTCAACCTGCAGAGGCGACAAGTCTTCTTTACTGTGAGAACTGTGAATCTATGGAATAGCCACCGCAGGAGCCGTCACAGCAGGGACAGTAGATGGCTTTAAAAAAGGCAAAGATAATTTCCTAGAACAAAAAAATATTAGCTCCTATGTGTAGAAATTTTTACTTTCCCTTTTCCCGTCCCTTGGTTGAACTTGATGGACATGTGTCTTTTTTCAGCCATACTAACTATGTAACAGTAAGAAGATTCACCGTTTGACCATTTCGACTGCTGCATAAAACTTCGGGTGACAAATTGTTCTCCAAATATCAGGTAATTAGTCAATGCAAGTAAATTTTTCATCACTAGAAATCCGTACAAATTCCAACTGAATTACAAAAATTACAAAAAAAATCTATTTAAAAAGTAACATTTTTATTGTCTTTTACATTCATTTATTTTACTTGCCATAAAACTGATCATTAGCAAATTCCACAAATTTCAAATTCTAAACATTCGATTTGGAATTTTTTTTATTGTCTTAATCATTCATGTATTTTTCTGCTTGGCCTGAAATTGATAATTAACAATTTCCCAAAAATGTAAAACATTAAATTTTAAAAGATGGAATAGTCTACCACAGGAGCCGTCACAGCAGGGACAGGAGATGGCTTTAAAAAAGGCTTAGATAATTTTCTAGAACAAAAAAATATTAGCTCCTATGTGTAGAAATTTTTACCTTCGCTTTTCCCGTCCCTTGGTTGAACTTGATGGACATGTGTCTTTTTTCAGCCGTACGAACTATGTAACTATGATATGATTAACTTTGTAAAAAGTCACAGTTTGGGATCGCTGTCAAGCTTTACTCTTGCCTGTACCTTTATACAGCAGGTCACGATCTAGGGGTATGTGGACCCACTAGGCCACTCCGCCGTAGCGGATAGGCAGCTCACCAACTCACAGTCTATGCACAAAGTCTATGGTAGGAGTGTAGGGTACCTGGGATAGTCCAGACGGCAGCAAGAATTTTGGCACAGATAGGGCTGGAATTGGCGGGTTGCGCCAGAAGGGGCAGATGGTATCCGGGATGACAGGGGACACCTGATGTGGTGTATTCCAGCAGGCGAGACAAGGCACGGCTCGGGTATTAAACCGGCTCGGGAACAAGGCACAGCACATGATACAGGAAATAGGAGGCAGGGCACGGGAACACTGGGAGCAGGAAAACACAAAGGGACCATTTGCAATACAGACATGGGAAAACTACAACAATGCTCAGGCATGGAGGCGAAGGGCAGAGCCCTTCTTATAGTCCAGGATGAATGGGGGTTAATTCAGGGAACTTTAACATGTGCGCGCGCTGGCCCTTTAAGACCAGGGCCGAGTGAGCGCGCATACCCTAACAGGCAGAGCAGGGCCGAGCGGGCGCGAGTGCCGGCTTCTCCTAGGAGGGAGACGCTGGCGGGATGCAAACGGTCCATAGTCGCGGGCGTCGCAAGGTAAGGAACGGCGGCGGTCCGCGACCACGGCCGTGACACAGCAACCCTCGAAAACATATGCAACGTCCCCCCCAGACGGTCCTGTCACAACTTGGTACCAAGTAGATCTTAAGACCCTCCCAAGTTACAACCTTAGATCTCCACCTCTTGATGTTAGCCTACCCCAGGTTTAAGCCATGCGAATAATAATAATAATAATAATAATAATAATAATAATAATAAAACGTCATATATCTATATGAAAGTGAGACTCTATAATAACACATGGTCGCATTTTTTGCAACTTTTTAAAAAGCCTTCTCGTGTAAGAACCTTAGAATTCTTTTCAACTAGTTCTGAGCTTTCTTGGGGCTTTAGAACAGGTCTCTGGGTGACAATCTCTCTTGGCTACCCATATAAATTTGCACTTCACCCCCCCCCCCACTCCCTAAAAAAATATCTCTCTCTATTGCTTTGCTCATTCAACAGACTTTACATGATTCATAAGGCAAAAAGGTCACATGATGAGCACTGCTGAATCCCCCCTTCCCCCAGATAGGAGAGTTTATGGAACTATAGTTCAAAGTAATGGTCTCCAACCCGGGGTTCTCCAGCTTTTGGTAAACTACAACTCCCAGGGGGGGTGTCAGGACATGCTCAGAGTTGTACTTTAGCAACAGCTGGATAGTCACATGTTGAAAACCACTGTTTCAAAGCATTGTTAGAACCGATAATAGAGTAATACGTTTTTAACTACACCATGTGGGTATCATCAGTAAGCAATCCGTCATCTGTGGTTGTACTCTATGAGGCCTAGGTTCTCACTGTTCTTGACTGTCTTGCACAAAAATAATTTTTCATTTTTATAAAAATGTTTTATTCATCACAAATTTTCTCCTGAATTTTTAGGTTGATTGAAGAGTTAATGGAATGTTCTGAGTTTTATGGATGGAAGAAATAACACAGATCTGGTTCTACAAGGTTCTCGTACTTGGAGACATTTGTCTCAGGAAACCTTCACCCACCAGTTCCATGATGTGTGTTTCGCTCCAACCTTTATATAGCTAGAAATTTTTGCAATGTCGTTATGAATCTTCCCTTATTATGTAACTTTCCATGACCGTTTAGCATGTAGATTTGTCTCATGGATATATAAATAGGGATAATATGGTCTACTGATGTTGTCTCCACAGCCTTCGTTATTTGGTGTTCACTACCTGTGCACGGCAATGGAATATAAGATGGGTACAGTCTTCATATGTATTACTGTCTGTCATTTCCTTGAAGACTCCATATTGCATAAAGAATTAATAAGTCATCAGCTGTCCTATCCTTTAGATCTTGGACTCTGAAGATATGGATCTGAAGAATCAAACCTTCATTAGTTTCACTCTACTGGGCCTCTCGGAGAAGTCGTATCTCCGACTGCCCCTTTTCTCTCTTTTCATGGGCGCCTACATTCTCTGTGTTATGGGCAATGTGCTCATCCTTATGCTCATCTCAACGCAGTCACAACTCCACACCCCAATGTACTTCTTGTTGGGGAACCTTTCCTTTGTAGATGTATGCCTGACATCTATCACTGTCCCCCGAGCTCTTTCTAGCCTCCTCTCCCAGGACTTGTCCATCTCATTTCATGGTTGTTTCATTCAGCTCTTCCTATTCCACATGGTGGGTAACATGGACAGCTTTTTGCTGGCCGTCATGGCCTTGGACAGGTATGCTGCCGTTTGTCAGCCATTGCATTACTCAACCATCATGAGCAAGAGGGTATGCATCTCTCTGGTGACTTCCTCATGGATTATAGTCAGCCTTCACTCAACTCTTTTTACCGCCATGACCTCTACTCTTTCCTACTGTGGTTGGGTCATCCACCACTACTTCTGTGATGTCCCAGCCATGCTGTTACTCTCCTGCACAGACACATCTGCTCGGCAAATGGTCGTATTCATTGAAGGCTCACTAATAGTCATGGGACCCATGTTGTTCATCCTGGGCTCCTACGTTCTCATCATTAGAGCTGTGTTGAAATTACGTACTTCCAAAGGCAGGCAACGGACCTTCTCCACATGTTCCTCCCACTTAACTGTCGTCATCTTGTTCTACAGCTCAGTTATTTTCATGTACTTTCGCCCAAGTTCCCTCTATTCCGCAGCCTACGATCGGGTCATAAGTGTGGTTTACAGCATCATAACACCAATGCTTAACCCATTTATATATACCTTGAGGAACAAGGAGGTGAAAAATGTTGTGAAGAAGGTAATACAATATGGCAGGAAAGATGGTCAAAAATGGATGCAAGAAACAGAAGATGAGGACTAGGAATATTTTTGTGGAATGTTTTTGATCAACCTATTTTTTTTATATATAATGTCAAGTTTTTTTGTATTTTTGTTAATTTGACTAATAAGTACCAGGTATAAAGGCATAAAACCATCATGGTCCATCTAAAGGGGGATGCATCAAACTGCCAGTAAAAATATGTCTTCTTGCCTCAGACACAAATGTTCCTGGTCCTCTCGGGTTCATTACATTTCATTAATAAACCTTCTACATTGATTGGTCTTATTTGTCCTATGCTTGGTATAATTTGCCCTCAGCAGCGGGCACAGGATTCTTCTAACAATGAGGAGTCATTACATTCCACACATCTCAGTAAAATACTCTCAATGTGCAGAAGTGTTTGAAACTCCTATACACAACGTACACACTTAAAGGGGATGTCCAGGATTATTTATTTAATTTATTTCTGTTACTTATATAGTGCCAACATATTCCCCACCACTGTATAGAGGTCCTCACCTACTGTCCCCGGGGCTCTGGCACTGGGGCTTACAGTCTAAATTCCCTATCAGTATGTTTTTGGGGTGTCGGACACAGATAATTAGTGGGGAGATGATAATGTCTGCTGGTGTCCTGTACATTTCTATAAAACAAGTCCATTCACAGAGGGTTTGACGTGATGTTGTATCTTCTTCTGCATGAAACACAATAGGTTTTGGTCCTCGGTTCTATTTGCTTTCCAATTAAATGCCGCACCCAGACCACAAATACTGAGACTCAGGACCAGCAATCATGATATATTATCTATAACTGGACTTCTGGTCGGTCTTTATTGGACATAACACATCATTGCTCATTCCTTCATGTTGTGAAGCAACTTCTAATGGACTTCTGGTCTACAAAGAGGGATTCACGGAGCCAATGATAATAAGTGTAGAGAAGTGCGGGTTGCAATGGGTCACAGCTTGACCATATGTGAGACCAATGACCGGTGAGGGATTGCACTGATTATTTCATATACCGCTACACTGTACAGGACTGTAAACTTAGAACCCTCAACCTTTCCCCAACCCTCAAAGCCAGAAGACAATGCAGTAGTCATGGACGAATGGTCTCCCATTCCCAAAGCTTAGGGAGAGCCCCTCTGCCGCCTAGGCCGCCACTCATGCTTCTGCCAGAGCTCAAGGTGCTAGGTTTTCCTTCACCAGAATGGGGGGTGTCCATAATGTAGATTCGTAGGGACTCTGTGTCATCGTACATGCAGCATTGCTGTGTGTATGGACCCTTATTGCATCAGAGCTCTCTCCTTTGTATGAGCAGATTTTTGCCCTCTAGATGTTAAAAATAATGTTTCATTCACTGTCTGATCTTTAAAATGCAGAGAAATTGAAACACAAAGTATATTAGAAAGTTGCAGAAGCTTTGATAATGCAATAAATAAGATTAATTTACATAAAACCACTTTCATCTTGCAGTTTGCTCTGGGCCCTCATCGGCTTCTGTACCTTCTCTTCTACAATCTCTAGGTGAACTGTGGTCTGGATATGGCAGCACCTCTAGTGGCTTAATAGTTTGGTGTCTTGGGACACTGGGGCCTAACTTCACCAGAGCAATGTTTCCTTGGAGAGTATCTATTTCACAGGTTTGTGGGCTTCTTTCGGTTACATAGTGGCCTCCTCTGTGGCTGACTTGCTATATTGTTTTTCCATCTGAGTGTAAGGTTCTGAAGAGTACAGAAGAGGCCTCGCACTTGTTTCATTGTAGAGGTGAAAAGAGGTGAATGAGACCTTTGGTGGGTTCATGTTAATGAACTTTTCTGAGATGCCTCAGCTTCTCCTCCCTCTCCTCTCTGCCTTGTTGGGAGCTTAAATCATCTGCATCGTAGGAAACTTTTCCTTTTCCATGCTTATATGGCAACCCCAAATTAGTTCTCCTTTGTACGTCCTGATGGGTAATCTGCCACTGGTGGATATTAACTTTACATCTCTCTAGAGACACCTATATATGATTGCTTAATGCAGCTTTTTTGCTTCCTTGAAATTGTTAACATGGAAAGTTTTCTTCTGCCATTCACAGCCTGAGGCTGGCAGTACTACCACATCTCTAAACTTCAGCAGCAAAGAAGTGTAAGCCTTCTCCTGTTTTTCATGTCTACTCGAAGCAAGGTGTGTGGCAATATCTACAGGTTGCACTGTAGCATAATCTACAGGGGGCACTGTGTGGCACTATCTACCGGGGGGGGGGGGGCGGTGGCACTATCTACAGGGCGATGTGGCACTATCTACATGAGGGTGTGGACTGGGGGGGTAACACTATCTAAAGGGGGTATGGCAATATCTACAGGAGGTTGTGTAGTACTATCTACAGGGGGAACTGACATTATCTACAGGGGTGTGTAGCACTATCTACAAGGGGAGTGGCACTATCTACTGTGGGCACTGTGGCACTGTCTACAGGGGCAATGTGGCACTATGTATACGAGAGTGTGTAGGACTACATACAAGGGGGGGTGTGACACTTTCTACAGGGAGTGTGGCACCCTTCATGGTGCACTGTGTGGCACTATCTACAGGGGCACTGTTTGTGGCACTGTCTACATAGGGAACTGTGTGTGGATTTCTACAGATTTCTTTGAATAGGGCCACAAGACATAACTTTGCTTGGGGCCCCAGAAATGCCAAATCTGACCCTGAGGGTAAGTACAAGTGTAAAGGATTTACCAGACACAGCTTCTGTGTCGACGCCCGTGATTAATCAGTCTGCATCTGCTCCTAGGTCTGATAGAGTGACTCGATCTGCTACCACTCAGGCTGGTAGGCTGAGGAGTGGGAGAACCTATCACAGCCTGGCCAGACGGAGCTAGCTCCCGCCCTCTGTCTATTTATACCTTCATTTCCTGCTTTTCCTTTGCCTGTGATTCTGACTGGTTTCCTGGCTCTGCTGTTCCTGCTAGTACTATTGACCTCTGCTTCAATTTGACCCTGGCTTTACTGACTACTCTCCTGCTCAGCGTTTGGTACCTCGTACACTCCTGGTTTGACTCGGCTCGTTCACTACTCTTGTTGCTCACGGTGTTGCCGTGGGCAACTGCCCCATTTCCCTTAGCTTCTGTGTACCCTCGTCCGTTTGTCTGTCGTGCAGTTATTGAGCATAGGGACCGTCGTCCAGTTGTACACCGTCGCCTAGGACGTGCCGTGCAAGTAGGCAGGGACTGAGTGGCGGGTAGATTAGGGCTCACCTGTCTGTCTCCCTACCCCGTCATTACAACAAGGATACTGACTGCTGGGATCTTGTTTCTAAGTCTATCATGTGTGATACTGTTTGCTGGGGCCATGTATCTAAGCCTATCACATGTGATACTGACTGCTGACGCCCTGTATATAAGCCTATTACATAGTTACATAGTACGGTTAGAAAAATACATATGTCCAAGTTCAACCAAGGGATGGGAGAAATGGGAAGGGATGAAATAAGATTTCTACAGATTGACACAGGAGCTGATATTTTTTAGTTCTAGGAAACTATCTTTGCCTTTTTTAAAGCATCTCCTGTCACTGCTGTGACTGTTTCTGCGGTGACTATTCCATAGATTCACAGTTCTCACAGCAAAAAAGACTTGTCACCTCTGGAGATTGAACCTTTTTTTCTCCAGACGGAGGGAGCGCCCCCTTGTTTTTTTCAGGGCGTTTTGCATGGAACAGGATTTCACTATATTTCTTGTATGGGCCATTCATATATTTATACAAGTTAATCATGTCCCCCTTAGTCGTCTCTTTTCAAGGCTAAATAGGTTTAATTCTTTTAATCTTTCCTCATAACTTAGATTCTCCATGCCCCTTATTAGCTTCGTTGCTCTTCTTTGTATTTTTTCCAACTCCATGGCATCTTTGCTATGAGCTGGAGCCCAGAACTGGACTGCATATTCTAGATGAGGCCGCACTAAAACTTTGTAAAGTGGTAATATTACATCCCTGTCCCGCGAGTCCATGCCTCTTTTAATACACGACAATATCTTGCTGGCTTTTGAAGCAGGTGATTGACATTGTGCTGTTATTTAGTTTATGATCTACAAGTACACCCAGATCCTTCCCAACAAGTGACTCCCCCAGTGTAGCGCCCCCTAGGACATATGATGCATGCAGGTTGTTGGTGCCCAGATGCAGAAGGTTACATTAATCTACGTTAAACCTCATTTGCCTAGTGGATGCCCAAACACTCAGTGTGACCATATCGTCTTGTAATTTATGAACATCTTCTATAGACTGAACTATATTACATAGCTTGGTGTCATCTGCAAAAATAGAAATAGTGCTATTAATCCCATCCTCTATATCATTAATAAATAAGTTGAATAATAGTGGTCCCAGCACTGAATCCTGGGGTACACCACTTATAACCGGGGACCATTCAGAGTAGGAATCATTGACCACAACTCTCTGGATACGGTCCTTGAGCCAATTCTCAATCCAATTACAAACTCTACTTTCTAAACCTATAGTCCTTAATTTACCCATTAGACGTCTATGAGGGACAGTGTTAAATGCCTTTGCAAAGTCCAAAAACACTATATCCACAGCGGCCCCTCTGTCTAGGCTTCTGCTCACCTCTTCATAAAAACACATCAAATTGGTTTAACAACTTCTGTCCTTAGTTAAACCGTGCTGGCTCACATATAATACTATTTTTGTCACGTACTACTGTATATAGTCCCTTAAGAGCCCCTCAAACAGTTTTCTTACGATGGATGTTAAAGTGGTTATGTGGGGACCAAAAATTATTAGCCGTGGACTCACTGCAGTATGTGTGTACACTCATTAATATAGATTCTGGTCCCCCGTCGCGCTGATTCTGAGATTTTCATAGATTTTTATACCGCTGCTGGGGGACCAGAAGTCTTATTGCTCAGTCTATTTTGATGAAGATACGACTTTTTGTTGAGTGACCGATCCTGCTATCTACTGGGGGCACTGTAACACTATCTACAGGAGGGTTGTGTGGCACTATCTACAGGAGGGTTGTGTGGCACTATCTACAGGAGGGTTGTGTGGCACTATCTACAGTGTGTGCTGAGATATAGATAGGCTCTAATTTGAAGTATAGCAAGAATGTGTTTATTATATGTTGAAATAAAACTGCCATATAGTGATCAAATAACCACATAATGACCAAGTAATATCACCATAAGGCCCTGTTCACACTGAGTTTCTTTCGCGCTGATTTTGACGCGGAAATCACATCTGAATCAACGCCAAAAGACACTCCAAATCTCCTCCCATTGATTTCAATGGGAGTCAGAGGCATTTTCCTCAGCGGTTTTTGTGTCCTTGCGGTATAAAAAGCGACATGACCTTTCGTGGGGCGTTTTCCACCTCAAAAACCACATTAATGTCAATGGGAGATGGAAAAAAATGCAGCAAACTTTCTGCCTGCAAAAAACTATGTGTGAGCTGACCCTAAAGGGGACAAGTAATACGGGACCCACGCCTATCTCTTTCTTCCGATCTGTGATGCGGCTAATGCATGTGATTTTCGACCATGAAAAAGAAAGCGTAGCTGAGCTACGCTGTTTCCGTAACTCTTATAGTAGTGAATGGAAGTTACGTAAGCAGCGTAGCATGCGATCTACGCTGTTTCCGTAACTACCATTCAGTTGTATGGGACTTACAGAAACAGCGTAGCTCAGCGAGATACGCTGTTTTTGGAACTCAAGACCATATAACCTTTTTTATGGTCGCAAATTCACCTCATTCAGCCGCAAAACACAAGGCGGTAGAACGAAGTTTAGGGGGCCCCGTTCTAGAGATAGGTGTGGGTCCCAGATGTGGGACCCGCATCTATCTGATATTAATTACATATAATGTGGAGATGTTGTAAAAGTCCCTGCTGGGAAAAGCCCTTTAACCATTTATCGGATCATCAATAACTTCAAGAAGAGAGGTTCATAGAGAGGTACATAGCGGCCGTGCTGTAGAAGCTCAGCCACTATTTAGTGGCCGGAGCCAACTGCTTCCGGCATGTAAGTCCAGTGCACGGAGGCACCGGACCAGCTGATCTGTGCGGGTCGGGGATTGAACCCCCACAGATCATGTACTGATGACCTATCCGGTGATATCCCAGCTGCCGGCAATAAAGCGTTTTACTAATAAGGTGCTAGTGGCATTTACTGTGTATGAACACATGAGCTGCAGGACGACGGCTCCTCCAGATCACATTTTTCCCCTCATAAAAAAAGCGCGGTAATCTGACTTTCAACAGAAGTAACTTTTGACCACATTGTCTCATGAGAGCGCTGTGACTGGTGGGCTTGGGGCTGAAGTGCTGAGTTTAGGAACACTACGGTGTTAGCCCATGTACCTGGGTTTGCTGCATGCAACTTGTGTGGTAGATGGCGGTCTCCTCACTTATACGAGTTTGCGGCTAGTACTTAAAGGGAAGGTGTCATGATTTTTATTTTTTTACTTATATTGCTTTTAATATAATATTAACAACATTTTTATTTAATTGTGTTCTAATTTTTTACTTTGCAATGTATTTTTAGTTTTACTTCTCTATGGGGGCTGACATTTTTTTTTTTCATCTCTGTCGATTAACGACACATACAGAGATGGAATACGGTACATACAACCCCATAGAGAATGCGAATGGGAGCCGTTCATGCGCTGCTCCCACACAGACCAAAACGAAGCTCGTTCGTAGAGCGAAATCCAGCGCCATTTTCATGTGGACCGGAAGCCGCTGCCGGATAGCAAGATGATGACTTCCGGCCGTGGAAACTGGCCATATGTTCAACGAAGCGAAGGCGCAAGGAATAGGAGCGTAGACTAGCGGCGGCAGGAGCAGGTAATTTATGTGAACCTAAACTGGTGAAAGATTTTCAAAACTGAGACACAAGGAGGAGATCCTGGGGATAGAACCAACACATCCCTGACACTTCTAGTTGATCAGCAGAGAAAGTTACCAGTGCGCTACCTCTGCTGCTGAGAGCCAGCCACAAACTCTTCCAATGATGACATGTTCTTATTCCTGCTGGAAGTAATGATTTAATTTGGTCTTATGGGGAAAATAAGAAAGCTAAGATGCCAATATGAGCTGGTGGTGTGATGATTAAGTGGTGTCTGAGTGGTGAGTGTCTTCTGTTCAGCTCCTGGTTCAAATCCTGATGTGTGGATTGTCCAAAATAGTGCTTGGGTGGTGTGGAGGCAGCACTGTGAGATTGTTGCTGCATATGAAAGTTACTTATGCAGCTGTCCTCTTTTGAGACAGCTGTATTTTTATAGTAGATTATTACATATTTCAGCAATACACTCATGACTCAAACAGGTATCAGAATACATCCATGGGTGGCACTTTGGGAGAGGGGGAGCTGCCCAAGGTCACCAGGAGGAAAACATGGGGGGTTAGAACCCACATTGTACAGAAGTGACTCATCTATTTTTCACCTCTTTTAAAAACGAGTAATTGGACCTTCAACATGAAAAACCTTGAACAACATTGAACAACATTGAACAACATTGAAACGTGACAGAACAGTGGCTTGGGGGTTAACTGCTTTTAAAGCTGGAAATCCTGGGGAGAGAACTCACATTATCCTCACACCTTAGATTTATTAGCAGAGCTCTTTACCAGTGCGCTACCTCTGCTTTCAACCATTAACAACAAATTCTTCCAAAGACGAAATGTTCTTATTCCTGCTGGAAGTGAAGTTTACATTTGGTCTTATGAGGATAATAAGAAAGCTCAGAGATCAGCCTGAGCTGGTGGTCTGGTGCTTAAGCAGCATCTTCTGTGTGGACCCTGGTTCATATCCTGAAGTGTGGCCTTGTCTGAGAGGAGACCTCGCTGGGTGGAGGTGGTGTAGTGAGAAGGTTGCTGCATAAGAAAGTTACTTATGCGGCTGAGCCAGTTCTCTTTTACAGAACATTAACGCAGATTTCAGCAATATACTTATCACTCAATCGAGTATCACGTTCCGTCTCCCCGTAGGTGTTGCTCTATGGGGAAGGGGGAAAGCTGAATGTCGAGCACATAAGCTGTGAGCTCGCTGCTCCACCGGAACGCATTCACCTCATAAAAAGGTGCAGTAATCTGACATTCAACAGAAATCACTTTGGACCGAATCGACCGACGTGCGCTGTGCGCTATGACTGGGGGCTTAGGGCCAGGGCCAGGGCTGGTATTAGACACAGTGCATTGTGTGCCAGGGCTGCTTTTTTGTCTCCGGCCCTGCCACTAGACAGGAGCCCGTAAACAGTACCATACAGGCTTTCTACAGTACAACATTTTTAATGCAGATCGAACAAAGGAATACAGAGCTGATTATAGTCTATGAGAGTCGCTGCGGGATATCATGGTGACACGGGGCAATTTTTTTCCTTTATTTTGTCGAAATTTTGTTTTATTGCTGTCATTTAATTTTAAATTATTTTTCATTCTTCTCCTCACGTGGATGGATTTTAGGATTTATAATTGGTTTGTGTGGGAAATATACAGATTCTCCAGGGTCCTCACAGTTGGACGTGGTTAGTTGATGAGGGAGATGTTCTGCTCCTCTGTGGCTCTACATGTATTATTAAAAACCTCCGTTATTGCTGTGGATAAATTGTCTGGGGATCATAGTATAAATGATATAAATCCTGAATATACATCCTGGATAATACATATCACAGTCATATCCCGGACTGAGGAGTCAATGCTGGACGTCATCTAAGGACCATACACAGGTAACAAAGCTGAAATCTCTCCTGCGATCCCATCATATCCCATTATAGGATCTTGTATCGCTTATGATCTCATTTGTCTCTGCCTGGGAGCATTAAACATTAGTAAATTAACCCCTTAAAGGCTATGGACGCAATTGTTTTTTCCCCATTGGCTGTATTATTGGCTAAAACCACATTTACAATTGATTGTTGGAAAACATTTTCACACATATCAGAGGGAAAAAAAGGTACAGCAACCTTCACACTAAAAGCTCAAACAGTACGTGAGTAAACTGAATCCTGCATTTCAGTGGTGAGAGAAAATATATAAATTATATTTGTCTCGGTGAAGAAATAAAAGCAAAAAATCATATGGTTATGGTCGATCCCGGCGGTACAAAACGGAATTTCATACACCGCATGCAGTACCTGTTCGACAAAAACCAGCAAATTTTTTCCCAAATTTCTCTCCTCGGCTTCAGCGTCTCTTTGGTCAGAAGCGCACACTCTCCTCCGCCCAAACCACGGGTAAGGGTATGTTCACACGGGCTATGTTCAGCCGTTTTTCGTGCTGTAAACGCCCCAAAAAACGGCTAAAAATGCGGGGGCTGAATGCCTACAAACATCTGCTCATTGATTTCATTGGAAAAAAGGGTGTTCCGTGCCCCCAAGGCGGTTTTTTTCGTGGCTGTTTTTTTATAACGGTCGTGTAAAAAAATGCCCCGTAAAAAAAATGGATGTCACTTCTTGAGACGTTTTTGGAGCCGCTTTTCATTGAGAATAGAAAAACAGCTCCAAAAACGGCCGTAAAAAACGCAAGTTGCTCAAAATACGGTTGAAAATCAGAGGCTGCTTTCCCTTGAAAACAGCTCCGTATTTTCAGCCGTTTTTGTTAAGTGTGTGAACATAGCCTAACGCTGTAGGGTTCACTAATCTTCACATTTTCTTAAGCCTCATTAAATAACTCTTGCATCCCGCAGCCGCTCATCCAGGTCAGGAGGAATCTACAGATAAAGGCTTTATTCAGACGAACGTGAATTACGTCCGTGCAACGCGCGTGATTTGCACGCGCGTTGCATGGACCTATATGTGTCTATGGGGCCGTGCTGACATGTCCGTGATTTTTACTCAGCGTGAGTCCGCTGAAAAAAAGTCACAACATGTCCGTTCCTTGGGCGTTTTTCGCGCATCACGCACCCATTGAAGTCAATGGGTGCTTGAAAACCACGCATGTCGCACGGAAGCACTTCCGTGCGAACAGCGTGATTCGCGCAACAGCTGTCAAAAGGATGAATGAAAACAGAAAAGCACCACGTGCTTTTCTGTTTACAAACATCCAAATGGAGTGTCATAATGATGGCGTCTGCGCGAAAAGCACGCAGCCGCGCATCATATGCTGCTGCCCCACGGAGCTGTTAAGTGGCTTTTGCGCACACAAAACGCCGCGTTTTTGCATCCGCAAAAACGCCACGTTCGTGTGAATAAAGCCAAAGGAAGGACAAAAACAAACACTGGGTGTGACCTGGTAAGTAACAAACTCGGCAATTATTGTAAAAACTAACAGGAAAGATTCTTGTTTCGTAGCAAAATCGCTTCATACACAACCTCAAAAGACTCCTCAGCGGTACGTCCGGCCGGATTCGCCCATTCGTTAGGAACACATTTTTTGAGGACACAACATTCCCATAAAATCCGGCAGTGGAGGTCACATAAAGGTCGAAAGTTACAATGTATAAAATCTCAATAAACATAAAATAAAAGTTAAAAACTATTTCATAATCAAACAACAAAGATCCGATTCAATATTCATTCCCCTGGTGACATTGGATTTAATGCATACAGTATATGAATTCTGTTTCCTTTTGGGATATAGTTTTTCTCACGTCCCCACCTCTCAAACTTGGCAAAATCGATTCACCCAATTCATCCTAATCACCAGAGACTTATGTATCGTACCTGCCATCTATACAGAACATGTACAAGACCACTTAAAATTATATCGTAATCTTCGTTGTCATTGTACACACAGGACATATCATCAATAAAATCCAATAGGTTATTTGTGAACTATCGCATAATAAATAGACCTTGTAGGCAAATGATTGGCACCAAAGTCGGCTCCGAATTGGGTTTTCTTCTGCTGGACCTTTGGTGGGCCCATTTCTGTGTCAGAGCCTTAGCCACTAGTGGATCCTCTGGTGGGCCAGTCTGAACTCTGTGACAAACCACTTGGAAACTATATTAATGGCCATAATGCTGGTCTCCCTTTGTTCTTATATAATGGCTGAATGGAAATTTTAACAATATGTTTTTACTTTTAAGGAGAAAAGATATTTGTCAAGTGATGGTAGCAAATCCGACGTTTACAGATATCTGACTGGATAGTTCTCTAACCATGTCGATTGATTTCGTGGTTGTTTTGCTATATTCTTAGGTTGATTCTCTTGTCAAATCCTAATAGATGGACTTCTAGAAGACAATATCACTGACTTGTATTTTCTAAACCTGGTGGCCTGAACTTCAATTCTCTTCATGACCCTTGTTCCTTTTTCGAATTTTCTTATAACAGAATTAAAAAAATACAATAAAAATTTTGTGTAATCTTTATGTACACATTATACATTACTTTCGATTGTAAATCATCCATCCTTTAGATTTCTTTTTAGATTGTCCCATGTTCACATGGAGCCCAGGAATGAGACTCATGATGGGTTCATTCTGTTGGGTTTCTCCGAGCTGCCTCACCTTCAGCTTCAACTCTTGTCTTTCTTCTTGGGGGCGTACATCTTGTGCATTGCAGGCAACTTTTTCATTTCCATGCTTATCATATCACAGAATCAGCTTCACACTTCTATGTATGTGTTGATCGGAAACCTGGCAATCGTGGATGTTACTTTTACATCAATCATTATACCAAGAGCCTTGTATGGACTCTTCTCTGGAAGCACCAACATCTCCTTCCATGGATGTTTGCTGCAGGTTTTCTTTTTCCTGGCAGTCGGTAACATGGACAGTTTCCTACTGGCAATCATGGCCTTTGACCGATATGCTGCGGTCTGTCAGCCATTACGTTATTTAGTGATTATGAACAGAAGGACATGTATCTGCCTGGTGGCCTTCTCATGGGTCATCGTGAGCCTTCATTCTACTTTATACACAGTCATGAGTTATACCCATTCCTATTGCAGTTGGGTTATTCACCACTTCTTTTGTGATTGGCCCGTTGTCATGTTGATGTTCTGTCCAGATAACGTACGCACTGAACAAATGATTATCTATATTGAAGGAACTACCGTCATCTTCAGCCCAGTGCTCTTCATCTTGGGGTCCTATGTCATGATCATCAGAGCAATAGTGAAGCTAGGTACATCACAAGGGAGATGGAAAACCTTCTCAACCTGCAGCTCTCACCTCACCATGGTCATCTTGTTCTACAGTACAGTTATATTTATGTATTTCCGACCAAGGTCCATCTACTCTCCAACTTATGATCGAGTGATCAGCATAGTGTACAGTGTTATTATTCCAATGCTTAACCCATTTATATACAGCCTGAGGAACAAGGAGGTAAAATCTGCTGTACGAAAGCTTTTTAAATAAAAATATTCGAAACATTTTTCACCTAGACTAGTCTTATTCATACACATTTCACTTCTAAGGTGGACCTTCCATTGTTTGGCTGTGATCACACCACGTTCAGTGTAGGCACCGGGATAACTCCTCTCACATAACTGAACATATCCAGAGAGCTCTGTAGACCCGACGGATCCATAAGTGTCCTTTTGGCATCCGCTGGACAGTTAAACCTATTTTATTAACTGTATAGGAGAGTGTCGCTGCTGCTGCTATTTTCCTATTCAGTTGGCCAAGGCAAAAATACATATAATGCACGGTATACATTTTTTTTATACCCATGTTTGATGTCTGCCCCTGTAGAGTATATGGCGGCATACGTCAGGACTATATGTATTCTGCATATATCAGGAGATTTTTTCTGCATATATGCCAATTGTAACCCATAGACGTAGTGTGAACATAGCCTTAATGTCACTTCCCGATTTGCATTTCTATTTTTCCCATCACTTTCGCACCTTGTTGCTTTTTTATTCTCTGTTCTGATTGCTTTGTTTTGGTTTTGCACACCGTTATTTCTTTCTCTGCTTTGATGGTTTGTGGATATGCTCATCATTTAGATGAGAATATTGTACCCATGTTTAACTGTCCGCATTCCGGATGTATCACAAAGACCCAAACTTTCGAGTAGTCCAGTGGTTACATCCAGAACACCGTCAGTTACATATGGGTACAATACGCCCGTCTGGTTGAGGCCTATTTAAAAACATTTTCAACCCCTCAATGAAACGAACATGGGAAGTTAGGAGAACACATTTGGGGCCAATACACTTATTGATACATTCGATATTATTTGAATGGCTAATTGTGCTACCTAACATTTTATGCTCCTGTTTAGGGTGAGGCCAACTATATTCTCACTTCAACATATGGAAGTTTTGTTAAAAATCGTATCTAAGGCTAGGAAATCCACATCAGATAACATCCGCAAGACTCGAGTAGTTACACATTTTCGGATGGCATTAAAAGGCGCTGGTGTCTGTAGGTGCAGCTAAAGCCTTCAATGCAATAGATTGGCCATACCTGC
Organism: Rhinoderma darwinii; assembly: GCF_050947455.1. Lineage (NCBI taxonomy): Eukaryota > Metazoa > Chordata > Amphibia > Anura > Rhinodermatidae > Rhinoderma > Rhinoderma darwinii. The sequence continues at coordinate 115,722,693 of NC_134694.1, read as the reverse complement.
CTGAAACTTTGCGAAGGTTTGGCTTTGGCTCCTACTTTATAAAGTGGATTTCAATCATTTGAAACTCTCTGCCGGAGGAAGTTGTGATAATGAATTCACTAAAAGAGTTCAAAAGAGGCCTGAATGCCTTTCTTGAGTATAATAATATTACAAGTTATGTTTACCAGATTACTATAGATGGGTCGTTGATCCAGGAATTAATTCTGGCTGCCATGTTGGAGTTAGGAAGACATTTTTCCCTAGAATGTGGAGGATTGGCTTTTGCCAACATTGCAGAAACATAAGCTGAACTAGATGGACGAATGTCTTTTTTCGGCCTTACAAACTATAATACTATGATATTATGAATTTACACGGCACCTACGGCTCAAATATTGGTGAACGGTACTCTATCACTCTATCCATCTAACCAGGAGGAACAGGCAAAGCTGCCCCTTTTCCCCACTATTATCTGCTTTGGCCATAAAGTATTGGGCTCTGTGCATAAGGTAAAGATCCCGTATACAGGGGGGGGGGGAGTGATAGAATTGGCCTTTATGCTGAAAATATGATCCTCTTTATGTCACAAACTAAAGATAACTTAATATCAACGTTATTGATAAGTTTTTGTACCTTTTTCGGACTCTATGTCAACTGGATAAAATCTGTACTTATGCCAACACAGGAAGCAGGGGGGCCGTAGTAATGTGTGGCTTAATCTTGGGCGGCTAGTTATCAGCCACAGTTTAAGGCCTTATTCACACGAGCGTATTCCACGTCCGTGTTACACTCCTTAGAACAACGGCTGTCACACGGACCTATGCAATTCAATGGGGCCATTCAGACATTGTGTTTTTCACGCAGCCTGTCTCCGCTGTGTGAAACTTACTGCATGTCCTATTCTTGTGCGTTTTTTGCACATCACGCACCAGTTGCTAAAGAAATGGTGAGAAAAAGAAAAACACCTCCTTCAGTTTTTTTTTGCCGACGTAATAAACGCGTAACATACAGATGATATACGCGTGTAAAAAACGCTGACGCGCACCGTACACGGATGCCACACGGAACTGCAATGCGCGCAAAACGGACACGTTCGTGTGAATAAGGCCTAAAGCAATGGTCTCCAACCTGTAGCTCTCAAAACAGTTGCCACATCCTGGGGCCATGCTTAATTCCTTAAAGAGGTTGTCCCATCTGGGCAAGGTCTTTCCATATACATTTAAATATTGGGACCCCCCTCTATTAGGAAGCCATTGTAAAGAGTCACTCTGTGCGACCTTCTGTTACATGGTAGCCCATCCATCGAAATGGGTCTCCGGGTGATATCACATTTCCCCTGCTGCGGCCCACAGCTTTATTAAGCCAGAGAAGCCACCAGTGAGTGGCCCTTAGGGACTGTGAATGTGGCACCTGATGTTTTGCACTTTTTACCGTGCACCTTGCCTGTCTTTTTCCTGTAGCTACTCCCGACTGCTATACGGAGAATATAGTTACTTATATCAGTCCCTATCTCAGTGGGGCACTTGGTCTAATATTCACATCGGAGTCCCACAGGCTCATACAGACTTAGGCTACATTCAGACGAACGTAGCCAACCTTGGACATGAAAAACAGTTTTTCGCGTCTGAGGTGCACACGTGCGGGACGGGTTTTCACGCATTCCCCATAGACTAGAGTCTATGGAGAGAAAAAAAATTGGACGTCCTATTTTTTCACCGACCCTTCACACCCCCCGTTGAAGCAACAGTCGTGTGAACGGCCCCATGGAAGTACATGAGTCCATGCGACGGCCGTTGTTTTGACGGCCGTCTCACGGACTACATATACGCTCGTCTGAATGAGCCCTAGGGATTTTTTGATATAAAGTCACTTACTCCATTATATTTTTGGAGAATAGGATAAATATAAGAACCAGATCATACTGCAAGCTTGGACGAGCCGCCAATTTGCTCATCGGAAATTTTTCTTAAAGTTTGTTGTTTTACAATTGACTAGAATATGTAATTCCTTGCAGTACATGAGATCCACGAGGGATTTGTCAATTAAACATAATGAATCTGTGTCTGGCTTATTAACATGATTGTTGTTTAGGGAAAATGCGGCACCCGGGAGGCAAAAACGATATAAAATCTCAGCGTTCTGTCCAAGGATTCCTAAGAAGAAGATCTTTATGTTCATTTCTCCCGATATCGTTTATTCTTGGCCCAACTTACCCTCATCTTACATATGTCTTCATATTCTAAGTGTCCCCCTCCTTCTTCGCTTCTTTGACCTCCTGAGCCTCATTCAGCTTTTTCCTTCACCTTCCTCCTTATTTTGAGATTTCTTGTCATTTTCTCCTTACACTTTTTCCATTTAACCTGAAAAAAAATGTTCTGCTGAAACCAAGATCGGTCTATATTTTTTAAAGTCTATTTTTACATTGTATTCGAGAACATTTATCAAAGACAGAAGGCAAACAAGACTCAGGTAGGAAAGAAGGGAGAACGGACATCGGCTCAAGGGGCCAAGGATAAGATTGGGTTGAAGACTTTGGGACGGGCCTCACAGGACGGGATCTGACCCTGTCCTTGGCTCTAAGTCTAGTGCTCATATCCAGAGCTGTAATAGGCTCGAGCCTCTGGTCTGGGCATTGCCAAACTTTTTGAAGGGGCATTTTCATGTGCCATAAAGCCAATAATTGCATTTACAGTTACCATAAATGACCACATTTTTTGTCTTGTTAATGTTAAACCAAGAGCTTTCAACTTGTTTCACCTTCATATGTACTTGTTTGTTTATGTATGTATGTATGTATGTATGTGGCATGCTACCATCCGGTCCGGACACACATACCTCCCCGTAATTATATATATATATATATATATATATATGCAAAACAAAGAAACTTGTTGTCACTCCAGATATAAAAGTCATCATTCTTTTTCAGGACTGTAAGGCCTTATTCACACGAACGTGTCCGTTTTGCAGGTGTAAAAAAACGCAGCGTTTTTCCTGCATTGCAGTTCCATGTGACATCAGTGTATAGTGCGTGTCTGTGTTTTTTACATGCACATGTCATCAGTATGTCACACGTTTCACGTCAGCAAAATAAACTGAAGGCGGTGTTTTTCCTTTTCAAAATCATTTCTTTATCTACTGTTGTGTGAATCACGCATAGCACACTGATGTGCGTCCGTGTGCTGTCCATGAATTTCACGCACCCATTGACTTCAATAGGTGCGTGATGCGCAAAAAACACAAGTATAGGACATGCAGTAAGTTTCACGCTGCGTGAAAAACACGGAATGTCTGAATGGCCCCATTGACTTGCATAGGTCAGTGTGACGTGCGTTATTTTCACACACGTAACATGGACGTGAAATACGCTCGTGTGAATTAGGCCTAAGGGTCAGTTCACACAGAGTTTTTTGTAGGCAGAAAAATCTGCCTGGAAAAATCAGCTCCGGTTTTTTTTAAGAGGTTTTGTACCATAAGCGGTTTTTGACGTTTTGTTTTTTTTACCTCTTCAACAGGCAGAGTGAAAAAACTTGTGTTTTTTGCCAGAAAACCATGTCAAAAACGCGTTTTTCCTGTCTCCCATTGATTTCAATGGGGTTTTTGAGGCAGAAAATGGTCATGTCACTTTTTTTCCCCTGCAAGTGTTTTTCTCCGCCTCTCTGTGTAGGCCTAACAATACCAAATTTCTGAAGAATTGGTCCCGAAAAGAATTGGATGTCTTTCACTAATATTTATTATATCTTTGTGGCTATTTCAATAAATCACAAAGTTTAGCAGAATCCACGAGTGACGACTTGTATATCGAGAGTGAGGAGTCGAATAGGAAGGTCAAATCCCACTGGAGCGGGGGCGATTACATTGAAACACTCTCCTCACACTATTTGAATTTCTCCATTTGGCTGGGTTCACACACCCTATTTATGGACGTAATTCGGGCGTTTTAATCTCGAATTACGTCCGAAAATACAGCTCCAAAGCGCCGGCAAACATCTGCCCATTCATTTGAATGGATCTTACGATGTTCTGTGCCGACGGGCATTTTTTTTACGCGCCGCTGTCAAAAGACGGCGCGTTAAAAAGACTCTCGCGTCAAAGAAGTGCCTGTCACTTCTTGGGACGTAAATGGAGCTGTTTTTCATTGACTCTATAGAAAAACAGCTCCAATTACGTCCGTAATGGACGCAGCGAAAAACGCTGGCAACATGCCATGACGGCTGAAATTCAGGAGCTGTTTTCTCCTGTAAACAGCACCGTAATTTCAGCCGTATCGGACGCTGCCGTGTGAACATACTCTTACGTTACATAGAATTCGGAAGGCTTGCTCTCACTTTTTGCTTGTTACGTCTTATTTTAGCCTTCCATCAGAGTGATATATTGAGAGTGTTTACCGACATAACTCCGACGGAAGGTTCCGACTTCTGCCACTGAATAGCAGACAATGAAAAAAAATTTGCCAAATGCTCCAGGAGTATAACCAGGGCATCCGCTGGACATAGTGTCGCATAAGACGGCAGAACGGGACGTGATTTGATCTTATGTTGGGTTCAGATTATCAATGGTTTTGAATGTTTTTTAATAACTAAATTAATACGAAGATTCTTGTTCCTGAACATAACATTGACGGTCAACGCTTGTCATACTAACAACATTATTATTGCATTTTATCTGCTGACTTTGGCGCATTCTACATGGGTATCGGCTCCTGAAAATGATCAAGCTCGACCCGCATCCTGCTCTTCTCTGCCCCAGTAAAGAAAAAAAAAACGAACAAAAAAAACAACAAAAAAACAACATAATCACATAATAGAAAATATAAATGTAAAGCAATCTATTGCTCTAACTTATAAATGATGATGATGATTGGCAGGGTCCTCGAATTTATGGCTCTCCAGCTGATGCAAAACTACACAGCCACAGGCTGTCAGGGCATGCTGGGAGTTGTAGTTTAGCAGCAGCTTGGGGATAACTAATGCAGGTGAATAGAAACAATTGAAAGGTCAGAAAAAGTAAAAGCAGCACTAACAATGTCAGGGAGTGTGCGCATAATGGAAAAAGTTAATTATTGCGAGATGTTATGAAATGTTTTGCAGCTTTCTAATAGACTTTATGTATCAATTCCTTTTCAAGATCTACGCTTGCTGTCAGTGAATGTGAACGTTCCAGTTTACATCCAGTGGCTAAAAACCGTTGTGACCTGGTCCTGCTTACACAGTTATTACAAGTGTGTCCAGACACTGCACTCCAGACTGGCACATTTTGTCTGCACTGATACATTGTAGCAAAGTACCAGAACAGGAGAAAGGGCTGCTGATGTGTTTAGCTCACAGAGAAATGAAAACACTCTACTGTGAGAGCAGGACTAGGTCAGGAGGGGTTTTAGCTTCTGGATGTAAACAGAAATGTTCCCATTCATTGACCGCAAGCCAAGATCTTAAAAAGGGCTACTGAAGAAGGTCAGTGATTATCTTACATGTTGCTATCACTGCATTATGAAATATTATGTTTTCTTTCTTATAGAAAGATCCTGATATCTCCCTTTGTCCCGTCTATGATGTCCATTTACAATTTCTCCACCGTCCGGTTTGTCCTCCTGGGTTTCTCGGATGTTCCTCAGGTTCGGTTCTATCTGCTTGTCCTTTTCTTGGTCATGTACCTGGTTACACTCTTGGGGAACGTGGTCCTCATCTCCTGCATTGTGTATAGCACAGCCCTTCATTCTCCCATGTTCTTCTTCCTCAGTAACCTCTCTCTTGTGGACATTTGCTTCGTGTCCAGCACCATCCCGACTCTTCTCTCCACCCTACTCTCTGATGCCAGGACTCTTGACTTCCCATCTTGTATCGCCCAAATGTTTTGCTTTATCTCCTTCGGAAACCTGGAAAACAACATCCTGGCCGTCATGGCGTATGACCGATATGTGGCCATCTGCAGCCCGCTGAGGTACAAGTCCAGGATGAGGAGTGGTCTGTGCATTGTACTAGTGGTCATCTCCTGGGTGGCTGCCTGTGGCCACTCACTACTCCACACTCTCATGGTGACCACTCTTCAATACTCGGGAATAAAGCAAGTGAATCATTTCTTCTGTGAAATCGCCCAGGTCTTATCTGTCTCAGATTCCGACACTACTTCAAACTTCTCGCTCATCCTCACCGAGGGAGCCGTATCTGTTGGTATCCCATTTCTATGTATTATACTGTCTTACACATTGATTTTGGCGGCTCTCTTCCGTCTTCATTCCACAGAAACAATGCAGAAGACCTTCTCCACCTGCTCTTCTCACCTGACTACGGTCTGTCTGTTCTATGGGACAATTGTCTCCGTCTATTTCCGTCCTTCTTCCAGCTCTGTAGGTCTAGGAGAAAGGGTAACTACTATAGGATACACCCTACTAACCCCCATGATGAATCCCATTATATATGGTTTGAGAAATAATGCAATGAGAAAAGTCATGAGAAAGGTTTTCCAGTAATTAGTAAATATCGACAAAGACCATCATTGTTAGTCCTCATTTGTTCAGGTTTCAAATTACCAGAGACAACCTAAACAAAACCTCACACCAAGAAATGGCGTATCCTGGGGTCCCTTATTGCAAGTAGACAACCTAGAAGCGAACCATGAAGGGACATAGCCCTTTAAGAAATAGTATACTACATGATATACAAAAGTACAAAAAATCTTTATTAAATATAATCACCAATAAGATATAATGGAATAAAAGATGGGATACATCATACACGGAGATATATACAGCAGGGTCAGATGGAATAGACAATAGACAAACAGAGTCAACCATCCAAGGATGACCAAACCACGCTCAGATAGTTCATATGACAGAATTATAAACCCATGGGTATAAGGTAATAGGGCCCACACGTAGTATAGTGCTACCAGCTGATTATGGCAATATGCAGAGATAGACAATGAGGTCTATCGTTGCCTACAAAGTATATAGCAATACATGAAAAGTGAAGCTAGAAGCGTCCAAAGACAACATATAGGCTCAAATGGCCAGAGAGATATGACTGACAATAGCTGGACATAATAGTACGATCATGTGGAGGCTGAAAAAGCTAGCACATACCCTGGGACATGATGAGGAGCGCAGGAGATCAAAAAGTGGATGGATGAATGAACGCCTAAAAGGCATATTGCCATAATCAGCTGGTAGCTCTATACTACGTGTGGGCCCTATTACCTTATACCCATGGGTTTATAATTCTGTCATATGAACTATCTGAGCGTGGTTTGGTCATCCTTGGACGGTTGACTCTGTTTGTCTATGGTCTATTCCATCTGACCCTGCTGTATATATCTCCGTGTATGATGTATCCCATCTTTTATTCCATTATATGTTATTGGTGATTATATTTAATAAAGATTTTTTGTACTTTTGTATATCATTTAGTATACTATTTCTTAACCTCTTAACGCCGAAGGACGGATATATCCGTCCTCTGCAGCTGCTAGTTCGCGCAGGAGGACGGATATATCCGTCCTGTGATGGCGCGGGTACTGAGACTGTACCCACACGATCAGCGGCAGGAGCACGACTGTTCTACACAGCCTGGCTCCTGCTGCAACTGCCGGAATCGAAGCGCGCTGCGATTCCGGAAGTTTAACCCATTAAATGCCGCTGTCAATAGTGACAGCGGCATCTAATGTGTTTGAAGGAGCTCCCTCTGTCACCCGATCGGCGCCCCCGCAAAGAAATCGCGGGTCGCCGTCGGGTTTCCATGGCAGCGGGGGGTCTAACAAAGACCCCCAGGTCTGCCTTCAGTATCTGCCTGTTAGGCGATGTCGGAGGCATGACCTAACAGGTTGCCTGTCAGTTTTACACTGACAGGCAATAATGCTTTGGTATACTAAGTATACCAAAGCATTATATATGCGATCAGCAGATCGCATAGTGAAGTCCCCTGGTGGGACTAAAAAAAAAAATGTCAATCCGTTAAATAAAGTTGGTGAAAAAAATAATAATAATAATTACAGTGAAAATCAAATAAAACTACTTTTTTTGCCCAAAAAGTGGTTTTATTTAGTAAAAGTGTAAAAACAAATCACACATGCACATATATGGTATCCCCGCGTTCGTAACAACTTGAACAATAAAATGAACATATTAATTAAACCGCCGGATGAACGGCGTCCAAAAAAAATGCAAAAAACAACGGCAAAATTCTCTCTTTTCTCCCATTCCCCCCATAAAAAATTAAATAAAAATTATCTATAAGTCCTATGTACCCCAAAATAGTACTAATGAAAACTACACCTTGGCCCGCAAAAATCAAGCCCCCATACGGCCACATTGACGGAAAAATAAAAACGTTACGGCCATGGAATGTGGCGATGCAAAAACAAGTAATTTTTTTCTAAAAGGCTTTTTATTGTGCAAACGTAGGAAAACATATAAAACCTTTACATATTTGGTATCCCCGTAATCGTGCCGACCCATAGAATAAAGTTAACATGTTATTTACGCTGCATAGTAAACGGCGTAAATTTATATCGTGAAAATAAATGCTGGAATAGCTGCTTATTTTCAATTCTCTCCTAAAATAAAGTTAATAAAAGTTAATCAATATATTATAAGCATCTAAAAATGGTACAATTACAAAATACAACTCGTCCCGCAAAAAACAAGCCCTTATACGGCTAGGTCGACGGAATAAAAAAAAAGTTACGACTCTTGGAATGCGACTGTGAAAAAACAAAAAATAATCCTTCGTCATTAACGTGCAAAATGGCCCGGTCATTAAGTGGTTAAAGGGCTATGTCCCTTCATGGTTCGCTTCTAGGTTGTCTTCAAATTACCAGAGCCCAGTAATGTCACTAGTTCCTACCTACCTGAATAATAAAAACATCCGCTGTATAATAATGATATAGGCAATAAAAATGAAAGACATTTTACATTACCAGTGATGCGAGTAGTTATATTCTTGTATATAGGAGCAGCATTATAGTAGTTATATTCTTGTATATAGGAGCAGTATTATAGTAGTTATATTCTTGTATATAGGAGCAGTATTATAGTAGTTATATTCTTGTATATAGGGGCAGTATTATAGTAGTTATATTCTTGTATATAGGGGCAGTATTATAGTAGTTATATTCTTGTATATAGGGGGCATTATTATAGTAGTTATATTCTTGTATATAGGGGGCAGTATTATAGTAGTTATATTCTTGTATATAGGAGCAGTATTATAGTAGTTATATTCTTGTATATAGGGGGCAGTATTATAGTAGTTATATTCTTGTATATAGGAGCAGTATTATAGTAGTTATATTATTGTATATAGGGGCAGTGTTATAGTAGTTATATTCTTGTATATAGGGGCAGTATTATAGTAGTTATATTCTTGTATATAGGGGCAGTATTATAGTAGCTATATTCTTGTATATAGGAGCAGCATTATAGTAGTTCTATTCTTGTATATAGGAGCCGTATTATAGTAGTTATATTCTTGTATATAGGAGCAGTATTATAGTAGTTATATTCTTGTATATAGGAGCAGTATTATAGTAGTTATAGTCTTGTATATAGGAGCAGTATTATAGCAGTTATATTCTTGTATATAGGGGGCAGTATTATAGTAGTTATATTCTTGTATATAGGAGCAGTATTATAGTAGTTATATTATTGTATATAGGGGCAGTATTATAGTAGTTATATTCTTGTATATAGGGGCAGTATTATAGTAGTTATATTCTTGTATATACGGGCAGTATTATAGTAGTTATATTCTTGTATATAGGAGCAGCATTATAGTAGTTATATTCTTGTATATAGGAGCAGTATTATAGTAGTTATATTCTTGTATATAGGAGCAGTATTATAGTAGTTATATTCTTGTATATAGGGGCAGTATTATAGTAGTTATATTCTTGTATATAGGGGCGGTATTATAGTAGTTGTATTCTTGTATATAGGAGCAGTACTATAGTAGTTATATTCTTGTATATAGGAGCAGTATTATAGTAGTTATATTCTTGTATATAGGAGGCAGTATTATAGTAGTTATATTCTTGTACATAGGGGCAGTATTATAGTAGTTATATTCTTGTATATAGGGGGCGGTATTATAGTTGTTGTATTCTTGTATATAGGAGCAGTACTATAGTAGTTATATTCTTGTATATAGGAGCAGTATTATAGTAGTTATATTCTTGTATATAGGGGGCAGTATTATAGTAGTTATATTCTTGTATATAGGGGGCAGTATTACAGTAGTTATATTCTTGTATATAGGGGGCATTATTATAGTAGTTATATTCTTGTATATAGGGGGCAGTATTATAGTAGTTATATTCTTGTATATAGGAGCAGTATTATAGTAGTTATATTCTTGTATATAGGGGCAGTATTATAGTAGTTATATTCTTGTATATAGGGGCAGTATTATAGTAGTTATATTCTTGTATATAGGGGCAGTATTATAGTAGTTATATTCTTGTATATAGGAGCAGCATTATAGTAGTTATATTCTTGTATATAGGAGCAGTATTATAGTAGTTATATTCTTGTATATAGGAGCAGTATTATAGTAGTTATATTCTTGTATATAGGAGCAGTATTATAGTAGTTATATTCTTGTATATAGGGGCAGTATTATAGTAGTTATATTCTTGTATATAGGGCCGGTATTATAGTAGTTGTATTCTTGTATATAGGAGCAGTACTATAGTAGTTATATTCTTGTATATAGGAGCAGTATTATAGTAGTTATATTCTTGTACATAGGGGCAGTATTATAGTAGTTATATTCTTGTATATAGGGGGCGGTATTATAGTAGTTGTATTCTTGTATATAGGAGCAGTACTATAGTAGTTATAGTCTTGTATATAGGGGGCAGTATTATAGTAGTTATATTCTTGTATATAGGGGGCAGTATTATAGTAGTTATATTCTTGTATATAGGGGGCATTATTATAGTAGTTATATTCTTGTATATAGGGGGCAGTATTATAGTAGTTATATTCTTGTATATAGGAGCAGTATTATAGTAGTTATATTCTTGTATATAGGGGGCAGTATTATAGTAGTTATATTCTTGTATATAGGAGCAGTATTATAGTAGTTATATTATTGTATATAGGGGCAGTATTATAGTAGTTATATTCTTGTATATAGGGGCAGTATTATAGTAGTTATATTCTTGTATATAGGGGCAGTATTATAGTAGTTATATTCTTGTATATAGGAGCAGTATTATAGTAGTTATATTCTTGTATATAGGGGCAGTATTATAGTAGTTATATTCTTGTATATAGAGGGCAGTATTATAGTAGTTATATTCTTTTATATAGGGGGCAGTATTATAGTTGTTATATTCTTGTATATAGGGGCAGTATTATAGTAGTTCTTTTCTTGTATATAGGAGCAGTATTATAGTAGTTATATTCTTGTATAAAGGGGGCAGTATTAGGGCGGGTTCACACATGGCGGAATTCCACTTAAATTCCGCTGCGGACACTCCGCAGCGTTAATCCGCAGCGGAGCCGTTTCTCCATTGACTTTCACTTTAAATTAGCAGTGTTCGTTTACACGATGCGTACAATTCCGCTGCGGAGCATAGGCTGCGGAGCGGAATTTGGTGTCCGCAGCATGCTCTGTCTGTTGCGGAGCAGTGGCGGACTCATGGCGGAATTTCTCCATTGACTTCAATGGAGATTCAAAGTTCCGCAATGAAGTCCGCAGCTGTCATGCACATGTCATGTGTGCTGCGGATACGTCTTGCTTTTTTAACTTGACATTTCTTCATTCTGGCTGGACCTATGTATTTCTAGGTCTACAGCCAGACTGAGGAAGTCAATGGGGCTCCCGTAATGACGGGAGCGTTGCTAGGAGACGTCTGTAAATAGTCACTGTCCAGGGTGCTGAAAGAGTTAAGCGATCGGCAGTAACTGTTTCTGCACCCGGGACAGTGACTACCGATCCCAATATACATGTATCTGTAAAAAAACATATAAGTTCATACTTACCGAGAACTCCCTGCGTCTGTCTCCAGTCCGGCCTCCCAGGATGACGTTTCAGTGTAAGTGACGGCTGCAGCCAATCACAGGCAAAGCACAGGCTGCAGCGGTCACATGGACTGGCGCGTCATCCAGGGAGGTCGGGCTGGATGCCGAAAGAGGGACGCGTCACCAAGACAACGGCCGGTAAGTATGAAAATCGTTTCCTTTCACTAGGGAAAGTGCTGTCCCTTCTCTCTATCCTGCACTGATAGGGAGAAGGGAAGCACTTTTCCTGCAGTCCGCAGCGGCCAGTCCGCATCAATTTTCTGCACATTTTGTGCAGATCCGCTGCAGAATCTGCAACGCAGATTCTGTGCGGCATTGATGCGGACAGTTGCGGAGGAATTCCGCCATGTGTGGTCATGCCCTTTTAGTAGTTATATTGTTGTATATAGGGGGCAGTATTATAGTAGTTATATTCTTGTATATAGGGGGCAGTATTATAGTAGTTATATTCTTGTATATAGGAGCAGTATTATAGTAGTTATATTCTTGTATATAGGGGGCAGTATTATAGTAGTTATATTCTTGTATATAGGGAGCAGTATTATAGTAGTTCTATTCTTGTATATAGGGAGCAGTATTATAGTAGTTCTATTCTTGTATATAGGGGGCAGTATTATAGTAGTTATATTCTTGTATATAGGGGGCAGTATTATAGTAGGTATATTCTTGTATATAGGAGCAGTATTATAGTAGTTATATTCTTGTATATAGGAGGCAGTATTATAGTAGTTATATTCTTGTACATAGGGGGCAGTATTATAGTAGTTATACTCTTGTACATAGGGGCAGTATTATAGTAGTTATATTCTTGTATATAGGGGCATTATTATAGTAGTTATATTCTTGTATATAGGGGCAGTATTATAGTAGTTATATTCTTGTATATAGGGGCAGTATTATAGTAGTTATATTTTTGTATATAGGGGCAGTATTATAGTAGTTCTTTTCTTGTATATAGGAGCAGTATTATAGTAGTTATATTCTTGTATATAGGAGCAGTATTATAGTAGTTATATTCTTGTATATAGGGGGCAGTATTATAGTAGTTATATTCTTGTATATAGGGGGCAGTATTATAGTAGTTATATTCTTGTATATAGGAGCAGTATTATAGTAGTTATATTCTTGTATATAGGGGGCAGTATTATAGTAGTTATATTCTTGTATATAGGGAGCAGTATTATAGTAGTTCTATTCTTGTATATAGGGGGCAGTATTATAGTAGTTATATTCTTGTATATAGGGGGCAGTATTATAGTAGGTATATTCCTGTATATAGGAGCAGTATTATAGTAGTTATATTCTTGTATATAGGAGGCAGTATTATAGTAGTTATATTCTTGTACATAGGGGGCAGTATTATAGTAGTTATACTCTTGTACATAGGGGCAGTATTAGGGCACGTTCACACATGGCGGAATTTCTCTTAAATTCCGCTGCGGACACTCCGCAGCGTTAATCCGCAGCGGAGCCGTTTCTCCATTGACTTTCACTTTAATTTAGCAGTGTTCGTTTACACGATGCGTACAATTCCGCTGCGGAGCATAGGCTGCGGAGCGGAATTTGGTGTCCGCAGCATGCTCTGTCTGTTGCGGAGCAGTGGCGGACTCATGGCGGAATTTCTCCATTGACTTCAATGGAGATTCAAAGTTCCGCAATGAAGTCCGCAGCTGTCATGCACATGTCATGTGTGCTGCGGATACGTCTTGCTTTTTTAACTTGACATTTCTTCATTCTGGCTGGACCTATGTATTTCTAGGTCTACAGCCAGACTGAGGAAGTCAATGGGGCTCCCGTAATGACGGGAGCGTTGCTAGGAGACGTCAGTAAATAGTCACTGTCCAGGGTGCTGAAAGAGTTAAGCGATCGGCAGTAACTGTTTCTGCACCCGGGACAGTGACTACCGATCCCAATATACATGTAACTGTAAAAAAAAAAGAAGTTCGTACTTACCGAGAACTCCCTGTTTCTGTCTCCAGTCCGGCCTCCCAGGATGACGTTTCAGTGTAAGTGACGGCTGCAGCCAATCACAGGCCAAGCACAGGCTGCAGCGGTCACATGGACTGGCGCGTCATCCAGGGAGGTCGGGCTGGATGCCGAAGGAGGGACGCGTCATCAAGACAACGGGCGGTAAGTATGAATTTCTTTTACTTTCACTAGGGAAAGTGCTGTCCCTTCTCTCTATCCTGCACTGATAGGGAGAAGGGAAGCACTTTTCCCGCAGTCCGCAGCCGCTAGTCCGCATCAATTTTCTGCACATTTTGTGCAGATCCGCAGCCGTAATCCGCAACCCGGATTAGGTGCGGCATTGATGCGGACAGTTGCGGAGGAATTCTGCCATGTGTGGTCATGCCCTTATAGTAGTTATATTCTTGTATATAGGGGCATTATTATAGTAGTTATATTCTTGTATATAGGGGCAGTATTATAGTAGTTATATTCTTGTATATAGGGGCAGTATTATAGTAGTTATATTTTTGTATATAGGGGCAGTATTATAGTAGTTCTTTTCTTGTATATAGGAGCAGTATTATAGTAGTTATATTCTTGTACATAGGGGCAGTATTATAGTAGTTATATTCTTGTATATAGGGGGCGGTATTATAGTTGTTGTATTCTTGTATATAGGAGCAGTACTATAGTAGTTATATTCTTGTATATAGGAGCAGTATTATAGTAGTTATATTCTTGTATATAGGGGGCAGTATTATAGTAGTTATATTCTTGTATATAGGGGGCAGTATTACAGTAGTTATATTCTTGTATATAGGGGGCATTATTATAGTAGTTATATTCTTGTATATAGGGGGCAGTATTATAGTAGTTATATTCTTGTATATAGGAGCAGTATTATAGTAGTTATATTATTGTATATAGGGGCAGTATTATAGTAGTTATATTCTTGTATATAGGGGGGCAGTATTACAGTAGTTATATTCTTGTATATAGGAGCAGTATTATAGTAGTTATATTCTTGTATATAGGGGGCAGTATTATAATAGTTATATTCTTGTATATAGGAGCAGTATTATAGTAGTTATATTATTGTATATAGGGCCAGTATTATAGTAGTTATATTCTTGTATATAGGGGCAGTATTATAGTAGTTATATTCTTGTATATAGGGGCAGTATTATAGTAGTTATATTCTTGTATATAGGAGCAGCATTATAGTAGTTATATTCTTGTATATAGGAGCAGTATTATAGTAGTTATATTCTTGTATATAGGGGCAGTATTATAGTAGTTATATTCTTGTATATAGGGCCGGTATTATAGTAGTTGTATTCTTGTATATAGGAGCAGTACTATAGTAGTTATATTCTTGTATATAGGAGCAGTATTATAGTAGTTATATTCTTGTATATAGGAGGCAGTATTATAGTAGTTATATTCTTGTACATAGGGGCAGTATTATAGTAGTTATATTCTTGTATATAGGGGGCGGTATTATAGTAGCTGTATTCTTGTATATAGGAGCAGTACTATAGTAGTTATATTCTTGTATATAGGGGGCAGTATTATAGTAGTTATATTCTTGTATATAGGGGGCAGTATTATAGTAGTTATATTCTTGTATATAGGGGGCATTATTATAGTAGTTATATTCTTGTATATAGGGGGCAGTATTATAGTAGCTGTATTCTTGTATATAGGAGCAGTACTATAGTAGTTATATTCTTGTATATAGGGGGCAGTATTATAGTAGTTATATTCTTGTATATAGGGGGCAGTATTATAGTAGTTATATTCTTGTATATAGGGGGCATTATTATAGTAGTTATATTCTTGTATATAGGGGGCAGTATTATAGTAGTTATATTCTTGTATATAGGAGCAGTATTATAGTAGTTATATTCTTGTATATAGGGGGCAGTATTATAGTAGTTATATTCTTGTATATAGGAGCAGTATTATAGTAGTTATATTATTGTATATAGCGGCAGTATTATAGTAGTTATATTCTTGTATATAGGGGCAGTATTATAGTAGTTATATTCTTGTATATAGGGGCAGTATTATAGTAGTTGTATTCTTGTATATAGGAGCAGTACTATAGTAGTTATATTCTTGTATATAGGAGCAGTATTATAGTAGTTATATTCTTGTATATAGGAGGCAGTATTATAGTAGTTATATTCTTGTACATAGGGGCAGTATTATAGTAGTTATATTCTTGTATATAGGGGGCGGTATTATAGTAGCTGTATTCTTGTATATAGGAGCAGTACTATAGTAGTTATATTCTTGTATATAGGGGGCAGTATTATAGTAGTTATATTCTTGTATATAGGGGGCAGTATTATAGTAGTTATATTCTTGTATATAGGGGCATTATTATAGTAGTTATATTCTTGTATATAGGGGGCAGTATTATAGTAGTTATATTCTTGTATATAGGAGCAGTATTATAGTAGTTATATTCTTGTATATAGGGGGCAGTATTATAGTAGTTATATTCTTGTATATAGGAGCAGTATTATAGTAGTTATATTATTGTATATAGCGGCAGTATTATAGTAGTTATATTCTTGTATATAGGGGCAGTATTATAGTAGTTATATTCTTGTATATAGGGGCAGTATTATAGTAGTTATATTCTTGTATATAGGAGCAGTATTCTAGTAGTTATATTCTTGTATATAGGGGCAGTATTATAGTAGTTATATTCTTGTATATAGAGGGCAGTATTATAGTAGTTATATTCTTTTATATAGGGGGCAGTATTATAGTTGTTATATTCTTGTATATAGGGGCAGTATTATAGTAGTTCTTTTCTTGTATATAGGAGCAGTATTATAATAGTTATATTCTTGTATATAGAAGTAGTATTATAGTAGTTATATTCTTGTACAAAGGGGGCAGTATTATAGTAGTTATACTCTTGTACATAGGGGCAGTATTATAGTAGTTATATTCTTGTATATAGGGGCATTATTATAGTAGTTATATTCTTGTATATAGGGGCACTATTATAGTAGTTATATTCTTGTATATAGGGGCAGTATTATAGTAGTTATATTTTTGTATATAGGGGCAGTATTATAGTAGTAATATTCTTGTATATAGGAGCAGTATTATATTAGTTATATTCTTGTATATTGGAGCACTATTATAGTAGTTATATTCTTGTATATAGGGGGCAGTATTATTGTAGTTATACTCTTGTACATAGGGGGCAGTATTATAGTAGTTATATTCTTGTATATAGGGGGCAGTATTATTGTAGTTATACTCTTGTACATAGGGGGCAGTATTACAGTAGTTATATTCTTGTATATAGGGGGCAGTATTATTGTAGTTATATTCTTGTACATAGGGGCAGTATTATAGTAGTTATATTCTTGTATATAGGGGGCGGTATTATAGTAGTTGTATTCTTGTATATAGGAGCAGTACTATAGTAGTTATATTCTTGTATATAGGAGCAGTATAAGGGCATGACCACACATGGCGGAATTCCTCCGCAACTGTCCGCATCAATGCCGCACCTAATCCGGGTTGCGGATTACGGCTGCGGATCTGCACAAAATGTGCAGAAAATTGATGCGGACTGGCCGCTGCGGACTGCAGGAAAAGTGCTTCTCTTCTCCCTATTCAGTGCAGGATAGAGAGAAGGGACAGCACTTTCCCTAGTGAAAGTCAAAGAAATTCATACTTACCGCCCGTTGTCTTGGTGACGCGTCCCTCCTTCGGCATCCAGCCCGACCTCCCTGGATGACGCTCCAGTCCATGTGACCGCTGCAGCCTGTGCTTGGCCTGTGATTGGCTGCAGCCGTCACTTACACTGAAACGTCATCCTGGGAGGCCGGACTGGAGACAGACGCAGGGAGTTCTCGGTAAGTATGAACTTATATGTTTTTTTACAGATACATGTATATTGAGATCGGTAGTCACTGTCCCGGGTGCAGAAACAGTTACTGCCGATCGCGTAACTCTTTCAGCACCCTGGACAGTGACTATTTACTGACGTCTCCTAGCAACGCTCCCGTCATTACGGGAGCCCCATTGACTTCCTCAGTCTGGCTGTAGACCTAGAAATACATAGGTCCAGCCAGAATGAAGAAATGTCATGGTAGTAAAAACAATACGCTCCGCAGCACACATAAGATCTGCGGACTTCATTGCGGAATTTTGACTCTCCATTGAAGTCAATGGAGAAATTCCGCCATGAGTCCGCAACCAGTCCGCCACTGCTCCGCAACAGACAGAGCATGCTGCGGACACCAAATTCCGCTCCGCAGCCTATGCTCCGCAGCGGAATTGTACGCATCGTGTAAACGAACACTGCTAAATTAAAGTGAAAGTCAATGGAGAAACGGCTCCGCTGCGGATTAACGCTGCGGAGTGTCCGCAGCGGAATTTAAGTGAAATTCCGCCATGTGTGAACCCGCCCTTATAGTAGTTATATTCTTGTATATAGGGGCAGTATTATAGTAGTTATATTCTTGTATATAGGGGGCAGTATTATAGTAGTTATATTCTTATATATAGGGGGCATTATTATAGTAGTTATATTCTTGTATATAGGAGCAGTATTATAGTAGTTATATTCTTGTATATAGGGGGCAGTATTATAGTAGTTATATTCTTGTATATAGGAGCAGTATTATAGTAGTTATATTATTGTATATCGGGGCAGTATTATAGTAGTTATATTCTTGTATATAGGGGCAGTATTATAGTAGTTATATTCTTGTATATAGGGGCAGTATTATAGTAGTTATATTCTTGTATATAGGAGCAGTATTATAGTAGTTATATTCTTGTATATAGGGGCAGTATTATAGTAGTTATATTCTTGTATATAGGAGAAGTACTATAGTAGTTATATTCTTGTATATAGGAGCAGTATTATAGTGGTTATATTCTTGTACATAGGGGCAGTATTATAGTAGTTATATTCTTGTATATAGGGGGCATTATTATAGTAGTTATATTCTTGTATATAGGGAGCAGTATTATAGTAGTTATATTCTTGTATATAGGGGGCAGTATTATAGTAGTTATATTCTTGTATATAGGAGCAGTATTATAGTAGTTATATTATTGTATATAGGGGCAGTATTATAGTAGTTATATTCTTGTATATAGGGGCAGTATTATAGTAGTTATATTCTTGTATATAGGGGGCAGTATTATAGTAGTTATATTCTTGTATATAGGGGGCATTATTATAGTAGTTATATTCTTGTATATAGGAGCAGTATTATAGTAGTTATATTCTTGTATATAGGGGGCAGTATTATAGTAGTTATATTCTTGTATATAGGAGCAGTATTATAGTAGTTATATTATTGTATATAGGGGCAGTATTATAGTAGTTATATTCTTGTATATAGGGGCAGTATTATAGTAGTTATATTCTTGTATATAGGGGCAGTATTATAGTAGTTATATTCTTGTATATAGGAGCAGTATTATAGTAGTTATATTCTTGTATATAGGGGCAGTATTATAGTAGTTATATTCTTGTATATAGAGGGCAGTATTATAGTAGTTATATTCTTTTATATAGGGGCAGTATTATAGTAGTTATATTCTTGTATATAGGGGCAGTATTATAGTAGTTGTATTCTTGTATATAGGAGCAGTATTATAGTAGTTGTATTCTTGTATATAGGAGCAGTATTATAGTAGTTATATTCTTGTATATAGGAGCAGTATTAGGGCACGTTCACACGTGGCAGAATTTCACTTAAATTCCGCTGCGGACACTCCGCAGCGTTAATCCGCAGCGGAGCCGTTTGTCCATTGACTTACACTTTAATTTAGCAGTGTTCGTTTAGACGAGGCGTAAAATTCCGCTGTGGAGCATAGGCTGCGGAGCGGAATTTGGTGTCCGCAGCATGCTCTGTCTGTTGCGGAGCAGTGGCGGACTCATGGCGGAATTTCTCCATTGACTTCAATGGAGATTCAAAGTTCCGCAATGAAGTCCGCAGCTGTCATGCACATGTCATGTGTGCTGCGGATGCGTCTTGCTTTTTTGACATGACATTTCTTCATTCTGGCTGGACCTATGTATTTCTAGGTCTACAGCCAGACTGAGGAAGTCAATGGGGCTCCCGTAATGACGGGAGCGTTGCTAGGAGACGTCTGTAAATAGTCACTGTCCAGGGTGCTGAAAGAGTTAAGCGATCGGCAGTAACTGTTTCTGCACCCGGGACAGTGACTACCGATCACAATATACATGTATCTGTAAAAAAACATATAAGTTCATACTTACCGAGAACTCCCTGCGTCTGTCTCCAGTCCGGCCTCCCAGGATGACGTTTCAGTGTAAGTGACGGCTGCAGCCAATCACAGGCCAAGCACAGGCTGCAGCGGTCACATGGACTGGCGCGTCATCCAGGGAGGTCGGGCTGGATGCCGAAAGAGGGACGCGTCACCAAGACAACGGCCGGTAAGTATGAAAATCGTTTACTTTCACTAGGGAAAGTGCTGGCCCTTCTCTCTATCCTGCACTGATAGGGAGAAGGGAAGCACTTTTCCCGCAGTCCGCAGCAGCTAGTCCGCATCAATGTACTGCACATTTTGTGCAGATCCGCAGCAGAATCTGCAACGCAGATTCTGTGCGGCATTGATGCGGACAGTTGCGGAGGAAATCCGCCACGTGTGGTCATGCCCTAATAGTAGTTATATTCTTGTATATAGGGGGCAGTATTATAGTAGTTATATTCTTGTATATAGGGGGCAGTATTATAGTAGTTATATTCTTGTATATAGGAGCAGTATTATAGTAGTTATATTCTTGTATATAGGGGGCAGTATTATAGTAGTTATATTCTTGTATATAGGAGCAGTACTATAGTAGTTATACTCTTGTATATAGGAGCAGTATTATAGTAGTTATATTCTTGTACATAGGGGCAGTATTATAGTAGTTATATTCTTGTATATAGGGGGCGGTATTATAGTAGTTGTATTCTTGTATATAGGAGCAGTATTATAGTAGTTATATTCTTGTACATAGGGGCAGTATTATAGTAGTTATATTCTTGTATATAGGGGCAGTATTATAGTAGTTATATTCTTGTATATAGGGGGCATTATTATAGTAGTTATATTCTTGTATATAGGAGCAGTATTATAGTAGTTATATTCTTGTATATAGGGGGCAGTATTATAGTAGTTATATTCTTGTATATAGGGGGCATTATTATAGTAGTTATATTCTTGTATATAGGAGCAGTATTATAGTAGTTATATTCTTGTATATAGGGGGCAGTATTATAGTAGTTATATTCTTGTATATAGGAGCAGTATTATAGTAGTTATATTATTGTATATAGGGGCAGTATTATAGTAGTTATATTCTTGTATATAGAGGCAGTATTATAGTAGTTATATTCTTGTATATAGGGGGCAGTATTATAGTAGTTATATTCTTGTATATAGGGGGCATTATTATAGTAGTTATATTCTTGTATATAGGAGCAGTATTATAGTAGTTATATTCTTGTATATAGGGGCAGTATTATAGTAGTTATATTCTTGTATATAGGAGCAGTATTATAGTAGTTATATTCTTGTATATAGGGGCAGTATTATAGTAGTTATATTCTTGTATATAGAGGGCAGTATTATAGTAGTTATATTCTTTTATATAGGGGCAGTATTATAGTAGTTATATTCTTGTATATAGGGGCAGTATTATAGTAGTTGTATTCTTGTATATAGGGGGCAGTATTATAGTAGTTATATTCTTGTATATAGGGGCAGTATTATAGTAGTTATATTCTTGTCCATAGGAGAGGATAGACGTGTGCTTGTGAGCTCCCTGTTAGGACTATGCATGGCTTCTGACCCAGGTGGAGGGGAGTGGTCCTGGGCTGATGATCCTGGGAAAGCCCAGAGTCTGGAGTTTGGCCTGCAGCATGGAGATGGTGGAGGTGATGATCTGGAAATGGTGGCTGGTGAGTCAACTGAATCTCACGATGTTGGTGAATTGTGCACAAAAATGACAAAGAAAAATATCTTTAAAATGGAAATGCAAGTTCGCAAATTGAGAACTGAAATTAACCAAGAGACTGATCCAAAGGCAAAGCTGATGAAATGTGAGTGTCTGGATGTTTGCACACGTGAGCTGGTTATATTGAAGGAGAGATTGCAGAAAGAATCATGCACAGTACCCAAAATAAAGAACCGGGCAATTGAGAACAAAAGGGAGACCAGAGCCCAAACTGTGAAGAGAAAAAATATCATTGCAAAAAAAGACACTGACTATAATATTGTGGAGCAGGGAAACCCTGGAAGATATGAGTGTGCAGTGGCTGGAGGATCACATCTCTCATCATGTGTGGGGTCTGTGCAATCAGACAACACAAATGCTGCTAAAGCTGCAGAGAAATGTGTGTCAGCTGACGAGGGGTTAACTGCAGTAGACTCTATGTGCAGTGCTGATGAAGTGAATGCGAGTGGCACTCCTGGGAGTGAGCAAGAAAGTGCCTCATGTCCGGATATTATAAGTGAGACCTCGCTCAGCGCGGTGATTGACAGTCTGATATCTGATGAACCAGCGGCACAGGCTGAGGCGGACATTGCAGACCCTGTTCTGGAGGTTCAGCCGTCTGCAGTGTCAGTGAATGGAGTGCAGGTTACACAGCGATCAGGAGCAGACACAGGAGGATCTGCAGTACAATCAGCTGAGGAGAGGTCAAGTCCTGACCCACCTGCTGACAGACCTCAGTACAGGAGACTGTTCTCCAGCGTCACAAGACCGACTAACCCCACACCTCAGAGGAGGAACGCGGTCAGAATCAGATACTCAGGACCAGAGGAAAACATCCCCTCCAGACTCTACATTGGGAAAGTTTTGTTGAAGGAGTTTATGAAGTTTAAAGCTTCTGAGGTGTTCGCTCTGATCCACGTTCCCTCCAGCAGGAATTATGACATCAGTTTCAAGCTGCAATATAGTCTAGACTTATTCTGGAGTATTTATAACGATACAAAGGAGCACGCGATGTGGGAGCATCTACATGTCATCCAGCTGACTAAACCCCAGGTAGTCACCGCCACCGTCCTGTTTCAGTCTGAGGTGGTGGCTCTGGCAGATTTGCAGCACTGGTTGAGCAGATATTGTGAGGTGAAGAGACTGCCAACAAAGATCTATGATGAGGAGGAGATCTGGAATGGAGGATATTCTATCAAGATCCAGCTGGTTCAGGAGAATGGAGTGACCAGACATCTGCCGCACTCATTCTACCTGGGCTCGGAGAGAGGCGTATGTTACTACCCTGGTCAACCGCGACTGTGCCATAGATGTGGGGGCAGACACCTGGCATTCAACTGTTCCCGTATTAAGTGCTCACTATGTGGTCAGTTTGGGCATGTGAAGGACGATTGTACAGGACCCGTCATCTGTAACCTGTGCTTAGGACCTGGACATACATTCCGGGAGTGTCCACATGCAGAACATAATAAAGAGGAGACCTTTAAAGAAGCCATGGAGGAAGACCAGGAGGATGTCTCCATATGTGTAGATACAACCCCAGAACCAGGAAGTCCCAACGATGATGTGAGCCAAAGTACCAGAGATCGTGCTCCAGACACGAATGTCCCATCTGTGGATGCTGCACAAGTGTCACCAGCCACTGAAAATAGAGGTCATGCTAAAAGCAAAATATCCAGTCACTCTGTCACCAAAACATCTAAACATCTGCCAAACACCAGTAAGGAACCAGCTGATCCAGCCGCAGCGACCAGTAAGGAACCAACTGATCCAGCCGCAGCGAACAGTAAAAAACCAGCTGGGCCAGCCGCAGCGACCAGTATCGATGAGGAGGGATTTCAGACAGTTAAAAGGAGAAGTAAAACAGATGATTCTTCTAGGAAAAAAATCACTGCTGCAAAGAAATCACCGGAGTCTCCGGTGCTGGCGATAACTGGGGGACGTTACTGTGCGCTGGGAGAAGATGACCAGGAAGAAGAAGCAGAGATGGAGCAAGTCTCCTCACACAACCCAGATGACGAACCTCAGGATGAAGCTGCTGACCCCCCAATGTCCACCAAAAGATGGGGTGTTACAGGACATAGCAGTGGAAGAAGGAAAAAAAGTAGGAAAGACATGTAACCAGGATGAGGCTGAAAATCACCTCCTATTAACGTGAACAGTGTGAAGAATAGGAGCAGGCGGCGGGCGATATTCCAGCGTCTGTCTGACGACAAAACCAATGTCATCTTTATACAAGAGACTTATCTACAGAGTAATGTCCCTGCTGTGTCCCTGCAGTCACCACATCTAGTGGGACAGTGAAGCTCTTTGCTGCTGTATGGAGACTTCTACCCCGAACTACGTTTATATCATAGAGGTTCACTATATGTCATAAATGTGGTGACCGTGTACCCTCTGTGGTGTGCGCGATGCTGCCTGGTCACCAATAAAGAAGAACTCTCCTGTAATACTGTCTAGAATAATATCATGAAAAATAGTTGAAACAATCTATACTGGTGCAATATTCATATATTATGGTTTGTTTAATGATTGTGATGTTATTAAGAGACAAATGTTTATTTTCTTTATCTGTTATGAGTGTATTGCAAAGGTATTGTAATAATTTGTTGCAAGTTTTCAAATAAAAAAGATAATTATAGTAGTTGTATTCTTGTATATAGGAGCAGTATTATAGTAGTTATATTCTTGTATATAGGAGCAGTATTATAGTAGTTATATTCTTGTATATAGGGGGCAGTATTATAGTAGTTATATTCTTGTATATAGGGGGCAGTATTATAGTAGTTATATTCTTGTATATAGGAGCAGTATTATAGTAGTTATATTCTTGTATATAGGGGGCAGTATTATAGTAGTTATATTCTTGTATATAGGGAGCAGTATTATAGTAGTTATATTCTTGTATATAGGGGGCAGTATTATAGTAGTTATATTCTTGTATATAGGAGCAGTACTATAGTAGTTATACTCTTGTATATAGGAGCAGTATTATAGTAGTTATATTCTTGTACATAGGGGCAGTATTATAGTAGTTATATTCTTGTATATAGGGGGCGGTATTATAGTAGTTGTATTCTTGTATATAGGAGCAGTATTATAGTAGTTATATTCTTGTACATAGGGGCAGTATTATAGTAGTTATATTCTTGTATATAGGGGGCAGTATTATAGTAGTTATATTCTTGTATATAGGGGGCATTATTATAGTAGTTATATTCTTGTATATAGGAGCAGTATTATAGTAGTTATATTCTTGTATATAGGGGGCAGTATTATAGTAGTTATATTCTTGTATATAGGGGGCATTATTATAGTAGTTATATTCTTGTATATAGGAGCAGTATTATAGTAGTTATATTCTTGTATATAGGGGGCAGTATTATAGTAGTTATATTCTTGTATATAGGAGCAGTATTATAGTAGTTATATTATTGTATATAGGGGCAGTATTATAGTAGTTATATTCTTGTATATAGGGGCAGTATTATAGTAGTTATATTCTTGTATATAGGAGCAGTATTATAGTAGTTATATTCTTGTATATAGGGGCAGTATTATAGTAGTTATATTCTTGTATATAGAGGGCAGTATTATAGTAGTTATATTCTTTTATATAGGGGCAGTATTATAGTAGTTATATTCTTGTATATAGGGGCAGTATTATAGTAGTTGTATTCTTGTATATAGGAGCAGTATTATAGTAGTTATATTCTTGTATATAGGAGCAGTATTATAGTAGTTATATTCTTGTATATAGGGGGCAGTATTATAGTAGTTATATTCTTGTATATAGGGGGCAGTATTATAGTAGTTATATTCTTGTATATAGGAGCAGTATTATAGTAGTTATATTCTTGTATATAGGGGGCAGTATTATAGTAGTTATATTCTTGTATATAGGGAGCAGTATTATAGTAGTTCTATTCTTGTATATAGGGGGCAGTATTATAGTAGTTATATTCTTGTATATAGGAGAAGTACTATAGTAGTTATATTCTTGTATATAGGAGCAGTATTATAGTGGTTATATTCTTGTACATAGGGGCAGTATTATAGTAGTTATATTCTTGTATATAGGAGCAGTATTATAGTAGTTATATTCTTGTATATAGGGGCAGTATTATAGTAGTTATATTCTTGTATATAGGGGCGGTATTATAGTAGTTGTATTCTTGTATATAGGAGCAGTACTATAGTAGTTATATTCTTGTATATAGGAGCAGTATTATAGTAGTTATATTCTTGTATATAGGAGGCAGTATTATAGCAGTTATATTCTTGTACATAGGGGCAGTATTATAGTAGTTATATTCTTGTATATAGGGGGCGGTATTATAGTAGTTGTATTCTTGTATATAGGAGCAGTACTATAGTAGTTATATTCTTGTATATAGGAGCAGTATTATAGTAGTTATATTCTTGTATATAGGGGGCAGTATTATAGTAGTTATATTCTTGTATATAGGGGGCAGTATTATAGTAGTTATATTCTTGTATATAGGGGGCATTATTATAGTAGTTATATTCTTGTATATAGGGGGCAGTATTATAGTAGTTATATTCTTGTATATAGGAGCAGTATTATAGTAGTTATATTCTTGTATATAGGGGGCAGTATTATAGTAGTTATATTCTTGTATATAGGAGCAGTATTATAGTAGTTATATTATTGTATATAGGGGCAGTATTATAGTAGTTATATTCTTGTATATAGGGTCAGTATTATAGTAGTTATATTCTTGTATATAGGGGCAGTATTATAGTAGTTATATTCTTGTATATAGGAGCAGCATTATAGTAGTTATATTCTTGTATATAGGAGCAGTATTATAGTAGTTATATTCTTGTATATAGGAGCAGTATTATAGTAGTTATATTCTTGTATATAGGAGCAGTATTATAGTAGTTATATTCTTGTATATAGGGGCAGTATTATAGTAGTTATATTCTTGTATATAGGGGCGGTATTATAGTAGTTGTATTCTTGTATATAGGAGCAGTACTATAGTAGTTATATTCTTGTATATAGGAGCAGTATTATAGTAGTTATATTCTTGTATATAGGAGGCAGTATTATAGTAGTTATATTCTTGTACATAGGGGCAGTATTATAGTAGTTATATTCTTGTATATAGGGGGCGGTATTATAGTAGTTGTATTCTTGTATATAGGAGCAGTACTATAGTAGTTATATTCTTGTATATAGAGGGCAGTATTATAGTAGTTATATTCTTGTATATAGGGGGCATTATTATAGTAGTTATATTCTTGTATATAGGGGGCAGTATTATAGTAGTTATATTCTTGTATATAGGAGCAGTATTATAGTAGTTATATTCTTGTATATAGGGGGCAGTATTATAGTAGTTATATTCTTGTATATAGGAGCAGTATTATAGTAGTTATATTCTTGTATATAGGAGCAGCATTATAGTAGTTATATTCTTGTATATAGGAGCAGTATTATAGTAGTTATATTCTTGTATATAGGGGCAGTATTATAGTAGTTATATTCTTGTATATAGGGGCGGTATTATAGTAGTTGTATTCTTGTATATAGGAGCAGTACTATAGTAGTTATATTCTTGTATATAGGAGCAGTATTATAGTAGTTATATTCTTATATATAGGGGGCAGTATTATAGTAGTTATATTCTTGTATATAGGGGGCAGTATTACAGTAGTTATATTATTGTATATAGGAGCAGTATTATAGTAGTTATATTATTGTATATAGGGGCAGTATTATAGTAGTTATATTCTTGTATATAGGGGCAGTATTATAGTAGTTATATTCTTGTATATAGGAGCAGTATTATAGTAGTTCTATTCTTGTATATAGGGGCAGTATTATAGTAGTTATATTCTTGTATATAGGGGGCAGTATTATAGTAGTTATATTCTTGTATATAGGGGCAGTATTATAGTAGTTGTATTCTTGTATATAGGAGCAGTATTATAGTTGTTATATTCTTGTATATAGGGGCAGTATTATAGTAGTTATATTCTTGTATATAGGAGCAGTATTATAGTAGTTATATTCTTGTATATAGGGGGCAGTATTATAGTAGTTATATTCTTGTATATAGGGGGCTATATTATAGTAGTTATATTCTTGTATATAGGGGGCAGTAAAATAGTAGTTATATTCTTGTACATAGGGGGCAGTATTATAGTAGTTATATTCTTGTATATAGGGTATTATAGTAGTTAGTTCAGGAGCAGTTAATATATTGTGTTAGTTTGTCAGAGCAGTAGTTGCGTGGCCTGGAAGTTGTCAGTCGTCTCTCTTCTTTCCCGATGTTGTGACAGAGAATAAGGCCTGATGGACAGGACCGTAGTGGTGTACATGGCCATGTGCATTAATTTAAAAGAGCCTGGACTGCAAAATACGGGCGTAATAAGACACGTCCTATCTTTTTGCGGTCCAGGCTCCTGGGCAACCACAGTCGTGTGCATGGGCCCATTGAAATGAATGAGACTGCAAAAATAAGTTTGTGTGCATGTAGCCTAAAAGTAAAGTATTCAGTGTAATCTCCTCAGGTTAGATCGGTGTCTGTATTGTTGATGATACGATCATGTCCGCCTGGAGCTTGGAAACCTCTTTGAGGACAGGAACGCTCTGATACAAATCCTGGTGAGTCGACGATTAACATTTTTTTTATTGTATCTGGGAGATAATATGATTGATAACGTCGGGGATGCATTTTGTGGTTAGAGCTTTTCCTTTCTTCTACCTGTTGAGTGGACAGACTTTTCCTGATATAATACTGTATAATCCAATCCAATCCGATGTCTCCCCCTCCTCTCATGCTGTATTGAAAGTGAGAAGCTACAGCTGCATCCCCCTCACTCGTCTCCAATTTATTGAATTACACTTGTCGGATATGATGACCGAAGTTTCCTGTACATTAAGGCCTTATTCAGACAAACATTGTATACGTCTGTGTGCCGGACAGCAAATCAACGGAGCTATTCAGAGGTCAGTGATTTTTCTCGCAGCGTGTTTCTGTTGTGTGAAACTCACTGCATGTCCTATTCCGGTCCATTTTGCGGACTGTGTCACCCATTGAAGTCTATGGGTGCGTGAAAATCACGGACAGTACATGAACGTCATCCGTGTTTCACGCACAAGGTGCTAAAGAAATTCTGAGAAAAAAAATATAAAAATGGGCACCAACATGACATTAAAAACTGATATCACACAGAACTGAAATGCGTTAAATATGGTGTTTTTTTTTGCGGACGCAAGACGGAGACACGCTCCTCTGAATAAGGCCCCATGCACACGACTGTAGATTTCCATCATCCGGAAATACAGATCCGTAATAATTTATAGTCATTCGTAAATCATTCGCATATACATAATGGTGTCCGTAAATACGGTCCGTAGTGCATCCATATTTACGGATCCGCAAAAAGGAAACCACAAATGATACGCAACATCTGAAAACCTGGCATCGCCTACCAAACGCTTCTGTAATTACGGACGGCTAAGGCTATGTTCACACGCTTACTAAAAAACGTCTGAAAATACGGAGCAGTTTTCAAGGGAAAACAGCTCCTGATTTTCAGAAGTTTTTAAGCAAACTCGCGTTTTTATGCGGTTTATGCGGTGAGTCAACGAAAAACGGCAGAAAATGAGCCGGGTGCACAGCCCTTGTTGCCTGTAATTACGGAAGCACCCATAGACTTCTATGGGGAGTTCGCAAGGTAATCAAGGACAAAAAAAGGACATGTTCAATCATTTCTAATGTACGGACATTTTCTGTAAAAATACGGCAAGGTGTCCGTAGCCCATAGAAATGAATGGGTCTGTAATTACGGTCAAAAAATATGGACGTGTGCACGGGGGCCTAAGAGTCTGGAGGCAGAGAAAGGGGAACGACTGCTGGAAGGTGATCCTGCCCTCTAAGGTTATGCTCAAACATGGTAGATTTGGCACGAATTTTCGTGCATTAGGAGCCGAGAATCTGAAACAGATTTAGGGCCCAAGCACACGACCGTGCATTGTGATCCGCAATGTTAGATAGTATAGGGCACGTTATATCCTATGGGCCAATGCACACGACCGTGGCTTCCAAAAAAAAAAAAAAGGACGTATTTTACTTCTTTTGCAGTTAGGGCTCATTAAACTCAATGCACATCTTGTGTGTGTGCACGGTCCGTGATTGCGGACGGCCCGCAGACGACTCTCCTCAGGCCGTCCGCGCCATAGTCACTGACCAGATATACAGCGACGGTCCTGCGCTTGAGGCCTTACAGTACGTTAGTACTTACAGTGGGCATTTTCATATCCGCAGCATCCCTATTTTGTAGCAGATTTTCGTTGATTTCACCTTTACAATACAAATGGTGAGATCCGCTGCAAAAATCGATGCAGATTTACTCCCAAAATTTGGGCAAATCCGCTTAAAACTCAGACTAATAGGTCATATTACAAAGTTTCATATAAAACTACAATGGACATGGCTGCGTTATCGTGTAACAGAGATATTGTGAACGGAGGCGCCATATAGTGGCACAAGAGAGCCAATGGGTCTGTAGTGCATGTGAGTCCACGTGCCCCAGTACAGCGCCCATATACAGGAGTCCCACGGCTTCCTTCATGGATGGATTATTTTCTGTTTAAACTGAATGAAAAAAATGCATATTAAAGGGGGTGTCCGAGATAAAATGACTTTGTGTTAATGATTGTAATATATTAATATAAACACATCTGTAATATACTTACATTTTACAAAGTGGCCCCGTTTCCAGATCCTGCCGTGGGGTACTTGATGGGTCACGTCACTCTCTGCTCTGGCCGCTGTGTTGATCTTCAGTTCTTTTCTGGGTACACGACATGTCACTTGTGATGTGCCGTGTATGGGCTGTTCTGCTGCACAGCCCGTAGCGCGCATGCGCGTTCCCTGCTGTTCTCGAAATAACAGCAGGGACCGCGCATGCACGTTACAACAGAACAGCCCATACACGGCACATCACAAGTGACGTATCGTATACCCGGCAAAGAATTGAAGATCAACAAAGCGGCAGAGCCAGTGCAGAGAGTGACGTCACCCGTCAAGTACCCCGCGGCAGGATCTGGAAACGGGGCCACTTTGGAAAATTTAAGTATATTACAGATGTATTTACATTTATAAATTACAATCATTAACACAAAGTCATTTTATCTCGGACACCCCCTTTAAATCAAAACTGTGATCCTGGCCCTGAGTAGTGTCCACTATCCACGTTGCTGAGCTTTGTCTTTTCCAGACTATCCACGTCTGACATCTCTTACCAATTTGTGAGACTGAAAAATCCATCAAAAACTATTATTTGCCCCCTCATGCTGTCCATACGTATGTGCTAGAAATGATAAAGATCGGGCGCTCCCTGTAGTCACTGGTCACATCCTGATGAAGGGTCCTGCATGGGAACATCAGTGATTAATTAGATCGGGTAACGTCCCACACTGCCCCCTGCAGGTTGTTTACACAAATACATTGTCAGGAGAAGCAGCTGGACTAGAAACCGATGTCTATAATGCAAAGATTATTATTAGGATTGGCCGGTGGTAATCGGCTGGAATCTTTATCATACAAATACACACACACATTATATATATATATATCTCTTGCAGGATACGAGAGGGGGTCACCTGCTGTTTGCACCCATATAAAAACGTCCAGGAGCTTTAAATCTGGTTTTATTTTTTTTATTTCAGACACCAGAACTAGCGACGATTCTATTTTACATACAAGCTCAGAGTGTAGGATACAAGGGGGACATTTAGTAAAAATGGACAATGCACATTGGTAATAAAAATCTGGTTTTGCGCAGTATTCAGACATTAGTGTTGTGGTTCTTTAGACCTCCAGCGTTCTCAGACTGATCACCGATAATCACAAGATGGCGTCATTCAGAATAAGGAGCGCACTGTGACAGGAAAGCCACCAAGAGATCTACACTAAAAGCCACGTCTCACATCCTGAAATAAAATAGATTATTCATGTGCCGAGTTATCAGTGGTTTAAGTGCCAAGGACAACACTTCCTGTCACTCTGTTCTGGAAACTATGTTTTATCATAGGGACACATCTTATAGATCAGAGTCCGGCTCTCATTTTTCTAACACAGGTTAAGAGATCTAGTTGGTTGCTAGGAATGTCACTGTCCCTATGATAACACTGAGCTTGCAAAGCATGGGGTCAGGAAGTATTGTCATGGGGACAAGGGAACGGAAGTTCTTTTCGTGGGAGGAGGGTAACTTTAACCTCTTAAATCTAGACAGAATTACTTTGTTTAAACACAATCATGAAGCTTTAATATAGTTCTCAAGAAAGGGAAGCAAAGATTAATAATAACCATAAAACTCACAAAACGTCTATCATTTATCCAGCCGGAGTTATTCCTTAATCATGAGTGTCTGTAATAAGACTGGCGATCCCGGCAAGTTATGACCGGACTCGCACGTCACATTTTCGCGGCAGATTTCCCTTATATTTTTATTAGAACAGATCCTAAAAAGACAAACATATTGGACTTTCCTAAGAAAAAATAACCCTTCCTATGCCGAAACCTTCATTCCTCCAGGCACAGAAGATGTCCCTTTATACAGAATGACGGGAGGCTCCTCTGAACATGTCCTCGTGGTGTCAGCGGGGATCATCATTGTACTGGAGCATTCCTCATGGGCTCACATCCCCACCTCTGGCTACTACCACCACCACCATCATCATCATCATCATCATCACGATGACTAGATCCATCAGCTCCATTCACTGACAGCAGCCGGGGCAGAAATGAATAACACAGTCGACGTTCACATTCGGCCGTTCCCGGTGTTCCTATTCAGTTGTATGGAGTGACAGTGCACAGACTTGTGGCCCCTCATTCTCTGTAATGGTGGGGGGTCCCTGTAGTTGGACCCCCATCTATAATACTTCTATGAACTGTTGAATTCACAGGTTATAAAAGGTAAAACAAGGTGGTCGTGAAACCCCCCCCTGAATGGCAATTTTAAAGGGTAACTAAACTTTCATAAAACTTCTGACGTCACAGTGACATATCAGAAGTTTTGATCGGTGCGGTCTGAGCACGGAGACCCCCACTGATCGCTAAAACGAAGCAGAAGCGCTTGGAGGAGCGCGGAGCCGCTTCAGTTATGATCAACTTTTTTCAGAAAGCCGAGCAGTTGGTGCCCCGGCTCATAAACTTTCTATGGAGTCCGTACACCGTCACCTCGGCTTTCCGAGAAAAGCCGATCAGAAACCAAGCGGCTCAGCGCTCAACCAAGCGCTTCCTTTTAGCGATCAGCGGGGGTCTCAGTGCTCAGACCCCCGCCGATCAAAACTTATGGTAAGTCACTGTGATGTCAGAAGTTTTCTGAAACTTTAATTACCCTTTAATGGAAAACACAATATGAGGAGCCTGTTTGTCAATCTGTGGGCAGCGCCTGCTTTCTCCCGCCTGTAGAGACCAGGCCGCGTCTCAGTGCCGGCGTCATATACATGCTACTATGTACCATCATGGCAGCTATTTTTCGAGGGAGCGGATGGGCCGGCATGGGAGACCTTCAGACATTTCTTTTGCTGCCGCTATCCGGCTAACTTATGCAGGTTCGGACTGAGGGACCCTTCACTAATTCCCAATATTTAAATATGGGCTTTCCCAACCAGTCACGTTGATACCTCCACATAGAGGAATCTACCGCCATATACTGGGCTGTACGAATATTGCTGCTCCCTCCTGCGTGCTCATTATATGGCACAAATATTAAGAAAACCATCACTGACGACAGGGCAGGACTACAACGTCACGCACATAAAAAGAACGGCACCGGCCACAAGCCTCGCGTATCCCGGCTCCTGGTGTCGTCACCTTCAGGTTGTTGAGCCAGTGGAGAAATGAGAAGGAAAAGTGACAACCACCTGAAACAGAAATGTGCTCCGAGCTGCTGTCACTTCCCTTCCCCCACTCCTAATGAAAAGTGCATCGCTCAGCAGGGGGCGCCACTGAGCACATGGAGAGATCTCCTCCCAGAGTTAACATTATATGGAACCCGCAGTCCATCTTGAGGCGTGATCGGGGGGGGGGGGGGGGGACGACATTCATGTCAAAAAATATATTTAGAAAGAACACTTAATATCTGTGCCATACACCTGCGCCTCTTATGTTATTACCAATCAGTTCAGCAGATCCCCGTTCAGAGCTGGTTCCAATATTTACAGTCTATATATCCGCTTTTACGTATCGTCCCCCTCACCACTACTCTGAACACCCCCCAACCCCAGATATCACAGGTAATGTAACCTCTCCATGGGGTTATCGGTTATTGCAGGAAATCAGCGTTCCGAACACAAATCCCTAACCCTGTATATGCAGACACACAATGACATACATGATGGCTACATGTGTATATTTACACAAAGACCTAAAACCGGATCTGCTGTCCATAGGTTGGTGCACGTTTTATACCACTTACATTGACCGGCCGTTATCTATAGGTACATATTTCCATGTCTATGACAAGGTCATAGATGATTGAACGAGCCAGGGACAAATACGCCGCCTCTGACTACGGGTCGTCTGTTGGTCTTAGTCCACCACGCGTTTCGGGACATGGATCTAACACAACAGATCTGCACCTCGGAGGTCCCATGTAAAACAGTATAAAGACTTAAAATAAAAAGCGATGTGATGTTGATATATTAGAATATACCACAATAAAACCAACATTCGTACAGACCTCCGTCAAGCACAGTCCAGAAGTGGACAGCATTCAATACACGACATCTTCTGGTCTGAGAAGAAGCTCTAAAATGCAGAATCCAGGCTACAATAGTACAGATCTAGGACTACTCTCCTGGTGACGGGGACGTGTTCATTCTGGGAAGGTCCAGAAAACTCAACTAATGTCAATCTCTAGAACAGAAGGCCCCTGTTTATTAAACTCCAATGGAAGGGTTCTAGAATTTACTTGTAAGTCCAGCAGGCCCCTGCCCACCTCTGTCCTTTGCAAACCTCCTTGTGCTTCTGGAAGCAACTTTCCACCCTGAATTTGCGGCCACAGTCTTCGCAAGAAAACAAGTTTCCGCCATGAGTTTTCATGTGTTCTGTGAGATGATGCTTCAGTTTGAACTTCTTGTGGCAGACAGAACAGCCGAAAGGGCGCAGACTGAAGGTCAACATGATATGGCGGTCGCGTTTAGGCTTGACGGCAAACCGCTTGCCGCACAGGCAACCAAATTTTTTCCCATCCGGGGCAGCCACAAGCTTAACAGGAGCGTGAACAGTTTGAGCCTGAAGAGCTTGAGATACGATCTCATTTCCATGAAGGTCCACAGGTTTCGAAATAGTAAAGGACGTCGGTTCGGAGGCACCATAGAGTTTCCGAGGAATACAGAGAGAAACATCAGAAGATGAAGACGTAGGAGGGATGACAAAGCTCAACTCTGACGGGTACTCGCCCTGCATCTCAGTGACTTCAAAAGCCTTCATGTAACCCCCGTCCTCTTCAGTCCGCTCTTGCTTGATGTAGATGATCTTGGGACTTTCGGGTGATGAAGAAGAAGGGAGAGCATAAGAGCAATTGGTAGCGACAGACTCGTCCAGAACATTTCCACCATTTTTCAAATCATCCTCCTCTTCTTCTTCCTCTTCCTCCGAAACGCGAACCTTGATCACTTCTTCATCATCTGAGCAACCCAATGTGACGGTTGGGGGTGGTGGTGGCGGGTCATCTCGAGGCAGTTGGAAGCTGCTGCTCGGCGACTGACTTTCGCTGGCCCGGCTTGACCAAGTCTGTGGGACACATGTTTTCCGCTCTTTAAGAATCTCAGAACATCGGTCTACCACTTGCCACATCTGTAAACCACTGGCCACCAGGAGATGTGACGGTAATGCCTCCATTTCAAGACAAAGTCTCCCAGAGTAAATGAGTTGCAAAAGGTTCTCGAAAGCATCGGGCTGAATGACGCTGGGCAAAACCAGACAGTTGGTGTCATTCAAGAGCAGCTTGTCGTGGAAGTACGGGGAGGAGGCAGCCAAGACCGTTTTGTGAGCTTGGAAGACGCGATCTTGGACCTGGACAGAGAGATCGCAGAACATCCCCTCCAATCGCTGCTTGTTCAGGGTGTCCAGGAGCACGGAGCTGTAGTGTGGGAAGTCCAGCTGGACGCTCTCGGACCCAGGCATGGTGATGGTCTGAGGGGCACAAGAATAGACAATGAGAGACAATCCTTATTGTCAAACATTTACAATCTACAAGTGTCAAGGCCCTTTTACACCGTCCGATAAGCGGCCGATGCAGCGAGCGCCGATCATTGAGACATCGTTGATCGGCGGTCTTTTGCTCCTGCCACGCGGAGCTATAGATGGGGACGAGCTGTCATTACTCTGATCGCTCGTCCCCATACATTATTATCATGTCGGCATCGTCTCCCTGTTTACACACCAAGATGTGCTGCCGACACCGATAATATTTCACTTTTTTAAAATGATACGACCAGCAGACGATCCAGCGTTATATAAACGCTCAATCGGCCAGTGTAAACCCCCCTTTACTCCACTTTCTCAGAGATTTCCCACAAGGGTCATTTGCTCCCAATACCAGACCACAAACTGCTGCATTGTTCGTAACAGTGTATGCTGATGTGGCACTTATCCTGATGGCTACCTCCGATGACACCCCCCCTGTGTAGAAACAGTGGTCCTGAGCCTCGCTGGACTGGGATATTGGACTTACATCGCACCGATGCCTCCACTCGATCAGGCCCTATGATTAACCCCTTCCCGCCGCAAATACTTTTTATTTATTTTTTTCGTTTTTTCCTCCCCACACTCCAAAAGCCATCACTTTTTTATTTTCCGTAGATAAAGCCGGGTGAGAGCTGTTTTTTTGCGGGAAGAGATATAGTTTTTCATGGCACCATTTATTGTACTGGGAAACTAGAAAAAAAATCTTTGTGGGGTGGAATAGGGAAAAAATCAGCGGTTTCACCATTGTTTTTTGGTTTTGTTTTTACGGCGTTCACCTTGCCATAAAAAATAAAAAAAAGACAGGTTAGCTTTATTCCGCGGGTCAATACTAATTTTATATTGTTTTTTTGTTTTACGATTGTTAAAAAAAAATGTTTTGTGCCGCCATAACTTTTTCAGATTTCCGTCGATTCAGCAGTGCGAGGGCTTGTTTTTTGCGGGACGAGCTGCAGTTTTTATTAGTACCATTTTGGATACATAAAACATTATAATTTTCTATTGCATTTTTTTGTGGGAGACGAGGTACATTGCTTTTGGGAGAAAATTAGAAAGGGGGAGGTCTCTGAACTTTAAATATTTTTTGTATACAAAAAAAAAATTATTAAACTGCTTTTAACTTTTTTTTATTAGTCCCTCTATGGGACTTAAACCAGCGATCTTTGGATCGTTTGTACGATATACTGCAAAACTAATGTACTTCAGTATATCGTGATTTTTACAGGTTCCAATTACAAGGTAACTAAACTTTCAGCAAACTTCTGACATGTCATGTAACATGTCAGAAGTCTTGATCGGTGGGGGTCCGAGCACTGAGACCCCCGACAATCGCTAAAACGAAGCAGCAGAAGTTCTCGGGTGAGCGCTGAGCTGCTTCGTTTCTATTTGGCTTTTCTCAAAGTCGAGCAGTTCGTATACTGGCCCATAGACTTCATATTGAGCCCGTACACCGCTTGCTCAGCTTTCCGATCGGTGGATGTCTCAGTGCTTGGACCCTCACCGATCAAAACTTCTGACATGTCAGAAGTCTTTTGAAAGTTTAGTTACTCTTAATAGGAATAGAAAGATGGCAGACCTGGTGGCCCTGATTGGGCCCCCAGGCTGCCATGACAACCATCGGTACCCCACAATCTCATCATAGGGAGGCTGATGGGCTGTTGTAAAAGCCCCCCCATGTTTCTAACAGCTAAGATTCCGCGATCATTATTGACCATCCTAAGGGGTTAAACGGGTGGGATCACAGTAGTCTCAGATTCTGCCCGTTGCCCACAGCCGACATCCACGTGTCACTTACACAGCCATTAACATTTATGTGGCCGAGTGGCTTATCCTCTCTGCTGTATCCAGGTAACCATGGAGACCTTCCCTCCTCCCTCACCTCTGACCTTTTCTGGGAGGAGCCTCAGGACTTCCACATCCTGTGCAGTCATAGTACAGTGGCCATATTGAGAAGGTCACCGTTACACTTAAAGAGTCTCTGTCACCACATTATAAGTGTCCTGCCCCCTACATAAGGAGATCGGCGCTGTAATGTAGGTGACAGTAATGCTTTTTATTTAATAAAACCATCTATTTTCACCACTTTATTAGCGATTTTAGATTTATGCTAATGAGTTTCTTAATGCCCAAGTGGGCGTTGTACAGAGGAGTGTATGACGCTGACCAATCAGTGACCAATCAGCGTCATGCACTCCTCTCCATTCATTTACTCAGCGCATAGGGATCCTGCTAGATCCTTATGTGCTGTCTAACACATTAACAATACTGAAGTGTTTAGACGGTGAATAGACATTCCCCGGGATGTCTATTCACAATCTCTGCACTTCGTTTCTGTTTCTGTGGTAGTTAGAGCTGAGGAAGCGTGATCCTGCGAGATCTCGCTGTAAATGACAGGTCACAACGAGATCACGCTTCCTCTGCTGTAACTACCCCAGAAACCGTAACAAAGTGCAGAGATTGTGAATAGACATGCCGTGAAATGTCTATTCACCGTCTAAACACTTCAGTGTCCCCGGCGTTACATCACTACATTAAGGGGCAGATTCATGAAAAGCGTCTAACAGG
Source organism: Rhinoderma darwinii (assembly GCF_050947455.1). NCBI lineage: Eukaryota > Metazoa > Chordata > Amphibia > Anura > Rhinodermatidae > Rhinoderma > Rhinoderma darwinii. The sequence goes on along the minus strand of NC_134694.1, from coordinate 115,683,932 downwards.
AAACCTGTCTGTTGCCCATAGCAACCAATCACACTGCTGCTTTCATTTTCTATGGGGAATATAAGAAATAAAAGCTGCGCTGTGATTGGTTGCTATGGGGAACAGACAGTTTTACTGTTAGACACGGTCAGGCAAAAAAAATCTTTTGCGGCAGATTTTGTAATCGCTGCGTTTTTACGCTTTATTCACTTTTTTGTGTCTTTTTTTACGCTCTATTTCGGCTTTTATTTAATTAATCAAATGCAAAAACCGTAGGCGGTGTTTGGTCAAAAACTGTGGCAAAAAAACCTCAAATTAGTGGAGCGTTTTTTTTTCTGTGCCCCATTGATTTCTATAGAGGTTCAGAGGTGCAAACCGGTCACACAAAAAAAAAAAAAAAGGTCACTTTTTTTCCCTGCGAGTGGTCAAAAGTTGCCCGGTGAAAAAAAAAGCGCTCAGTCTACATTGAACTAAATGGGGGTAGATTTGGGAAGTTTTTGGCGCTGATTACCATGCAGTTTCGGCATCAAAATCAGCGCCAAAAGAATCTGCGTGAACTCGGTCTAAATAATAGTTTGGAGTTTGTTGCTCAGGAGTAAATGAGACTCTGCCCAAAAGAGAAGCCCCTGGTGAAGTGACCCCGAAATCCTCCTGCCCGATCTGACAGTATATACCGCCGGGGACGCCGTATACAGGAGTATATAACGCCAGGGACATTGTATACAGGAGTATATAACGCCGGGGACGCCGTATACAGGAGTATATAACGCCGGGGACGCCGTATACAGGAGTATATAACGCCGGGGACGCCGTATACAGGAGTATATAACGCCGGGGACGCCGTATACAGGAGTATATAACGCCGGGGACGCCGTATACAGGAGTATATAACGCCGGGGACGCCGTATACAGGAGTATATAACGCCGGGGACGCCGTATACAGGAGTATAACACGCCGGGGACGCCGTATACAGGGGTATATAACGCCGGGGACGCCGTATACAGGGGTATATAACGCCGGGGACGCGTATACAGGGGTATATAACGCCGGGGACGCCGTATATAGGAGTACATAACGCCGGGGACACCGTATATAGGAGTATATAACGCCGGGGACACCGTATACAGGAGTATATAACGCCGGGAACGCCGTATACAGGAGTATATACCGCCGGGGACGCCGTATACAGGAGTATATAACGCCGGGGACACCGTATACTGGAGTATATAACGCCGGGGACACCGTATACAGGAGTATATAACGCCGGGGACACCGTATACAGGAGTATATAACGCCGGGGACACCGTATATAGGAGTATATAACGCCGGGGACACCGTATACAGGAGTATATAACGCCGGGGACACCGTATATAGGAGTATATAACGCCGGGGACGCCGTATACAGGAGTATATAACGCCGGGGACGCCGTATACAGGAGTATATAACGCCGGGGACGCCGTATACAAGAGTATATAACGCCGGGGACACCGTATACAGGAGTATATAACGCCGGGGACACCGTATACAGGAGTATATAACGCCGGGGACGCCGTATATAGGAGTATATAACGCCGGGGACGCCGTATATAGGAGTATATAACGCCGGGGACGCCGTATATAGGAGTATATAACGCCGGGGACACCGTATACAGGAGTATATAACGCCGGGGACGCCGTATACAGGAGTATATAACGCCGGGGACGCCGTATATAGGAGTATATAACGCCGGGGACACCGTATACAGGAGTATATACCGCCGGGGACGCCGTATACAGGAGTATATAACGCCGGGGACGCCGTATATAGGAGTATATAACGCCGGGGACGCCGTATACAGGAGTATATAACGCCGGGGACGCCGTATATAGGAGTATATAACGCCGGGGACGCCGTATATAGGAGTATATAACGCCGGGGACGCCGTATATAGGAGTATATAACGCCGGGGACACCGTATATAGGAGTATGTAACGCCGGGGACACCGTATATAGGAGTATATAACACCGGGGACACCGTATATAGGAGTATGTAACGCCGGGGACACCGCATATAGGAGTATATAACACGGGGTACGCTGTATAGAGGAGTATATAATGGTATATAACACCGGGCACAGGCCGCCCCCGTCTCTCGGTTACCTGTATCTCTCTCTCTCCCCCGAAGATCCGCACTGATCAGCTCTACACTGCGGCCGCCCCGGGACACGGCCACAAGGACAAACATGAGCTAACCCTGTGACACTGACTGAGCAGACAGGCCCGGCCTCCAATCCCCAGCATCACACATAGCGCTTACCACTGGAAACCAGCGGCAGGGACAAACATGACTTAGTCCTGGGGTTTACCTCAAATCACATGACCTGTTCAGCTTCCTGTCACATGACTTCTGTGTGACGTATAAAAGCGCCGGAAAGCGCCCTATGCAAGTAGCTGGCTCTTATCAGCCGAGGAAGAGACCCGGGGAGAGAGAGGAATGTCCGGGATTCCGGCTCACCATCTTATTGGGACAGGGGAGTCAGCGTTGTTTACTCGTCATGTGATTGGCTGGGAAAATGCACGTGATAGTCCGGTAGTACTGGGACCACTCTCTGCCCGGACTCTCCCCAGTATAGTGAATAATAAAGTGCCCCCTGCGGCTCCACGGAGGACATGTCCCCCTCCATATTATTCCTTCATGGAGGAGACCGTGGAGAAAGAATTAGACCTAGATCACAGCTGAGATGTTATGTACTGCTGTATCTAATCCTATCACGTGTGATACTGTCTTCTGTATCTAATCCTATCACGTGTGATACTGTCTGCTGTATCTAATCCTATCACGTGTGATACTGTGTGCTGTATCTAATCCTCTCGTGTGTGATGCTGTCTGCTGTATCTAATCCTATCATGTGTAATACTGTCTGCTGTATCTAATCCTATCACGTGTGATACTGTCTGCTGTATCTAATCCTCTTGTGTGATGCTGTCTGTATCTAATCCTATTATGTGATACTGTCTGCTGTATCTAATCCTATTATGTGTGATACTGTCTGCTGTATCTAATCCTATCACATGTGATACTGTCTGCTGTATCTAATCCTATTATGTGTGATAGTCTGCTGTATCTAATCCTCTCATGTGATGCTGTATCTAATCCTATTGTGTTATACTGTCTGCTGTATCTAATCCTCTTGTGATACTGTCATCGGTATTATGATTAATAAAACTAAAATTGACAACGCGGTGGACTGCAATGCTTGAACAATATATAGGAAGGGTTCTTTACAGTGAGAGCAGTCCAGCTGCGGAATGTTCTACCACAAGAGGCAGTAATGAGCAGTGCCATGACCGCATATAAAACAGGCTGGACCGCATTCAGAGAGGCTAGAATGACAAATAATGTTGAGGGTTGCAATTCATTTAGTGTTAAATCATTTTTAATTAACGAGGGAAATTCTCCAACGACCGGGAGATACGGAAGAGAACGGCGGAACTTCCCGTTGGTCACGTGATTGTAGAATAAATACAGCGGATCTGGAGGAGTCACATTCATGACAAACACAACACGAAGACCAGACAAAATCACGATGAAGATATTGAAAAGTACCGGTCAGGGAGCGGGGTCCAAAATGTTTGTTAAAGGAGTTCTCCACTCTGGACAATCTCTACTTCTCAGGCCTCTCGCATACGAGCGGGTTCGGTCCGTGATATACGGTCCGCATGTTGGCAGCATTTCCCAGACCAAACACAGTGCAGGGCGCCGGGCTCCTAGCATCAGTTACGTACGATGCCAGGACTCGCTGCGGGAACACTGTGCCGCACTGTAATCATGTTTTTAGCACAGGACAGTAGTTCTGCGGGCAGGCAGGGCCTCCGCGTTACAGATAACTGGTGTTGGGGGCCCGGCTCCCTTCACTGTGTTCGGTCCGGGCAATGCGGCCGACGTACGGACTGTATATCACGGACCGAACACGCTGGTGTGAATCCGGCCTTACACAGCGCCCAGTCATATCATTGTGTGGTCTGTGTAATACAGGACTGGTCCTCCAGAGCGAGAGACACTCCATGTAACCGCTGTCCACCCTGACCGAGAGATGAGGATCTTGAACACAGGACTCCCCCCACTATTAACCCAGAATTCTCTGATCGGGGGTATGGAAATGGGGTTTCTTACCTGGACAACTTCTTTGTCAATCATTAAAATTTGGAGAGAATTTGACGCCGCTTGAAATCTGCATAGAACAGGCCGAGGGCACCAGTGAGGAAGGTCATGAAGAGACCCTATGACAACTCTGGCGGAAGTCCTAGTCCTGCAACGTGGATGTTAAAGTGTCGGCCTAAATGATCAAACCTCGGCTTCTGCTCTAACTTCTGATTTACTGCTTTTTATTTTTTTTTCCAATTGTTTTTATTAAACTTTTTCAAGTATGGATTACAGGAATAAAAAAAAGGGGGGGGGGATAATAAAACAAATATAGGGGGAGCGGAAATCCCCAGAGATATGATGTGGATACAACTAGATTACAACTTTCACAAGATGCACATCAAGGAGTCAAAAGTATTTTGCAGTAACGTCCAGGAGAAGAGGGGGAGGGGAAGGAAATAAACATAACAAGTTAGGGTATGTGTAAGGGTATGTTCACACGACCAATTTTCAGGCGTGATGGGGGTGTTTTACGCCTCGAATTACGCCTGAAAAGACGGCTCCAATACGTCGGCAAACATCTGTCCATTGCTTGCAATGGGTCTTACGATGTTCTGTTCCCACGAGGTGTAATTTTACGCGTCGCTGTCAAAATACGGCGCGTAAAAAGACGCCCGCGAAAAAGAAGTGCATGTTACTTCTTGGGACGTTTTTGGAGCAATTTTTCATTGACTCCATTGAATAACAGCTCCAATTACGTCCGTAAAAGACGCGAGGAATTACAAAAACGTCTGAAAATCAGGAGCTGTTTTCGCCTGAAAACAGCTCCGTATTTTCAGACGTATTTTACTAAGCCGTGTGAACATACCCTAATGATATGTTCACACGGCCTATTTTCGAATGTTTTTCGGGCTGTAAACGCCCAAAAAAACTGACGAAAAATCGGCCGCAGAAAACGGCGTTCTGTTCCGATGGGCCGTTTTTTTTATGCGGCCGTTATGAAAAACAGCCGCGTAAAAAAACGGCTGCGGAAAAGAAGTGCAAGTCACTTCTTGGCCCGTTTTTGGAGCCGTTTTTTAAAAACTATAGAAACCAGCTCCAAAAACGGCCATAGAAACCGCTGCGAAAATCGTGAGTGGCTTAAAAAAGTCTGAAAATCAGGAGCTGTTTTCTCCAGACGGTTTTGACTCCGCGTGTCCACATATCCAGTGTCTTCTGATTTACTGATTATATGTGGTAAATTCTAAGCTTTGGGTGGGAATCCGCTTTATGAAAATCCTGGATAAAAACCTGCTGCCGTCCACAGGAGAAGTGACTCCTGGCAGAAGATTTCTTGTCAAGCAATGACCCCAAACAGATAAATCTGCAGCACTTGAGTCATGACTGTAAAACAACAGAGAATGTATCTGCACGCTCAGCGTCCCTGCTCTTTATTCGGCGCATGCGCAGTACCGCCAATTAGAACGTCGAGCAGAAAGATCGTACTGCGCATGCCCCGAGTAAAGAGCAGGGACACGTGTGCGTTACAGATAGTACGGGGCCAGGCATGATCGTGCCAATTACGCTGCCTGGCCCGTCAATCAATGTAAGAAGGGAGGGGGGTTGAACTGGGGAGCGAAGTAACAGCATTTAGGAGCGACGGTGACGCCCTCGTTGCACGTAAATCCTCATTACTACAAATTCTCTACAAAGGAGGCAGTAAGCAGAAACTGAAAATAAATGCTAGAAACAGGTTGGTCTCCTACAATACACGGTTACTCGTTTAATACGGACATTCTGGTGACAGACTCCATAGACGGGAAGGCGGCCCCGCAGCACCAGGGGTCAGGGAGACATCGGGTGGTGAATTTGTGCTGCATCGTGTCGCTAGGACAGATCTCTACATTAATTACACTTTACATCGTATTGTCCAGGAGTCTCCCAGGTGAGGAGGTAAGTGTCCCACAAAGGATGCGGACAGCCGCCACTAGGGGGAGCCTGCTGCATATGTATTGATCCCATCAATGGGCGTCGTATAAATATGTATGCAGTGAGCTCCCCCTAGTGGTGGCTGCAGGCAGAACTTTATGACGGTGCGGACACGGTTTACGAGGCGGCTTCCTGTACACGGTCCGGTTTTATTGTAAATTGTTATTATTTGTATTTTATCTGTAATGCACCAAGCCCAAATCAAAAATCCTAATCTACTTGCATGCCCAAACAAGTCCACGTCATGATCTCCTCCATATGTCTCCGACGATCGCCTTTATCTCCCGACGCCATGTTTTCAGGTGATAACCACCCAGTTGTCGGCAACCAGGATCCATAAAGCTGATCAACGGAAATCGCCTATTCTCTTATTTCAGGCTGTGAAACGTAGAGTTAGGCTATGTTCACATGCAGTGTTTTCAGACGTAATTCGGGCGTTTTACACCTCAAATTACGCCTGAAAAACCGCCCCTAATACGCCAACACCTACGATGTTCTGTTCCCACGAGCCTTTATTTTACGAGTCGCAGTCAAAATACTGCGCGTAAAATGACGGTTCGTCAAAAGAAGTGCAGGACACTTCTTGGGACGTTTTTGGAGGCGTTTTTCATTGACTCCATTGAAAAACAGCTCCAAAAACGGCCGTAAAAAAACGCAGCGAAAATCGCGTGTGGCTTAAAAAACGTCTGAAAATCAGGAGCTGTTTTCCCTTGAAAACAGCTCCATATTTTCAGACGTTTTTAGTCTAGCGTGTGAGCATACCCTTAGGGTATGCTCATACGGCCTATTTTCAGCCGTAATTCGCCTCGAATTACGCTTGAAAAGACGGCTCCATTACGCCTGCAAACATCTGTCCATTGCTTGCAATGGGTCTTACGATGTTCTGTTCCCACGAGGTGTAATTTTACGCGTCGCTGTCAAAAGACGGCGCGTATAAAGATGCCCGCGTCAAAGAAGTGCATGTCACTTCTTTGGACGTTTTTGGAGCAGTTTTTCATTGACTCCATTGAAAAACAGCTCCAATAACGTCCGTAAAAGACGCCGCGAAAAACGCGAGTACTTGCAAAAACGTCTGAAATTCAGGCGCGGTTTTCGCCTCAAAACAGCTCCGTAATTTCTAATGTAATTTGTTAAGACTTGTGAACATCGCCTAAAACTGAAGGATTTTTTTAGCAAATTGACGCAGTTAGGACGGATTCTAGAGAACCCTGGTAACCAATACGGGTGATCAGACCCCTCATAATGCCCCTCATTCCCTTTTCCTCCCCCATTGTTTTTCCTATTTTTGGTTACTCTTCTATGTTTGTTTGATAATATCTGGTATTGTCATTATACGCTGTTTTCTCTGCCACTGTGCTTTAAATTCTGCATTGCATGGACGGTGGTCCCCTAGACAGGTTTTACCCCTCTCCCCCCACCCCCGCTTCAGACCACAAACTTCTGTCATTGTTTTTTTTTCCTCATGCCTTCTAATAAAATAATTGGAAACTAAAAATCACAATCTACTTTCAGATAATCGGTACAGGTAGTCTGTCTCCACCTGCTGGCCACATAGTAAACTGCAGAACTCCTAAAACAGACTGCTGCCACCTACAGGCAGCCGCAGACCGAAGATAGGGATTTTGCACATAATATCACATTTGTGTGTGTTGCCCGTTTCCCTGTTATTTATAATGTTTGGAAGCCGAGCACGGCCGATTCTTCATTAGTTCACAATTGTAGATCATTTTTTGCCCCTCCCCCCCATATTGACCACTACCTTCAGGAACCGGAGACCCTTATATACAACATAGACACATCCATTATTCTAATACATGTTGGTAATGATGAGATCTAAGGGTATGTGCACACACACTAATTACGTCCGTAATCGACGGACGTATTTCGGCCACAAGTACCGGACCGAACACAGTGCAGGGAGCCGGGCTCCTAGCATCATACTTATGTACGATGCTAGGAGTCCCTGCCTCTCCGTGGAACTACTGTCCCGTACTGTAATCATGTTTTCAGTACGAGACAGTTGTCCTGCAGCGAGGCAGGGACTCCTAGCATCGTATATAACTATGATGCTAGGAGCCCGGCTCCCTGCACTGTGTTCGGTCCGGGACTTGCGGCCGAAATACGTCCGTCGATTACGGACGTAATTAGTGTGTGTGCACATACCCTTAGAGTGAATGCTCTACAGATATTTGGCCGGTTCCTGACTTTTGACTCACCCCTCACCCTATACTTGGGAGACTCTTGATTTTCCACCAAACAATGGGCAGAGTTTCATGTCCACTCTGTGATATGGTTCAGTATAGAAGATGCTGTTACGTCAATTGTGGGAGATGTAGGTTTTTTCTCGACATTAAACTACTGTAGCGTTTAACATAAACACTACATCTCCGATAATACATTGCAGCAGAGAACATTGCATTATTCTTATGCGCTGAATTTTTAATACAGCTCTATATGCGTCTAGAAAAGATTGGTACAAGATGAGTCAAGCAAAGTATCTCCAGTGTTACTCAGCCCTATATGTAGAGGGGTTTTCTGGTTTTACGTAAATAAAGCTTAATCGCTGTACACGATTCTGCAATTTTCTAGTATACTTTTTGTTTCCTAAATTTTCAAGATCTCTACTTTCTGGCAGTGAATGTAATAGATAACCTTGAAAATAGGTGCAAGGCCTGTTACAGCGTATCAGAATGCTCTCGTAACGAGCCCGGTCACTGTGTAAACTTGGCATGATCACTACAATCTTTCAGCCTCTAGATATAAAGAATGTTTACATTCACTGACAGCAAGATGAGAGAAACAGGAATGATAGAATGAAACTGTTATTTCTGTTCACTGACAGTAAGCAGAGATCTTAAAAGCTTAAAAATGAATAGACTTTATTTACATAAAATCGGAAACCTGTATAAAGAACATTTCCGCTTTAAAAAAAACATTTCACAATTTAAATCTGTATAATACACGCATAACTTTTGTACCAGTCTTGAATTGTCTCGTGTCACTTTCTCCATAGCTGCTTTAAAAATTCTGCTGGTTGTCCTTGGCAACAGACAGCATTTTAACTCCACCCCATTGTCGGACATGTGACCTAATAGCTGAGCTCTAACTCTGTAACCTTCAGTTGAGCTCTCATAATCCACTGCGATCTGGTACCGGGGAACTAGCAAAATGTAGAATGTAGCTTTAGATGTGAATGGAGAAGAATTCATCATATAACAAGTACAAGTTAAGTAAAGTAAATGGTGTCTGTGGATTTTAACCATGAAATATTGTAAATCAGGGATCTCCAACCTGGGGCACTCTAGCTGATGTGGAACTACAACTCTCAGTATGGCCTGGCAGCCGCAGGTTGGAGACCGTTGTGGTAAATTGTTGTTCAAAAGTGGAGTTTCCAACCCAATCAGGACTCACGGAGGGTAAAAACACGTTCACAATTCATTTACATATTTAACTTTTTATTTTATTTGTTTTAAAAAGTATACACCCAAAAATAAGTTCAGCTTAGTCACCTTCAGATAATGTGGAGTTTCTCCTCTCACCATTAGATTTTGATATATGATATTTATTTTATTTGTGGTCAAGCAAACTTACCGCGGGGGGCACACATTTTGCTTGACCTCGGATCTCGTCAGAGGGATCTAGCTGTACGTCGCTAGAGAAAAGAATTGATATCACAGTTTAGAAAACACATTGTAAACAGGAATCATGGGGACATATTCGCATCTGGAAGTCGCCAATTAGATCCTGCTCTGCTGCACGTCAAGATTATTTTGTGAGATTGAGGGCAAACGTCCAAGATCGAAATATTAATCACAAACAGGCACTAAATAAAAACCAACTGCGTCTATGTTATTATCATAAAGGGGAAGTATAATGCCATCTTTACATTGGCTAGAAAAACAATGAGAGTCCCGACCTTGGATCTATCAACCTATAAAGATCTAGATGTCGAAGACCGGCCGAGGACACGACAATTCACCCCCGTTCCAATCAATATCTTAGTATCACTAATGTCTTGTATGGGGCTGACTACTTTAAAATGTGGCCTCCTCCGCAATAGGTAATGGCAAAGGAGAAGGTAGACAACCCTTCCTATACTAAGGTCCCTTGGTCAAGAACTGATCTTGGGGAGAGTCTAAGTCTATGTTTTTGACACGTGTCCCTAGAAACCACTGGGCGTCTGTCTATTAATTGATGTGGGCACCGGTGGTTTTTAAGAGCAGAGAACCAAAACACGACTGATCTATCTCTGCCTCCAAGTGCTCTAATAATGTATGGTTAGGACAGCGGGGGTTCTGGGACCTCACGGTCATATGTGTTATTGCAAAACATCGAGGCCCCTTAACCAAGATAAGGGTGCGGGAAATATGATCTTGGGCAATCTATGGTTTCCCCAGTCTTTGTTATTCCGGGTTTGTGGCACGAGGGACTTGTCCACAGGATCTAGGAGGTCTACACGATTCCTCGCTGTACATTAGAGGGACTGAGGTGACTCCTCAAGAGTCAGGAAGTGTCCTCCGTCCAACTAGGGAGATTTCTGCATAACTCTTCATATGGCAATCGGTTAAATTTGGGTTCTAGATCTTTAAGACTTCAGGTCCTCGGGGCGCAGCCATCATTGTTCTGCCAGTTAGTGGATATGAAGCCGAGGGGACATTCTACTTCCTCTTTACGCACATCCAACCTCCGGAACGTATAACTTTATTATAAATCACTTTGGTTTCAGTCAAATAATGGTCAATCGAGGATTCTGCATTCACCCGCACGTGCGCATCCCTGGCGTATTATCATGGTAACAATGACCTTTAGTGGTTTCGTGGTCATCGCTGGAGATCCCTGTGGTGAGATGTGACCGGGACTGTCTGATGGGAGATAGTGACAATGGACATCAGCACCTGTTGTCTTTTTCGGTAAATATATAAATATAATAAATAACAGAAATCAGCGGCTGTCTGAGCTCTGGACTCACAGAACGACTCTGAATTCTCTTTTTTTTTTTTTTCTTTAAATGTTTTATATTTACACAGAACGTCAAAAAGAACCAAGTACAATCAAAATTATCTTTACTGACACATTCATTTCGGGCCCGGCTGCTCCTGTCACCAAAGTGAAGAGGGGCCCTGCAAAATTTATGGCACCGACCTCTGATATGGGTGAAACTAACGCCCTTCCCACCTCCCTCCCCATCCAAACGCAAGTTCCATGCGACCTTTGAGGCCAAGTTATTTATAAACTCCCCGTATCACAGGAAGTGGAGTTAAGATTGTAAGCTCTTTGGGGCGGGAGACTCGGGTCACTGGTTTTGGCTCCGCGCAGACTGACAGATTTAGAGAAATAAATAAAGTTCAATAATAATAATAATTAATATGATCTCTAGTCTCCCGGCACAGCTGCCCATACAAGGAGGTAAATGCACTATGTCCCCGTGTAACCAGCTACAAGAGTCCGTCCCCCGAGGGCTCTTCTTATTTCTAGTTTCTCTTTTTTTGTCACTTTTTGGCTTTCTCCAGTCCTTTCTTTTTCTCCCGACATCCGATCCGTCACTTCCCTATGCCAACCCCGGAACCTGCACGTCTGCCATGACCTCCCTCTACCATGACCTCCATATATGTGGCCTTCAGTGTTTCTTCCGTCTTACATTTTATACGTCTCCTGATCTAACATTGTCTTCTGACACTCAATTCCCCAGGAGTCACCTCAGACGGTCGGCTCAGAGAGTGTTTGCTTGTTTCGCACAGAACTGAGGGGTCGGGGGTGAAGGACACAAATAATGATGGGTGGATGAAAAGAAGAAATGGAAGTTTGTGAGAAGGGATGAGCCGGTAGTGAGGGCAGAAGTCGAAGGGACGAGGGCATGTAGACTGGAGTAATGGTTGGGGAGGTGTCCCCTACAGTGCAGATCTGTCAGTGCGAATCCCAGGGCCTCAGACCTGAGACAGAGCGCTTGGGCGGTGGATTGAGGGTAAATCTAAAGGGTCAATGAAAGTAGGAAAGTTTGGAGGGGAAACAGAGAAACTGATAGATTTAGAAGTCCAAAGTTAACAAAGGCTTAGGAGAAAGGATTCATATGGTGAGGGTCTTAGGATAAGTTCAGTGCAATATCCCCTTCTCTCTCCTCTCCACTTCCCACGTGTGTCCGGGGTCACACAGATTGTCTGCTGCAGGTCTGAACGGCACAGAGGGAGGGTGTCAGAGTCAGGGAGGAAAGGGGGTTCCCAGCCCCCTCCCCCATAGGCCTCTGGACAGACGCCTCAGTGGGGGAATCCCAGTCCCCCTTCCTCCCTCCAGGCTCCTGGACGGACCCCTCAGCTCCGGTTAGTGATGGTCACTTGAGTTTAGAAAGTCTCCATTTTCTGTGATTTGGAGTCGAGGAGGCAGAGGTGGAAGGGCACCATTCCATGGAGTCGCCAGCCTCAGACGCGGGTCTGCTGAACCCACGGAGGGAAACTTCTTCTCCTGTTGGGGGGAGAGAGGGAGAGACAACTTAATTACAAATGTAATAGAAGGATGCTACTGACAATGTACACATGTAAATGTCACATATAGACACACATCGGTCAGCAGACCTACACCCAGCGGATCACCTACAGCCACGCACATCCACGCATTACACGCTTAATACACTGCAGAACAACGAAAAGCCTTGTGATATTATTACGACATTACTGTGCTCATTATTGGGTTATAATACCCAACGACCTTCCGTGGCACTGCCCCATCTACTGACACCTGAAAGAGATGTGACCAACCGGAAAAGCATTTGACAAGACACAGAGAAGTGGCAAACAGTGATATTCCCTGCCAAGTACAATACAAGGGGTTCTGTAGGATTATATAAAGAGTGGGGGCATGAACGGGGCATGTGTAGAGCTCCAATGTACTAATATATGTTCTGTCAACATTTGGGACCCCAATCCTGATCTAGGGGCCGTGATTGAAGGGTGAGCAGAGTAGAGTAGGCTTTGTTCATATCCTTAATATGAAGTCACTGTTGGATCTATTGACCAGGCTGCTCTGTATGGATATATATATATTGGGGCACCCTATGGATGTTTTCCACATACGGAGCTGATCAAACAATTATTATGACGTTACAATGTAGAATAAGGGGGAACCAGAAGAAGACCCTCAGCGTCCTTGTTCACCCCATACCCCCAATGGCCCAGGACTGGTTGACATGAACATAGTCATTGGATTTATACGTGCCTCCCGTGATGGTGTGAGCTTCTTTAAAGCGCTACACAATCTCCCAACAATCCAAAAACCTACGGGCATGTAAATTATGTAAATTGGCGTTCGCTCGTTCTAGTGCGTGTGTCTATGGCAGGGAAAGGATTGAATTTTGTGTTTTAAAGCACACCTCCAGACAAACCTGAACGTTCAGATGCAGTTTATCTCAATCCCAACTCCTCCCCCCAAGTCATACTCACAGGAGTCCAGGAAGCAGAGGTATGGGCTGCTGTTTGCAGGGTCATCACACTCGAGAGCTCCTTAAACTGTCCTTGTGCCTGCAGAACTGATATGAGGGAGGCAGGTTGTCACCAATGAATTTCTTTCCCTGACTAACAAAATAATGACTTTGCAGGGTTAAAAAAAAACAAAAAAAAAACAAATTTTTCACTCGTTAGTCCTGTAGAGCCATTACTTTGTTAATATAACTTGGGGGAGCTATTGAGATATTGAGCGTAGCACCGGTTAAATACTAATTTGAAGGTTTTTTTGGTGAAGGTGTGCTTTAAAGGGGCCGTCTGCTTTACACAACCCCTTTCCATATGTCCTATTAGGATGTATGGATGAAAGAGGGGAGGGGGTTGATCCGCCACTTAGGCACCCCCTCTATTAGCCAGAGCAGAGATCCACTGCAAAGAGCGTCTCACCCTCTGGAGGACCTGGCTTGTCCATGCATTACCTTGAGGGCCCATTGATTTCAATAGGTGTTGTGTAATGCTAACACTTGCCATCGGGGGACTCATAACATAGGAAGTGATGATCCAATGTGGACAACCCCTTTAAGGAAGCACATTCAGATACTGGAAAATCAAGCAACCCTCTTGACATTGGGCTATATCTTTATTACATTTGCAGAGGCATCATGTTCAGTGTTCCCCAAATACTAGTGACTACCAGAGTGTGAAGATCCCGGGATAACGTTATCTTCTTCCTCATCCAAAACTAACCTTATAGTTCTCAATATAAATCAGACGTACAGAGAAAGTCATGTCTTGTGTCAAGTATCTCCAGTTCCTGAAACTTTATTGACCTGTTTATTATATAGATCAGTGGCCTCCAACTGTTGTTAGACTACAAATCCATGCTGGGAGTTGTAGTTTCACAACAGCTAGAACACCAATCGATGGGGACCACTGATATAGATTGCGGTTGTAGAAAGTCTTTGTAGCCCTGAAAACTCGAAAACGTGATTAACTTGACATCTCCATGATAAAGAGACACAAAGCGCCAACAATATCGTAACATTTAAAGAATATCTCTGAATGCAACATATGGTCTCCCAGAAGCCTGCGTCTCATTAAGGACTTAATCAGTGTGATTTTCTGTGCCATGTCTCTATGCTTCCTATTATCTAAGTGGGAGGAGCCTAAAACAAGAGGCGGGGCACTGTATACCAGATGGAACTTCCAGTGAGCTGCATGAACTCAAGTGGTGTCACCTTGACAGGAAGCCAAGTGGTTGCTAGGCAACATGAACTCAAACACGCCCCAGAGAACTAATAGAAAAATAATAGAATAAACTAGGTATTTATGCAGGAACGCAGTAGAGTTAGGCTTTAAAGGGGTTGTCCAGGATTGGAAAAACATGGCTGCTTTCGTCCAGAAACAGCGCCACACCTGTCCATGGGTATTATTGCAGCTCAGCTCCATTCCAGTTAATTTTGCCGAGCTGCAGTACCACTTACAAACTGTGGACAGGGATGGGCCGTTTTTGGAAAAATTCAACCATATTTTTCTAATTCTGTACAACCCTTTAAACGCAGAGTTGGCGTCTGACCGCATACATGTATTTTTTGGTATAAGGACATGACAACATTTCTTAATTACTAAATTAAGTAGCGCAACGGTGCAGCCATTAGGAGACTCTTGTTAAGCAACTAGATTTAGCTGTGGGAAAGGGTCGTATCTAAAACTGTGACGGCCACGTCCTATAAACTGTGGTCTATCTGCTGTGCCGGCTTCATGCGGATATATAATTGTCATGTTACTGACATTGGAAACAATATCCAAATCTGAACAACAATTCAAAGAGTCTCCAACTCCAATATGGCAGATTCGACCTGGAAACACCTCATATACCATACACATAATGGAGAGTCCAACTGGCAAAGCCAACCACAATATGGAGGCATCTCAGATCTTCGGAAGATTCCAGCCTCGCCATGGCCTATCCATACCTGCGAGGTCATTCAAGGATTTAGGTTCCTTTCGGGTGCATTCTGAGACTGAGCGAAGTCTCGTCATAGACCAAGCTCCATATTAAGCCCTCAACACAGCTTATTCCATGCTTCACTGTGATTGGAGCTACAACATTCATTGGGTCTTATGTATAAAAACTACGGCAAACAAAGAGTGGAGCAAATGCCCAAAGCAACCATGAGATTGCTCTTCAAACACTGGAAATATGGTATAACCTCATAAACTGATCTGGTTGGCCAATGCTCCACTTTTTAGCCCTGTAGTTCCCATGTTAAAAAGCAAATATGAAATACTGGTTAATGCTCAATTATTAAACGATAACTCCACCTATAGTAAAAACATTTACTCCAATGCAAAGTCCAGTGAGTTCATAACTGGCATTAGTGCCCAGTTTTTAGATGGGTCTGGGTCTTTGAGAGCTGCGGTAGACCATGCTTTACCCTCAGCCATGTGAGCAGGAGGAGAATCAGTTACGAGATTGTTACTGGTCAATGCCATGTGATTTAGACTAACTCACTGTACAGCACCCACACACACGGTGAATATTACGGTGGAGTTACCCTTTATGCTGCCCAAACCATGCATAGTACCAACCCAAAGAGCAACTCCACCAATATGGTATCTAGACATGGTTGTAATCGGTGCCCCGGTAATACAATAAAAGGGCAAGAAAAGGAATTGCCCCACTTCATTTTTTGGGCAAAGCAATTCTTCTGGGGCTACGAGACCTCCATTGCCCAATTCTATAGTGACAACCTTTGTAAGTGTCACGGGGTAGACTGGTTGTCAACATTTGACTCCACCGAGTTATTATCCAGGGGGTCAGGCCATGCTGCAAATATGAGACTACAAATTTCCAAGAATAGGTGGAGCTGCTCTTAATAAAACATTGATATCATAGACTGATTATTACTTTACATGGTGCCTGAACGAGCTATGAATATTTATATCTATGAGCGTTCGGCGTGTCATTATCGAACGGGGTGATCATGAGATGATTCAGACAGAAGACGGGTGATATAATGAAATTTGCCCTTCTTACCATCCCTTACTGTCTTCTTCATTAATCATTAACCTGCGCACTTTCCCTTCCCAGCGTGAGGCGCTACTGCGCTGTGGGATATGTTGGCGCTATATAAATAAAGGATAATAATAGTAATAATTCTTCATATTGGAAATCATCCTCCCTCTAATGTTCATCTATTCCACTTTGTATTTTCAAAAATTCTTTTGCACTTAAAGGCGTTTTCTGGTTTTATGTAAATTAAGTTTAAAGGGGTATTCCATTCTTGACCTTTCGAGAGAGGGGTAGCGTGACTTGGTTGATGATTTAAGGCGGCCATCAGTGGCCAATTTCCCATTGTAATCGATGACGCGTTGGTCACGCTTGGCTGCGGCTCTCTCCACTGAAGTGTTATGGGAGTTACATAAAGAGTCGAGCATGCAGCATTCTGAATTGATGATTGAGGATCACAGGACACCAGTTCTCCCGATAGGTGAAGGTCCCAGAGGTGGTTCCCGCACATATCACGAGTAGACTGCAGAGATGCCATAATTGCTGTGGATGGGAATACCCCTTTAAGCATTTCTTCAAAAGTTTGAATTTTCATTAAAAAAAGATTGTAATGGGGAACTCTGGTCTCTGAGACGCTATGGAGTTAATATTTGGCCTTATCCTAAGCAGCAGCCTATTCAGACCAGGGGTCAGCTGGACACACCACCAGATCTCCATGCTGAGATCCAGAGTGGTCACTCCAAGGGCTGATGACAAGTATTTCTACAGGCTACCAGCACTTACCATCCCAGCTGTCAGGGAGATAAATATAGTCTGGGGCCCCTCTTTATTAGAGAGCTACTGCAAAGACCGGCTTAACCTTTGGAGGACCAAGTGTGGACAATTCTCAGTCAGTGTACACTGAAACAAATCAAGACTCGCTAGAGCGTCCCCCAACAATATCTGCTGAGTCCCAGCATCAGGAGATCTGCGACATGGGAAGGGATTTGTCCAAACCGGATTTGGAGCTTAGTAATAAGAGACAAGAGTGGATTGAAACATTGTGATTTGTGACTGTCCCTCCTGCTATGGGGACACGTTCCTCGATTCATTCTCTTACTCTTGATACATGTCCATGTCATATTATATATAGGAAACATCATCAGAATCAGAAGAGTGAGATATCATAAAGGTGGACCATCCATGGTCAGACATCCCACAGCCACCAATGGTTCGGTAGGCATCTGCCTGTCCTCAGACCCCATGGGCATCGCTAGCGTATGGGGCCAAATCCTCCATTCTCTATAAGAGAAGAAGAGGATTGGGTCGTCTCACAGAGATTTTCCAGAATGTCAGAGAATCTGTGTGTGTGATATCGAGCAATTCCAACCCGCGGCTTAACAATCATTAAGAAACTGTCACCTGGGGACTATGAACTATAAAGCCCCCCCCCCCCCCATTAATATTACATTATCAGTATCTTGTCTCACTATTGTTCCTCTAAATCTAAACATTTGGTCTTTGCCCAACATTAATTTCTCCAAATATTGCTCCACCTTCCCGTAGCCTTTCTGGTGCCCTCCTCTTCTCTTTCCCCAGATGACAGACAGGACAGGGTGTGATGGTGATGTCACACACAAAGGCACAATGACATTGTAATTTCCACCTGAGCCTCGATAAGTCTCCTCTTCATATCGATTGGTTCTTGCGTGTGGTCCTTCCGTATCTCCTCCTCCACCAGCATCAACCTGGGGGTGAAACAAAAATGGCCGCTGAAAGCACCAAATCCACATGGACAAGATACTTGGAACCTTCCCAATAGTCTAAGGCTGGTGTCACACAAGGAGATTTCTGAGCAATAAATATAATATTAGAACGTATCAATATAATACGTAACCAATATGTAAACCATTCAGGTCTACTGCACAGAGAGCATTTGAGTGTTACCTCGTACTCCATTAATCCCTACAGGTCAAGATATACGACCCAAAAAATGCCTAGAAGAAAATCCCCGAATGACACCACCTTAAGAAGATCACAGAATACCCAGAGAAACATGTGTGTAATATGTAGCATGATGTAGTCAGTCATCATATATCACTGCAAATTTGGGCAAAGCCCACCAAGACATGTAACTGGGATAATGTCTAGCCAGTTAGGGGATACGTGACAAATACTAGCGGCATACACACAGCAATTCTCTTTTGAAAGTTGTGCAAAAGAGAAGTTGCCGGGTATTCCCAGCCTCAAGGAATCATAGAAACTAGATCACTGCCTATCAATATTATTTTTGGCGGGATCGGTAGACAAGCTTCATGTCTATTGGCTCTATCAGATATACTAGACCTCTCAATGATCAGAATATGTCATCTCATTGGCTCCAGACAGTAATAAAACATTTACAGGCCTAGTCCAATTTTCATCCACTCTGAGTTTTAGAACATTCATAGACCCAGATATTAGAAAATGTATAGATCTCAACAATCTGTAGCCAACCAGGGTATGGAACAAAACCAGTTGTAGACCAGCAGTCAAATGTTACATCTAAGAAAAGAGGAAATTATTGCTCACAAAATGTGATGATGTGGTACTGGTGTGGTGGGATGATGTGGTACTGGTGTGGTGGGATGATGTGGTACTGGTGTGTTTGTGTTGTACTTGAGTGGTCAGATGGTGTGATACTGGTGTAGTTGGATAGTGTGATACTGGTATGGTACTGGTGTGGTTGGATGGTGTGATATTGGTATGGCATGGTACTGGCAGGGTGGGATGGTGTGGTGAAGGTGTGGTGGGATGGTGTGGTACTGGTATAATATGGTACTGGTGTGGTGGGATGGTATGATACTGGTATGGTACTTGTGTGGTACTGATAAGTATGGTACTGGTGTGGTTGGATAGTGTGATACTGGTATGGTATGGTACTGGCAGGGTGGGTTGGTGTGGTCGGATGGTGTGGTACTAGTGTGGTACGATGGTGTAATACTGGTATGGTAATAGTGTGGTCGGATGATGTGATACTGTTATGGTACTGGTAAGTATGGTAGTGGTGTGGTCGGATGATATGATACTAGTATTGTACTGGTGTGGTACTGGTAAGTACGGTACTGGTGTGGTCGGATGGTGTGGTACTAGTAAGTATGGCACTGGTGTGGTACTGGTGTGGTCGGATGGTGTGGTACTAGTAAGTATGGCACTGGTGTGGTACTGGTGTGGTGGGATGGTGTGATACTGGTATGGTAATGGTGTGGCGGGATGGTGTGATACTGGTATGGTAATGGTGTGGCGGGATGGTGTGATACTGGTATGGTAATGGTGTGGTGGGATGGTGTGATACTGGTATGGTAATGGTGTGGTGGGATGGTGTGATACTGGTATGGTAATGGTGTGGTCGGATGGTTTGGTACTGGTATGTACTGGTGTGGGTGGGTGGCGCGGTACTTTGCCTCTGCTGAGTTGTTTTTTTCTACCGCAGCATATTTTATAACGTTCTTTACCCCAACAGTTGAAAGAAACTTTTGTGCATTTATGGTCTTTGTGCATGTGTTTCCCAATATCACTTAATGTCTTGGTGTGTACCACGACCATGAAGAAAACTTCCAGTGATTAAAACGAAAAAGGTGAGTGTTACTGAATATGCAATAAAACAGATTTTTTTTGTTTCGAGAAATTCCTACGTCTGAGTATAGAGTCTGGCGAACGCTCTTCTTCTAGGCTGTGAGCAACACTGATTTCTGCAAACATTTTAATAGGAAATATGAAGGTATAGCCCTGCCAGGACCTTCCTCTTCAATGACATCACCACAGAACCACAATTCGCTGCATTCTTTGAAGTGGGGGACACAGTCAGTTCTGCACAATGTGGGTTCACCTTGTCTCTCTCTGCACATGTCTTGCAGCACCCAATAGGAAGCAGAAGGGGCGTGGTAATAGGCGGGACTAACACTGACTGACTAGAGGGGAGAGCCCAGGGAACACACATGACCGAGAGACCAAGACTGCAGCTCAGTGAGATATGACAGCCGCTTCCTGGCTAGAACGAGTAGACATTAACTAGTCTGGAGGAAAAAATGATAAACTGTGGAGAAAGAAAAAAAAAAGAATTTTGCACTTTCTAAAAATGGATTTGGAGAAATGTGAAATTTTAATTTTTGGCTGGAGGTACACTTTAAAGTGTAATTTCTCCCCAAAAAACCTGAAATGTAATTTTGCCGCTTGTTGACTACCTAATTACTTTGTTGGAGAAGATCATAAAGGGAACGTCTAGTTTAGAAAACTAATTTTCAAATACTATACTAAGGAATTCTGAGTAAATAGAGGGGGTCATCCATTTAGGACCCTCATCTATTAGCCAGAATGAAGAGTGGCTACGAAGAGTGTCTCTCGCTGTGGAGGACCCGACACATCCAAAAATTACATGGACAGCACATTGATTTAAATGAGAATTGTGTGTAATGCCTCTTTTCTCCTGCGATAGCGCTGCAGAGAAATCGAACATTTATTGCTGGGTCCCAACATATTGCAGCAGATTTCTGGAGGTACCAGCGGCGGGACACCCTGAGATCAGCTTAATGTTGGGCGACCCTTCTAGCACAAAAATGAATTGTGCAAAGCAGACAACCACTTTAAGGGGGACCTGTAAGGGGTACTGAGGCTGCAGTCACACCCAAAACTGGTATCTGAGGGGCCTCTCTGTCAGTAGTTCAGTTATAAGTCACTATACATAATGGCAAGTGCAACTTGGGAGGGGTGTTCTGATCCAGATTTTGCCCCCAGGTGAGGAGTTACAAACTAGGAAACTGGAAACGCACCAGAAAACTGAAGCAGCAAAGGTTGAAACATGGCGACAATTAAAAAACCGGTTCAAAATAAACTATGTGACAGACATTAATTTGCGTCAACCACAGAACCCAATTACGACAGCTGGACACAAGCGGCCGCGGTACTGGGTATTATGTAGTAAATATATCTCTATATATATATATATATGTTAGCGGGCAGAGGAAGCATGAGAGCGATGGGAAGGAGCAGGCTGGGTGGGGGCTGTGAGACACACGGAGTACTGCTGCGCTGACCTCTAGTGACTCCGGCATAGACAGAGCGGAAGGAGCCTGGCGGCTTGTGTGAGAGCCGGACCGCGACTTGAATTGAGATGAACTATTAGTTATATTCTAACTAGGTTGTAGGGCTGAGTGCCAATGTTAATTGTTAAAAAACTATAACGCCCGACGCGCGTTTCGCCGGTATTTCCGGCTTCTTCTAGGGGTTATAAGTGGATGGCGGTGATAAACATTTGCAGTCAAGCAGTAACCACAATTTTTTTCCCATTTAAATAAAAATGAGAAAATTGCGACTATCCACATGATGGGAGGAGAAGCTAGCAGCGGTGTAAATGGCTGAACCCAATTTATAGCCCGATTTTATCATTTAAAAAGTAGAAAAGAAAATTGACTCCAGTGGATTATAAAACCGCTGTCGGGATCATCAAGTTAATAGAATTTCATCAAAATGATACCAAACCATGGGGAAAAAAATATATATATATATAGAAAGAAAAAAAATCCTGGAGAATTGTGTAAACCGAGCAATAAGGAAGGACGAAGAAAATGCTGGACAGAAAAGAAATGTGAAAGGAATATTAAAGCGGTTGTATGAGATTAAAAGAAAACATGGGGGGTGCAACCTGCATAGGGCCCCCAAGATTTACAAGCAAAGCAAAATGAGCAAATAAAAGATGGGGATCCAGCTCATCGGTCACACTGGTCTTCATTCTACCGTGGGATAGGAAGGTAGAAAACAAAATCTCGTGGTCACATTGTGCACCAGCACCAATGGGGAGCGCCTACGACAAATTTCGCTATTTGGCCTCCCCCTGATCCACATCTATGATGCTTTACACTATACGATATCAGAATAACTCAGAACTATACAACTCATCAGAATTTTGTTCCTGGAGCTGCGCTCTCCGTCTCATGTCGCGTAGACCCTTAGCTACGCGGGCAATTTACATATAACCTATGGTGGACCCGCAGTGATCTACAGTCATAAGTTATTAAAGGGCCGTTCTTATCGCACTATTGACGGCATATTGTTAGGATACGCCATGACTTTCTGATCAGTGGGGATTTGTCCTCTGCCATATGCGGCCGTGCTGCAGTTCCACGTACAGCTGGTGGCGCCGCTGTGCATTGAAAAGGTGACACTGTGGTCCATTCATTCTCAAGATCATTGGGGGTCCCAGAGGTCGGACTTCCACCAATCTCAACGTGATGACATATCCTAGCAACAGATCATAAGGCATTATATATATCATGGTATACGTGGTGCATGTTGTGTATATTGGGGCTGTATACCTTTAACAAATATATACCTGTACCGCACGGTCCCTGAGGCCTAGTCTGGTCTGAAGTCGGTAATGAAATGGACTCGAGCTCTTTGATTGCAGCAAACTGCTTTTAAATGCGTTTTAGCTCTAGTCTAATAAAAGATACACAGCAAATTACCCAGTGAAGAGATTAAGCGCGGCACGAGAGATGTTATTATCCGGTGCTGGAACATGTCGTACGTTGCGCTTTCCTTCTGATTCGAAGAATACGAATACTCTGAAAACTGCCGTATTTTACACAACAGAACTTCAGGAAAGACGTGAGATATCGCATGGGAAAGAGTCCGAATATCAGACTGATCAGAGCGAGGGCCAGGAGAGAGCGAGGGCCAGGAGAGAGCGAGGGCCAGGAGAGAGCGAGGGCCAGGAGAGAGCGAGGGCCAGGAGAGAGCGAGGGCCAGGAGAGAGCGAGGATTTATAAGACTCCAGTTATCATCCGCATAAATGAACTTTACAGAATCGTTCCACCTACAAAATATGTATACAAAGATGCAAGGACGCCCTCATAGAACAGCGTTAAGATGTGGCAAAACAAAAAATATCCCAATCTAGGACTGTAAGGGGGGTTTCTCACCATTAAAGGGGTATTCAAATCTCAGACATTTAGGACATGATCACAGGTTATGCCATAAATATCTGATAGGTGCAGATCCCAGCTCTGGCACCCGCACCTATCTGGAGAACGAACCATCTCCGTAACTTCCATAGAAGTAAATAAAGAGATCATGCGCAGCCTCCTCTCTATTCACTCGATGCAGCAGCTGCTGGGCACTTTACCAGGCAGGACGGGGGTCGGGCGACCCCCGTTCTCCAAATAGGTACAGGTCCCAGAGCTTGATCAGATATGCTGCGGATATGCCATAAATGTCTTAGATGGGAATCACCCATAAAGACTACGAACACCTTTGAATTTTTTTTGGGGTAAATACAACAATGTATCAGTGTGATTGTTGCAACTTCCTAAATACATTCTATTCAAAATTATTTGTACTTTTTGAGATACAGCTGCTTTTTATCCTGTATATAGAGCAGCTGTATCTAGCGCTAAGAGCTGGATCCGTGAGTCCCGCGGACCTGCCAGGTTCAGTGATAGGCAGGATCCACCTGGAATGAATCACATCTAACTTATGAACTTAGATGTGATCGTTAACAGCTCGATCCTGCGTGTCAAAAACACGCAGGGCCCGCTGTCACTGAACCCGTCAGTCCCGCAGACCTGACGAATACAGGATTCAGTGCTAGATACAGCTGCTCTATATACAGGATACAAAGCAGCTGCATCTTAAGAAGTAAAAGGAATTTTTAATAAAATGTATTTAGGAAGTCGCACCAATCACACCGATGCACAATTGTATTAAAAAAACAACAATAAAAAAAGCAACCATGCCAAACATGTACATAGTCTTTAACATTTATCACCTGTCACAGGAAGGTTCGGACCCCCACTTATTGCTAAAATAGAGGACCCCCCCTCCAATGGACAGTTGTGGTGCGGAGGAGTGGAGTTGTATGGTGTTATGTGGTGTGTTGGTCAAGCATGCACGCAGCCCGCTCCACTTAAAGGGGTATTCTGATTTTTCATTTCATTTCTTTTCAGTGTTGTCCTATTCAGTTAGCCCATGGATTCCTCATACAGGACTCATCTATGGGCTAAACCAGTCTACTGTGCAAAGACAAGAGTCTACTGCACTGGTATAGTAAAGGTATGGAGCAGAAATATTCATTAAATGAAAACAAAATAAAATAAAAACAGGAAACCCTTTCATTTCACAACATACCTTCAGGGTTCAGGCTCTGTTATTATTATACAGAGCTCCAAATCCTCAGCTTTTCTTGACACAAAAATACAGTTTCTTGCAGCCACCATTAGGGGGAGCTCATTGAAGACAGATTTATCATTGAGTTTAATGGTAGCTGTATAAATCCGCCTTTGGTAAGCTCCCCCCAGTGGTGGCTGAAGGCAGACAAAATGTTTCATTTAGCCCTATGACTGTGTAAAGGGAAGAAGGAGATTTTGAACTCTATGTGAGAAAAACTAAGCTTATGAAATGAATCAGCACAGAATTTTTGACCTATTGATGTTACAAAAAAAAATTCATAATAAAAATAATCTTATGTACACTACAAAAAGTAATTCTAGGTAATGTTCCCAAAATCGATTTTTGGCAAAACTTTGCCCCCTAAAAACATGACAAAACCATGAGGCATAGGGTATGCTGCAGATGTGACCGAATTGTCTAGAGGGTTCTTGTATTTGTAAATTCCATTCACTACCATGTAGCATCTGTAGTATTATACAGCAGCGGCCAAAACACAACAAAAAAGTGACATGTGACCGTACCCCAAGTCTGGGTCCCAATCCACCACCTCATCTATACCTGGTATAATATAGAAATATTACTATACTGGAGATCTATGAGCTCTACGTCTATCATCCAATGGACAGGTGCCGTCTGCTTCTTTCTCCCATGCAATATTTGATGTACTAATAAATATCTGACCGCAGATCTCTGTGCAGCGCGAGCCTCAGGCTGTTAACCCCAATAATTCATCATCACATAACCTGCTCTCCGGATCATGGTCATGTCTCCAATGATGTAATAATCGCCACGAGCCGGCACCCCCTTATTATAGTGCGAGATTATCACATGGGAATATGGTAAAGAGCAGCCAAGGACTAACATGTTATGTGAATGAGAAGGACATGAGTTCAGTATCGGTGGCTTGCAGTATATTATTATGTATGTTTTCTCTGGATATTGCAGTTAGAGGGGATCCCAGTTCCAGAGGATCCCCTCTCCCGCCTCCCCCCAATCCCCAGAAGTAAGTAATAGAGTATTTACCATTTCTAACCTGTTTATGATGCTCTTGATTTGCGTGTCCTTCTCCATCTGCTGCTGCCGCAGCCTCTTCTCGCTTTGCTCCAGGCGGGACTGATATTGCTGCAGCATTTTACTTGTTTGCTCCTCCTGGGAGAGGAGACGGCGCTCGTATTCCTCCAGCTTCCGGTTGGACATCAGGAGTCGCTCTTTTAGGGAGTATATCTCCTCCTCGTATTCCTTCACCTGAGAGGATTGGTGAGACAGGCAGAAGAAGAGAGTGGAGAAAAAATGGAGGGAGAGAGACAGAGCAATGAAGGACTTCAAAAGGTAAGGAAAGACGCTGAGGATAGAGAGAATGGAAGAACAATGTGACGTCAACAGAGAGAAGGACAGACCATGGAGAAAGTCATTAAACAGAAGAAAAGTGGCAGGAGGTGAAGAAAGACCGATGTGTAATGTCCCGTGAATGATGAGAGCTACAGAAGAAATGTTCTCACCCTCTCGAGACGACTCTCGTCCATGGATTTTGAGTATTCTTTCAACTTGTATTCTTCTCGTTCTATGTGTGCGCTCTCAATGTCAGCGGAGAGGTGAGGCATATTCGACACCCAGGCAACTGTGCGTTCCGAGGCTGGAGTGACCGGGTTTAACGTGGACTGTGCATGTGAGTGCTGTGGTGAAACAGGTCAACGTTATCCAGGATAGACTTACACCTCACCTCTTGCACGCGACCGAGTTCGGGCCGAGAAAAACGGTCCGTGCGTCGGACGGATTTCCTAGCCCGACCGCGGTACAGGTGAACGGGACTCCTGGCATCGTAGACATTTATGATGTGGAGTCCCTGCCTTCCCGCAGAACTGCTGTTCTGTACTGAACAAAATGATACAGCACGGAACAGCAGTCCTGCGGGAAGGCAGGGACTCATTATCATAAAATGTCTATGATGCCAGGAGTCCCGCTCACTTGAACCGTGGTCGGGCTGGGAAATCCAGCCGACACTCGGACCGTTTTTCAGGGCCTGAACTCTGAACCTGGTTGTGTGAAAGAGGTGTTAGAGGAAAGGAGAAAACGGTTTTGTGGCCCGGTTACGTACCTGCTTGGTTATGCTGGGTTTCAGCCCTCCTGCTTCTTTCTCCACTGATTGCTGCCTTATTCTGGCTGCTCCATACATTGGTTCTGGGCTCTGCAGGAGGTTACCGCTGCTTGGTCGGGGTTTATTGGCGGCCTGCACCGTCAGTTGTTGGGATTTGCCCCTGTGTAGGGGAGGAGGCTGTGAATCTTGCCTTCGCTGCCCTCCGGGGCCAATGGTGATTTGTGGAGGTGACAGCATGTGTTGGAGATTGTCTTGGAGGGAAAGCTGCCTCTTGCTGCAACGTAGAAATAGAAAGAAGGTGTTAAACATGATGTAGAAGACATAAGCCTGCTGTCTGTAAACTCCACATACATCCACATGACAGCAACAACGTACACAAGTAGAAACGAGCCATCTCCGATTACAGAGCTTAGGAATCCACAATGTCTCTAGTTACTACCCATTCTGCTGCAAATTACAGAGATGGAGGAGTAAAGCCCTGGATTGCTCAGATACAATAATCTCAGCATTAATGCTACTATCATTTCTAAAGAGAATTGTCTTTATCTCATCCCTTGCTGAAAATCTTAGAGCGTCCCTATAAAAAAAAATTAAAAAGCCAAATCCCTTTTTATAAAACTGTAGATGTGTATTAAATGAAATGTCATGTAAAACATGATTTTTTGTGTTCATGTGTTTTTTCTCTCTCCATGCTTGCTGACAGGCTCTTTCTGGTGTAATGTTATAATGTGTGCTCTTAATGTCTCCCTCTTGCTGCTTCTCCTCATGTTATTTCACAGAAACACTATGAAACTGCAGCTGCATCTCCCTCCTCCCTGTCTTCTATTTACTATTTTACACTAGATGGATTTTTTGTTGGCTGAGGAGGTTTCTGAACATTTACAGCAATCCTGTAGACAGGAAACGGGGAGAAACAGGCTGCTGGAAGGCGAAAAAGATGGCACTTTACACTTTTACAAAGTTTCATATATTCATATGTACTACTGATATACATGGGGAAATGCAAATTCCAGCAGGTGATGCTTCCAGCAGTTCTATAATTGTGCCGGTTTCCTGCCAGTACTTTATGCCTAATATTCTACCATTAAAATTATCTTTCAGAAAGGAGCTGCGGCAGCGATCAACTGACTTTGCCAAGGGAAGCCGTAACCCGCCATGCATTTTCTCTGCTGCCGGGGGAAATGTAGTATCTCCAGCTCTCTGTTCTGGCTCATAGAGGCCCGCTATGATCCCCATATGAACTAATATATGGATAGGGATTGTCTTCTTGAGACAACCCCTTTAAGGAAAAAACATCACACTCTATAGATCGAGAATTTCTCCCAAGGACTATGAACATACAATAATATTCGCTGTTATTGAACGAATCTTCAGCTATAACATGCCGAATGATGAAATATTTCAGGAAGAATCTAAATACAAACTATCTCTCATCCAAAAACCAAACTCTCTTTCAAGCGCCACCTATAGGTGACTAATCTGTAAGTATCAGCTAAACCAGGGACACGCATATGTTTGGCTGATACATGAGGCATGTTTCAAGGGTCTTCAAGGGGTCGGACACTGACTTATAGGGTAGCCCCTTATGGTTCGCACTTGAAAGACAGTTTACCTTCTCGAGGAGAGATGTTCTTTAAGGAAGTCTCCCTCCTTCATGCTGGATTTCAATTAGGAGAATCAGTGCCCTAGTAAGGAAGAACTTTTAACAGAGCTGGGGACCATTATCCTGGTTTCTATTATATATAGGACTGTCATTCTGTGACTGTCATTCTCTCCTCCAACCAGTGATAATGAAATGACACAAATAATAAATCTTTGCAGCAATTGTAAAATGAGATGTTCTTGGTTTGCCAGTCAGGGATATGTGTGTTGTGGTGACATCTAGTGGTCAATATAAAAATCAACAATATTTGACAACTGATTTTTATATTAGCTATCTGATGAAATTTTTGCCTGTGGATTCTCCTTTTCTCTTCACCTCTTCTCTCCAATCAAAGACAACTCGTTTCTGCCTGCACACGCAAATATGTTGAGATTGAGTGTCCCTATCAAGCTCTGACCATTGAGCTGCAGTCATTCTGCAAGGGAAACTTGCTAATTTACTTCATTCAGCCCTTTAATGTGTAGGATTTAAGCCGCTGCTCTAGATTTGTCTGAGGGCTCTCAACTCACAATGCAAGTGATGGCCGCATTACATTGACCTGCATTGTGGCTCCCCAATAACTCACCACCCAACTCATTATTTTAGCACCTACAGAAGTAAATCAGCTGTGCAATGAGGCAGCAGCTCACAAGGGCTGAATCAGAACAAAGGAGAAGATGTTTTCACACGAGAACAACACCTTCATCTACGTTGTATTATGTACTAAGTGTTGGACACGGACGTGTGACACAAATATGTAATAACTATATATAAATATATAGTGATATATACATATATGATTATATATGTATATCAAGAGATGTGTTATACCACCTCTCTACTCTTCCCACCTAGGCCCCAATCTTGCGCCCCCTAGTGGGGCTGGTACCTGAACTCTGACCCCTGCCGGGTGAAATCGTCGCTGTAGCTGTGACTGTGCAGCATGTGCTTTCCGGAGCTTAAGTCCTCACTCTTGCTGTAGCCATGGAATGGGGCAAAGGCATCAGCTCCAGCGTCCGGCCGATGAGGAGCCGGGTGGGAGGGTGGTGCAGCGGGGCCATCAGGGGCCATGTGGAAGAGCGGGTTCTGGAAGGACAAGGGAATGCGCAGCTGCTGAGCTGAAAGCCCATCGGTGGTAACTCCCATCTGACTGAGCCGCAGACCAGCCGCAATACTAGACCCACTGCCCTGGGAGAGCCGGCCCCCTGGGCGAAGTCCCCCGGATATGGAGGCCTGGCTGGAGTTGAGCAGGTCCCCTACAGCGTGCAGGTTGGACACACTGTTCATGCGGCTATCCTGCAAGTCTAACATGGAAACACTTTTGTTCACGCTCAGCATCTTCTGGTCTGGCTCGGTGATGTCTGAGCTGCTGGTGCAATAGGCAGGTGAAGAACGGGTAAGTGGGCGGCGCGACACAAAGAACATATCCTTGGAGGACTTGTCCTTGGTCGGTGAAGGTAGGCGGGTCATGTCAATGGAGCTAAGGGGAGAGAAAAGTGAAAATGAGGATAACCGGAAAGGTAAAGTAACAGAATGAGGAGGAACTGATTTATACAATGTAGTGATGAGACGGGAGGTGAATTGTATTCTTCCCCTATGCGGGAAATCTTGGCGAATAGGTTAATGCAATGGTCCCTCTAAGTCTCAGAATCATATAGGGGCACATTTATAAAACTGGCTACTCTGTAGCTACAGATAAAACCTCCAGCTGTGTTTCCAGATGTCATTTTAGTATGAATTTTTATTTTCCTATATTGTGCAGGTGCAAAAAATGAATGAATGAATAGAAGAAATGAATGCCTACTGCACGTACCTGTTGAGGTCTCGCACCAGGTAGCTCTGAAGCTCCGCTGATGGCCCCCTCAGGATGACGGGTTTTGGAGGTGGCAGCCTTTCTTGATGACTCGGCTGCCGCTGGATGTGGGGGTTCCTGAGCGCTAGGCTGATGTCGTTGAGAAGGCGAGGGAGGGGCCCCAACTTTATAAGAGCATCCTGCTCCAATAGTTGTAATACGATAAAACAGGAGATATCAGTGAGCCGAGGCCGTCATATAACAACTCTACTATACTCTATATGGTCATAATAAAAATGGATGTCCAGCATATTACATAGCATACAGTATAGCATCATATATTTAATAGCAGACACCTTCCCTTATAAGCCATGCAATAAAAATACACATCCAGACCTGCCTTCTCTGCCACAAATATCCTTATACTTACTTTACTGAGCTGGGGAATCACTTCCCATAGCAGGGCGTGCAGAGTACTCAGCTCCCGCCCCAGGTCAATGTAGCCCTCGAAGTTGCTGCTGTTGGTCAGCGCGTCCATGTTGGAGATCTCATACAGGAAATTCTGCATATTGGCCAACTCCGTCTCCAGGAACTCATTCATGAAGGACATGTGCTCTTCCTTACTGCTGAATCTGAAGAGAGCAGCATCTCAGTATTGATCTACACACAACGCATTAGTTCCTGCCTGTTGACCTCATGGATCAGTCTCCATAGCCCAGGACAACCCCCCGTCATACAGTCAGCTTGCTGTCCCCTCTGTGTGGACCTAACATTGGAACTAATGGAGGCAACATGGCCACTTCTATAATCAGCGTTAAAAATACTTCATGAAAAAGAAATGGGCACAATTATAACACCCTGTAGAGTCTGGGCACAGCAATAGAACAACGTCATGGATGGTTGGACGCTTATCTGCACTGTAATTGCTCAACATTGAAGTAATTGTAACAACTCAACAATATGTGAGTTCCACCAGATGTAAGAAGACTTTGTTTCATAGAGTTTGATGTTGGCATGGCCCAACATATTAAAAGGAGACAAGAAGGAAAAGAACCTAATGACTTTGAGAAGTTCCCAAGGTCAGAAGGCAAAGACTAACTATTTACACGGCCGCTGATCAATAGGACACGTGCTAGAACGGAAACTCACAAACACGATGGATGGTCGGTTCATCTAGACTAAGGGACTATCAATATTTTTAAATTTGGACTATACCATACCACAAAAAATACATTTAGATTAACTTAAAGTCTTATTTCACTGATCGATCCCCAAAGTTTGCAGAGTTAAATGTCGAGTTTGTACTTTTTTTGGTGCTCATGTCTGGCTCTCTGTCAGACTCATGTTGAAGTTAGTTCCCTAAATAGTCAGGACTAATATTATTGTCCAGAATGACCTCAACATCTGTAATCTTCAAAGTGAGGTTGTCAGTGTGTCACCCCAAAATGCATGGCACAGTCTATGCTCCCCTCTCTCTCCCCACCCCTGCCCCTACTCTCACTTGAAGTTGAAGTTGGCCAGGTTCTGGATGACCTTAGCGATGAGTGTGAGGGTCCTAGATGTTTGCTCATCAGGATATTCCTGCATCAGGCTGAAGAGGCTGGGGGACATGATGGCCGGACACAGGAAGCGGAGGAAGAGAGAGGCACTGATGAGTCGATCTGCTATGTCTTCACGCCCGCGCTCCGCACAGCGCATCCTCCATGAAGCAAAGACCTCTTTCAACTCCCGGGGAAACACACTGAGAATGGTATAAAGGAGGCAAGAAAAGATGGTTAAAAAGAGTTAGAAATTATGACATTGTCGTCACTTAAAGTGTACCTGTCATCAACAGACAGTGAAGGCTGATCCAATATCCAATGTCTTACGGCCTATTGAACTGATAGATGGTGGAACCAAAAACATTGGCTGGACCAACCCGAAAACCTGCCTCCATTCTCAGTGCTAGGTACACTTTAATTGCAAAATAAAGGGAGTGGGAACACAGAAGGACCAACAAAGAGTGGGAAAATAGTTGTGAAGTTGAGCACAATAAGAATACGATAAGAATGGAAAATACAGAGAGGAAAGGATATTGTAACAGCACGACAAGGAACAGGGGAAAAGTCAAATGTAATGGATAATGACTAACATATAATGTCTTATTCTTTTCCTGGAAATGACATCACATGACCAGACACTGACCAATGGGAGTTGAAGACTTTGCAAAGCGCAAGTTCGCAGCACATCCTGAGATTGGCCTGGTGATCGGGCAGGGCAGAAGGTGGACAACGCATGGGGTCAACCTCGCAGTCCTCCTCTGATTCATACAGAGCCCGAATAAACTCACCTGCCAAAGGAGAAGAACCACCATTAAAGAAATAGGAATCTGAGCAGAGTGTCAGGAATATTCAGTTTATGTATCTACAACCTATCAATGGGTAGAGCAAACATTCGAAGAATCGAGCGATGAGAAGAGCAGAAAAGAAGAACAGTCTTACCAATGGCTTCCTTGAGGTATCTCTGTCCTATCAGTTTCAGATACTCCTCTATGGCTTTAGTTGCAAGTGTGTTCTCACGGAGAATAAGGTGCTCTCTATCAAGGAAGCGATCGACCTCGGTCATAGCCATATCCGAGAGGAAGTCCTGAGAAGAAAGACATGGACCACGTCTGGCTGGATGATATGCTGCCAACACGCCACATAGTCAATGAGACTATATTTAAAAAGCAGGTAAACAAATTCTTATTCATTATAGGACTGAACCCTGTGACTGAAATTCCCGGGAGATGACTTGAATACCCCTGTCCAGTGTGATCTCAGTCCCATGCCAATGCTAAACGTAGACATTTTCTGATATTCTTATATGTGGTTGCCACATCTATGATACTGGTGTAGGTTCATATGTATTTGGTATGAGGTTGTTATTTGGCACAATGCTCCTCAAATGAATGGTATAAAGTCATTAAGCCAGACAAAGGACTGCTGTGATGGAGATACGACTGAACGGTATATAAGGGGTGGAGGGTATAGTTAAAACTTGCCCCATATAGACACAAGATAACTTCAGCCAAATGATAAATTGTCTGATATCTAGGTTACCCAACTCCACTATAAACAAAGCCATTCGGCTCGACTGGACCGGCAACTGACTGCCAAATACCTCCGACACCGCTCAACTCACGTAGTATCAATCAGATGAAGTCCAAACTGCTCAACCATTGTTTCCCCTGATGGGGGAGGATGTTGGACAGTCATGTTGTCCCCATAGATATGAGAATGTTGGCAGATAAAGCTAAGGCTGTAACCTCAAGCAACAAAAAGTAACTCTAGCCAATACTTTCGGCAGCCCCATAGAAATGAATGGAGCTGTGGTTGATCATGCGCATTACCACTCCCTTCCTACAGGGCTCCCAGGAACGGCAATGTAAGCCCATTTTCGTGATCAGTGGGGGTCCTATCAGATATTTATCACCTATCCTGTGGATATGTGACAAATAATGATTATGGGAAAAACCCGCTCTGCTGAGGAGCCCCAACCAGCCTCCCACTATTCACACATAAACAGAACAACAACATCCGCATGACCCTTAAAAATTTGACTTTGCCATGGCCAGCAAAGTACTGCAGATTGTTCTGCACCCTCCAAATCCGGGAAGTTGTAGAGTCATGACTAACAACTCCATTCTGCGCTGCTGAAGATGAAGGCCGCAGGTCCTCAGACAACCTCAATGATGTCAGCAGCCGCGAACCACAGACAGGTGAGTAGACTGAAGAAAATTACATTTAAGGTAAAGAATTGAGACATCCTACGGAAATCACTGCTCGCAACACAGCTTATCCAAACAAAGTGCAAGAACCGAAACCTTAACTAAAGCATGCTGAATGAATCTGTGATTGGATGAATGGATTTCGGATACATTTTTTATACATATATAACATCCGAAAAACAAACCATTTGCTCTTAAGTCCGTCTGCACATGGCAGAGCTGCATGCACGGAGCGAGTACAGCGACACAGGAAGTAATTCTTCATAAAACGGCATCCAATGGAACGTGGTACTTTTTTTTTTTCTGTCGGCTTTGGTTGGAAACACCCATGGAGGTTTGGAGGCATAGGGCCCCAGGAACCATAGAGAGCCATAAACCGGTTGAGTCAATTTTTAACTTTATTTGGTGTATGTTCTACTATGCGACTATTGGACGACCAAAGATACCAGTCTGGCCTGGACTCACCCTAACCGTGTTTCATCATCCAAATAAGACTTACGTTTAGCTTTAGAAACCTAAACATGCTTTCAAAATCATCACAAAATCCTAATATTAAGTTGACATTTTCACATCACAAAAAGTTCAGTACATTGAGATAAGAGAACGCGATATCTCTGCAGTAGACCAACAAGACAAAGCTGAAGGTGGTCAATATGTGTCATCAATACCTCAGTCAATACTTGGAAAACTTTACCTTTGTATCAGCTAAAAATTCAGCCTCTACCTTTCCAAAAAGTATTTAATAATTCAGTTAAGGCTTTAACGTGACAGTAGACGGTAGATGAACGACTTCTACTTGTGCGCCAAATGTAGGACCTATAAAAATCAGACGCGTTTCTAAAAGTAGAGTTTGTTTGACATGAGGAGTTTATCACCACGTTAATGAACTGGAAAAGACACAAACAGGCAAAAAGTCATCAAAATGCTACAGAAAAAGTTTAAAACATTTAAAGAGCATCTCCGCTCAGACTTGTACATTTCTCTACCAGTACTGCTTCACATTTATGTGTAAAACACTCTACACATGTACAGAATAATACACCTTCAACAAGATCTGACCAGAATACAACTCTATTATACGCTATACATAAAACACTACAACCCCCAACATGACCCGGCCACTGGACATGACCATAAAACAATCCTATTATACTCCATACATAGATCACTACACCTCCCAACATGACCCGACCACTGGACATGACCATAATGCAATTTTGTTATACTCTATACATAAAACACTACAACCCTCAACATGACCCGACCACTGGACATGATTATACAAATCTATTACAACCGACCACCAATGCCATGTACAGGTGGCCCAGGCTTTTAGTACAAAGCCAGACCCTACTGGTTCTGATCAGCCCCTTACTCATGGATATTCATGCTTTAAGGGATTTCCAGGATTAGAAAAACATGGCTGCTTTCTTCCAAAGATAACACCACACCTGTCCACAGGTTGCGTGTGGTGTTGCAACTCAGCCCCATTCACTTCAAAAGAGCTGAGCTGCAATACCAGACACAACCCAAAGACAGGTGTGGCGCTGTTTTTGGAAGAAAGCAGCTATGTTTTTCTAGTCCTGGACAACCCCTTTAAATCCACATGCATATACTCCCCTCCCTGCAGTAAGATCACTGCATTTCCATTGTATCCAGAGCCAGGATCCCTCCATGTAGAAACCTAGTAAAATTTCAAGATCCTGAATTCGTCACCAAATATAACATCCATGATCACAAAGTCCAAATCTACTACACAACAAACCTCTCCTGTCTCGATCAGTTGCCATTCTCAGTTTCCAGCTTTCCAAACCTCATTCCCGCACCACGTTTCAGCGGTTTACGTTTTGACAGGACTGGTCGATCATCTATGGTGTAGTAGATGTAGGTCCGACATTCGTTTGAGAGATGTCAAGGGGAAAAAAAGATTGGTCATGTTGAATTTCAACATGCCCGATCCTTTGTTCTCAAGGAAGATAAGCCGCTGCCAGAAGAATCTGGTATTGGCTTATTCCCCTTGACTGAACCGAGCAATAATGTATATGGAGGGGTCGGGAGGAATAGCCGTCGGCCAACAGCTATCAAGGGATTATGGTCATCTTAAGAATAAGGCCGATAAGAGTGAAGCCAATAAACAGATATTAAAAAAAGTCAAAAATATACATCAGATTGCCGCCGCCACAACCTCTATATCTTTTCCACGTATCTGAGCCTCGATCCAGAGGAACATTCTTTCAGTCATTATCTATTCATATAACGTCGATATATTCACAAAGCTAAAACTATAATCACTGTTTTTTGTTCTGTTTCCAATGAAATTTCTCCACATTCTAGGAAAGATGTCATCGATGTCACCTTCCATTGATAAAATTAAAACCATTTATAAGAAAGAGGCCATCAAGAAGCTTCAATATGTGGGATCTGGAGAGCTTTGATTTATGAAGGAGCATTGTGTTTTACAATATAGATGATATCACATCAAGACTGAGGAAGAAGTGTCTCAGCTTCAGAGATGAAGGACTATGATGTTGGTCAATGACTAGATTCTCTATATTCCTGAACAAGACGTCTGGAATACAAAAAGCTAACAATCTCAGATCAGAATAGGAGACTTTGAAGATGTCCACCCAACATGGTACATCAATAGAGGTCCAATTACTAGCGCTCTCACCGGATATTCATTATTGGGTGATTACTTTTACTAAACTTTGAACATCAGTTTCCAAGCACAGTGGGAGCCAAATATCAAAGGCCGTACACATTAAATCGTAATGCCTGTTTGGCCGACCGTCTTTTCTCTAAAATCCCCTGATATTTCAATGAGGAGAGGGGCATAAGACACCTCTGGCAGCTTCTTATCTCTTGTGGTAACAAAGGATCAGGCATTGTTGAAATCCGACATGTCGGAAACCTTCTTTCCCCTGACATCTGCCGTCGGTGGACTCCATACACATTAGATGGTCGGCCGGTTCTGCCAAATTGACAGACTAGGTTTGGCAGAGTTTTGTCTGATGTGTATGGGCAGCTTAATGCGCCTCATGCACACGACCGTGTGTGCCGGCCGAGTCCCGTCTGTGATCCGTGGAAAGATAGGACATGTTCTATCTTTCCACGGATCGGAAAGTCGGGTCCGTTTTCACGGACCCGATTCACCCCCTGAAGTGAATGGGTCAGTGAAAACTATCAGGTGCTACTCGGATGCCGTGAAAAACGACCCGAGTGGCACTCGGTTGTGCGCAACGGGCATTAGTGTTACAAAGTGGTGTCCTGATGAGAACCTGGATATAGTTTGACCCAATATTTGTAGGCCTAAGAAAAAAGTCAGACTCTTGCAGGAGATTTACGAACACCAGTGCATAAAAATACATTGGCCTTCACAATCCAGTGATCGGAATGGTTACTTGGGGCAACTTCTTTACTGTCTGACTGTGTCAGCTCAGCCAAACGTGCGTTTGTTCTCAAAGGGAAGAGGGGAATAAGTCAGAGACCTCTGCCGATGGCTTATCTCTCATGGGAGCAAAGGATCGGGCATGTTAAAATCCAACAAGGCCGATCCCCCCCTCCCTGGGGGGATACATGGGACACCCCATACACATTAGATGGTTGGCCGGCTCGGTTGATGTTCATCTACTGTGTATGGGCACCTTAATACTGTTGGTCATAAACGAAGATACACATTTTTTTATTTCTTCCAGTGGCTGTCCTCCAAGATTAGGTGATAGTAATCTTAGCCACTGAGACCATGTCGGATACGAATATGAGGGTAGCTTTGTACAGGCTCTGTTTAGGTTTGTTTAAAAGTGCTGGGCTGGTGACCTACATAATTTAAAGGAGCACTCCAGACAAAACTGATACAAGGTGTTATCTCCGGTGCATGACCCAGGGATTCTCCCTTTGAATGTTCTTTAAATCCCTGAGTCTTGCCCTGTCTCCCCAGGTCCTGCACTAGGAATAATACATCATATCAGTTTTGTCTGGAGTTTTCAAATGCAATAATATCGGCCATCGCGGGAGAATCGGATGGCCCCCCCATACACATTAGATCATCGTCTGATCCTGCCAATCGGTGACCAGCTGAGAACCTGGATATAGTTTGACCAAATATTTGTAGGCCTAAGAAAAAAGTAAGAACCTTGGAGGGAGATTTATGACCACTAGTGCATAGTGATCTGATTGGTTGCTCTAGGCAACTACTATGCTTTCTGTCTGCAGTAAAACTTAATTCAAATAGTGACCAATCAGATTACAGCTATCATGTGTTCATATAGAGATGTAAAACAAGTGGAAACTATTTTACTCATTTACCCTCTTGTGACAATTCAAGAGCACTGCTGACACATAAGTACATGTGTATATATGCATACCTTAGCCTTCCCCGTGCTTTGTAATATATGTACCAGCGCACAGGCCACCTCCTCTTTACTCTTCACGCTCAGCACCGGCTCCAGCACAGCGCACAACATCCGGTAGTTGTTGGTCACGTATTCTGCAAACTCCTTATATAGCTCCATGGGGAGGATGCTCATAGTTTGGTATCGGGACTTTAGACGGATGGAGGGACAGTTGCTCTTCCCCTTGTAGGACGTGGGCTGGGAGACTGGGTACCACTGCTCCACAAAATGGCGCCCGCTGATGCTGGCGATGGGCACGTTCACCATGCCCACATAGTTGCTCTTTTCCTTGCGCCTTTTTTTATCGGTGTCCTTGTACAGGTGGAGGCGTAGGTTCCGGACAGCTGGCAGGTTGTTAAACTCAAAATGCTCCCCCCAGAAAACGGTTTCACCCCGGGCTTTGCTGGTGGTACGGGCGTACAAAATGTCATCCAGGCAGAGCTCGCAGTAATAGCGCTTCTTGGGGGGAAGGTCACGAGCTTCAATGATCCACAGCTTAAGGACATTATCCACTCTTCGACTGTTATCCTACAAAAGGGACATAACAGAAAACTGAGCACAAAGTGGAAACATGGGACAATCTCATACATCTTATACAGAGGTCCAATGGCGATAAAGGAAAAATTCCCAAACCAAAGAGCAGAGTCCGGATATAACTTGGTTGTGTTGTTAAAGCTAACAGGAGGGTCCCAAGTGATCCAACGTATGGTATAAGAGCTTTGAAACACAAGGTTGTCCAAAATTCAATAAACCATATACAGGTCATATAAGTGAATGTCATGCCAGTTTTAGTATAGGGCTCAGGTTTGTCTTTCTGAGTTAATGGGGGGGTGGGGGGGGTCCTCTATTCAGGATCCTCATCTCTTGGGCAGAGTGGAAAGTGGTTACATAGGGCGTCTTTCTCTCTCGCTTCGGAGGACCTCTCCTGTATTACACAGACCATCCAATGATTTGAGTGGACACTGTGTAATGCTTAATTTTCCCTGTGGTGGCGCTGCAGGGAAATAGAACGCTTACTGCCACTGATTACAACTGATCACTAGGGGTCCCAGCAGGGTTAAACTTTGAGCTTATTGTCAAAGGACCCTTCTAACAAGTAGGGATTGTCCAAAGTGGAGAACCCCTTTAAGAATTCTGTAAGAGACTTGCAAGTGCTTCTGTGTAAAGGGGGTTTTACACTGGACGATTATCGGGCAGATCATTAGTTCATAGAACGCTCGTTGCTGATAATTGCCCTGTGTAAACAGGGGAACGATCAGCAGATGAACGAGCAAACGCTCGATCATCTGCTCATCGTATCGTTTTAAAAAAGTTACATATTATCGTTGTTGGCAGCACATCCTGGTGTCTAAACAGGAAGACGCGCTGCCGACATGATGATAATGTATGGGGACGAGCGATCTGAGTAATGACCGCTCGTCCACATCCATAGCTCCGTGTGACAGGAGCAAACGAGCGCTGATCAACGACGTCTCGTTGATGAGTGCTCACTGCACTGGCCGCTTATGGGCCGGTGTAAAAGGGCCCTAACCTGCCAAGACCTGAGGGCTCCACGGAAGATAATGTACCTCCATGTCCTGATAAACACACCTAATCTGTTATCCAAGGCAACAACAGCATAGAGTGCAACACACAGCACCTTATACCAATGTAGTGTTAGCCAAGATGTTTAGAGATTACACAACTGACTCAGAAGTGTCCCACTAACAATAACCACATTCTAGTCAATGTATGATGGTCACGGATATATATTCTTTATTTAGCTGTTCGCATATCAGCATGAAATTGTCAATCTATCATAATTCTTGGGGCTCCAAGTATAGGGAATCCATCGCTCTATGGCCACATATGTCAGTGATCCATAATTTTGGGAAAGGGGGGGGGGGGTCTGTGTTCTATAATTCAGAAGCTCCACAAGGGCCACAATTATCAGTGTCCCGTCATTATTAGGGATCTATCCTCGTACAGCCTGATAAGAAGTGCCTCACGCCTCAGTGGTCTTATTACAGTAAATGTCTGCCTCCTATATGTGTAAGCGCCAGGTATACTGGCATTGTATAATTCACACAGCTCCTGCCATACATTTACCCAGAGCTGATCTTTGTATCTGCTGCATAATTAGAGTTATATACTGTTACTTAGCAACTCCAGCGAGCTTTGTGTTAATACCAGCGCTCATGTAGCCATTCTCCATTTTTGAGAATAAATAGCAGAATTCACTAGGCTGGTTGTATGAAGGAGACTTTTGGCCTTACCCTGAAAAAAAACTAAGTACACGCACCAGCACCTAATTCCATACTGTAATCTCTATGTAATACCTCAGCTCATACAGCACCTCTCTACAACACCTGACCCTATATACAGCACCTCTACTACACCTGACCCTATATACAGCACCTCTCTACAACACCTGACCCTATATACAGCACCTCTCTACAACACCTGACCCTATATACAGCACCTCTCTACAATACCTGACCCTATATACAGCACATCTCTTCAACACCTGACCCTATATACAGCACCTCTCTACAACACCTGACCCTATATACAGCACCTCTCTACAACACCTGAACCTATACAGCACCTCTCTACAATACCTGACCCTATATACAGTACATCTCTACAACGCCTGACCCTATATACAGCACCTCTCTACAACACCTGACCCTATATACAGCACCTCCCTACTACACCTGACCCTATATATAGCACTTCTCCACAACACCTGACCCTATATACAGCACCTCTCTACAACACCTAACCCTATATACAGCACCTCTCTACAACACCTAACCCTATATACAGCACTTCTCCACAACACCTGACCCTATATACAGCACCTCTCTACAACACCTAACCCTATATACAGCACCTCTCTACAACACCTAACCCTATATACAGCATCTCTCTACTACACCTGACACTATAC
Organism: Rhinoderma darwinii; assembly: GCF_050947455.1. Taxonomy (NCBI): domain Eukaryota; kingdom Metazoa; phylum Chordata; class Amphibia; order Anura; family Rhinodermatidae; genus Rhinoderma; species Rhinoderma darwinii. The sequence goes on along the minus strand of NC_134694.1, from coordinate 115,642,634 downwards.
AGCACCTCACTACAACACCTGACCCTATACAGCACCTCTCTACAACACCTGACCCTATACAGCACCTCACTACAACACCTGACCCTATACAGCACCTCTCTACAACACCTGATCTTATAAAGCATCTCTCTACAACACCTGACCCTATACAGCACCTCTCTACAACATATGACCCTATACAGCACCTCTCTACTACACCTGACCCTATACAGCACATCTCTACAACGCCTGACCCTATATACAGCACCTCTACAACACCTGACCCTATATACAGCACCTCTACAACACCTGACCTTATACAGCACCTCTCTACAACACCTGACCTTATACAGCACCTCTCTACAACACCTGACCCTATACAGCACATATCTACAACGCCTGACCCTATATACAGCACCTCTACAATGCCTGACCCTATACAGCACCTCTCTACAATGCCTGACCCTATACAGCACCTCTCTACAACACATGACCCTATACAGCACCTCTCTACAACACCTAACCCTATATACAGCACCTCTCTACAACACCTAACCCTATATACAGCATCTCTCTACAACACCTGACCCTATACAGCACCTCTCTACAACATATGACCCTATACAGCACCTCTCTACTATACCTGACACTATACAGCACCTCACTACAACACCTGACCCTATACAGCACCTCTCTAAAACACCTGACCCTATACAGCACCTCACTACAACACCTGACCCTATACAGCACCTCTCTACAACACCTGACCCTATACAGCACCTCTCTACAACACCTGACCCTATATACAGCATCTCTCTACAACACCTGACCCTATAAACCGCATCGCTGTACAACACCTGACCCTATACAGCATCTCTCTACAACACCAGACCCTATACAGCATCTCTCTACAACACCAGACCCTATATACAGCACCTCTCTGGAACACCTGACCCTATATTCAGCACCTCTCTACAACACCTGTCCCTATACAGCACCTCTCTACAACACCTGACCTCATACAGCACCTCTCTACAACACCTGACACTATACATCACCTCTATACAACACCTGAGCCTATACAGTAACTCTCTACTACACCTGACCCTTTACAGCACCTCTCTACAACACCTGACCCTATAGAGCACATCTTTACTACACCTGACTCTATATACAGCACCTCTACAACACCTGACACTATACATCACCTCTATACAACACCTTATCCTATACATCACCTCTCTACAACACCTGACACTATACATCACCTATATACAACACCTGACCCTATACAGCACCTCTCCACAACACATGACCCTATACAGTAACTCTCTACAACACCTGACCCTAAACAGCACATCTTTACCACACCTGACTCTATATACAGCAGCTCTCTACAACACCTGACACCATACATCACCTCTATACAACACCTGATCCTATATATCACCTCTCTACAACACCTGACCCTATACAGTAACTCTCTACAACACCTGACCCTATACAGCACCTTTCTACAACACATGACCCTATACAGCACATCTCTACAACACATGACCCTATACAGCACATCTCTACAACACCTGACACTATACAGCACATCTCTACTACACCTTACCCTATACAGCACCTCTCTACTACACCTGATCCTATACATCACCTCTCTACAACACCTGACACTATACAGCACCTCTTTACTACACCTGACCCTATATACAGCATCTCTCTACAACACCTGACCCTATACAGCACCTCTTTACTACACCTGACCCTATACAGCACCTCTCTACTACACCTGATCCCATACAGCACCTTTTTACTACACCTGACCCTATATACAGCACCTCTCTACAACACCTGACCCTATATACAGCACCTCTCTACAACACCTGACCCTATATACAGCACCTCTCTACAACACCTGACCCTATATACAGCATCTCTGTACAACACTTGACCCTATACAGCACCTCTCAACAACACCTGACCTCATACAGCACCTCTCTACAACACCTGACCTCATACAGCACCTCTTTACTACACCTGACCTTATATACAGCACCTCTTTACTACACCTGACCCTATATACAGTATCTCTCTACAACACCTGACCCTATATACAGCACCTCTCTACAACACCTGACCCTATATACAGCATCTCACTACAACACCTGACCCTATATACAGCACCTCTCTACAACACCTGACCCTATATACAGCACCTCTCTACAACACCTGACCCTATATACAGCATCTCTGTACAACACTTGACCCTATACAGCACCTCTCTACAACACCTGACCTCATACAGTACCTCTCTACAACACCTGACCTCATACAGCACCTCTCTACAACACATGACCCTATACAGCACCTCTTTACACTTGACCCCTTCTTACTGTAACTAAATATTGGGTAACCCAATAAACACTATCAATAGATATATATACATCACCTCTCTACAATACCTGATCCTATACATCACCTCTACAACACCTGAACCTATATACAGCACCTCTCTACTACACCTGACACTATATACAGCACCTCTCTACTACACCTGACACTATATACAGCACCTCTCTACTACACCTGATCCTATACATCACCTCTACAACACCTGAACCTATATACAGCACCTCTCTACTACACCTGACACTATATACAGAACCTCTCTACTACACCTGACACTATATACAGCACCTCTCTACTACACCTGATCCTATACATCACCTTTACAACACCTGAACCTATATACAGCACCTCTCTACTACACCTGACACTATATACAGCACCTCTCTACTACACCTGATCCTATACAGCACCTCTCTACAAAACATAACCCTATACAGCACCTCTCTATGCTTGACCCCTTCTTACTGCAACTAAATATTGGGTAACCCAATAAACACTATCAATAGATGCAACAAGTTGTGATACCGACAATAAGCGATTGGGTCCTTACACTGTAGAGCAGCTTTAGCCATCTATCCATCCACGTGCCGGTCTATGAAATGCAGGGAACACTGTGGTTACTGGTGAATTTATGTTTGACTCATTCACCCAGTTGTTTTATTAGACAGGGAAAGCAATTCCCTGATAACTAGTGTTCCCTATAAAACAGCTATTCATTGCGAGGTCCCCATTAACAGCACCCCATATCTCAGCTTCCAGGTGTCATGTTGGTGGGACTTGTGGAAGGGGGGCTGGGGTTATTAAGAGTCACACCTGAATTTTAAGGTTTAAAGGGGAGTAATAATAACTGTATAACTCTACAAAATGTTCAATAAAAATGATTTGATTAAAAAAAAAATGTATAAGGTCAACTGTGACCGGAAAGATTCTTCAAGATGAACGGCAGTATCACGTATAATGGCAGATTGTGCTTGACTTTGGATCAACTATGAAAAATGAAGGTGATGATAGACGTTCATAGTTTTCACCCTAACAACTACGTGCATATGGATATAACTATTGTATGGCTTCTCTTAGTTTTGTCTTATATGTACCGGCAGTGGAGCAATGGTGACGCAATAGATGGAACAGATGTATGACATGTATTAATAAGGACAAGGTGTAGATGTAAATGACTTATGAGCATTGTCATATAATAAATATACAGGAATGTGGAGCAGCGATCCCATAGAGCGGATATTTCCATTCAGCGCTTACGATGGAGTCGGCACTCTGCATGTCACCCCCTGAATGATTGTTGCATCCTTCACTGGTAGTTAGGACACTGATACTGAAGTCCATATTCTGCACTCCTATACAAGCAAGGGCAAAGCTGAAGGATCATGGATTTTATGACTTCTGTCTGCACTGCGATTGAACATTTGGCACCGTCTGTATCACATGTTGGATTCAGTGCTGGTGATGTGTGGAGTATATGGCGACTGCCGAACATTGAGCTTTTGGCTGGAGCTCAACTTGACGTATTTAATCTGTTCTCTTCTTGTAGACTGCAGTTGAAGCCTGTGGTGGCCATGTCAACATGACAGCCAAGAAGAACTATCATATGCCACATGGGAGTCAGAATAGGAAATAGTGATTGGGTATTTCCTTTGCAAACCAGCTGGCGGCTGGTGACAGCGTTGCTCAGTTTTCATGGCCAACTCAGTTGTTATCTAAAGAAGTGCAGTGTAAGATCTCCAGAACAGTGCAATTTAAGTTTGTGACGCAATGGCGGCAAGATGAACTTCAATACTTTGGATGAAAGTGGAATTTTCCATTTTTGCCTGGAGTTAGATTTGAAGAGTAAAATTGCAGATGGGTCATTGGTGGTTATATTTCCATTCCTCAAGATCATTGTTTCAAAGGCAAAATTCCATGGATTATTCGAAGTTTCCACAAATGGCAGAACACAGAGCGGTCACTTTTACAGCAGGGATAACATAGGGATCTCTCTCAGACTACTCGAGGATTCTTGGCTTCAGGGCTCAACAAATCATGACCAACGTAAAGCTCCCACACAGCGTGTTTAAGGTCGGGGTAAGAGAAGAGGCTTCATGGATTGGGAGAAAATTATTCAATTAAGTTCTGGGAATCACTGCTCTTTATTACAAGTTTTTAACTAATAATGGATTTATTGTGAAGGACCTTAGTCGTTTCTGAGTCTTAGTAACTATGCAACACGGGTGGACAAATCGCAGGAGCCATGTGGCAAATGTGCCCAGATATTTGCTGCTGGCATCTAACTTTGTGGGTTCTTTGCCACTGACACAGGACACGGACTCCAAAAGTGGGAATGGTGAGATGGTTCCTATACTGTGCGAAGGACAGAGGACCTATGATGGAATTCTGGAAACATTCATGTATATGTTAGGGCTGCTGCTTAGCAACAACGGATGTGGCGTGCCAGTGACAACCCCAGTTCTCCAAGATGGGAATTGGCATTTTCCTTATATTGAATAGAAGGGTTGGTTACACTAAGTCATCAGCACTTCTGGTGCCAGCTGGCATGGGGAACAGAATGACCCGGCACTGGATTTCTCTGTGGGTTTTTTTATAATCCTTTAGTTTAGGAGGAGGGGGGAGCAGTGGACTGTGAAGGTCACACAGTCACCGAGATGTCCGACTCGGTCTACAGAAAACCACTAAAGCAAAATGCGAACTTCTATTGTCCATAATTAGACCAATCAAAGACCTGAAAATATTTTACTGTAAAGGGGAATAATGATAATTGTTCATATTCCAGGGAATGGGAAGACACGTCGTTAATTCTTATAATTAGATTACAATTATATTTCACCTCCATGTAAAGAGTCCTTAATGGGACTCTTCATTATACGCAATAAGCCGGTCAGGAAGAAGTTCCTTTATATGGAAAAAAATAACATTTAATTGCTGCATCAATTAGATAAAAGTTGCGCACCTTCAAATGACTTTATCATCCTGGGTTGTAAATACAATGGAGTTCATGGGAAGAAATTTGGGAAAAATGGCGCACAAAGGCTTCTCCACATTTATCACCTTAACACACCGCTTTCCGATAAAACACTCAGATATTGATAAAAAAAAATTATCACCAATTTCAAAGACTATTTGTAGATGATAATACAATAGTACTGCATAATTTGCTGTGGAAACGCTGCGGAATATCTTACAGGCGGAGGAAATGACATCACAGGAAGAATAAATATCATCACACAGCCCTTGAAAAAAACGCACCCAAAAAAACGCAGCAGAAAGCCGTACTAGTTTCCGGTACTATTAAAATGGTGCGGATTTTCCACAGCGGATTGTCTGCTAGTTGATGTGTAAATGCTGTAGAAATTTTCCACAGCAAATCCGTTACGTGTGGACAAGCCCTTAGTGTTCAGTTTCCCTGCAGCGCCACCACAGGGGAAATGAGGCATTACACAGTGTCCATTTAAATCAATGGGTGGTTTGCGTAATACAGAGCGAGATACTCTCTTTGTAACCGCGCTCCACACTAGCCCAGAGATGAAGATCCTGAACACAGGACCCCCCTCTAATAACTCAGAATTCCATAATAAGGTGTATAGGTAATAGGATTTTCTAAACCGGACAACCCATTGTATGTATAAGCGTCCCCTGGTGTCCTGGCCTGTCAACTGCAAGTAACACATCTGAGAACAATATAACAAGAGCAGACAACAAAAAGTTATTACACAGCAATACATTATATGGATAAAGGGGGTCGGAAGATATTTAGAAGTGGAACTTGAAGCGCCTGGTCCCAAATGCAAAGTGTATAACAGAGACTCCATTAGAGATTTTACAAGCAGTCTACTACTCCTTCTTCTTGGTCTATCAAGTTCTTGTTTCTGTTAGAAAAAATAAAAAAATCCACTAATTTCCTAATGTAGTTTTCCTAAACAGGACAGATGATCTCTCATTTCTGTCACATCTGTGTAGGGGCAAGGGAAGAGACAAACCCCGACAGGGGCACACCCGAGAACTAGATGGTTTGTTTGCCAGCCTCTGACACAATTATGGGTCCTAAAGGTCCAGCAGAAGTCTACCCCATTTGGAGGTGACTATGGAGCCAATCACTTATTACTAGGGTCTAAAGAGCCACAAATAACCTATTAAGGCGCTTTTACACGGGCAAATTATCGGACAAACCAGCATTTATATGAACACTCGTTCCCAATTATTGCCAACAGCGCAACGATCAGCCGATGAGCGAGTAAACGCTCATTCATCGAGCGATCGTATCGTTAATGCAGCATGAAATATTACTGGTCGGCAGCGCATCTCCTGCGGACATGACGGTAATGCATGAGGACAAGCGATCGCAGTAATGACCGTTCATCCCGTTGCATTGCTCCTTGTGAAAGGAGAAAACAAGTGCTGATCAATGAGCTGTCCCATTGTTTACACAGCCCATGGCGGACCGTGTAAGAGGACCCAAGGACCTTATTGAGGATCTGTCCTGTGTGCAATGATAAGAATACGATGCAATCATAAGTGATGTACACAGGGCTAGGTGGGCCCAAGAAGATGCAGTCTTAAAATGCCCTTTTAGGCAACCAGTGGAGCTGCCACGGTGTCGTTACCCCCTTCTCATACCCAGGGGCATCTGAGCTGCAGTTTTTTAACATTTCCATCCACATAAATTGAGATTGTGAATTACAATCGGTGACGGTACTTCTTATCTAGTATCCAACCAAAATAATCCCAAAACCAGATCAGCGGGTAATCACCATTTTTTTTTTTTTTTGTTAAAGGTCACAACAAAATAGTGTAAAACACTGGAATATCAGGATCATGTTAGGATATTTAGCTCTAATGCCACGCTCCATCCACTAACCGCACCAAACCTCCCCCTCTGGTGCGTCAATGCGGGACAATGGCCATTATTGTATTATAGTGTTGTGCTCCTTTCCTGGGTTTTATACCTTGTTGGGCTTCACAGCTCTCTGAAGGTTCTCTATCCATTTGTCCCTTTCGGCAGCTGAGCGGCAGGCAAAGCACTTAGTACCCGATGCGGTGGTCACCTGAACACAGATAAGAGAACCAAGTCAGAATTAAATCATGTGCAAGATCTGCACCAAAATAAGAACTTTAAGGGGCATTCCAAATTCAGAAAATAAGGGTTATTCATAGTGTAATGAAAATGTTTACTATTTTTCCAATAAACTTTCTGTATCAATTTATCAGGGTTTTTAAGATCTCTGCTTGCATTCACTGAATGGGAAACCCTTTTGTTACTACCACATGGGTAGGGTTACACAATGCCCGATTGGATTTGTAGGATTTTGACAGATGGGTTCAGCACTATAGGAGTAGTGATTATTGTTAAAGGTCAACATTAGTTCTCACCTCAAAACAGAACTCCTGCCCCAGGATGCTGCTGTGCACGGGTTTCACCACTGAATCTTCATCCAGATTCAAATCCAAAGCCTCCGCCGCACTGCTGGGACTGAGCAACGACTCGTGGGAGTGCGACTCTTTGAAAGCCTGCATGAGACGTGCCCTGTGGATTACAGAATGGGGTAAATCTGGGGGGATCAGAAGGATATATACAAATTGTACCATAAATGTAAGACTCAAGCGATGCATTATTAATAATTACTAATTGATGCATTCTTATTACTAGATGTAAAGCGGATATATATATATAGTTGGTGTATAGTATAATTCACCTTCAGAAGAGAATTACTCACCTGACAGATGGTTTTAGGTTAGGGCATCAGTCACATCCCTGTAATCTCATCAGCGGTTTGGCACCCACTAAATTCCCCCACAAGCGCAGCACGGGACCTGTTTTTGGCTGACTGGCAGAGGGGTGCTCTGTTTAACATACAACGCACGCACTAATAGCGCCCACTACATCACTATTATCAGGGCACCTAATAGATTCCACTATTCACACAGATCTGTTTGGTGACAGGCTGAGCCGTCCACGTCCTCTGCCTCCGTATAAGAACCATGTTTGCTTTGTCATGCGAATATCGGCCATCCTAGAGGGACATGATCATGCCTATAGGATCATGAAGGATGGTTGTGTAGTGTCTATATGTGCGTAGTCGACAAGGCTACTGAAGATGTGAAGTAGGCATTAGTTTTATTGAATGGGTGCCATGCGAGCCGGTTGAGTAGTCAGGTGTGCGTGCAGTTTTTTTTTTTTTTTTTTTTTTTTTTAAAGTGTCCAAAGTGTTTCTATGAAATAGCATCTCATAGGAAACCATGTTATTTTAGCAGTCCTGATGTACACATTGCTTACAGCTGCGGACCGCGGTGTTTTTCCTGCTGAGCAGTTGTTTTCCGTGTCTACATGAGAAGGAAAGCTTAGCGCCTAAAACAGACGCCACTCCCCACTTTAAATAAGAACGCTAAAATTATCAGGACTAGAAAAGCTCCGTATGTAGAACGTCCATATGGCACCAAATAGAGAGTGAGGAGCAGAGCAAGACAAGAAGGGAAGAAGGGAAGATACCACATGAGGGAAAATAGCTGTAAAAAGATGGAGATAGGAGAGAATATGAGGGTACATGACTGGGGAGATATTGGGGGATAGGAGATAATATGAGGGTACATGACTGGGGAGATATTGGGGGATAGGAGAGAATATGAGGGTACATGACTGGGGAGATATTGGGGGATAGGAGAGAATATGAGGGTACATGACTGGGGAGATATTGGGGGATAGGAGAGAATATGAGGGTACATGACTGGGGAGATATCGGGGGATAGGAGATAATATGAGGGTACATGACTGGGGAGATATCGGGGGATAGGAGATAATATGAGGGTACATGACTGGGGAGATATTGGGGGATAGGAGAGAATATGAGGGTACATGACTGGGGAGATATTGGGGGATAGGAGAGAATATGAGGGTACATGACTGGGGGGATATTGGGGGATAGGAGATAATATGAGGGTACATGACTGGGGGGATATTGGGGGATAGGAGATAATATGAGGGTACATGACTGGGGGGATATTGGGGGATAGGAGATAATATGAGGGTACATGACTGGGGGGATATTGGGGGATAGGAAATAATATGAGGGTACATGACTGGGGGGATATTGGGGGATAGGAGTTAATATGAGGGCACATGACTGGGGAGATATTGGGGGATAGGAGAGAATATGAGGGTACATGACTGGGGGGATATTGGGGGATAGGAGATAATATGAGGGTACATGACTGGGGGGATATTGGGGGATAGGAGATAATATGAGGGTACATGACTGGGGGGATATTGGGGGATAGGAAATAATATGAGGGTACATGACTGGGGAGATATTGGGGGATAGGAGATAATATGAGGGTACATGACTGGGGAGATATTGGGGGATAGGAGGTAATATGAGGGTACATGACTGGGGGGATATTGGGGGATAGGAGAGAATATGAGGTTACATGACTGGGGGGATATTGGGGGATAGGAGAGAATATGAGGGTACATGACTGGGGGGATATTGGGGGATAGAAAATAATGGGAAGGTAGATGACTGGGGAGATATTGGGGGATAGGAGAGAATATGGGGGAACTTGGATGGTGAGAGATTTAGAGATAGAACAGAGAATGAGGGAAAAGCTGTGGAAAGTTGAGCAGGTAGAAGAGAATTTGATGGAACACGGATGGGGAGGAATTAGTTATTAAGGAATAGTATGAGAGAACTTGCATGGGGAAGACCAAGAGGCTTGGTGAAATATTAGCAGATCAGACAGAGGATGATGGAATATACTGGGGAAATGATTAGTAGATAGGAGAGCACTACTAATATGGGGAAGGATTAGAGCGTGGGGCAAAGCATGAGCAAACCTGATGAACCTGAGTAAGTAGACAAAACATGAGGAAACACGGGTGAGAAAAGACATAAATAATAGAGAACATAAGGGAACACGGGCAATATCCAGGGGAAGTATAGGGAGATGGGACGGAGCGTGGGGGACAATGGTTGGGAGAGGATTAGGGGACAGGTGAGAAATTGGTGACCGTGGTTACGCATGTTGGACAGTGAAGTGACATGGATCTCCTCTTCTGACGGGGCCTAAAACTAGTAGGAATAGAATAGAGAAAAAAAAAAATAGAAGGAACATGAGGAGAAAGACCAACATATAGGATGAAAACCCCAAAATGTACGACACACATAATATATGAATGAAATACAGTCCCACAGCTATAGGGACTACCGAGGTGATAATCTCATCCAGGCCCCAACACTTGGGGAGACAAATAGCCCATCCAGCCACATAAGAAAGCAGAATTCTATATACACAATACACAATATATAGATGTGATCGTGCTGGACCAGAACCTCAATGTATAAGTGAATATGTTTTATGATGTATATAGGTTCTATATAGACTGTCATCACTAGATGTGGTGTTATGGTATGTCACCAGGGGTTAGGTGGAAGGCACAGGTATTACTATTGCACCAGGGTCCAGGACATACAAGCTGCACCTCTGTGAATGAATGAGGTATAAAGTACCGTAGGTATAGGTAGAGGATGATGATGAGGATGATGATGATGATGATGATGAGGATGATGATGATGATGATGATGATGATGATGATGATGATGATGATGATGATTGCATTTTCTCACATCAGTAACCAGACCTGGATATGCAAGTAGTAATGGTTTTAGTAACAATCATACCCTCATTTATGTCATCAGGTTACTTTTTGCACTTTTGTTGGAACTGCTGTTTTCTCACAGATGGTCTCACCTACAACAACATCATTATGGCGGCTCTTGATTGATTTTGTATATATGTGCCCTGATTAACTGTGGTTTATCCATAGGGTAACGAGTTGGGACTTTGTTTTTTGGGACACAATTTATTATTTTGTTTGGCGTCCACAACATCGATAGCTGCGAGACTTTAGATATTTTGCTATATCTAAGTGGGCTGTCCTGTGTGGTGACGCACATGCTGCAACTTCTCTTGTGAGATCTCATGGTGACTTGCATTATGGGTAACATAAGTAAAATACTACACGTGCTATATTTTACTCCATATTAACCTTCGTACACCCCCCCCCCCGTTTCTTTTTAAAAGGGACATATCAAGGTTTCTGGAGGTTCCGGGGTGGGATTTCCCTCATTGAGGCGACAATCCCAGATGATCAGGACGAGATAAGGGTAAGATTTTTGTTTGGCATACATATTGTAAAGCTACAGCAGATTTACTACTATCATTGCTCTATCTCCTCTAATAGGGGCCTAGGATAGGGACACTTATTGGGTGAGTATTCCCTTTCTACCAGATATACCATCCCTTCAATCCAGTTCCCCACCTGCCCTACTGAGTGTTTATCCTGTGTGACCCGGATCCATAAGCCTTTTAGATGTTTATTTTTACAATTAAAGGTTAAGTTATATATTGCTAGGTCTTCCTGTGACTCCACTTGTTGAAACTGACCTCTAGGGTTAACGTTCTAGCTGCGGACGGCTTATTAGTCAGTCCTGTGACAAGATGATGATGATGATGATGATGATGATGAGACGTGAAGTTTGAATTCAGTAAAATCATTATCATCGGTTTTTATCACCCTGATTATGTATGATAAAATATGAAACGACTGATAGAATTTAGTGACCCATTCTGTGGACCAGAGGCATCAGGTCATAGCACTGGAGCAGTATATGGTGGCGACCGCAACAAGCTGGGACGTCACGTTACCTATCATGGTCGGCGCTCCTGAACCGCGGAAGGATCTGCCGGAAGCTGCTGGTTCGGTCTAGCTTGGGCTGACTCTTTGTCCTCTTTATAGAACTCTTCAAGCGACGGCTCAGAAATCCCTGCTGTATGTAGAAATCAGAGACACGGACAGTCAGAGTCCAACAACGACGAGCTCTCCATCAGGTCTACACATGACTGTATAATGTCACAGTATTACTACTCCTGCCCACTGGAAATCAATGACGCAAAATCTGCACCCAACCCCCACATTTTCCTCTTTAAGGGCATGTGAAAAGTTCTGCAACTTACTTTTGTGTTCCAACTCCTCCCCATTTTTCAAGATCTCTGCTTGCGGTCAGTGAATAGTAAACACTCATGTTTCCATTCAGAGGCTGAAACCACATCTTTACCTATTCATGCCAACCTCTGAAAGTTTGTTACAATGTATCAGCTAGTAAGTCAAACACATTGCCAGAACAAATCCCTCTCCTGTCCTGGACTGTAGACTCAGAGACCCTACCTGATACATTGCAACAAGCTACAGCAGTGTGAGAAGAACATGTCAGGAGGTGTTTTCAGCCTCTAATCGTGAAAAAAAGAACATTCCTATTGACGGCAAGCAGAGATATTGCAAATTGTGAGGAATTGTAATACAAAGTATTTTAGAACGTTGCATAATAATCCGTCGGTTGAGCTTCATCTATGTAAAAATGGGAAACTCCGTTAAGCTAATAACTGGTCATGGTTCGTGACCTTGCAATCGTAGTGAGGACTAGATCTCATGGGTAGAGGTGCAGTATGTTCCCTCGTGGGGTGTACATTTCACTGTGGGATAAGTTCATCCCATTCATCTCTTTCATGTAGGGATAATGCCGGCCTATGGGACCAGATTTAGTTATGTAATTGTTCGTAGGAACGGTAATTATAGTAAGTGGCTTAATTCGTTTTCGCCAATGCACAACAGATGTGGTTGTTTGCCCGGATCATAAAAAGACAAACTGTGCCACAAATCTGACCACACACACGGACCTTCGGCTCTGACGCTCATATATAAGTGCTCGGAGATCTACTACTTCTCCGGCAGTCACTGACCAGACCTCTCATCGTGCCGGGACAAATGTGGTCCGGCCGGACTACAGAGCACAGAGGTCGGTCACAACATCATGATACACACCTCAGAGAGCGACTCTGGGGCACCCGACATCATCATTTTCCTATCTACCTTCTAATAATCCTCTCGTTTTGATCAGTAGCAGAAACAGGGGGGTCCCCTAGTAACTATGGACCCATGTCTACAAAACGGCTTCAAAGGGGTATTCCCAGAATGGACAATTATCACCTATCCACAGGATAGGCTATTAGTGTCTGATCGTTGGGCACCTTACCAATCACTAGAACGACCCCCCGGTTCCTCCTCACTGTATGACTGCAGTGAGAACTGTCAATGGAGCTGCGGCTGAGCATGTACAGAGAACTCAGGACCCCTGTCCTAGTGAACAGTGGGGGGCCCAGCGATCAGACACTTATCACCTATCCTGTGGATAGGTGATAATTGGCAATTCTGGGAATACCCCTTTAATATCACAACAGTAGCTATAGGGGGTGCAGAGGTACCCAGGCTCTTTTCCACATAAGTAGACACCAGTATTATAAATGGCACATGGTAGGTGGGGGTCCTGTTCAGATTTAGCATTAGGTCCCAGGAGCTTCATATTACACCCCTGGTTCACACCATAAAGCATTTTTACATAAATAAAGCTTAATGGTTGTATAACGCAACAGTCTGGTATACCTTGTGTAGATATTCCTCATCCATTTCAAAATCTCTGCTTGAAGTTACGGCCCAAAACCTGCATTTGCATTACCCCTAGGTCATGATGACAACACTTCCTGTTCTCTGATGTCACTGTGTGGATCTGAATTACCATCCAAGTCATGATCACAAGGATATGTGTGCACATCGATGAGAATGGTGACTTCGATCTAAACAATGTCACTATGACATCACTAAACCAGAATTGCGCAGAACAGGAGATCTTGTCTTGAAGACGTCAGAAAAGTGCAAGTGCGTGTTAAGGTTTTTTTTTGTCGCAACTTCAAGTAGTGAGAACTCCGCAATGGTAATAAGCAATAAAGTAAGATCTGTACGTGTGCGCTAAAACGCCTTTTCACACGGATCCCAAAAACTGTGGACTATGGTTTAATGCACATCAACTTCAATGTTTCAAATTTAAATATGACATTAAAGAGGATCTGTCCGCTCCCCTGTTTCTAGTAAATAATTGCATTCCCCATAATATAACAAGTCTGGAGAATCTTTCCTTAAAACTCTGTGTTGTGCCATTCCTCTGTTATTACTCCTAGAAATGTATAAATAAATTGACAACTGGGTGTTACCATTCCCCTTGCTTAAGAGGCGTGTCCCTACACAGTCTGGCACTGATTGGACCTTGTCAGTCTGTGTAGGAACACACCCCTAACAAGTAACACCCAGTTGTCAATTTATTTATAAATTTGTAAGAGGAATAACAGAGGGACGGCACCAACTAGAGTACTAAGAAAAGATGCTCCAGAGTTGTTATTTAATGGGGAATACAATTATTTACTAAAATACACATTATGTTTTATTAATAATTGCAAGTATAAAAGTTTTTGGGGCCTGTACTTAGAGAAGTATATTGACCCCGAATAACTGACAGCTTCACGACCCCCCCCCCCCCCCCCATCACCATAACATCCACTTTTGCTGGCCCATTAGTCATCTTATACCAAACTGGTCAAACTTTGACTGATCAGATTCCTACCCATGGAGGAAATAAGGATGTATTGCATTGATAAATGGGGCTATGTCGCAATCTCCATAAGCCCGAGACACAAGACAACATTCATCCGAATTATGAGATTCGCCACCTGGTGACTCCGTGAGACTTAAGAACTATTGTAGTGGTCTGTTAATAGTACAAATTGTCCAGATATCACTTACCGATGGTCGGAAGGGGGCAGCAGGAGGGGCGTCCATGCTGGGCTGTTTCCCCCCTGGGACGCTTTTCCTCCGGGAATGGGCAATGTGGTAATCTACAGAGGATACAAGGAATAGACACACATCAGGGAAAGAACATGTATGGAGTCAGGTAGAAGAACACTACAACGTTGTATACCATCGTACACCATATGATGTTCTATCAACCTAGACGTCATCCAGCCTGTGGACCATTCATATCTCCAGCTTCTTCAATGTCATATACAGCGGTATCAATCTTCTACTTGACCTCCTATAACTAATCTACAAAGATTTCATGCACTCTATTAGGGAATTCGGGGTTAATACAGGGGGGTCGTCTGCTCAGGATCTTCATCTTTCGACCAGAGTGGAGAACGGTAGAAAACGAAGATCGTGTCTCACTCTGGAGGACTTGTCCTGTCCTGCCTTAAACACACAACTCATTGATATGAATGGGCACTGTGTAATGCTTCATTTCTCCTGTGGTGGAGCTGCAGGGAAATGGAACACTTGTTGAGGGGCTTCCCCATGGATTACAGCTGATCGTTGGGGGTCCCACCAGGGACACATGGTGATCAGCATATTGTCAAGGGACCCTTTAGAACCCTTAGGGATTATCCAAAGCGGAGAACCACTTTAATGTCTTGAGGCTTGTAATTCCGAATTAAGATTAAGCAAATTTTACAGTTTTAGTCCAGGATTAGAAAAAACATGTCTGTTTTCTTTCATAAACAGTGCCCCAGCTGTCGATAGGTTGTATTTGGTACTGCAGCTCAGCTCTATTCACTTCAATGGGCCCGTGCTGCAATACCAGACACAACCCATGGAAAGGAGTGGCGCTGTTTATGAAAGAAAGCAGCCATGTTTTTCTAAAGTTGAACAACCCCTTTAAGGATTAATGGAAATCGCTTTTGGTTGGAGTTCTGAGCTATCTCCTACCGCTAAAGTCGCCAAAATAAAAACTGTCTACTTTGAGGAGCTTTCTATGGAAGACATATGTGTCACAGCGTGACTGGATCTGCCGGATCCACTAGACTGCTGGACCTTTCACAGAACATCGCGGGAAAATGTATCAAAACACATCCCGTCCCGTACTGCACTGTAATAACATATAATAATCTCAGGACTCCGGTGCTGCTCAGTGATACCAGGTGCAATGTACGTGGAGGAGCCATTGCAAATATCACAGTGGGGCAGCAGAAGTTCTCGCTGGCACTACTTGATGGCACCACAGGCTACACTTTATGTTCTAGAAATGCCAACGAATTGAAATGTGCGTCGTTTATGCATCCCGAACCATTACATTTTAATGAAGGTCAAAGATTGCCGAACATATGTCTTTTCCAAAGTAATTTACTCCGCTGCCTTGTTAAATGTGGCTGCGTTCCGACAATGACCGGCCTGTACATCCAAAGCCTTGCTGCATACTGATTCACAGGGGAGAGGGGGGACAACAGGAAAAAAGTGTCTTGCAAAATAAATAAAAATGCACATCCCCGTATCATTATCCACCGGGACGCTGACATACATGCACATCAGTGCACAGAGACTGGCATGCACACCCATGTGAGGAAAACCCCAAAAAGGGGGCAGGAAATGGCACACAATCCCCAGCGGAACACACACGGTAACACACAGGAACACACAAAGCTGTATATAAAACACACACAGCTCTGTGCAGACGCCCACACAGACACATTGAAATGCGCCGGCTCACAGCAGTGAAATCATTCTATACAAGTATATAATCCACCCACACAGTCATGCAGCACATACAGGTACTGTGCTGTATAGAGGAGCAGGCCACGTAGGCACCCGGCTATAGATACAGCACAAGACATATACATCCGACCCCACTATACGGCTGCACACAGCAGCACGATCACCACATAGATATATATATATATATATATATATACACACAGATCCCTTCACACTCTCCATCAAGTCCTCATTAATTTATGGATCAATCTGTTCATTACCATATGCCACTGAATAAATGTTAATTTTGCTGCATGTTGTAATACCAGCCTGCCACCCTCCTGTCCAGAACCTCCCCGGTCACGCTCAGGTACACTTATACCCGGGCACTGCGGGCACAATTATACAAGAAGTTCCCCCGACCCTGCTGCAACGAGTCTATAAGAGGACACTGAATCCCATGGAGGTCGAGGAATAAGACGTAGACATGTAAATACAGATAGACGCACTTCTTCCGCCATAGTGCTGCTACAGACGGGGACACGCATGAGGTGTGCACACTCAGGTACAACACGCCGGGCTTCTCTCTCACCTCAAGACTCAGCGAATCTTTCAGTTGCCATCAAATTTCATGTTCAGGACCTTGAGTAGGCCCAAGCTGTGGATGGTGAACCCCAAACAAAAAGTGAGGATGGTGCCGGGTGATGGGGTGAAGGGAGAGGGGATAGGGAGTGCAGAGCAATGCAGGAGCAGATGCAAGGAGCAGTGTTGAGCATGCAGAGCGGAGTGCAGGGTTGGCAGAGCGGAGTGTCCACTACAGGTTGGACAGCCCAACATGAGCAGGGTGTGATGATCTGCAGTGTAAAGTAAGGCACTGCAGGGCAGGCAAGGCAGGGTGGTAAAGGCATGCAGGATAGCGTGTGCGGTGCAGGGTGTCCAGCGCAGGTCATGCAGTGCAGCAGGAATAGCCGTGCAGGTGGAGCAGAGCAGAGTGTGCAGGGTAAGAGGCCTCCACGTTACCCAGCTCCCAGGACCAGCGCGCGCTGCATCCTTCCGTATTCACAGGGATGTCACTGTGAGCGTGGTAACCAGGCAACTGTGTGCACGCCCCCTCCTATCACAGGGACACGCACGGGGGGACCGCTTAACTACTTCACAGACAGCGATGGAGAAGGGAAAAAAAACGAAGAAAATGGTGACGACGAGGAAAGCAACGCAAAATAAAATGATGTCGAGAGAAAAAAATATCAACAGAGAGAGAGAGAAAGAGATGGAGAATAAAAGAGGACAGAAAGAAGTGAAGGGGTAGCGGGTGAGGGCCGGAGATGGAGAAGAGATGGGAAGAGACGGAGGATGGGGTGAGGGATGGACAGGTAGAGCGGAAGAGAGGGAGAAAAATAAAGAAGGAAAAAATGAGAGATTTGGAGAGAGAAGAGAGTTGAGCTGAGCGAGAAACGTCTGTGTTACTAAGCAACTGTGCGCGTACCCTGTACTATCACAGGGAGACCTCTTAACTCCTTCCACACACAGCGAGAGGGGAGAGAGACCGACACACAGGCAGCATGGAGGGAGAGACTGCAGGAGGCAGAGAGACCGACACACAGGCAGCATGGAGGGAGAGACTGCAGGAGAGCCATGTGCAAGAAGAGAGAACTTATACAGGGAGGGCACAGGAGATGGGGCAGATGGGCAAGAGAGGAAAACAGATGAGAGGCAAAACTAAGAGATCCCCTATAGAATGTATATAGACCCCCTATAGACTGTATAGAGACCCTATATAATGTATAAAGAAACCTATAAAATGCATAGAGATGCCCGATAAAATGTACAGCTACCTTCTAACTACTATATAGTGACCATGTAGGATGTATAGAAACCCCTATAGAATATATTGAAATGCCCTGAAAATTGTACAGCTACCTCCTAAGTAATATATAGAGACCCTATAGGAGACCCCTATAGAATGTATAGAAACCGCTATGAAATGTATAAAGACCCCTATAGAATGTAAAGTGACCCCCTATAGAATGTATAGCTACCTGCTAAATAATATATTGAGACCCTACAGTATATATAGAGGACCCACCACACAATTCTTTGATATCCATTATAGAATGTACAGATTAGGCTATAGGCTGTATAGAGACACCTATAGAATGTAAAGAGACACTCCTATAAACTATATAGAGACACCTATACAATGCATGAAGACCCCCTATAGAATGCACCGAGACCCCATATAGAATGTATAGCGTCCCCCTAAATAATATATAGAGTCCCTATAAAAATATATAGATATTCTCACATAGAATGTTAAGAGATCCCTACAGAACATATAGAGACCTTCCTATAGACTGTATAGACACGGAGACCTGTATAGCTACACCTATAGAATGCAAACATACACTCCTATAGACTATATAGAGACCCCCTATAGATTATAAAGGGGACCCTTGTATAGACTATATAGAGACCCCTATATAATATATAGAGACCCCCTATATAATGTATGGAGACCCACTATATAATGTATGGGGACCCTATAGAATGCATAGCACCCCCTTATAAAATGTTTTTCTACCTCCTAAATAATATAGTCTCTATAAAATATATAGATACTCTCACATAGAATGTTTAGAGATCTCTATAGAACATATGTAGACCTTTCTAGACTGTATAGAGACACAGACCTGTATAGATACACCTACAGAATGTAGATACCCTCCTCCTATAGGAGACCCTCCTATAGACTATATAGAGACCCTCATATAGACTAGAACATATAGAGACCTTACTTATTGACTGTATAGAAACATGGAAATCTGTATAGGGACACCTATAGAATGTACAGAGGCCCTAAAGAATTTAATGAGACCCCTAAACAAAAAATTGTATGAAGACCCTGTATAGAATGCACATATGTCCTTAGCTCTATATATGCAGATGTGGCCTCTTCAGTTCAGTGGACGCTTCCTCTGGTGATTAGCTGATTGCAGGGGGTCCGGCTGCTGGGACCCCGGGGGTTCAGCTTATGTCTTGGGGAGCGGTCTCTGACCAATCATCTCCCATGAAGTGGATGTGAAGAATTACACGCAGCTTATTGTAACACCTGGACACATGATCCTCCACTCTGGCTAATAGAAGGGATCCCGTCTCTCTTACCTCCATACACCCCAAGTTTCTGGGAAAGCTGGGCGGCACGCAATGTGACTCCATGATAGCTCTTTCTAAGGTCGTCACTCAGCTTTCCCAGGCTCCAGAATGGTAAATACGCTTATTATACAATACTTTATAGTAGAGAAGGTGATGTATCACCCAGCTTTCCGAGAAACAGACGAAGAATACACCCCTTTAATGCACTGGGGATCTTTTTTTTTTTTTGGGGGGGACGACAAATCTTTGTAAGGTTCATTATATTCTAGTCCTGAATAGCTTGCTATAATTCTGGTGCTCGGAGCAGCGGGTTCTTGTGCCCGGATCATCCGCCTGTTAATATTTAACCTGTGATGAGTTATTTCCTAGAATTTCTTCTATTATGACTCTAGACCCGGTGACCCGGCCGGAGGCTCGTACGTTGCTGCTTCTTATTAATGGATGGAAAAGACCAGAACCATCAACTAATTTCATCATACTTGATTCCCCCACTGCCACACAGGCGCCCCCCAGTGGTAGTGTAATATCCAAACGTGGAGTGTTATGCGACTACAAGCACCTGCTACCATACACCCAAACTAATGTTTACTTGTTGCCCTATCCCCCTAATTTATGGCCTTTTAGGCAACAGTCATAAACCACACAACACCACTGCAACAGTAACAAATCACACAACACCACTGCAACAGTAACAAACCACACAACACCACTGCAACAGTAACAAATCACACAACACCACTGCAACAGTAACAAATCACACAACACCACTGCAACAGTAACAAATCACCCAACACCACTGCAACAGTAACAAATCACACAACACCACTGCAACAGTAACAAATCACACAACACCACTGCAACAGTAAAAAATCACACAACACCACTGCAACAGTAACAAATCACACAACACCACTGCAACAGTAACAAACCACACAACACCACTGCAACAGTAACAAATCACACAACACCACTGCAACAGTAACAAACCACACAACACCACTGAAAGAGTAACAAACGACACAACACCACTGCAACAGTAACAAACCACACAACACCACTGCAACAGTAACAAATCACACAACACCACTGCAACAGTAACAAACCACACAACACCACTGCAAGAGTAACAAACGACACAACACCACTGCAACAGTAACAAACCACACAACACCACTGCAACAGTAACAAATCACACAACACCACTGCAACAGTAACAAATCACACAACACCGCTGCAACAGTAACAAATCACACAACACCACTGCAACAGTAACAAACCACACAACACCACTGCAACAGTAACAAATCACACAACACCACTGCAACAGTAAAAATACACACAACAATGCTGCAACAGTAACAATCCACACAACACCACTGCAACAGTAACAAATCACACAACACCACTGAAACAGTAACAAACCGCACAACACCGCTGCAACAGTAACAAACCACACAACACCACTGCAACAGTAACAAATCACACAACACCACTGCAACAGTAACAAACCACACAACACCACTGCAACAGTAACAAATCACACAACACCACTGCAACAGTAACAAACCACACAACAACGCTGCAACAGTAACAAACCACACAACACCACTGCAACAGTAACAATCCACACAACACCACTGCAAGAGTAACAAACGGCACAACACCACTGCAACAGTAAAACCACACAACACCACTGCAACAGTAACAAATCACACAAGACCACTGCAACAGTAACAAACCACACAACACCACTGCAAGAGTAACAAACGGCACAACACCACTGCAACAGTAACAAACCACACAACACCACTGCAACAGTAACAAATCACACAACACCACTGCAACAGTAACAAACCACACAACACCACTGCAACAGTAACAAACGGCACAACACCACTGCAACAGTAACAAACCACACAACACCACTGCAACAGTAACAAATCACACAACACCACTGCAACAGTAACAAACCACACAACACCGCTGCAACAGTAACAAACCACACAACACCACTGCAACAGTAACAAATCACACAACACCACTGCAACAGTAACAAACCACACAACACCACTGCAACAGTAACAAATCACACAACACCACTGCAACAGTAAAAATACACACAATGCTGCAACAGTAACAATCCACACAACACCACTGCAACAGTAAAAATACACACAACAATGCTACAACAGTAAAAATACACATAACAATGCTGCAACAGTAACAAACCACACCACAACACTGCAACAGTAACAATCTACGCAACACTGCTGCAACAGTAAAAATACATACAAAACCAATGCAACAGTAACAATCCACACAACACCACTGTAACAGTAACAATACACACAACAACAGCAACAATCCTGCCACAGTACCAATCCACACAACAATGCTGCAACAGTAACAAACCACACAACACCGCTGCAACAGTAACAAACCACACAACACTGCTGTAACAGTCCACACCACAACAACAACACTGCAACAGTAACAAACCACACAACACTGCTGCAACAGTAAAAATACACACAACAACAATAACACTGCAACAGTAACAAACCACACAACACCGCTGCGACAGTAACAATCCAGACAACAACGCTGCAACACTAACAAACCACACAACAATGATGGAACAGTAAGAATCCATACAAAAATAATGCAACAGTAACAATCCACATAACACTGCTGCAACAGTAAGGCTATGTTCACACGCACACTCAAAAACTTCTGAAAATACGGAGCTGTTTTCAAGGGAAAACAGTTCCTGATTTTCAGATGTTGTTTAAGCCACTCGCGTTTTTCGCTGCGTTATTTACGGCTGTTTTTGGAGCTGTTTTCAATAGAGTCTATGAAAAACCGTCGCGTGAAAACACGGCCCGTCAGAACAGAACGGAGGCGTTCTACTTCCGATTTTTTGGCCGTTTTTCGGGCTGTAAACGAAAAAAGGCCGTGTGAACATACCCTAACAGTCAACACAACAATGCTGTAATAGTAACAATCCACACATCAACGCTGCAACAGTAACAATCCACACAACAACGCTGCAAAAGTGACAATTCATACAACACCGCTGCAACAGTAACAATCCAAACAACTACAGTAACAATCCACACAACTACAGTAACAATCCACACAACTACAGTAACAATCCACAAAACAATGCTGCAACAGTAACAATCCACACAACCACAGTAACAATCCACACAACTACAGTAACAATCCACACAACTACAGTAACAATCCACACAACTACAGTAACAATCCACAGAACCACGCTGCAACAGTAACAATCCACACAACACTGCTGCAACAGTAACAATCCACACAACCACAGTAACAATCCATACAACTACAGTAACAATCCACACAACAATGCTGCAACAGTAACAATCCACACAACCACAGTAACAATCCATACAACTACAGTAACAATCCACACAACAATGCTGCAACAGTTAGGGTATGTTCACACGGCCTATTTTCAGACGTAATTCGGGCATTTTACGCCTCGAATTACGCCTGAAAAGACGGCTCCATTACGTCTGCAAACATCTGCCCATTGCTTGCAATCTGTTTTACGAGGTTCTGTTCCCACGAGGTGTAATATTACACGTCGCTGTCAAAATACGGCGTGTAAAAAGACGCCCGCGTCAAAGTGCATGTCACTTCTTGGGACGTAATTGGAGCCGTTTTCATTGACTCCATTGAAAAACAGCTCCAATTACATTCGTAATGGACGCCGCGAAAAACGCGAGTACTTGCAATTACGTCTGAAATTCAGGAGCTGTTTTCGCCTGTAATTTGTTAAGACGTGTGAACATACCCTAACAATCCACACACCGCTGCAACAGGTCTACAGTGTGAGGACCCTGCAAACAGCTCCTCATAGCTTAGCTTCCAGGACCTCTGTAAGTGTAAAAAGAGGGTATGGGGATATTAGGGTTGTCATAAGTCACAAGAACAAAGCTGAAGGGGTTTTCAAGGATTTTACAGTGGTGGACCTAACCTTAGAAAATATGATTTGTGGGGGTATGACCCCCATGATATCCACCAATCAGCAAAACAAAGGGGCAGCAGCGCTCGCTGGAGAGCCACAGTCCCCTCACTGTAGTACAGATACAACGATGTCCATCCACGTGTGACTGTATCTGGTACTGCTACCTAGCCCCGCTTAGCCCACTCACTTGTATGGGCTGAGCTGCAGTATTAGACACAGTGACGAATATGAATCAATGTAAATCCTGGGAAACCCCAAGGGTTTATCAATTAGGGTTCAGTTTACAGTAGCATTAATCTACATAGAAAGTGGAGTCCCTTCATAAATACATTACATTATTTATCCTGTACTGATCCTGAGTTTCATCTTGTAATATACTCCAGAGCTGCACTCACTATTCTGCTGGTGGAGTCACTGTGTACATACATTACATTACTTATCCTGTACTGATCCTGAGTTACATCCTGTATTATACTCCAGAGCTGCACTCACTATTCTGCTGGTGGAGTCACGGTGTACATACATTACATTACTTATCCTGTACTGATCCTGAGTTACATCCTGTATTACACTCCAGAGCTGCACTCACTATTCTGCTGGTGGAGTCACTGTGTATATGCATTACATTACTTATCCAGTACTGATCCTGTGTTACATCCTGTATTATACTCCAGAGATGCACTCACTATTCTGCTGGTGGAGTGACTGTGTACATATATTACTTATCATGTACTGATCCTGGGTTAGATCCTGTATTATACTCCAGAGCTGCACTCACTATTCTGCTGGTGGAGTCACTGTGTACATACAATACATTACTTATCCTGTACTGATCCTGAGTTACATCCTGTATTATACTCCAGAGCTGCACTCACTATTCTGCTGGTGTGGTCACTGTGTACATAGATTACATTACTTATCCTGTACTGATCCTGAGTTACATCCTGTATTACACTCCAGAGCTGCACTCACTATTCTGCTGGTGGAGTCACTGTGTATATGCATTACATTACTTATCCAGTACTGATCCTGTGTTACATCCTGTATTATACTCCAGAGCTGCACTCACTATTCTGCTGGTGGAGTGACTGTGTACATACATTACATTACTTATCATGTACTGATCCTGGGTTAGATCCTGTATTATACTCCAGAGCTGCACTCACTATTCTGCTGATGGAGTCACTGTTTACATACATTAATTTACTTATCCTGTACTGATCCTGAGTTATATCCTGTATTATACTCCAGAGCTGCACTCACTATTCTGATGGTGGAGTCACTGTGTACATATATTACATTACTTATCCTGTACTGATTCAGAGTTATATACTATATTATACTTTAGTGCTGCCATCACTGTAAGGAATCCTTAGAGATTTCAGCTCTAGAGCCTGAGTGTGGCTCTGGAGTATAATATAGGCTGTAACTCAGGTTCAGTACAAGATAATGTAACGTATGTAAACAGAGACTCCAGCAGAAGAATAGTGAGATCAGCTCTGGAGTATAATAGTGGCTATGATTTATGATTAGAAGAAGATATGCAATGTAAGGTAAGTACACAGTGACTCCACCAGCAGAATTATGAGTGCAGCTCTGGAGTATAATACAGGATGTAACTCAGGATCAGTACAGGATAAGTAATGTAATGTATGTACACAGTGACTCCACCAGCAGAATAGTGAGTGCAGCTCTGGAGTATAATACAGGGTGGAACTCAGGATCAGTAATGTTATGTGTGTACACGGTGACTTTACCAGAAGAATAGTGAGTGCAGCTCTGGAGTATAATACAGGATGTAACTCCAGATCAGTATCATACATAAAACAATATTATATAAGAAACAGTTGCATCAACCAGACATAAAACCTCAGGACAAACACATAATGACATAGGCTCTAATGTATATACCCGTTATTTCCCTGGTCTCACTGCCAACTGCTATGTCCCTGGTACCATGGGAGGCAGAAGTCAGCGCTCATCAGTAAATAACCACTATCATCCTGAGATATAATCGCAGCTGCTCCAGTATCAAAATAGTTAAATTAAATCCTATTTACATTCTCGGGGTAATTACATTTTAATGATGTTATCCTATAGACAGACAATGGCAGCGTGCATTATTTATGGCCAGTACAAAATGACCGACCTTCCCCTTCAGAGTCACCTCTCCGCTTCCTGCATCCTAAGGTAAGGCGCGCGCGCGCACATATACATATAGAACACAATAGGAACATGTACAGACTGTCAAATAGCATAAGGATAAACTGTAATTTTCCTTCTTTCAGTATAATTATCCGGCCGGGCCTCTCCAGTCATCTCTGGTATCCTGGGACTTGTAGCCTTAGTGGTAAAAACAAGGATAATCAAAAGCAACAATTCGCTGTTGTCTGATCTATTCATCATTATTTCACAGTTCATATCTACATGGACTGGTGAGTAGCTGCCAATAATCTGCTTGATCTTCCACGGAGTTGCATCAAGTCTTATACTCTAGTGACATCCAGAGCTGCAGACAAACTGCTGTTGGATACCATTCGGAATCAACCACTTTTGTGGGGACAGAGACTGACATAGTAGACACATAATAAACTACACTCGGTTACTGGACAGTTCAGAGTATAAAGGGGCTGTATGGGATTAGCAAAACATGTCTACTTTCTTCCAAAAACAGTGCCACACTTGTCCACAGGTTGTGTGAGGTAATGCAGCTCAACCACATTTACTTCAAAGGAGCTGAACTGCAACATCCGACACAACCCAAGGACAGGTGTGGGATCAGGTGTATGTGGCAGCACTGAGGCATGTAGAGAGTTAACAGCGCAGCTTCCATTGCTCAGCCCATCAATACCACCGGGCTCCCTATTTATTTGCTTTCCCCAGCAGTGAAGTGGGTCAAAATTTCACGGTGCCAAGGCTGGCAGTGTATACTGTAGTGTGGTACATGGCACGTGCCCTCACTGCAGCCCAACTGGGCATGACTCCCGCCGCATAGTAAAGATCACCGGTGCCACTAGTGTCAGGCAACGTGCCTACTAACAATGCCTGGGTAGAGAAGGGACGGCTTATAGTGCCCAAGTACATCCCATGCTGAAACTTGTAGTGCCATGACATGACAAGCCCTGCTAGGTGACGTCTCAACTTGATCATACATCAAACTTGGTAAAGAACATGCTGTGAGTTGTAGTTCCACACATGCCCCCTAAAGCTAGTTGGCAGACAGGGCTGGGATTTTTCTATTTTAAAAATGATGTGCCATCCAAATATAGTAAAATGACTGTAACCGGGCACCGGGGGCATGTGACAGGTGCCAGTTTACCTAATATTCTGTATTATCGGACAGTAAGAAAGTTTATACAATAATGGAAAACCTTCAGGAAGAAAACCCAAAATAAACGAGTGACGGGTTGTCAGACTTTCTGTATTATTGGATGAGCATCAAAAAGTCCTCATGGGACATATACTGAGAGGCCCAGCAACAAATCATACAGGCCCTGGCAATTATGCAAAAATATTGGCGCCCTCTACAGTCCGACAGCTGCGTGGCACCCACTAGCAGACAAACCGCTCATTGATAATTTTTTGCTTTTACTGAACGGGATCCGAAAATGTAAAATTACCAGGGCCGGATTATGGGAAGGCAGAGTAGTCTAGAGCGGCAGGTGGAGCGCAGGACGGAGCAGTCAGTAATGTCCGCGGGAAGTATATAATCCGCCCCGGCACTGATTATTTTGTATAATTTATAGATATTACCTTGTCTGGCAAAGATTTATTATTTGTATTTTTTCATTAAATAACTACAGGGAATGTTATATACAGCCTGCAAGAAACGGCGCCCCCCAGAGGCCAATGTTATTAGCGCAAATGGCAGAACAATCAGCCGTTTAAACCAAAACGTTTTCAGCTCCTGTAGATCATTCTCGTATTACAGCGGAGAGAGAGGAAAGGCCGTACTAACAAGGTTACCCAGCCAGAGATTTGTAGGGCCTGGCATGACCCCAGTAATTGTTCATTTACTCATGGGTTTCTGCTGGCTTCAATCTTTCATCTACAAGCGTGCCAATCAATCAGTGATACCATGTGGTCACGAATTATAGCGCCACTCTGTACATCCCTCATAAGCCTCATTATATCAGACAGTCGTTTCTTCGTCATATCAGATTCAGGAAAAGCTGGGTGACAACAATATGGCCGCCAGCGCAGAAGACCATCATCCTGCCGGCTAACAATACTTGATGCAGCCATATTGGTTGTCACCCAACTTTCCTTTAACGGAGGGACCCCTGCAAATAATTACAAAAGGTGGGGGATATATTTTGTTTTTATTTTACCGCCATCGGCATCGCCTTTTATTGATGATTTTTATGCATACTCCTAATTAAAAGCTACAGGAACGTGTTAAAATACAGGAAATGTCGACTTGACGAAGCCGAATAATAAACGACAGAAAATACGAAAATACATCCCATAATCCGCCGTCTGTGCCGGAGAACTATGAATATATTTGATATTAGGAACGGCAGACATAAAATGCTCTTTAATTTCATTCGCTCTTAAAGTGCTACGGGCGAAAAGAAAAGAAGGTACAAAATATATCCTGGCAGCCTCGGAGTGATGAGTCTAGCGGTTTCCCTTACGGAGCTGGAAACGTGTCTCTTCAGAGACTATTCACATTTCCCCGCTTTGATGTCTTTCACTCGGCGCCTGCTTTCATGTAAAATGGATGAAATACATTAAACAATGTGATTTGGCGGCAGCGTTCGCACGCAGACGCGCTCTCGTAGGTGCTCGTATAAGGGGAGCGCGGCGCGCGGGACTGCTGCATGCTCTCCAGTAGACCGCTCTCATAATGGGTTAAGTGACACAAGACACAGACGGATTGGACAAAGCGTAAACCATTCACTTCCTGCTCGTTCCCGTTCTGTCGTTCCATTCTGCTTTAGAAATCTGGTTACTATTAATACAGCGCGCGGCGGCTGCACGACAACAATGTATCAGAGGTTATTATTACGCCGATTGTATTACTATGTATAGCATGGGTGGTAAGTATTATATTAATAACTACAATGGAGGGCCAAGGTGCCGCCCTCCAGCACCAGAGCCTGGGAATCACTTTTATTTCTGCATCCCTTTTGGGTACGTCCGCATGTAGCGAATTTATGGCGGAAAATTTATGGCGGAAAATGGACTGACAGATGAAGTGAAATCCGCGCAAAATCGTGCGCATTTCCCTGCGGCGAGAGTATTGATAATAAAAAACACCATACTCACCGTCCCTGGCCCTCTGGTGGCAATGCTTCCCTGGACCCCGCCGGTCACCGTATACCCAGTCCCCAGCGATAACGTGTTGCCACATGTGGCAGCTGCAGCGGTCATGTGTCGTCATGACAACGCTAGAGGCCAAGTGTACAGAGCATGGCAGAATTTGACAGCAAGTGTTTAATTTCCTTGCAGCGCCACTACAGGGGAAATTAAGAATGACACATTAAAATGTACTGGCTGTCCATGCTTTGCAGAGACAATCTGGGTCCTCCAGTGGGAAAGATGTTCTTTGTAGGTGCTCTCTGCTCTGACTAATAGATGAGGGTCCTGAATGGGGTCCCCTTTTTATGAACTCCGAATTCCTTAGGCCGGGTTCCCACGTAGTGTAAACGCTGCAGAATTTCTGCAATGGAATTCTGTGCGGAAATTCCGCCGCATTTACAGTAGCAGCAAAGTGGATGAGATTTAAAAAATCTCATGCCCACGCTGTGGAAAAAACACGCCACGTAAACGTTAATAAATTGACCTGCGGTACGGAACTTAAATCCGCAGTACGTCAATATATGCTGCGTTTTCGTTGATTTTCCGTTGCGGGTTTTCCCCATTGAACTCAATAGGGATGCAAATCCCTCAACAGAAAGCCAAATGTTGCGATTTTGTGGCGTATTCACAGCGATTACGGCGCAAAAATCACAACTACAGAAAAATAGAAATAAACCATACTTACCCACAAGTCTGTGTTTCTTCGTCCAGTCCGGCCTCCTGGGACGACATTGCGTTCCATTTGACCGATACAGCGGTCAAATGGGCTGCAGCGTCATCCAGGGAGGCCAGACCGGACTGCACAGGAGGGACACGCCGCCATAACAACGGCCTAGGTAAGTATGAGCGTTTTTACCGCGGTTTTCCACAGCGGAAAATCCGGCCGACAAAACTGAGGTTATTTGGACGGAATGTATTGTGGGTTCCAGGTTGGATGCGCTGAGCAGTTTTTATGCAGCGCATCCAACTTGTGGGAACCCGGCCTTAATAGGGTATTTTGAAAATGGGGTTTCTAAAACAGACAGTCCTGTACCCCAGAAGAAATTGGCCTGTAGAAAACCCACAGGTCCTATAAAAAAAATAAGGTAACTTGTGCCGCAGCAGCAGCACCCTACAAAATACTGTGTCGGAGTAATATAGCGGTCCAGGAAGAGCGGCAGTTGCCTAGCAACCAGAATGCTGGATCCATTGAGTAACACAAGTGAAAGAGAGGTGACAGATAAATATACGGGCGGTGAAAGAGGCAGTTAACTCTCTACATCTTTCCAAATGCAGCACAGCAGGACATGCTTTGTGCAGACACTGAACCAGCAGGGACTCGGATGAGAGATTATAAAGTTCACAAGAAAGAAACAGAATGTGAAATGCAGCTCTGGCTGTGAATGGAGAGTAAGTCAGGATATAACTCAGTAAAGAATGTGGAGAGTTGCTGGGATAATGTGGGATAATATTTGCATGCAGCGCTATATGCTGTATATACATGAAGGTTTAGGGAGAGTTTTTGTTCTTTTGATATGTTTATGAGGTTGTTTGTATGATTTCTTGTACATTCGATAATTCCATTGTGTTTTACGCTTTTCAATGTAAGGATTTCTGTTCTCGGAAAGGTCAGACTTGACGATAAACTTCTGTTCTAAACTCCGGCCACATCGCCGGGGGCTGGAGTAAAAAAGCATTCATGTATAAAGCGGCTTCACATTACTTTCCGTTATTGCTCTGCTTAGTCTTTTTTTTTCACCTGAACTCAAATGAGTTGTTGGAGCGTGAAGATTGCTGTGTGTGCAGAGTAAACGTGGTGTTTAATCAGCAATGATCCGATGATGGAGGCAGCGAGAGGGTCTGCCCAGCTGAAGAAGCAGCGGAGCAACAAAAAGGCCTCATGTGCTACCACCCCACACACTCCACCGTCCTGCAGACTGGCAACAACCAGAGATTCAGCAATGCATGCTGGGAAATATATCTGTATGTAAATAGACGTATACGTAAGAGAGAACGGGCCACTTCTTTGGCATATGCACCCACTTGTGCAGTGACCCGTAATCTGGAGGTGTCTTTCCTGGTGACAGATTTCCTTTGGGACTTGCTCCTCTAAATCCGGAACATATATGACTTGGATAAGACTGGTAGAGCAGAATACGGTGTTGCTCGCTTCCACTCCCCCAATCATGTTCAGATCGACCCCTTGTCAAGGGACACTGGACACTAAATAAGACCGGGGTACAATTCTGGAGGCTCAGAATAAGGCTCGTCAATTTCATATGCCACTTTTTAAGTGAGAAAGAGCGTTAAAACTATCCCACAACATATTGTGCCACGGAAGCCCCATATAATTGCCACCCACAGCTGTGCCCATAGCAATTTGCCACAAAAGTCACCAAAACAATGTGCCAGCCACAGATGCCCCAATAACATTGCCAGTTAGAGATGCCCTCATAACAATGTGCCAGCCACAGAAACCCCCATAACATTACCACCCACAGCTGTCCATATAGCAAAGTGCCACAAAAGTCACCAAAACAATAGGTCAGCCACAGAATCCACCAAAATAATGTGGTAGCCACAGAAGCCGCCATAACATTGCCAGCCACAGCTGTCCCTAAAGCAATGTGCCACAGAAAACACCAAAACTAGGTCCCAGACACAGCAGCCCCCATAACATTGCCAGCCACAGCTATCCCTATAATAATGTGCCAGAGGCCACCAAAACAATATTCCAGCCACAGCAGCCCCCATAATATTGATAGCCACAGCTGTCCCCATAGCAATGTGTCACAGAAGCCACCAAAACAATGTGCCAGTCCCTGAAGCCCCCATAACATTGCAAGTCACAGCCACCCCATTTACATTACCAGCCACATATGTCCCAATAACATTGTGCTAGAAAACCAATGTGCCAGCCACAGAAGCCCCCATAACATTGTCAGCCATAGATACCCCATAAAAAAGTGTAAACTGGTAGTATAGTAGAAGTAGTAGGAATGGTAGTAGTGGTGGTGGTTGTAGTAGAGGTAGTAGTAGTGGTGGTGGTGATAGTAGTGGTAGTAGTTGTAGTAGTAGTGGTGGTAGTAGTGGTGGTAGTAGTAGTGGTATTAGTAGTAGCAGCGGTAGTGGTAGCTGTAGTACTAGTAATGTTGGTGGTGGTAGTAGTATTAATAGTAGTAATGGTAGCAGTAGTAGTAGTAGTAGAAGTAATGTTGGTGGTAGTAGTAGTATTAATAGTAGTAATGGTAGTAGTAGTAGTAGTAGTAGTAGTAGTAGTAGTGGTAGCAGCGGTAGTGGTAGCAGTACTAGTAGTAGTAATGTTGGTGGTGGTGGTGGTAGTAGTATTAGTAGTAGTAGTGGTGGTGGTGGTGGTGGTATTAGTAGTAGCAGCGGCAGTGGTAGCAGTAGTAATATTGGTGGTAGTAGTAGTGGTAGTGGTGGTAGTAGTAGTAGTAGTAGTAGTAGTAGTGGTAGTGGTGGTAGTAGTAGTAGTAGTAGTAGTGGTAGTAGTAGTAGTAAAGTTGGTGGTGGTAGTAGTATTAGTAGTAATAGTAGCAGTAGTGGTGGTGAGGTAAGTAACATGGTTGAAGCTTTTACAACTTTTCAGCACAGTAGGAACTTTCCTTGATCCATTGAATGAATATCTTGATAATTATTATTAATAAACATTTAAAATATCAAACATCTAATTAGGAAACCAAGTTTTATAAATATGTATTTAAGAAGATTTTATACTTTCCCCCAGTGCAGAGGTCAAAATGATCAGAAACCGTGTTGCGTTGTGTCCAGACAAGGAAGCGAAACGTGACAACATGACAATATTTGGCGCCTTAATCATTCCTATTCCATATAATTACATTACTAGCAGCGCCATACCGGCATTCCTGGCACTTTTACCCCGCAGGCCATTTTTTTGCCTCCTGACCTTCTTACTGCCACATATTGACTAATTCTATAGAATGGGGAATATATCCAGACTAAAGATCTAGGAATAAAATAAAGTCTCCAGAGTAAATCTGTTCTCACATTTCTCTTGAAAGCCAAAATGAAAAGCATCTCAAGGCTGCGATACTAGAAAGGAAGATGGTTTTAAAAGCATAAAGTGGCATACAGTGCAATCATTACAAAAGTAATCACCATTTGTCACTATTCTGCTGGTGGAGTCACTGTGTACATACATTACATTACTTATCCTGCACTGATCCTGAGTTACATCCTGTATTATACTCCAGAGCTGCACTCACTATTCTGCTGGTGGAGTCACTGTGTACATACATTACATTACTTATCCTGCACTGATCCTGAGTTACATCCTGTATTATACTCCAGAGCTGCACTCACTATTCTGCTGCTGGAGTCACTGTGTACATACATTACATTACTTATCCTGTACTGATCCTGAGTTACAGCCTGTATTATACTCCAGAGCTGCACTCACTATTCTGCTGGTGGAGTCACTGTGTACATACATTACATTACTTATCCTGCACTGATCCTGAGTTACATCCTGTATTATACTCCAGAGCTGCACTCACTATTCTGCTGCTGGAGTCACTGTGTACATACATTACATTACTTATCCTGTACTGATCCTGAGTTACATCCTGTATTATACTCCAGAGCTGCACTCACTATTCTGCTGATTACATCCTGTATTATACTCCAGAGCTGCACTCACTATTCTGCTGGTGGAGTCACTGTGTACTTACATTACATTATTCATCTTGCACTAAGCCTGAGTTATAGCCTGTATTATACTCCAGAGCTGCACTCAATATCTACTGGTAGAGTCACAGTGTACATACATTACATTACATTACTTATCCTGTACTGATCCTGAGTTACATCCTGTATTATACTCCAGAGCTGCACTCACTATCCTGCTAGTGGAGTCACAGTGTACATACATTACATTACTTATCCTGTACCGATCCTGAGTTACAGCCTGTATTATACTCCAGAGCTGCACTCACTATCCTGCTAGTGGAGTCACTGTGTACTTACATTACATTATTCATCTTGCACTAATCCTGCGTTATATCCTGTATTATACTCCAGAGCTTCACTAAATATCTACTGCTGGAGTCACTGTGTACATACATTACATTACTTATCCTGTACTGATCCTGAGTTACATCCTGTATTATACTCCAGAGCTGCACTCACTATTCTGCTGGTGGAGTCACAGTGTACATACATTACTTATCCTGTACTGATCCTGAGTTACAGCCTGTATTATACTCCAGAGCTGCACTCACTATTCTGATGGTGGAGTCACAGTATACATACTGGACATTACCCATCTTATACTGATCCTGGGTTATAGCCTGTATTATACTCCAGAGCTGCAGTCACAATATGGAAGCTTTAGAGCAGAAATCTCCCAACATTTCCTTGTTAAGTGTCTACAGCTTGCTCTGCTGATATGAATTTCGTGAAGAGTCCCCCTTACACCACATAATGTGCAGTAATCTGATGTAGCAAAACTGATTTTCTAACTGCATTATAGGAGCTGCTTGCTTAGGCCTCATGCACACGACCGTAGCCATGTGCACGGCCGTGATTTTCGGGTCGGCCGGCTGCGGACTGTCAGCTGCGAGCCGCCCGCAAATCGCGGGCCATGCACATGGCCGCGGCCATTATTTTCAATGAGCCCGGACCGCAGAAGACGGCCGTAATAACGCATGTCCGTTCTTTCTTCGGTGCGGGCTCCCGGGCCATGCATGAACCGTAAAAACTACGATCGTGTGCATGGCCCCATAGGAATGAATGGGGCCACAATTCTCCCGTGGATTTTCGGGGGAATTGCGGCCGCAAAAGCACGTACGTCTGCATGGGGCCTCTAATGACAACTAGCAGAATTGTGAATGTAGCTCTGAAGTATAATACAGGCTGTAATTCAGAATCAGGAGGTGACCAGTTGTACTCCAATTTGACATCATTTTACGACATGTCCTATTTAAAATAAATTTGTATTTACAGAAATAGTGACAACCATGCTTATCATTATTAGGAGTAGTGGTCACTATTTTAACCTATACACCACTGACTTATAATAAACTCTGAAATGAATTGTGTATCAATAATACGTTTTCTGACGATACTCTGCTATATTCTTAAGGTCTCTACCTTGATGGCAATTCTATTGAACGGGGTTATCTCACGAAGACATCCATTTTCCATGTGCTATAAGGTCAGATGGACGCCGCTCGGTACACCCCTCTAAACACCGGAGCGGAAAACTAAATGCATCATACTATATACCACCAGTAGTAGGTTCTGACCCAAAGTGCCGTACATATCATGTCACCCCAGAGTCTTTACTGACTGTATGCATTCTAAAATCATGGATTAAAGGGGATGTATGAGATTTGAAAGTAAAGAGTCTGCTTGTTTTCCCCCCAGAAACAGTGCCACTCTTGTCAATAGGCTGTGTCTGGTATTGCATTCATGGAGCTGAGCTACAATACCCTTTACAGCCCCTGTATCAATGTGCCGTTGTTGCTTTAAAAAAAAAAAAAGCAGACCCTTTTTCCTATTCTTATACATCCATTTGAAGTAAATCACGTTTCCGGCGATCAGCTGATTTCAGAAGTCACACCTAGAGCAATCAGTTGATCGCTGGGCCTTCTTCACTCCTAAAAGAGGCCGTCATGGTGATACAACCCCCGTAAGCTCATTATCAGATATCTCTGGCGTGTAATGCAGCGATTCCTGTGATCGGTATAAATGACAGCATTGCTGTTTATGTAATTTCCTAATACATTAGTGCAGATACAGCAAAGATGAACACAGGAGATGAACGGAGTGCAGCAACGTGACGCCAATCAGAATAAAAACATAATGTGAGACCTCAGTGACCGGCATTCAGCGTCATTCATTGAAAATATTCAGTTACATAATATTAATTCATTTATTTATCTATTCATTTACTTCAAGGGGTTATATAAGATTAGAAAAAAAAGTCTGCTTTACTAAAAGAAGCAGCGCCACTCTGTCATATAGGCTGTATCGGGTATTGCAGCTCAGCTCCATGAATGCAATACCAGACGCAGCCTGTGGATAAAAGTGGCGCTGTTTCTGGAAGAAAAATCGAACAGTCCAGCAGAACCCTTCCTCTCCCTTTTCATACAACCCCTTTAATCTACGGCTTTAGAATGCACACAGTCAGTAAAGAACCTTGAGTGTCCCGGATGATGTGATATGTAGGTCACTTCGAGTGAGAACCCCCCGGTGGTAAGATGTAATATGATAAATCTGTTACTGCACCTCACATTACTTATTAACAGCTCCTTATAGTATGTACAGTATGTATAGTATGGTTGCTACCAGACTTCCCTAGAGATTTCCTGGGGGTAAACTCCAATGGACACACTTAGTATGAACTTGTGTATTGCCAGTTTATAAACTCTCCTTTCATCTGATGTTCAGAAGGGTTCTCCTCCGTTGAGGAAATTTTTATTAGCTAGACCTATGGAGCGGCATCATGTACAGATTTGGGCTCTGGAGGAACACAGGAATCCACTGGTGAGCGACAAAAATATATTTGGAAATTGCATAAAAAGTTATTCCTTAAAGGGGCTGTTCACTACCGGACAACTGATGACCTATCCACCGGATAGGTCATCAGCATATGATCGGTGCAGGCTCCAGCTGCCTGCGGGCACCGGATGTTATTACACAGTATGCAATGTATGGAGCCGGAAGCAGTTGGCTCCGTGCACTGCATAGTGGCCGTGCTGCAGAACTGCAGCTCAGATTCATTTTCATACTGCATATTTCGTGACCGGAGCCATCTGCTTCCGGCATGGACGTCCGATGCCCGGAGGCAGCCGGAGGAGCTGATCGGTGCGGGGTCCGGGTGTCAGACCCCCACAGATTATATACTGATTACCTATCCGGTGGATAGGTCATTAGTTGTCCGGTAGTGGACAACTCCTTGATTCCTACGAACTGAGCATTCATTGGCATTGAAGAATGACTTGACAGGCGTTAAGTCTCACTCCTTTATGCTAAAGGTGCAAATGAGTCCAGATCGGAATTTGATTAAGAAAACGAATTGACAAATAACCTGTTAGAGAATTCGGAGGGGATCCTCCGTTCAGGACTTTCATCTATTAGCCAGAGATGAGTGACTACAAAGAGTGTCTCTTGCTCTGGAGGACCCAGAAAGTCTGGGCATTACATGGACAGTCCATTGAATTCGATGAGAACTGTGTAATGCTTAGTTTCTCCTGTGGTGGTGTTGTAGGGGAATGAAACACCTGCTGCTAAGGTTCCTTGAAGATTGAAGTTGATCACTATAGGTCTCAGCAGCAGGACACTCTATGATCAGATTAATTTTGAAAACCATCCAGCAAAATAGGAACGTCCAGAGGACAGCCTTTTTGAAGAAGTATGTTATTGGAAAGTATCCTTTAAAAAATATATATATCCTCCTCAGTAATATTGGTGTATCTATAGAGGGACTGTAGAGGATGCAGTCACACCCAAGTCCTAGGGCCTGAGGGGTCCTTTATGTTACATTAGAGGATAACATTATAAATGTGCCCATGCACTTTAGATCAGGGGTGTCAAACTCCTTTTCACCGAGGGTCACATCAGCCTTATGGTTGCCTTCAAAGGGCCGATTGTAATTGTAAGACTGTATAAATGTAACAGCTCGCTTAACTGTTAAGAAATAGTTACATTTATATTAATCCACTCTGCCCCAGATGGTAATAATGATCCCTCAGTGCTTGATACAATAAAAGTGCCCCATCAGTAACCGTGCCCCCACACAGTAATAATGCCCCAGTTGAGCCCCCCATAGATAGCCCAACACACACAGCCCCCTGTAGATAGTGCCAAAAACCACTCTTGTAGATAGTGCCACACAGCCCACCCTTGTACAGTGCCACACACAGCCCCCCATTGTACAGAGTGCCACACACAGCGCCCATAGTAGAGTGCCACAAAAAAAAACTTGTACAGAGTGCCACACAGCTCCCTTGTACAGAGTGCCACAAAGCCCTCCTTCTACAGAGTGCCACACAGCACCCATTCTACAGTGCCACACAGCACCCATTGCCCCCCTTTGTACAGAGTGCCCCACAGACCCCACCCTTGTACAGAGTGCCAAACAGCACACCCTTTTAGAGAGTGCCACACAGCTCCCCCTTGTACAGAGTGCATCACAGCTCCCCATGGATATAGTGCCACATAGCCCCCATTGAGAGTGCCACACAGTCCGCCCCTTGTAGATTGTCCCATACATAGGGCCCAGAGCGCCCCAGGCCACATAGGCCCCAGAGTGGAGAGCGGTAGCTTACCGCTACCGCTCCCTGCTCTGACTCACATTTAGCTGGTCACGCCGCAGCGGTCTGAGTCGGCCCGGGAATTAACCAGTCCAGTCTCCTGATCTGAGTCAGTCATCGGACCTCACGTCACTGTGGTAAGGTCAGATGACTGGAGTGGTCCACTCCCGACACTGACCTCAATCAGACTTACTCACTTGGCCACGGCCTGCATATTTTCAGATTGAAAATATGCCCGTGGCCGCCTACTCTTCCCTTTGAACTGCGCATGCCCTTTTTGGAGCATGCGCAGTGCAATGTTCCGGGAGAACCAAATCCCGGACAGTGCTTTTTTCTGCCGAACACTACGGACGGCAGAAAAAAAACACCTGTTTTTGCGGACTCAGAAGTCCTGCTGTTGTGGACATGCAGTGGACCACATAAAATGCCCGCGGGCCTTATGTTTGACATGTGTGCTTTAGATAGATAAGCTATTCCTCCCGACTCCACTATTAACATTCACGCTCAGCTCGGCTGCACATGTTTAGTTCAATGAGAAGAGCGCCTATGCTCGATCCTTCGTCTCCCCAACCTCTGCAGTCGGGAGACTACCCCATACACATTAGATAGTCGGTCAGTCCCACTAAAATTGGCGGGTATAGCTGACTTTCATCGAATGTGAATGGGCACCTTTTACAGCCATATGACCCTGAGGAAGCCAGAACTTCAAGCTCCGCCTCTACCCTATAATATTTATATGTCACAAAGTGACAACCCTGTGTCTGACTCTGAACTTTGCTAAGTGCAGTTGTCACTTACCTTCCCCCACTCCCATTGGCAACCCACACTATGGGCATTACCCAGCAGGGGGCGAGAGTGAACTCAAAAGAAAATCTTTGCTCCATACAGGACAAATCTGAAAAAATAAAAATGAATCGTTTACTGCAACCCTGGTTGTGTCTGGAATTGCCCTTTAAGTATTCCTCTCCAAACATGTTGGAAGCCAGCTCTGTGTATTAGACCTTGTCATGATGGAAGCCTCGTTGCCTCACCTCAGGCACTCGCTGACCTGGATTCACAGGTAACAACATATTTCCATGTGGAATCTCACTTAAAACCCTGGAGATTTTTATTTTACTTGACAAAGTAAAACTAGATTGGGTTTTTAGACTGAAGTTTATTACTGCAAAATTTAGGGCACAATATCATCAGTTATATCACATAATTGTAATCACCACTACACAGCGACTCCACCGCAACAACATGTACACAAGAAGTTCCCTTGATCCACCCCCTCATTGTCTTTTACAGCCAATGTACAATGCAGAAAGTGGAAAATCACATTATTCCA
This sequence comes from Rhinoderma darwinii, assembly GCF_050947455.1. NCBI lineage: Eukaryota > Metazoa > Chordata > Amphibia > Anura > Rhinodermatidae > Rhinoderma > Rhinoderma darwinii. The sequence goes on along the minus strand of NC_134694.1, from coordinate 115,602,765 downwards.
AAGGCTGCATCAGGACTCCGCGGGCACACAGATATATATAGATCAAGAGATACATACATGGATGAATAGAGATAGATAGATAGATAGATAGATAGATAGATAGATAGATAGATAGATAGATAGATAGATAGATAGATAGATAGATAGATAGATAGATAGATAGGAGATAGATAGATATGAGATAGATAGATAGATAGATAGATAGATAGATAGATAGATAGATAGATAGATAGATAGATAGATAGATAGATAGATAGGAGATAGATAGATAGATAGATAGATAGATAGATAGATAGATAGATAGATAGATAGATAGATATGAGTTAGATAGATAGATATGAGTTAGATAGATAGATAGATAGATAGATAGATAGATAGATAGATAGATAGATAGATAGATAGATAGATAGATAGATAGATAGATAGATAGATCTCTGATAACTTTCACATAATTACAAAGTACTTGGCTGCTGGGAGTTCGGAGTTGTATCTGGAGATTATATATATATATACCGTTATATCACAGAGCCCAGGGATATCTATAGCCATGCAGCGTGTATGTGCGTAACACACATATAAAGGGGTCTCCTGACATTTCGTGGGGATGTTCTAAGAGGGAGGCGGTCGGGAGACTAAAAATATTTTAATTAATATCTGTGCAAAGAATTCTCCCCGTCAGCTAAGAAAATGTGTCACCGGCTCCCTCCTCCTACCTGAAATCCCTCATGGCCCTCTCCTCCTCTCCTGCTCTCCTCCTCCTTCCCTCCATCCTGCAGCTCTCCCTCCTCTCCCCGGCAGTCACTTCTTTGTGTCATATTTAATTGCGGAACTGAGCCTTAATCTCTATATATAGCACTAGAGGCAGGGTAGAGATCAGGCCGGGAATTACTACACAACTACACACAGGGTACACAACTACACACAGGATACACAACTACACACAGGATACACAACTACACACAGGATAATACACAACTACACGCAGGATACACAACTACACAACTACACGCAGAATACACAACTACACGCAGGATACACAACTACACACAGGATAATACACAACTACACGCAGGATAATACACAACTACACGCAGGATATACAACTACACACAGGATACACAAGAACAGATAAGATACACAAGTACACACATAATACACAAGTACACACATAATACACAAGTACAAAGAGGAGAAACATGATACACAAGTACACACAGGATACATAAGTATACAGAGCAATCACAGGACATACGAGTACACAGAGCACACACAATATACGCAAGTACACAGAGCGCACACACAGTATACACGAGTACACACAATATACACCAGTACACAGAGCACACACGGATACACAAGTACACACAGCACACACAGAGCACACACAGGATACACAGAGCACACACAAAGCACACACAGGATACACCAGTGCGCAGAGCACACACAGTATACACCAGTACACAGAGCACACACAGTATACACCAGTACACAGAGAACACACAGTATACACCAGTACACAGAGCACACACAGTATACACCAGTACACAGAGCACACACAGTATACACAAGTACACAGAGCACACACAGTATACACCAGTACGCAGAGCACACACAGTATACACCAGTACGCAGAGCACACACATTTTACACCAGTACGCAGAGCACACACAAAATACACAACTACACACAGAATACACAAGTACACACAGGATATACAAGTACAAAGAGGAAAAACAGGATACACCAGTACACAGAGCAATCACAGGACATACGAGTACAGAGAGCACACACCGTATACACCAGTACACAGAGCACACACAGTATACACCAGTACATAGGTCACACACAGTATACACGAGTACACAGAGCACACACAGTATACACGAGTACACAGAGCACACACAGTATACACGAGTACACAGAGCACACACAGTATACACGAGTACACAGAGCACACACAGTATACACGAGTACACAGAGCACACACAGTATACACGAGTACACAGAGCACACACAGTATACACGAGTACACAGAGCACACACAGTATACACGAGTACACAGAGCACACACAGTATACACGAGTACACAGAGCACACACAGTATACACGAGTACGCAGAGCACACACAGTATACACGAGTACACAGAGCACACACAGTATACACGAGTACACAGAGCACACACAGGTTCAAAATTGAATTAGTTCCGTATGAACATGTCTAGATTGGAATTATTCAGAAACTCCCATTGTCATAAAAAATTAAGAATCAGGGTGACAACTAACATGACTACACTACATATGAAGGCACAATTTTTAAAACTTTTATAAAGTCTGGGATATGACTTTGCAATCACTTTTGTGATGTTGTTATCAGTGTATTTTGGATACATAGGTGAACGAGAGCGGTCCTACAATGCTTTACACTGCAGCACCACCAAGGAGCCGATGTAAACTGATTGTATATATTAGCAATGATACATATATTATAAAACAAGGAGGTCACACAGGAGCGGAGAGGGGACCTGTGCTGGTCGCTGTAATTAGGATAAGTAGTTTTAATAAGAATTATTTACTCTTGTGTCTTGCTCATTGTTCGCATGGGAACATATTAACAGGAACGCTCCGATACAATGTATTATCCTCCAGAGCGAGTTGAAGGGATTATTCACTCACAATAACAATTAACCCCTTCATTTTTTGGATTTTAATATTCGGGTTATTGATTGTATATGCAGAGAGGAGGAACAGAAACATGTAACAAGTAAAATTCTAACAGTCTGGCAGGCACTTAGTAGTCTGGAAATCATGCTGGCATTGAAAGCATTACACCTGTGGGCGGTAGAAAAAGATTTTTATCCAGGACTATTCCTTAAAGGAATTTTCCAGTCAACGAGACATGTTATAGCAGTGTGGGGGCCTGGCAACTGGGAAACCCAAAGAAATGAAGAACAGGAGGAGAGGCGGATACCTATTTTCTATTGAGTGATGTTTGGGCATGCATGGTGATTTTCCATTGAAATTAATGAGGGTTACCGAAACCTTAAAAATTCATTGAAACAAAAAGGAGAAGGCGATCTCCTTCTGCCCCTCCCAATTTTCAGCTGGAAGTCCACTAAAGTAGGCGGGGCTTATCTACAGCAGCGGGGCTTAGCTTGTTTGGTCTTTATTGTAGAGGAGGAAGATTTCTGCTGCAGCAAGCTTCCTCCCACCCATCGTAGACTCAGTATAAGCCCCACCCAATCCCCCAGATTTATTACTTCACATGCACTAGCACTGGAGAGGGGGAGAGGGAGACAAAATGAAAACCTCCTCCGAATCCCATTAAGAAAAGTTGTTTGTTTTTTTTCCCATGCTTTGCATTGTGATATAATGGGAAGAGGTAGAGTGTGTGTGTGTGGGGGGGGTGGGTGTTGACAAAGTGACTAACAATTCCTGTGATTTTGTGTGCCTCTCAGAGAAGCCATCATCTCAATGCACCACATAATGGAGCTTTTTAAAGAGTCTCTGTCACCACATTGTAAGTGTCCTGTCTTCTACATAAGGAGATCGGCGCTATAATGTAGGTGACAACAGTGCTTTTTATTTAGAAAAATGATCTATTTTCACCACGTTAAGAGCGATTTTAGCTTTATGCTAATTACTTTCTTAATGCCCAACTGGGTGTGTTTTTACTTTAGACCAAGTGGGCGTTGTACAGAGGAGTGTATGATACTGACCAATCAGCGTCATGCACTTCTCCCCATTCATTTTGACAGCGCATAGTGACACTGCGTTGTTTGCTGTCTTATACTGACACATTAACGTTACTGAAGTGTTTAGACATTGAATAGACATTCCGGCAGCCAGGACGTGATGTCTATTCACAATCCCGGCACTTCGTTAACGTTTGTTTGGTACTTACAGCAGAGCAAAGCGTAATCTCCCTGTAACCTGTCATTTACAGCGTGATGTCGCGAGATTACGCTTGCTCTGCTGTAAGTACCACAGAAACGTTAACGAAGTGCCGGGATTGTGAAAAGACATCCCTGTCTATTCACTGTCTAAACACTTCAGTAACGTTAATGTGTCAGTATAAGACAGCGAACAACGCAGTGTCACTATGCGCTGACTAAATGAATGGAGAGGAGTGCATGACGCTGATTGGTCACTGATTGGTCAGCGTCATGCACTCCTCTGTACAACGCCCACTTGGTCTAAAGTAAAAACTCGCCCACTTGGGCATTAAGAAAATAATTAGCCTAAAGCTAAAATCGCTCCTAACATGGTGAAAATAGATAGTTTTTCTAAATAAAAAGCACTGTTGTCACCTACATTACAGCGCTGATCTCCTTATGTAGGAGGCAGGGCACTTATAATGTGGTGACAAGAGCCAGACCGATCCCGAAATGGCAGGCTTGAATATAGCATAATGCTGCAAAGCATCATGGTCCTAAAACTCAGGAGCGTGAAATTATCCTTTCTATCATCTCCATTCTTCACTTATGAATAGCAGATTACATTTAAAAAAAAATCCAGGAGATGTGCGTTAGCAAGAAAGACATTGGAGAGGGGATGGCAAAAAGCTAAAAGATCCAGTGATCTGTATGTTCTGAACAGAGAGAGGTGGACAATGAGAAGCAGGGGAATAGAGGATGAGGCAGAGGGGAGAGGAAGATGAGTAATAGGAGGAAAGGAGAAATTAAATAGAGAAATAGAGAAAAAAAAGTGAGTGGGAGGAAGAGAAAGAAAGAGAGGAACTGAATGAAGAAAGATATATAGCGAGGGGGGACTGAGTCAGGAGAAGTGTGTGTGTGTGTGTGTGTGTGTGTGTGTGTGTGTGTGTGTGTATGTATGTATGTGTATATGTATGTGTATATGTGCATCTATGTGTATGTATGTGTATATGTGCGTCTATGTGTATGTATGTGTATATGTGCATCTGTGTATGTATGTGTGCATCTATGTGCGTCCATGTGTATGTATGTATGTGTATATGTGCGTCCATGTGTATGTATGTATGTATGTGTGTGCATTTGCGTGTGTATGTGTAAATCCATATGTTTGCATCTGTCTGTGTGTATATGCATGTGTATATGTTTATATAGATCTTAATGTACTATATGTATATTCGTATTTGTATGTTTAATCATGTGCATATATGCGTGCAGATCTATGTATAAGCATATATACGTTTATGATTATATATGTGTGCTCATTTGTGCGTACATATATGTATAGAAAATATAAATATGGGGGGGTACAAGAGGAATTGCAGCGGTGAGAGGTGGCATGTGAGATGAGGGTGCCGGGGGATGGGGTGCTCGCCACCCCCAGCCCCCCTGGGATACACCAGGAATCTCCCACCTCTCTGACAGACTACTTAATAATTAGCTGTAATTAGACTGCAGTAGGAGAAGAGACGGAGGTGTGTGGGTGCAGGAGAAGGACAGAGAGAAGAAGAGATGAGGCGACACATCGATCTGTTCATTAGACCCTTATTTTGGGATCTTTAGTCTGTACATCTGCTCTTCATTCTTGTATCATCCCATCTGTCTCGAGTAAAATCACAGGCTGCTCGCACAGGCCGGGCACTGGAAGCGCTCCGAATTCTCCTCCCTGTTTAACTATCTCTGGGTGGGAAGCTTAGTGATCATGAAATCACGCATGGCCCTGTAACACTACAGCATCTCAGGGTATTGCTGGGAGTAGTAGTTACACTACAGATGGTGGGGATGGTGATCTACAAACCGTTGGATTTCTGTTGCTCTTCAGCAGCAAAAAAAGTGTAATGTGCAGCTCAATTATTGATGTAGGAGTCTGGTCGGTCAGGATTCACGGCTCTGTTAAAGGGGTACACCTCAGCAAATAAAGGTCATTCATTGTATAACTTTCCAATATGCTTCCTGTGTCAATTCCTCACGCTTTTAAGATCTCTGCTTGCAGTCATTCAATAGGAGCCTTCACTGTTTACTTCCAGGGGAATAAAAATGTAATTGATACAGAAATTATATTGGTGATTTGTATGACTTTTCATCAGGCAACGAATTGGTGTTAGAATTTATCAAACCAGAAATGAGACATAGATAGCTAAATATTAGATAGATAGATAGATAGATAGATAGATAGATAGATAGATAGATAGATAGATAGATAGATAGATAGACAGACAGTCCATGTGTCTGGCGGGTGTTGTGTTGCTTTGTGTAGCAGTAATGTTTCTGCTGACACATAATATCATGTTTTCAGGATCTTATGGGAGATAATGGAGCACAATTCTGAAGTTTAGCCTGAGGTTTGCACCCGCGCTCCATTCAGAGACATTGACTTCATGTGACAGCGTGCGGCACTCCTACTTAGGAGCTGGCTGGAAATGTATTTGCTCGGCTGTGGATGGCAAAATTATTATTCTGTAGTCAAATTGTGCAATTAAGTGTTGCCATCCTTTGGCAATCCCGCTACTACGGAGTTACAGCCGGACTCCTTGTTCACTCATGAGCGGTGGGCTGGGCTGGGCCGGGGTCTGCGCACTGATCTTGGTCTTACCTTGGTGCAGCCATAGTATTATCACCGCATGGTATTGTAAAGGGGTTTCCAGGCACAAATAAACTAACTTCTATGGCTGCATGATGGGAACAGGAAAAAAAAGATTCCCAGTACTCACTCTATGGATCACCGTCCCTATCAATCCCAGCTACTCGCGGTTTCATCTTGTAAACGATGATATGTCTTCCATACTGACGACACGTTATCTGACCCTGCTGGTAACCCCTTTAATCATTGTATAATGAACAGTTCTGTAACGTTTTAATAGAAGATATGTTTCAGTTCCTTACTATTTTCAAGATCTCTGCTTGCTGCCAGTAAATGGGTCCTTTCTTGTTTACATCCAGGGCTTGAAAACCAATCCTTACTTAATACATCTCACAGCTGAGGGTTTGCGACAATTGTATCCAGTCTCGGATGTTGGAAGTATTACCGCCTCTGGATGGGAAAAATGTTTCCACTCAATGACAGCAAGCAGAGATCTTTAAAATAAAAAAAAAGAGGGCCTGAAGTACAAAGGATATTAGAAAGTTCCCATATCCCTTTTTAATCCTAGTAGGTGTCCATCCAGCACAAGCTGATATTATATGTTGTCCCTCTTTACCTTAAGACTTGGACAACGACGCTTCAACGACTTCAGATTATTTCCAGTGACTTTATTCTGCTGAGCAGGTGCATCCAAGCACATTGTGCACGCAGCCGTCCCAGCAGACCCCGGTGAACTAGAAAGCCCATCATCAAAGTTTAATTGACTCTTTTTGCATTTTAAACAGATTTTCTAGAAGGTTTCATGGGCTGCAGCCGCTGATGTACTGACGATTATCACGTTTTATTTTATATAACATTAACAAAATCCACTTTTCCCTTTGATAATTCCATGTACTTCAGGAGCTCCCTATCAGGGACAAAAATGTAGCTTTTTTCATCCCGATCTTTCTGGCTCATGAAAATAATTCCAGAACAACAGTGAAGACTGACACAAACACAGATAGAGCTGTAGGGAAAAGGGGTGGAAGTGGGATGTAATCTAGGGTCTGTGGAAAGCTGGGTAATAAGCATTGTAATGGCTGCCACTAGCGGTTGTCACCCTATTTAGGGTCATTTGGAAATGGCTGAATAGAATATAAAAAGAATTCAAACAAGAAGACAATTCAGGGACTTCATTTCCTGGTCATTAAAGGGGTATTCTCATCACCCAAATTTATGGCATACAATCAGGATAGGTCATTAATGTGTGATAGGTGTAGGACCAACCTCTGGGACTTGCACGTATCGAGAAAAGGGGTCCTCCAACCCCTAAGCCGCCTGACGCAGGCAGAGAATGAATGGAGAAGGGGCCGCGCACACGCTTGTCTGACTGTTTCCATCACTCCTATAAGAGTGAATGGAGAGAGCGGCCATCTTTCCATTCATTCTCTGCTTGCGCCTCCGCCTGGTGCTTCCCTAGGTGGGGTAGGGGTCGTGGTACGGGTTACCCCCTGAGGATATGCCATAAATCAATACTACATATATTAACTTGCACTTTTTTTACACAAATTTTTGTGGTATGAAAGTGCTGCAACTATATACTGCGCCATACTGCAACTTGGTGATTAAATAAAGGATCTATTAAGGACAGAAGATCAGAGTACAGCTGGGCCCTGTTCACACTAAGTTTTTCTGCAGGCAGAAAAATCTGATTTTGATCTGCCTGCAAATTCTTGCCGTGTTTTTTGCTTGCGGCCATTGAGCACCGCAGGCAAAAACCGATGCGAAAAACGCTTTCTCTGCCTCCCATTGATTTCAATGGGAGGTCAGAGGCGGGACCGTGTCAAGGAAGAGCTTGTCGCTTTTTTTTACTGCAAGCGGCTAAAAACCTGCAGCGGGAAAAAAACAAACACCTTTGTCGCCCAACGAAATCAATGGGAGGCGGTTTCAGACGTTTTTTGCCGCTGATTCCGAAGCAGTTTCCGCGTCAAAAACAGCATCAAAAGACTGTGTGAACTGGGCCTTATGGCATTTTTTGAGGTCGCTGATTTCTCAAGGATATTGAGAATGATTTGTGTCATTACATTTAATGTCTAAATCCGACCTAGGTGCGTTGTGACACGACAGAAAGAACTTGGTGAATTATAGGACAACAGTGACAAAGCGAATATTCTCCCACCATAACTCCCATATAAAAGGCATGAGGGCCACTAACAATGGACAGGGGGGCCCCAGGCTGGACACAAGGTCTACTTTCCCTCAACAATATGAGGAAACTGGAACTTCTGACTCAGACACCTAAATGTGACGATCTCAGGTCTATCCACAATCGGAGAGACGGCAGCAGAATACTGGTATTATCAAGAGTAGACACCAAGACCCCGGGCAGGGTGAGAATCAGGACCCCCCCACCACCTGACACATCAACAATTTTATCCAGCACCTTGCAGTTATGGAAGATATTAGATAATTGCTTTAAGGGGATGTCCACATTTGACAACCTTTCCCATATGTCCTATTAGCGGATATGGGGGTAAGGTAGGAGGGCCTCATTTTTGAACCTCCATCTAACTTAGCTCCCCAAAAATCTTACGTACAGATGTGAGACTACCTTACAACAGTCTGTAATTCGGATCAGTATGTTTTGGCACCGGCCATATACAACGGAGGAACAATCTGCAGAGTTTGACAATTATGACAGGTGAATATCCCAACGAGTCCGACAGGTGAAATGCAGAGTCCGCTATTCTCAGTTAAACTTGATGACTGGTTTTCATAAAGGGGTCCCACCATGAGGACATTCATCTATCAGGCTACAAACAGCATCTCTCGGACCGGATGTGCATTACACAGATAGCCCATTAATTTCAATAGTGTAATCCTTCATCTCTCCTGTGGTGGCGCTGCTACGAAACTGAACACTGAACACTGCTGGATTCCTCCACAGATCACCGCAGATCGCAGAGGGTCTAAGCATCAGGACACCCTGTGATCAGCTGATTATTGGAGGACCCTTCTAACAAAACCAGCATTGTGTCCAAAACAGAAAACCCCTTTAATCATTGGGGTATATATTAGCCAAATTCTGCCCCATAAGCCAGTTTACACATCCATCAACCCTACTGCAGACAATAGTATAATATTACAATAACTATAGTAATTCTCTTCAGATATGAAAATCATCCTGCCGACACAGATCCACACACTTTACATCCAAAGGCTGAAAACCAATCCTGATCATGTCCAACTGACATAGGTGCGGGGCTTGTTACAATGAATCAGAAATCGACATTGCCCCTTATGTAAGGTCATCTCATCACAGTGTCTCCAGATCGCCCCCTTGTGCATGATCATTTAACAGCACTGACGCGATTTGACACACACCAGGTTATTTCATCACGGTCTGTCTACAGCTTGTTGTTATTCTTGGTTAGATCAATATTCTGTGCCCATCCATCATCCATTTATCCGCTTGTATCATCAGAGTATCTCTGTATCTCCCCGTTATGTCATCTCATCACTTTAAATCTAGATGTCCGCTCGCTGTGTGAGACTACTTCATCAATACATCACTGTACCTTGCTGTTATCAGGACCTTTCATCACTGTATGTTCATGTCTCTTCTGGGTATCAGGTCATTTCACCACTATCTGTCCAGCTATGGAGCGAGGCTTCTCCATCAACATGTCCTCACATCTCAGTGTTTTGTATCATCCCTACATTCATTATGTGAGATATGAGGAGTCATTGTATTCTCACGTCATCGATATACCTGCTCACGTCAGCGCTTAATATCTCTTATCACAGCTTCTTGTAAAGAGAATTTTTGTATCACTGTAAAAAAAAAAAATGTTGTGCCATGCCCCATTGGATGCCGTATGGAATCCGATTTCCCCCATAGAGGTCAATGGAAACTGAAAAATCGCATCAGTGTATACATATATCTACAAAACCACTAAACTGTTACAAGGACGAATGGTTTTAAGCAGAAAATACACTGGAATTCATAGGGAAGCACACAGAATATGGTATCTGACAACGGAACAATAAAAAGTAAAAAATACTGTACCATAAAGGACCTCACCAGTGCAATTTGCGCATTCGAACGGAGTGCTGTATAGTACTGAATTAATTCCAATGGTCGCGCACATGAGGACTCTATTGCCATTGCGTTTTACCTCTAAGTCTAGCGTATACACCAGGAAAGCTCCCAGTACATAGGCTAAACTTATCAGAAGGGCTCCGTACACCTGACAGATTCCAAAAGCGTGTCCATTTAGAGTCCATCGGGCAGTATACCATTTTTTTTCGACTGCATAGAGATGTGACTATGCTTTTATACGGAGGTATCCCATTTACCGTAGTTAACACGAGAGTCTATATGCCGCTCTCTGCTTATACAGTGTCATACGTCGCAGCCTTCCGTCAGAGGTATAGGACATAAAATCCCCCCGACAAATACCTTCAATAGAAGGCTCAAACGCAATGGGAACAGAACCCGAAAGGTAAAATAAACAATTGGTGCAACTTTTAAGCTGAAGCGGTCAGCGATGGAAGTTGCGTCTAATTCTGCAAGTGCTTTCAAAGTCCTAAAAAGGTCCCGGTATTATGACACATGATCATTGTGTGTCCACGATGCGCAGCCCCTCGTCCCCTCTTGTGTTATTCCACTAGTTCTCACGTTAGAAGATCATTATAATTCAACTGTCCCCGTGTCGTGTTATTCTGCTGGCTCCGTGATTCACCACAGGACCAATAAGCAGATTATATCAATGTAATAGTATAACACATAAACATGATACAATCCATCATCGGGCATTATTACATTGTATTCCAGTGTCACCACATTTACATGTTATATATGAAGACAAATCACTGAGGTTTGTCAGTACCGTGTTCGTCAGGATGCTTCCCCTCCACGGGGACACTGACTGTGCGCCTCAAGAATTTGGTTCTGGTAGGATCGCTTCTCCTCTCACGTATTAACAGCGGGTTAACCTGAAATGAAAGAAATATATTATAGAGAATATTAATGGCTGAACCCAGCACTAGTGCCAAATCCCAAATGATGCTAGAAAAACAGAGAAAAACTGAGTTGCATAGAACCATAGATCAAGAACAAGAAGGAATACGGAGGTATTACTGGGACACTAACGGATAGACTCACTGTGTAGCAACTTGTACATAGGAGGCAGTATTGTATTCCTGCACATAGGGGGCAGTATTATAGTAGTTATATTCCTGCACATAGGGGGCAGTATTATAGTAGTTATATTCTTGTATATAGGGGGCATTATTATAGTAGTTATATTCTTGTATATAGGGGCAGCATTATAGTAGTTATATTCTTGTATATAGGGGGCATTATTATAGTAGTTATATTCTTGTATATAGGGGGCAGTATTATAGTAGTTATATTCTTGTATATAGGGGGCAGTATTATAGTAGTTATATTCTTGTATATAGGGGGCATTATTATAGTAGTTATATTCTTGTATATAGGGGGCATTATTATAGTAGTTATATTCTTGTATATAGGGGGCAGTATTATAGTAGTTATATTCCTGTATATATGGGGCAGTATTATAGTAGTTATATTCTTGTACATAGGAGGCAGTATTATAGTAGTTATATTCTTGTATATAGGGGCAGTATTATAGTAGTTATATTCTTGTATATAGGGGGCAGTATTATAGTAGTTATATTCTTGTATATAGGGGCAGTATTATAGTAGTTATATTCTTGTATATAGGGGCAGTATTATAGTAGTTATATTCTTGTATATAGGGGCAGTATTATAGTAGTTATATTCTTGTATATAGGGGCAGTATTATAGTAGTTATATTCTTGTACATAGGAGGCAGTATTATAGTAGTTATATTCTTGTATATAGGGGCAGTATTATAGTAGTTATATTCTTGTATATAGGAGCAGTATTATAGTAGTTATATTCTTGTATATAGGGGCAGTATTATAGTAGTTATATTCTTGTACATAGGGGGCAGAATTATAGTAGTTATATTCTTGTACATAGGAGGCAGTATTATAGTAGTTATATTCTTGTATATAGAGGGCAGTATTATAGTAGTTATATTCTTGTATATACGGGGCAGTATTATAGTAGTTATATTCTTATATATAGGAGCAGTGTTATAGTAGTTATATTCTTGCATATAGGGGGCAGTATTATAGTAGTTATATTCTTGTATATAGGGGGCAGTATTATAGTAGTTATATTCTTGTATATGGGGGCAGTATTATAGTAGTTATATTCTTGTATATAGGGGCAGTATTATAGTAGTTATATTCTTGTATATAGGGGCAGTATTATAGTAGTTATATTCTTGTGTATAGGGGCAGTATTATAGTAGTTATATTCTTGTATATAGGGACAGTATTATAGTCGTTATATTCTTGTATATAGGGACAGTATTATAGTAGTTATATTCTTGTATATAGGGGGCAGTATTATAGTAGTTATATTCTTGTACATAGGGGCAGTATTATAGTAGTTATATTCTTGTATATAGGGGCAGTATTATAGTAGTTATATTCTTGTATATAGGGGGCAGTATTATAGTAGTTATATTCTTGTATATAGGGGCAGTATTATAGTAGTTATATTCTTGTATATAGGGGCAGTATTATAGTAGTTATATTCTTGTATATAGGGGGCAGTATTATAGTAGTTATATTCTTGTATATAGGGGCAGTATTATAGTAGTTATATTCTTGTACATAGGAGGCAGTATTATAGTAGTTATATTCTTGTACATAGGAGCAGTATTATAGTAGTTATATTCTTGTATATAGGGGCAGTATTATAGTAGTTATATTCTTGTATATAGGAGCAGTATTATAGTAGTTATATTCTTGTATATAGGGGCAGTATTATAGTAGTTATATTCTTGTACATAGGAGGCAGTATTATAGTAGTTATATTCCTGTATATAGAGGGCAGTATTATAGTAGTTATATTCTTGTATATAGGGGCAGTATTATAGTAGTTATATTCTTGTACATAGGAGCAGTATTATAGTATTTATATATTTATATTCTTGTACATAGGAGCAGTGTTATAGTAGTTATATTCTTGTATATAGGAGAAGTATTATAGTAGTTATATTCCTGTATATAGGGGGCAGTATTATAGTAGTTATATTCTTGTATATAGGAGCAGTATTATAGTAGTTATATTCTTGTACATAGGAGCAGTATTATAGTATTTATATTCTTGTACATAGGAGCAGTATTATAGTAGGTATATTCCTGTATATAGAGGGCAGTATTATTGTAGTTATATTCTTGTATATAGGGGCAGTATTATAGTAGGTATATTCTTGTATATAGGGGGCAGCATTATAGTAGTTATAGTCTTGTATATAGGGGGCAGTATTATAGTAGTTATATTCTTGTATATAGGGGGCAGTATTATAGTAATTATATTCTTGTATATAGGTGCAGTATTATAGTAGTTATATTCTTGTACATAGGAGCAGTATTATAGTAGTTATATACTTGTATATAGAGGGCAGTATTATTGTAGTTATATTCTTGTATATAGGAGGCAGTATTAGAGTAGTTATGTTTTTGTATATAGGCGCAGTATTATAGTAGTTATATTCTTGTATATGGGGGCAGTATTATAGTAGTTATATTCTTGTATATAGGTGCAGTATTATAGTAGTTATATTCTTGTATATAGGGGCAGTATTATAGTTGTTATATTCTTGTATATAGGAGGCAGTATTATAGTAGTTATATTCTTGTATATAGGGGGCAGTATTATAGTAGTTATATTCTTGTATATAGGGAGCAGTATGATAGTAGTTATATTCTTGTATATAGAGGGCAGTATGATAGTAGTTATATTCTTGTATATAGAGGGCTGTATTATAGTAGTTATATTCTTGTATATAGAGGGCAGTATTATAGCAGTTATATTCTTGTATATAGGGGGCAGTATTATAGTAGTTATATTCTTGTATATAGGGGGCAGTATTATAGTAGTTATATTCTTGTATATGGGGGCAGTATTATAGTAGTTATATTCTTGTATATAGGTGCAGTATTATAGTAGTTATATTCTTGTATATAGGGGCAGTATTATAGTTGTTATATTCTTGTATATAGGAGGCAGTATTATAGTAGTTATATTCTTGTATATAGGGGCAGTATTATAGTAGTTATATTCTTGTATATAGGGGGCAGTATTATAGTAGTTATATTCTTGTATATAGGGAGCAGTATGATAGTAGTTATATTCTTGTATATAGAGGGCAGTATGATAGTAGTTATATTCTTGTATATAGAGGGCTGAATTATAGTAGTTATATTCTTGTATATAGAGGGCAGTATTATAGCAGTTATATTCTTGTATATAGGGGCAGTATTATAGTAGTTATATTCTTGTATATAGGAGGCAGTATTATAGTAGTTATATTCTTGTATATAGGAGCAGTATTATAGTAGTTATATTCTTGTATACAGGGGGCAGTATTATAGTAGTTATATTCTTGTATATAGGGGCAGTATTATAGTAGTTATATTCTTGTATATAGGGGGCAGTATTATAGTAGTTATATTCTTGTATATAGGGGGCAGTATTATAGTAGTTATATTCTTGCATATAGGGGCAGTATTATAGTAGTTATATTCTTGTATATAGGGGGCAATATTATAGTAGTTATATTCTTGTATATAGGGGGCAGTATTATAGTAGTTATATTCTTGTATATAGGGGCAGTATTATAGTGGCTCTATTCTTATATATAGGGGACAGTATTATAGTAGTTATATTCTTGTATATAGGGTCAATATTAAAGTAGTTATATTCTTGTATATAGGGGCAGTATTATAGTAGTTATATTCTTGTATATAGGGGCAGTATTATAGTAGTTATATTCTTGTATATAGGGGCAGTATTATAGTAGTTATATTCTTGTATATAGGGGCATTATTATAGTAGTTATATTCTTGTATATAGGGGCAGTATTATAGTAGTTATATTCTAGTATATAGGGGGCAGTATTATAGTAGTTATATTCTTGTATATAGGCGCAGTATTATAGTAGTTATATTCTAGTATATAGGGGGCAGTATTATAGTAGTTATATTCTTGTATATAGGCGCAGTATTATAGTAGTTATATTCTAGTATATAGGGGGCAGTATTATAGTAGTTATATTCTTGTATATAGGGGCAGTATTATAGTAGCTATATTCTTGTATATAGGGGACAGTATTATAGTAGTTATATTCTTGTACATAGGGGGCAGTATTATAGAAGGGTGCAAATGCTCCTTACAATCTATGCTGGTCACATGTAAAATAATAGCCTCACTGATATCTAATTTCATATTTTCAGACACAAAGAAAACATTTTTTATTAATTAGAGGGGCTCTCAACCTAATATTAAGAACTTAAGTATTGATCATGGGGACAAGGATATTTTGGACTTTCTGACGCCGTTTCCCAGGCTGAACTGGCTGATAACAGAAAACAATACATTACATAACCTTCACAGGGACTTCAAATTTGGTGTCTTTTTAAGGAAGGCCTTTTAGTTAGAATAAGCAGGGTACAAAGTGACTACAATGTTTCTGACATGCCGAATCCCTTGATAAAGAGATGAAACAAGATGTGTAATGACGTATACCCGGAGGGATGGAGGTGCATGTAGAGTCCTGAGTTTTCACAGTTCACAACTTCCTTCCGCTGCCTCTGGCACTGTAGGTAAGAAGGGGCTTCTTTTGCATGGCACTCATGCCCCCGTGTGTCAGCCTCCTCTAACCACTGCTCCACAGCCTCGCTTTCCTTGCGCTATACCTGTGCCTCCCCCCCTGCTGTCACTGCCACCCTCTACATGTCTGCTATTCCTCAATGACTGTCCCTACGTGCCCTGTCGTCAGTGTCAGCCCAGCACAGGAATGGTTAATGCCGCTGGCATTGTTCTCTGCCTCCGATTGGTGGAATAGATCGGGACTTTCAGCTGACGGGTTAATTACAATAATTATCCTGTACAAGTAAAAGCAGCGACTGTGAATATAGACCCATACTGCTTTATTCTAGTTCTCCCTCACCCACTCTATCTATGTGTCTACTCACGGCTCGACCCCTCTCTCTCCCCCCTGTACCCTGATCGGGGCTTCTAATCCCCGTTTTTAGACCCCCCCCCATCACATGAAATACTGTAATGTTCCCCCGGTAATCTTCCCCTATTATCACCTGGTTATTTAATATAGTAGCAGCCCAGCTGTGCCCGTCCATCCCGGTCACCCCTTTCCCATGTTAATCATTTTGTCTGCAGTTCCCTCTTTTTAACCCGTCCCTCCATCTGTGCTCCCCATCGCTTCCCCTTCCTGCCTCTATCTCTCTCCCACTCTCTCCCTCTAATGCTCAGAGTTCCTTGCAGTAACAATGACAGGACAGGATCTGGGAGAGCAGCTTGAAATCCTCCCACATACCCCCCATCAGCTGCCTCATTCAGCTTCTGTGTGTAGGGAGGGGGTAGGCTCCCACCGCCGTATCACCTCGGCTCCCCTCATACTGCCTGACCCCGAGCTGTGTGCTCCTGCCCTGTCCTGCCAGGACCAAACCAGGTAGAGACTAGACCATGTGGTAGGTCAAGCTCACACAACATATTTTTTACATGAATTTCGTAGCGTTTGACGTGCCAAAATACGAGTTAAAAAAACGCAAGTTTCAAGCTCGGAATTGGAATATGCGCCGTAAGTGCTTTTTTACACGACCGTAATAAAATTTTGCCTTGCAGAAAAAAAAATGTATATGTGTCGCACATTTTTCAGGAGGCTTTAAAAAGCTTGCCAAAAAACGATTGCTTGCTATTTTGAGCGTTTTTGTAAACACGTGTGTGATATGCAGCGCCTATTTTTAGGGCAGTACTTTTTTAGGGTACATGTATTTAGGAACAGTATTTTAAAAAAAATCTGAATAAAAGAATGGGGAAAAAAAAGCGTCAAAATACACATGTTCATAGAAAACAGTGTTAAAAAAAGCGCAGCCGTATTTTTCTCCATACAAAATATGCCGTGTGAAAATAGCCATAGATTTAAAAAAAAAAAAAAAGGATATAGAGGTGGTCCAGACCACTGCAGAGACTGCAATTACAGCTGGACCCCTAGAGCTCGAGAGCCTGAAGAGCCGTCTTGTAATAGAACTGCATCATTCTACATGGGCACTGTAGCATTATATACACGATGACATCAGAACAGACCAGGCCTGCATCGCTGGAGGACGGTGTGGGAACGGGGAAGGGCGAGTGTGTTTCTTGTGGCGTTGGGCAGTATCTTAACGGGACACTGTGGCTGTTTCTATGTCATTATTTACAGGATGTACTGCAGCGCTATCTACATGGGCACTGTGGCATTATATATAGGGGGTACTGTATCACTTTCTATAGGGAGTACTGTGGCAGTATCTACAGGGTGTACCGTGGCACTATATCACTATCTACAAGGGGCACTGTGCGTGGCACTATCTACACTGGTCTTTACGCTTCATTTGAGGCTGATCAGAGCAGATGAGATCAATACATGCTAGTAAAAGCCAGAGGATAGCCCTGCTATTATGTCATTGCTACAGTTTCTGGGCAAATCTACAAGGGGTTTAATCTACATTAAAGGGGTTGCCCAGGCACGGATAACTGATGACCTATCCACAGGATAGGTCATCAGCATCTGATCGGTGGGGGTCCGACACCCGGATGTCCGTGCCGGAAGCAGATGGCTCAGGTCACAGAATAGCGGCCGCACTGCATTGCTGTTCAAGTGAATAGGAGCAGAGTTGCTGTTCTGCCGCACGGCCGCTATGCAAAGTACGAAGCCATCTGCTTCTGGCTCCGAATACTGAATACCCTGCATAACATCCGTGCACTGAGGCAGCTGATTGGTGTCGGGGCCGGGTGTCAGACCCCCACCGATCATATACTGATGACCTATCCTGTGGATAGTTGTCTGTGCCTGAGCAACCCCTTTAAGGCTAAGTGCACACGCGGTGGAAAAATCTGCTGCAAATCCACAGCAAAATCCTCATGTTACACATACAGATCTTGGTGTGGATTTTGCTGGGGATTTCACTGCAGATTTCATCTCTCTCATTGGAAGGGGTGAAATCCTTGGTGAAAATCCGCGAGAGAAATGATCATGCTGTGTATTTTAAAATCCAAATTGCAGGTCAATTTGCGGGTGGAAAAATTCTGCAGGATTTGGATGAGGTTTGTTAAAAGCTCATCCAAATAGCTGGTAAGGAATTCCGTTGCAGATTTTCCTTTCGCAAATTAGGATGGAAAATCCAGAGCATTTTCGCCAGGTGTGCATGTAGCCTAATGATTATCACTCGGCAACTATTTCCCGCGTAGGAGACAAAAGCTGGTGATACGCATTAGGGCTCATGCACACGGCCATTCATTTGCTCCATGTTATATGGAGATGTGATAGAGCTCACGTCGAGGTTCGAAGGACCTCCTCAGAATGGCGGCATGTTCCATCGGACGAGGTATGTAGGGGGTATTTCCTTTAGGCATTGCTTCTAGGGGACAATATATCTGTAAGTACAGCAGCACGCAGATACCGTGAGGTTCTGTGCGGCTCATGCCTCCGTGTGAATGAGCCCTCAGATAACCAACGTCAGTGGTCAATCTAAGCTGTAGGCAGGTGTAGAAAACAGTACATATAGCACTGTACTGCAGAGCGGCGCTACTAGACAGCCAATCAGTGCATGGACATATGTAATACAGTGATTGGACCCCAACCTGAGATCATTGTAGCTTGGGGTCCACCAAGAATCAGTGCAGACGCTTATACCATCGGCAGAATAGTACTTGACCTGTACATTTCGGGGACAAATATAATATCAGGAGCAGATTTAATCCATGTCCTTCTCTGATATATTTGGTTTCTACTAATGGAAAGTTCAAAACAAAGTTTATCTTCAAAATGGTGTTTTATTTTTGGACATGAAGCTACAAACTACATTATACATCACGCACATTATTCTAAAACTCAGAGAGGTCTCCAGAATGATGGAGTCAGGACACCCTGCACAGCTCGTTCTTATGTAGAGGGTCTTACAGAGAACTATTCTGAGGAGTGCAGGTACCTGAGAGGTCCTCAACCTTCTAGTGGCTTTCATCTGCTAAGGACGTCATAATTGTACAGCATCTGGTCCTGGGCGTTAAACCAGCGCCATTGTTAACATACAGCCTGAGTTTATAAAGCTCTTGCTATTGCAATCTAGCAGAAGCAGGTTGGGGGTCCGGCTGTCAGACACAGCCAGGGACCCTGTAGAGAAGACAGAAGCGTTTTTTTCTCTATCACAGCGTATACAGCTGCAATACAGAAGACAGAAGCTACTGGATATCAATCAGTGCTCCGGGGTCCTAAAGGGGTTATCCGGGTTTTTAAAATTGATGGCCTATCCATAATAGATCGGTGGGGGTCCAACTCTCGGCACCCCTGCTGATCAGCTGTTTGAAGGTGCCCCAAAACTTGTACAAGCACTAAAGCCACTTCATTGTTTACATGAATTTCCTTTTCGTTCGTACTTGGGTGCGCCGTGACGGTCGTAGCAGGTGTGCACGGTATTGCACCACTGTCCCATGCATGTAGACAATAAAGAGGCTGCGGGCTCATTCAAACAGCTGATCGCTGAGGGTGCCGAGAGTCAGACCATCACAATCTAATATTGATGGCCTATCCTAAGAGGGCAAGAGTATGGCAGAATCGGAAGTAATAGCAGTCGGCCGACCGCTATATAAAATGCATGTCCAGCCTTAGAAGACCCAGATCAGTTCTGCCAGTGACTGATGTCCCCACAGGGGGCTGAAACTGGGGCTCCGGTGGATGTCCCAGTTACAGTGGAAAACTGCATAATAAGAAAGAAATATATAAAGCATGAATATCCCCAGAGATTTTTTATAATTTCCATGGGGATATATTATGTAAACGAAAAACAAAAAGAATAAAATAATTAAATAAAACATCAATAATGTAAAAAGACCCCCCCCCCCCCCGCCCCAAAAAAAATACATACACCACCTGCGCCGACTCAAAGAGTTGCCATATCCACTCCGACCACCTAAGACTATAAAATAGGGAACTCATTCTAACACTTTATTTTAGAGCAGGGGTGAGGCAACCTTCGAGAGGTGGAGATCTCCTCTTGTAACTTGGGAGGGTCTTCAGATTTACTTGGTACTGAGTTGTGGCAGGACAATGGGGGAATGATATGAAAGTTTCCGCAGGTTGCTGTAAGAGGGTGGATTCACACGTGGCGTAATAATACGCTTTAAATCTGAAACTCTAATTCTTCAGCAAAAAACGCAAGCGGAATTATTGTTGCAGATTTTGATGTGGATTTCGGTGATTCATTTCATGTAGCATTAAAGTCTATGGTGAACCTCCGCATCCAAAATCCTCAACAGATCTAGAAAATTCTGCGTAAAATGTAAACCATGTTTGTATAGCAGATTTTGTTTTAACCAGAGAAATACTTCGTGTAAATTTCCGCAGCCGACTTTTTCGCCGTGAAAATTATACCAAGTGTGAATTTATCAAGGTACAAGCAAAAGGAAAGTCTGAGGCCCCCTATACATGTGTCGGATTTGGAAAATGCAGTCATTCCGACCCAGATATCGGAAGGGAATTCCGTCTGAAAGATTGCGCCAAATCCGGTTTAATCATCCAAGGAGGCTGGCAACACTGAGACCAAACGGGGTGTCATGTCCGTGGCTGCGGAACATCAGGTTCACTCTCCCCCTGACGGCCGCGGGAGACGCCAGCACTCACTTCCACTCACCTCGGCCGGATCCTGTAGAGTGCGCGCGCACGCTCGTGCCCGCTCTTAAAGGGGCAGCGTGCGCACCGGACTTTGATGAACTATTAGCCCATGAGTGCCCTGGACTATAAGAGGGGTTCAGCCCCTAGCTTCTATGCATGAGCGTTGTTGTCGTACCCTAAGTTTGTCTATGCGATGGTCTCCTAGTGTGTTCCTGTTCCCTGTATTCATGCTATCTTGGTCATGTGCCGTGCTGAGCCAGAGTCGTGCTGTGCTGTATACCACGCCTGTCCTGCTTCACTACGCCAGACGTCTGCCTGCTGCCTAGTCCCAGCCGAGCCTGCCTTGCTACTGTCCGAGCTGCCACAGGTACCCTATACGAACTTTAGACTTTAACCTGCGCCCTGTTGGCCAGCTGCCATACCGCCAAGGCGGTACGGCCCAGTGGGTCCACGAACCCAACGTGAAAAGGGAAGAGTGAGGCGTGGCAATGGGAATACCAGGAGCAGTGAGTATAGTCTTTTTTGGGACGTCTTAGGCGTCGTTCACATCTGCGTTGTGCCTTCCGTTCTAGCGGATCCGTCAGAGTACCACAAGAACAGAAGTAAACGTTTCAGTAAAGAAAACCCATTGATTTCAATGGGTTTTGTTTTAGCATCAGCTGTGCTCAGTCAGGCTCCGTTCCGTCAGGTTTCGTATTTTTGACTGAAGCAATAGCGTAGTCTGCTGCGCTATTGTTTCCATCAATAATGACGGGAAGGACCTTTCCGTGTTTTTTTAACATTGAAGTCAATGGATGACGGATACAAACTGATAGGCCATCCGTTTGTATCGGTTACGCATTACGTTTAACGGATCCAGGTTTTTTCTGCACATGCGCAGACTAAAAATGAAAGCAAGAAAAATGCAAAGATAACAACAGATTCGTTAAAAACAGAGTATAACTGGTAAAAAACTGACACAAACGGAAAGAAAAGAGTCTGTTTTTTTGACGGATCCGGTAAACCGATTCATCAAAAAAAATATATATATATATTTTACTTTCCGTTGCATTTAATCTGGCATCCGTTAGTCTGTCCGTTTCTTTTTATTTCAACGGATCCGCTAAAACGGATGCCACAACGCAGATGTGATTGAAGCCTTAGACCCTATTCACATCACGTTAGGGACTTCCGTCAGAGGTATACGTCGGGAAGTCCCCCGATGTCTACCTCCGACAAAAGTCTTAAACTTATCCCACTGTATGGCATACAGTAAGATACGTTGCCCGGGGACCGGCCCTGGCAAAACTACTGAAGTCACTGGGCATTTATGGACAGTGACTTCAGGAGTTTTCAGGGGGCCGGAGTCCCGGGACAGAGCCATCTAATAGCGCTCTGACCAGGGACTCCAACACTGTGGAAACACCCTATATGGACAGTGATGTCGGGAGCTCCCCGAGGTATACGTTTAACGTATACCTGTGGTGGATGCCATACAGTGGCATCCATCACCCATAGGCTCCCATGTTAAAAAACATGTACTGTGTGGTATACATCTTTTCTGCGGGATCCCTCAGGATGGAATAGCATAGTCTACTACGGTACTCCATCCTCAAAAAAAAAAAGGTACACCGGCGCATACCAGCCCGACGGAGGCCAAAAGGACACTCTTTTGGTCTCCGTCAGGATAATGGAGCCCTATGGACACGTTTATCTTGTACGTCGGGAGCTTTCCCCGACGTACAAGATAAACGTAGTGCCTTAGCGTGATGTGAATGGGGCCTTACTTGCGAGTTTTGTTGCGAATTTACAGCTTTTCCAAAGCAAGAATCTTGCTATTTGTTGCAGAATTTCACTAAATGGGGAAAGACTGGAACAAATATGCAAAAATTCTGGAGCATAAATTGACATTCTGTGGATTGTAAAATCTGCACTGCCGATCATTTTCTGCACGAAAATTTTCTCCAGCGAAGACGAGATTTTTAAAATCTCATCCATTTTGCTGCTACTGTAATAAGCTGCAGATTTTTCTGTCTACAAATCTGGATAGGAAAACAGCAACAATTACGCTACTTGTGCAAGGGGCCTAAAAGCGGTCCCAAACCATGACTTTTGCTTTACAAAGTAAATGATATTATTTTTATTGAAATGTGCTCGGTAACTTGATATGTGTTTTTTGCTTTATTCTTTTTGTTTTTTCAAGAAGTTTTTATAGGAAAAAAAACTTGAAATATAAGTTAAAAAAAATAAAAAATGGCCAGAAAAGTGCAGAAAAAAATTCTGGTATATGGAAGCACCTCCCACTCCACAGCTGTTAGACTTAATGTATTTTTATGCCCCATATACACGTTCAGGATTTCACACGGATCGCGTTATGAAATCCGCACTAAATCTTCCTCCTATTGTTTTTAAAGGGAAATCCGCGTGTTGAGCTGGGTGATGTACATTGACAGGGGTGGGCGATGTAAGGTAGGGAGAGCACCGCCCAAAATTTAATTAACAGACTGCTCTGGCACCAAAACACTGACCTGCAAAACAGTCAGTGATAAAGTGGCAGTCTGAAGGTGGCAGTCTGAAGGTGGCAGTCTGAAGGTGGCAGTCTGAAGGTGGCAGTCTGAAGGTGGCAGTCTGAGGAAGGTAGCAGCCTAACGGGAAAACCTTTAGTCAGACTACTCTGCAGGCTACTCCATTAAGCGTTTTGGCGCCTAAACGGTCTTTTAAATCAATTTCAAACAGTCCCCGTCCCCCCTATTCCACATCTTACTTTTTGTACAATTTGCCCCTATTAAAACTCAAAAAGATAAATACATATTACTATAAAAAAATAATCTATTGGGAGCGAGTGTCCTGTGACCTCTGTTTAGCTGCAGAGAATGGAGGAGAAGAAGGGGGGATTTAAACGTTTTTTCACGTCTGAAAGATTCACCACCTATCCATGTCAGATAAGGGGTCCTAGCGCAGGGACCTCCATTGATAACAAGACAAGTAGTCCCATGTCCACTGTTCTCTATTATCAGGCCGGGGGGGAGGGGGCTGTTCATGTGTTCCCCATATACTTTTGGGGAGCGCACCATGCGCATCTGCAGCCTCCACTCCATTGATCTGCCCCTCAGCCTGGTTATAGAGATTGGTCTCGTGATCGGTGCAGTCCCAGTTCTCGGGAACAAGATCTAGCATTTACCACTTATTTCATATATAGGTGATAAATGTTCCAGGTAGGAAGGCCGGGTTTTCCATGGGTGAGCAGTCACATACCATCCTGAGATCACCTTGCACTTGATCAATGTAAAGCCACAGCCATTTTATTAGATCTAAAGTAATGAATCACGCCTTACCACCTGGAAGTCTGGGGTAGGAATTTAAGTTTGGATGATGCCAGGGGACACTTCCCGCTTGAATGAGCAGAGCCAACTGTAAATTTTATGGACGAGGAATAGTGGTCTATAGATGTTTTGAGCCCCTTAGTTCCCGTGATGGCAAATCATAATGATCCAGCATACCATGGCATTCTAGATTATTCTGTGGCTTCAACCTCATGGGAATGTCCTTGACATTGCCACTGTGCATCCATAAAAATTAAATTTGGAGAGGAAGAATTTCACTGAGCAGAGCCCTGACCTCAACCCCATCAAACACCTTCGAGATTCATTGAAATGCCAACTGTGCCCGACCTCCCCAATGCTCCGTGGCTGAACAGACAGGAATCCATGCAGTCATGTTCCAAAATGTCATAGAAAGCCTTCCCGAAAGAGCAACGGTGCAGAGGTTGTTAGGAGCAACTCCATTTGGATACCCATGACTTGGATGACTGGATATGATGGATCTTCTCTTTAGGAATATTTAAGCACAGTTATCATTGCTACGATCTGACATTTACAGTTGGATCTTAGCAAAAGAATCGCTCTGTGTAATCCCTACAATAAGGCAGCCATAGATCTAAAGATGTGTCCATGATACGACGAGTGTTCTGAATCGGAACCACCTTTGGGAAAGTTTGAGGGGTCCGGGTCTTGTTAGAGTTTGGATGCTGGTTCACATGGGCACCAGCATCCTTGTAGATTTTCATGATTGGTGTGTGGCGGTGTAATGAATAGACATTTAGGTCACGTTCACATATTTGGTCAGGATTTCACTGGCAGTGCCTATAAATGGGGTAATTCATGCGCTCTGGAAAAAATCTGTGCGAAATAAGTACATGCGGATCTTAAAATCCACAGCATGTTTATTATTGCAGCGGATTTCGTGCTAAATTACAATGAAGCTAATTCGCGAGCGGATCCAGAAATCTGAGTTTCAGCTGCGGATTTCTGTCGCGGATTATCTTGAAAATCCATAGCCTGGTACCATGTAAACATATACGTATTCTGGGGAAGATCACTTATTGGGAGCTCTTACCTCCTCTTCATCGAGCATAAGAAGCTGATTTCCAGAGATGACACAGTATCGTGGGTTCCAAGCTGGGCGGTCATACGGAGAGGTGACGTAGGGCATCCGATGCATGGGAGGTCCTCGAGCATCTAAATGACAAATATACAAATATTTTTTTTAATTCCACATCCTGAAATATTTTTGTGATATTTTATAGGTTACCGCTGCCTTTTATTGTAATTCTCTACGGTCTACGACTCAATTAATGTTTTGGTGATATGGCAACATTTATTCCTTGTGCAAAATTCACATACACCCTTAGGTTTCCATATTCACAATCCTAAAAGATGATATAACTAGAGGTAGTCAGAGGAGAAATGTAAATGTTTTTGCAAAAACATGGTTGTTTTCTTCCAAAAACAGCACCACACCTGTCCAGGGGTCGTGTCTGGTATTTCAGCTCAGCTCCATTGACAGGTGTGGTGCCGAAAGAAAGAAGTCTTGTTTTTCAAATCCTGAAAACCCCTTTAAAGCGACCTTCCGGTTTTAGCTCGCAACGCTAGCCAAACAGATAGCAAGGAAGAGTGTCTTGGGGTAGTCTGAGAAGCGTTGCGGCCATCTTGGATGACAGAAACGGGGGCCAGATAATCAGTGTATCGGCGGCACAACAAGAGAAATGGAGGGCACCACTCTGCGTTTCCCAGAAAACAAAGGTTTGCTTTCAGTTCACAGCAGTGCAGGGCTAGGGGCTAAAAAAAAAAATCACTTGTTCGCCAGAACGGTCACCTGACTGTGGACTGACCGGCGGCAGCGTTTAGGCCTAGTTCACACAGTGCAGATTTGCTGCAGATTTTGCAAGTATTTTTTAAGCCTAAACCTGGAATGGAACCTAAACAGAAGAAATATATAAAGGAAAACCTTATAGATCTGCTCTCCTGGATCCAATTCTAGTTTTGGCTTAAAAAAAAATGCATGCGAAATCTGCAGTATGTGAACAAGGCCTTACACTAGACTGTGGACTAGTAAAATAGTTAGTGTATATTCAGAAAATTTTTCATATGCTGTAAACATATCAAAAATTTTGATGAGTGAGGGCCCCTATGCTAAGAACGCCACAATCACTGAAACCAAGGAGCAGAAGCTCAGCTTCGGATGTGACCAGCTCTCCTCGTCATCCTGTAGACAGCTCACATAGAACGTCTATAAGCCCGTCTTCAGCCTAACGAGGAGTGCCGACCACAGTCCAAGGTGCATCAAGCTTAGCTGAGCGTTTCTGACCGCTTGTTTCACCGATGATGGGGGTCTCAGCACCCAGACCCCAACAGCTACTTACAGAAAATGATGTTCATCTACGTTCTGGCCACCTGTAGACACCACTTTGAACTCAATAATAGCAGAGTATGCAGTAACCCCTGAGCTCCCTCTAGTGGCAGCTGGAGGCAGACAGAAAATGCTCTTGAATCTATCTTAAATCTATGTCTACGCAGCAGAACTCCTGGCTACAAACAAAAATTAATTACTTGGGCGACCATTCTAATCGCCATCTGTAGCCCTACAGTGGTCACTTTTTAGGGAACCAGGGAAGCCAGGGCTGGTTACTCATGGTGCGGATGGACTGTCACACTGCATCAGTATTTAGGTATAATTGCTATTTCGGAGGCCTCTTATTTAATGTAAGCTTAACGTGACTCACACTTTCAGAAGTCTCTCCACATCGTGGTCACACCTTCATAATTAAAAACATTTCTTCTATTTGGGGTCTAACTATCTTGCTGCATTATAATCACGTTCGTCCTGCCGTCTTCGGCTTTATACTTTTTGTCTTGCCAACATCCCAATTTTTATTTTCCGCTTTCTTCAAGAACTTCTACTAAACTCCCATCAACCTTATGTTTTATTCCTCTCGAGCTCTATCATTATAATTGAATTTATTTTTTGGTATAAGAAGCTGTTATAACCTGATCACTTTATACAGTTTATCTGATTGTTGCTACGACTTCTAGGTAACTTCTCATATTGCTCTGTGTATGTGCTCACAATAAAAATAAAAATGATGTAATTTTTTTTCTTCTGGGGGGTATAATTGCAATACTTGGAGAAACACCCCCCAAATAGTAACATTCAGGGGCATTCATAGAGCAGAGGAGAGGCACATAACGCAAACCAAGATGGAGCCCCCTACTGGTGCCGGTTCATGCCATCACAGCCTTCCAATCCTGGGACAGGAGAGGAGGGGCCAGAGCTTGTTGCCCCATAACCTCATTCAGATGCCTTGGTGGAGGGCAGAGGGGCGGTTTTTGGTAGTGTTGCTGTGATTTTGAATACACGAAGGCGGATAGGGCAAGCTTGAGCTGGCCCCTTTCCTCATGGGCCGCCTCTACTCACCATAACTAGTTTCTCAAATCCCAATGAACTGCCAAGAGGTAAAGACGTTGTACATGCGTAAAAGTTTTTCCCATAATGGTAATTTTCGGCCTATTGCTAGGATATGGCATCACTTGATTGGTGGGGCTCTGACTGCTGTGACCCTCACGATCGTCAGAAGGAAGGAGCAGCAGCACTAGTTAAAGGAATTATGTGGGGACCAAAAATTATTATCAGTGTAGTCACTGCAGTACGTGAGTACACTCGCTAATATATATTCCGGTCCCCCATCACGCTGATTCTGCGATTTTCATCTTTTTTTTATAGCGCTGCCGGGGGACCGGAAGACTAATTGCACGTTTTAGTACTTTATTACACAATAAAAACATGTTTAATGGGGGGGGGTCATTTTTATGTCTTCACAATCCGAAAGCCATAACTTTTTTTATTTTTCCGTCACTGTAGCTGTTTGAGGGCTCGGTTTTTGCAGGAGGAATTGTAGTTTTTAATGTTACCATTGAGGTACATAGAATTTATTTAAGAATTTTTCTAAAATCAATAAGTTCTCTTTATTCTACGGGTCGTTACAATTGTGGCAGCATCAAATATGTGTTTTGTTTTTTTATGGTGAATAATTTTTAACAAAAATGTATTATTTTTAATGAAGACAAAAGTTTATATTTTTACGGGGGGGGGAAGTTTTATTTTATAAAACTTTATTAAACATACTAACAAACTTTATTTAGATGAGCGTGTGTCAAATCAATTTGCACCCATGCGGGTCCCGTTTTCATGGATCCCTCATATATTTGAGTCTATTGAGGAATTCTTAGAAAACGGACAAAAATAGGGCACGTCCTGTTTTCATGGGCTGTTCATACGGTCCGTTAAAAAAACCGCCGTGTGAACAGCCCCATGAAATACATGCAACCGTGTGACGGCTGTTAAAAAAAACGTCCGTCACACGGACGATTTCAACGCTCGTCTGAATAAAGAAATAATAGTCAGATACCAATGGCAGATCTGGGGACCATTGTTAGGTCTCTGGCTGTCATGGTAACCCATCAGCAGTTATTGACCGCAGCATCTAAGGGGTTAGACTGCTGGGATCTGAGTTATCTCCAATTGTGTATTGCACTGAGTATAAAGCAGCACTTGCCCATGATGGACATATACGTTTTTTTTGTCATTAAGGGGTTAAAAGAATCTGTGGTAGAAATCTGAAACCGACACTCGGGTTTCTGCAACGGATCTGCCAGCGGATTTGCGGATAATGAGCTTGAAAATCTGCTGCATGTGAATAAGGTATAAAATATTCCATGAATATGAGCGGATGTGATGAGGATTTAGCCACGGAATCTGTTCCTATATTCATATCAAATCCTGAACGTGTGAACCCGGCCTAAAAACCAGACAACCACTGTCAATGTCTAACCTGAATTTAACCCCAACTTTCCATTATGTCTTGATATCCCTCATCACTCCCCATTGCTGGTCCCTCCACACATATCTGCCCCCGGCTCTCCACCGTAACTAATCCTTAATGCACAGATCTGCTTTTGTCATCAAACCCCCCCCCCCCCCCCCAACCTATAAAATCCACATCAAAGCTTCATCCCGCTGCAACAATCATAATGAAATCTTCAGCGAACGCAATCGATGACAATCAGTCTTCCATAATCAACGGCGAATCCTCATTCAGATCCAACAACTTCTATTCTGCTGAAGCAGCAACAAACCCAGACGCTAATATAATAATACCCAGCACGTCACCGCAAACAATTATCACACCCCGTAACGACCGAACCGCGAGTCTTCACAAAACCGCACCATCCAGTCATCAGCTTGTTTAGACAAGTCTGCACCCCGCCGAAATAATAACCCTCAAATCTTCATCCAGCTCGATTACTACAATAAAATATTCTATTATCTTTCCACACAATATCTAGGTAGAATCTTCTAGAACAAATACATTTTCTTTCGTGGCCACCAAAAAATCCAACTCTTCTTTTCTGATCCCAATGGCAAAATCCTAAATTTCACATCCCATCAATGCAAAAGGCGATGATCGCTCTCCGTTCAATGCAAAACAAAAGAGAGGAGATCAATCGAATCTGGTGCAAAAAAAAGTGGAGCAGTTGCCCATAGCAACCAATCAGGAAGAAGCTTTCATTTTCCAAAAAATAAAAGGTGGAACCTGATTGGTTGCCATGGGCAACTACTACATGGGGATAAATCTCCCTCAAGAACCAAGAATCCCTAAACTCACATCCCTTTTTCTTGCGACCCCCAACCCAGAACATATCCCCCAATGGCAATGGACTAATAGACGTGCTCCAGAGATCTACCTCATATGTTAAAATATAGGCCTCACACATGGGGGACTTTATTAATGCTGGGGCTACACGGCGACTTTGGCCACGAAACAGGTCACATGACCAAAGATCGTTGTGTTGCTCTGCCTGCATTGCAGTTAATGAAAGTGAATGTGACCGCGCTGCGACCGGCAGGTTTCCGCGTCACAACAGTCATAAAAAAGCCAAACCTGCTGGATTTTTTGCGACGTGATCGCGGACACATTCACTTTCATTATCGCAGGTAGGGCAACACAGCGTTCTTTGGTCGTGCAACCTGTGCCGCGGCCAAAGTCGATGGGTATCCCTAGTCTAATGGTTTCATGCCACTTTTGTGTCAATAAAAAAAAAAAACAACACAAATTGTGGGTCACGTCATATTTGTACTAAAATTATCAACTTTTTACTCCTGACGACATGTTTCAAAAGTGCCAAGAAAAGTGGGCGGTGTTAACCGGAAGGGGCGGAGCCATTAACGCACTAACAGATCTACTATAATTTACGCCAGAAGCTGGCCTGCATTCTAGCGCAAATCTACTCCTGCGCATAGCGACAGACAGCCAAAAATGCGTCAAATTTATTAAGAAGAATGGGCCTCTTAAAGTTGGCAAAGTTTACTACAGCGATGTCTGGATTAAAGCCCACGTATTTAACGCCAGTCTAAGTAAATCAGCCCCTTGGACTGCAGGCCATATTGCTCCTACTTTAGTCCATAACCAAGCCACACACCAACCAAAAGACCTTGCTTGTAGATTGGTCAAAACCAGTGAACCTACGACAATCTCAGCTGCATATCGGTCAATTATCGGGGAAATACAATGCCGAGAACTATAACAGAAACACGCCGATCAACAGAAGCGGCTGACACCAAACAGAAGACCAAGAAATACACAATGACGCCAGTTATGGACTGCAGCCCGCAGTGCTTCTAGTATAGTCCATCCCTGATATCATAAACCAACATAAAAAGAAAACTGGGACACTACTGGGTGTAAATATGAATCCACCCCGAGCTATGGGAACAATTACAGGGAATACTACATAATCTCACAACATGGCGCCGTCCTGCCAGTAATAGGTAATATTGGATTTATCCATTTCAACAAGGAATAAAGTTGCTAGGGACAAAATGCCCAACAACCTGAAAAAACTATGGTTGCTAGGCAGTGTGTCCCTAGTAACCAGACTGTCAGACTTGAATGGTCTCAAAGTTAGCTTGGCACTTGACGGAAAAAAATGGAAATTTATGTTGGCAGCAGTCATACCACAATATCCCCTATCTCTGCCTGTCTAATCTGCCAGAGCGGTTTAGGTTCACGCCCCATTGACGCTCGGTGATGGAGACCGCCCAGTTGTCAATGTAGACAAGATTTTGTATATAAGCCGCCTAAATTAACAGGAGGATTGCATGGGCACGGAGACACCTAGCAACATCAAATGAACGGCGTTGGAATGAGGGGCAAGTCAGCAATACAGATATGGCGGCAGATTACCTTTTCTGGGGACATGACAGGTCCTCTTTAGGCAATAAGGAAAAGGAAATGGTTCTAAACCCAAGGGTAATTAAAAACCAAGATTGCAGGAGGCCGCCCAGGTCACATGTTGGTCAGTACCCGAATATATAGTAAGATTAGTACTGGATTTACATTCTGTCTTGCGCCTTAGACTCCGCCCATCGAATAGGCCACGCCTTAAGTCAGGTATGGATTTAAAATGTTTGTCACAAATATTGCAATACACTTCATCTAACGGCCTCTGCAGCCTTCCCTGGGTGTCCTCCTCTCACCCCCACTGTGCATAATTAAGGCTGGATTCACACGAGCATGTTCGGTCCGTAAAGGTATTTCGGACCGAACACAGTGCAGGGAGCCGGGCTCCTAGCATCATAGTTATGTACGACGCAATGAGTCCCTGCCTCGCTGCGGGACAACTGTCCCGTACTCTAATCATGCTTTCAGTAAGGGACAGTAGTTCCACGGAGAGGCAGGGACTCCTAGCGTCGTACATAACTATGATGCTAGGAGCCCGGCTCCCTGCAGTGTGTTTGGTCCGGGACTTGCGGCCGAAATACGTTCCGTCCTTTACGGACCGAACATGCTCGTGTGAATTCAGCCTAACATGTCTGAAAGGTCCAAAGTTGCTAAATTTATTAAGAGGTGTACGTATTTTAATAAATTTCATGCAAATCACCCCAACTACCTGTGGCATAAAATATGCCAGTAAATGTGGGCCACTATTCAGTGTATTCATATATAAATCTTAAGCAGTCGTCCATCTCTAGAACCACCTATAGGCACAGGCCTACTAAGGCTATAGGTAGATCTGGCCTTGACCAAATAATAGTCAATAGGTGGGAATACAGAATGACGATCCTTAACCAGGGACACAACATGACCTAGGCCGCACATTGGAACTACCCTAGACACATGTTAGACAATAGGCAAAAATGTCAAAATATCCTAACAATACGTTAGGTCAAAAACAGCGATCGCAGCAGGGAAATACAATACCGACAACTACAATAGAAAAGTGCTGATCAGCATACATATGACCGAGAAATACACAATGACACCAACCATAGGTGAATCCGTAACGTCGTACAATACCGGACATGTAAAGTGGAGTGAACTGAAAATCTCATGTGCATCGTGGATAGAGAAATATTTCTTGTGTGTGAATGTGTGAATATATATATATACACATTATATAATGTATACAGGAAGACCTAATATACTCACACTAAAGAATATATATAGATGAGATAGCGATCGATACATAGTGTATTATATGCAGAATATTATCATCATAATGTCCTCCCTAGATGCATAGCATGTATATATCTTGAATAGATCTGGAGAGGACAGGGTTAAGACAGGCACTTGTCAGGTTGCGTTTCCGTGTGCCTGTACACATATATATATATACACACATACGTGTGCACCTATGTGTATACTGGAAGAGAGAAGCAAACAGGATAGGAAAGAGGAATAAGAGGCGAGAAGGCAAGGAGGGAGAGAAGGAAGGAGAAAGTGTGGGAAGATGGGGGGATATGAGGGGGTAGAGAGGAGGAAAAGAGAGAGAGAAAAGGAAGATAAATTATAACAGACGGGGGGGGGGGGGCGAGAGGACGCTGGAGGGTAAGTGGGGGTGAGTGAGAGGGAAGCTAGGGGTGATAGAAGGGGACAGTTACGGAGACAGAAAACAGGGGGTTAAAAATATAATACAAGAGAGGACTTGAAATCAACACATCTGGATTGATAGAGAGACAGCACGATTGCCGAGACATACTGGGGTGAGAGAGACAGCAGGATGTACGGAGACATACAGGGGCGTCTCACCCTTGTCACCCTGAGAGAGCGCTCATTCTGCATTGTAAGAGACGGTCGTGTGATAAAAAAAAACTTCAACCTTATTCTGAAAACCCCTAAATATAGGAATTAAAGCAGCGACAGTTACCTAGCAACCAGCAGCACTGACACAACCAACCACACACAGACACACAATGACACACACACTGCCTTGTATGGGCCTGCTGCTTCCTGTAGCTCACACATCCAGCATGAATGACACTGGGACACACAGGAGATACAGACAGCACCAGGTATATCACACAAGTGCACACAGGAGACACTGACAGCACCAGGTATATCACACAAGCACACACAGGAGACACTGACAGCACCAGGTATATCACACAAATACACACAGGAGACACTGACAGCACCAGGTACATCACACAACTGCACACAGGAGACACTGACAGCACCAGGTATATCACACAACTGCACACAGGAGACACTGACAGCACCAGGTATATCACACAAGCACACACAGGAGACACAGACAGCACCAGGTATATCACATAAGCACACACAGGAGACACTGACAGCACCAGGTATATCACACAAATACACACAGGAGACACTGACAGCACCAGGTATATCACACAAGCACACACAGGAGACACTGACAGCACCAGGTATATCACACAAGTGCACACAGGAGACACTGACAGCACCAGGTATATCACACAAGCACACACAGGAGACACTGACAGCACCAGGTATATCACACAAGCACACACAGGAGACACTGACAGCACCAGGTATATCACACAACTGCACACAGGAGACACTGACAGCACCAGGTATATCACACAAGCACACACAGGAGACACTGACAGCACCAGGTATATCACACAAGTGCACACAGGAGACACTGACAGCACCAGGTATATCACACAAGTGCACACAGGAGACACTGACAGCACCAGGTATATCACACAAGCACACACAGGAGACACTGACAGCACCAGGTATATCACACAACTGCACACAGGAGACACTGACAGCACCAGGTATATCACACAACTGCACACAGGAGACACTGATACCACCAGATATATCACACAAGCACACACAGGAGACACTGATAGAACCAGGTATATCACACAAGCACACAGGAGACACTGATAGAACCAGGTATATCACACAAGTACACACAGGAGACACTGATAGAACCAGGTATATCACACAAGTGCACACAGGAGGCACTGATACCACCAGATATATCACACAAGCACACACAGGAGACACTGATAGAACCAGGTATATCACACAACTGCACACAGGAGACACTGATAGAACCAGGTATATCACACAAGTACACACAGGAGACAATAACAGCACCAGGTATATCACACAAGTACACACAGGAGACACTGACAGCACCAGGTATATCACACAAGTGCACACACAGGAGACACTGACAGCACCAGGTATATCACACAAGCACACACAGGAGACACTGACAGCACCAGGTATATCACACAAGCACACACAGGAGACACTGACAGAACCAGGTATATCACACAAGTGCACACAGGAGACACTGATAGAACCAGGTATATCACACAAGTACACACAGGAGACACTGACAGCACCAGGTATATCACACAAGCACACACAGGAGACACTGACAGCACCAGGTATATCACACAAGTGCACACAGGAGACACTGCAACAAATCCACCATGTGTGAATATCTGATATATCCTAAATGGATAAATATTGGTAGACAAAAACACTGTAGATAAAAATTTAGACAGATCGTTGGTTTGGTCACAAGGGCGTGAATAATCTATGGCCAGAGAAATCAGTTGAAATTGCCGGTTTTTAATAGCTGATCATGTGTGGCCCAAACATTGGGATCCAACCAATAAAAAGAGTTTGAGATAATGACCCACATTTATGACGGGAATCTTACGCCAAACTAAATAAAGGAGATAGGCCCAGATGTAGTAAGACTGGTGACTGTGCGCCTCAATTTGCGACTTTTACCGTCACTAAATCGGCATGAACACCTTATTAAATAGGGGCAATAGTTTTAGTGACTTGCACCAATGTATTAAACGCACACATCCCTTAATAAATTTGGCGCACTTTGAACTGTCAGTCAGAAAATCAAATCTGCTATGAGCAGGCGTAGAGATGTGTCATAACCTGCGCCATTTTCCCCTGTTTTTCCCTATAAATGTGACCTAAACTAAGTCTTCTTGGAGACCACGGCCACTTTTCCCATCACTTTCCAAATTTCAGACGTCCTTGGCTGCAAGGTTAAAACCGCATAAAAAATTGCATCAAAAACCGCGTGCGTTTTTGTCTGTGAATTGCCGCGGTTTTCCTATGTGTTTTTGAGCACCACTGTCTTTATAGTTTTTTTTTCCAGGTAAAACACATTTATTTTACGTTTCACCTGCAAAAACCGCACGGGCCAAAATCGCATTGCAAAGCCGCAGCAATTTGCTGTAGAGCCATGCGGCCAAAAACATTTCATGTACCTGCACCCGGAGGCCACATGCATACGATGCGTATCACGTGCGGTTTTGCCGTGCAGATTATCCTGTGTCACATCCGCAATATAATACAACACCAGCAAAGCATAGGAGATTTCAAGTCATCACATTTATACGTTGCAGAAATTTTCTGAGTGTAATTTTACCTGCGGTGCAAATATTCAAATCCGCAGCATGTGAATTTATCTTGCATTTCCAGCTCAGAATTGTATATGACGAGTTTATGAAAAACGCACCAAAATTTGCCGCATAAACGCTGCACCGGTTTCCAAATAAAAATGTAAAATCTGTATATGAAAAATTATAAAAAGCAATATTACATGCAGAATTTACCTGCGGTTTAATCCTTAGCCTGGATTCACACATTTATTGCAGTGTCAGGGTATGTTCACACGTCAGCGTCCATTACGCCTAAAATTACGGAGGCGAAAACAGCTCCTGAATTTCAGACGTAATTGCTCGTACTCGCGTTTTTCGCAGCGTCAATTACGGACGTATTTGGAGCTGTTTTTCCATGGAGTCAATGAAAAATGGCCCCAATTACGTCTCAAGAAGTGACATGCACTTCTTTGACGCGGGCGTCTTTTTACGGGCCGTCTTTTGACAGCGGCGCGTCAAAAAAAGCCTGTGTGCACAGAACATCATAAGACCCATTGAATTCAATGGGCAGATGTTTGCAGCCGGTTTGAAGCCGTATTTTCGGACGTAATTCGAGGCGATAAAACGCCCGAATTACGTCCGTAAATAGGGCGTGTGAACATACCCTCAGACACATGCAAGGACCGCTCTCAGCCGTCAGCTGAACTGACGTAATCGACTGAGAGAGAACGATACAGCTTCTATGTATGCAGGATACAAAGAAGCTGTATCACAAAAATTAAAAACAATTTTTAATAAAAGTCAATTAGAAAAGTCCCTAAAAACACATAAAAAATAAATCCATCCAAGGGTGTACTTTTTTTTTTTTTAAACACATCACATCTTTAGAGGTAGAAGTAAAAAGTGTCTAAAACGCATACTAAATTTGGCGCACACCATGTACTACGCTACTTTGGTGCAATTTAGGACAGACGTTTTGCTTAGTAAATCTTCCTCGTTACGTCCGGTCACACACTGTATACGGTCTCTCTATATGGCAACCATTGAAACCCGATGAGAAAACACGAGATTTCCTTTAAGACAGCAATGGACATGATCTTCAGGCCAGGGTCACCATACAATGAGATACGTCGGCCATGGCCTCCCATTATATAAAAAAAAAAAGTGCACCGGGAGCTTTTAACGGCGTACACACTGAGCGTAGATCACAAACGTGATGTGAACAGGGCCTAAAAAATGCACCAAAAAACACTGTGAATGATCTCACGCTTGGATTTGCGGGCGGAAAATCTGCAGCATATTACAGTAGCAGCAAAGTGGATGAGATTTCGAAAACGCTCATCCGCACTCTATGGAAAAAATATTCGCACAGAAATTGGTGCAGATTTTAAATCTGTAGCATGTCATTTCTTTCTGTAGATTTTCACTGCGAACTTCATGCCATTTAAATAGAGGCGTGAAATCTGGGATCAAATACGCAAAAAAAATTTCCCTCCAAAATTTGCAACGAACATTACCTGCATTTGTTTATACCAGAAACTAAAAGTCAATGGATGTCTATGGGAGAAAAACGACAGAAACGGAGCACGGAAAAAAAAATGCAACTGACCAAAAAACGCAAGACAAGTGAAGATAAACTCCACCGGCAAAACACAATGGGGGGGAATTCATTAACTTCTATACCAATTTATTATTTTCTATACCAAATTTTTGGTGTAGAAAAGTCGCAAATGGCACAAAAGTTGCGACTTTTGTGGCATTTCCACAGCTCACTTTTTTTAAAACGTGGGCGTAGCTTAGCAGAATGGAAGGTGCCACCTGCGGCCCAACAAATTTGCTATAAAACTGCCGTAAATTATATTGCAAAAAAACGCCAGCTCATAGCTGGCCTAGATTTGCCTCTCTGGCGCACAGATGACCAGAGCATCTAATGCCTCATGCACACGACCGTTGTGCCACTCGGGCCGTTTTTGACGGCATCCGAGTGGCACCCGATAGTCTTCACGGACCCATTCACTTTGGCGGGTGAATCGGGTCCGTGAAAAATGGTCCAAGTCTCCGATCCAAGGAAAGATAGAACATGTCCTATCTTTCCTCGGATCACTGACGGGACTCGGGCGGCGCACTCGGTCGTGTGTATGAGGCGTTACCCCTTACTTTAGCGATCTGCATATTAGGTTTGAAACGCCAGTCTTAATAAATCTACCCATTGTTTGTAGGGCATTTAATATTTTGCTAGTGACTTACAAGTAACATCTGGCCACCGCGTTTTTTTTGCCTGAAAAAAAACCCGCTATATGTGAAACAACCCTAATAGTGATTTTTATAATAATATGCTGCGGATTTTGATGTGTTTTGTTTTTTAAACCGGTCAGATACAATTCGCAGTCGAAAAAACAAGATAAATGAATATGCGGCAGATTTTAAAATACGCACCGCGGGTCAATTTACATGCGAAAAATTCTGCAATGTGTAGATGGGATCACTTGAAACCTCATTTACTTTGCGGGTACGGTATTTGGCTGCTGATTTGCCGCAGGAAAATACGTAATACTCATCGTGTGCGTTTGGCCTAAATGACATTGTTCTTTATTCTTTATTCTTGTTATGATTATTTTTTACAGAATAATTTGTTTTTGTGTCGCTACATTCTTAGAGCCATAACTTAACTTTTCCATTGAGCGGTATGAGGACTTGTTTTTGCGGCTGACTTGTCGTTTTTATTGGTACCATATTGTGCTACATACGCATTTTTGGTAAATCTGCCCACAGTTTTGGATGCAGTTTTTGTTTCAATATTTTTTAGCCAGAGCCAGAAGTGGATCCTAAAGGAAGGAAGGAATGGTATAAAGAAAAGACTGACTTTTTATTCCGTTTTTGGGAGCCCCATGTATGTATCGCGGTATATTTTTTAGATGTGGTATTGCAATTTTAAGCCCAAGATCACACATGCAGTTTTTGGTGCCGTTTTTGGCTCCATTTGTTTTAACCAAACACAGGAATGGACACAGTAAGGAGATGCGTCAGTCTTTTCTTTATACCATTCTTTCCTTCCTTTAGGATCCACTTCTGGCTCTGGCTAAAAAATATTGAAACAAAAACTGCATCCAAAACTGTGGGCAGATTTACCAAGAATGGCGTGTTATACGCCAGGCTTAGTATGAAGCCTGCAGGGGATGTTCACACGCTAAACAAAAAACGGCTGTAAAATACGGAGATGTTTTCAAGAGAAGCGTTTTTTACAGCCGTTTTTGGAGCTGTTTTTCTATTGAGACACTGAAGTGTCATGCACTAGTTTTTTTACGCGCTGTTTGTAAAAAAACGCCTCGTAGGAGGGAAACGCCGTTTTTTCAATTGAAGTCAATGGGCAGATGTTTGGAGGCGTTCAGCATCCCTATTTTTAGCCGTTTTTCGGGGAGTTTACAGCCTGAAAAACGGCAGAAAATGAGCTGTGTGAACATACCCTAAGGCCCCATGCACACAAATGTAAAAACGCCCGTAATCACGGGCCGTAATTACGGCCCGTAATTATGGGCCCATAGACTTCTATTGACCACGGGTACCTCCCCGTATGCTTACGGGAAGGTGCCTGGGCCGTTGAAAAATATAGAACATGTCCTATTTCAGGCCGTAATTACGGCACGGGCAGGCCCATAGAAGTCTATGGAGCTCTCGTAATTACGGGTCACTACGTGTGTGCACCCGTAATTACGGGAGCGTTGCTAGGCGACGTCAGGGGATAGTCACTGTCCAGGGTGCTGAAAGAGTTAAGCGATCGGCAGTAACTGTTTCTGCACCCGGGACAGTGACTACCGATCACAATATACATCAACCTGTAAAAAAAATATAAGTTCATACTTACCCAGAACTCCCTGCTTCTTCCTCCAGTCCGGCCCCCCAGGATGACGTTTCAGCCCATGTGACCGCTGCAGCCAATCACAGGCCAATCACAGGCTGCAGCGGTCACATGGACTGCCGCGTCATCCAGGGAGGTCGGGCTGGATGCCGAAAGAGGGACGCGTCACCAAGACAACGGCCGGGTAAGTATGAAATTCTTTTACTTTTACTAGGGAAAGGGCTGCCCCTTCTCTCTATCCTGCACTGATAGAGAGAAGGGGCTGCGATTAGTGCAGTGCAATTTTGCAGCGAAAACGTGCCCGTAAATATGGGTGGAATACGGGTGACACCGGACCCGTATTTACGGGCACGGGTCCGTAAATACTGGTGAAATACGGGTCGAAGACATGTGACCAAGGACCCGTATTTACGCCAGTATTTACGGGAGGAAAAAAATAAGTTCGTGTGCATGAGGCCTAAGATGTAGCTAATTTTTCTAAGAGGTGCATGGCTCTGAATAAATTAGTCACATCTTGTGCTGTGTGTGCCAGAACGAGAAATCTTTGTTAACTGCGATCTGGCGTAGATTTCAGCTATACTTTATGCCAATCTCTGGCATAAATTAGGGTATATTCACACAGGGCGTATACGCTGCGTAAAAGCACACAGCGTATCCGGCCTGTCTACCGCAGGGAGTTCCGACTGAAAAACCGCACCAAATTACAGGTACAGTTTTTCGACCAGAATGTCCACTACAGAAAACTGCAACTAAAAAAAAAAACATTCATACTTACATAGCGATGGCGACGCGTCCCTCTTCCGTCCTGAAGGCCGGCCTCCTGGGATGACGTTTTATCCCATGTGACCGGTACAGCCTGTGATTGGCTGCAGCGGTCACATGGGATGAAACGTCATTCTAGGAGGCCGGCCTGGACGAAGAAACACAGACTTCTGGGTAAGTAGAAGTTGTTTTTTTCTGTGTTGCGTTTTCTGTGGCGGAATTGCTGCTTTTCCACCGCAAAAAAATGCAACATCTGCTAACAAATAAACAGCGATTACGCAAATACAATTGACATGCTGCGGATTAAAAAACGGCACCGCAGATCAATCTGTGAGCGCGTTTTTCTGCTCAGCATTTACGCTGCGGGTGGATATTTATTCAACTCTCATCCACTTTGCTGCTACTGTATTATGCTGCGGATTTTCCGCAATTAAATCCGTTGCGGAAAATCCGCAGTATTTCCGTTACGCGTGGACAAGCCCTAAGTGCATCTTATTTTATTCTGGTCTTCCTAAAACTTCCTTACAAGGGAGTTTGATATACTGTTTTTTTTAACTGTCCAATAATTCATTGGTGTAGGAATAAAGGAATTTTACTGTATAAATATACACACATACTATCAATAAAAATAAGACTAATACATGATAAAATCCATAAATCCGTGCACTGCATCATCGTGATGGAGAAATGGATTTGTCTCAAGAAAAATCTGATGATGTCATATTCTGATGTTTCCAGAAATAACCCTCATTACCTGGAGAACTGGGGTAGACCTGAATCAGCGAGTATGTCGGCTACTATTAGTGCTTCCCTGCTGGTTGCCCTAATTTCCAGGGACAGTTTTATGTTTTGTAAAAACCCCATTCACATGTATCGTATTGTAATGTCTGAACGTGGCCTTAGCTGACCGGCCCCGAGTGCAAGATTCCCACAAACCATAATTAAGTCCTGAAGAAAAAATTCTGGAGTCGTAGTTTAGATTCAATTAAGAGATTCCATCTACTGCCGCTATTTAAATCCCTGCTTATTCTGGGCTTAAGTGTCCAGTGGGCGGGGCTACTCAGTGATTGACAGCACACTTACACTTTTAAGGCGGTCGATCACTGAATAGAATCACCCACTGGACACCTAAGCCGAGAATAAGCAGAGATTTCAATTAATAAATTATAAGTTATCCTAAATCTTTCCACAAAAAACTATATAATAATCTACCCAGTTCCTCCTGGTCTGTAACGTAATACCGGGAGATTGGACTATTGGATATGTTAACGTGGCAGGTTCCCTTTAAATATGTTGGCAAAAATAATTCAATACAAAATGTCAGAAAATTAGCATTTTTCTATAACTTAAAGCGACCCTACTGTCCCGGGACAACATTTTAAATATGATGGTGTATATGGGGTAATATTACCTGGTGCCCTCCAGTTGTGCCCCTCTGCCGTGGATCCGCCGTTTTAGGATCCCCTCTGTGCAGTCCCAAAATGGTTGCAGCGCTTCTTAGACTACAAATCTGAGAAACTCCCACTGTTATCGGATTGGCCAGAGTTGCTCACGTGAGCAGTTCTGTCCAATCCGTGAACAGAGGGAGTGTCTTAGACTCAGTCTGAGAAGCGCTGTGGCCATTGTGAGACAACAGAGAGGGGAACCTAAAATGGTGAATACACGGCAAAGGAGCACAACTGGAGGGCACCAAGTAATATTACATTATATACTGCATCACATTTAAATTTTGTCCTAAAACCTATGCTTTAAAGAGGCTCTGTCACCAGATTTTGCAGCCCCTATCTGCTATTGCAGCAGATCGGCGCTGCAATGTAGATTACAGTAACGTTTTTATTTTTAAAAAACGAGCATTTTTGGCCAAGTTATGACCATTTTCGTAGTTATGCAAATGAGGCTTGCAAAAGTCCAAGTGGGTGTGTTTAAAAGTAAAAGTCCAAGTGGGCGTGTATTATGTGCGTACATCGGGGCGTTTTTACTTCTTTTACTAGCTGGGCGCTCTGATGAGAAGTATCATCCACTTCTCTTCAGAACGCCCAGCTTCTGGCAGTGCAGACACAGCGTGTTCTCGAGAGATCACGCTGTGACGTCACTCACAGGTCCTGCATCGTGTCAGACGAGCGAGGACACATCGGCACCAGAGGCTACAGCAGTACGTACTTACCTGCAAACGCCGATGCTGCTGCAGAATCATCTGTAGCCTCTGGTGCCGATGTGTCCTCGCTCGTCTGACACGATGCAGGACCTGTGAGTGACGTCACAGCGTGATCTCTCGAGAACACGCTGTGTCTGCACTGCCAGAAGCTGGGCGTTCTGAAGAGAAGTGGATGATACTTCTCATCAGAACGCCCAGCTAGTAAAAGAAGTAAAAACGCCCCGATGTACGCACATAATACACGCCCACTTGGACTTTTACTTTTAAACACACCCACTTGGACTTTTGCAAGCCTCATTTGCATAACTACAAAAATGGTCATAACTTGGCCAAAAATGCTCGTTTTTTAAAAATAAAAACGTTACTGTAATCTACATTGCAGCGCCTATCTGCTGCAATAGCAGATAGGGGTTGCAAAATCTGGTGACAGAGCCTCTTTAAGTAGTTTTATAAATATGATTTGTATAATTAATGAAGCCAAGGATGAACAAACCATGAGGCAGGTCACTGAAGCTGCTATGGGATCCCTTTTTAAAGAGGGGACTAGCGTAGGATGGCCACATCACAAATTCCTATTGGCAGTGGGAAGACCCATGTGCACGGAGATCATACGGCCTCCATCTGCTGCTTCACAGGCTCTATCGGGTACTGTATTTAACGCAACATTCTCCCCCAGATATTTTATTCACCTAAACTGTTTGTGTATGTATGTATCATATGTATATCCACAAGTAGCAAAGAGGGAACGGCACTCCAAATATTGGCTTAGTCCAAAAATCCCGTTTTATTCACCAGACTATGAGATGGGTGCGTATATATACACCTAGACACAACTTTTACAATTTGCTTAAAAATGACTCTATGGTAAAGTCGAAACGTTGCCTGTCCACCATGGGTTAAATAAAATGTGATATTTGGATTAAGGCAAAGTTTGGAGTGCCGCTCCTTTTGCTACATGTGGTTATGGTCCAGATCTGGAGGTCAACCATGTGAGCAGAGCGCCCTTCTGGGATTTGAAATCCTTTACAGAGTGCCGCTTACAGCATTCTTTTTGTGTGTGTGTATGTATATATATATACACACGCACAGTCGAGTCACATTATTGTGACCTCCTACTTTTGACGTCGGCAGCGCGTAGCCCATGAAGGAAATGATGTGTGGTGGGCTTGGTGGGTATATAAGTTGTGCGGTCGGCTGTCTGATCACATATCACTCATTGTTGTCCTAGGTAAAAGGGGGGATTTATCAGAGTTGGGGCTGATTATCATCTTTCAGGCCCAGAGTGTCGGTATTTCTCACACAGCGCCGTTTGTGAACTGTTCGCGTGCTGCTGCAGTGAAAG
This sequence comes from Rhinoderma darwinii, assembly GCF_050947455.1. Lineage (NCBI taxonomy): Eukaryota > Metazoa > Chordata > Amphibia > Anura > Rhinodermatidae > Rhinoderma > Rhinoderma darwinii. The sequence continues at coordinate 115,558,345 of NC_134694.1, read as the reverse complement.
TGAATCATGAGTGGACAAATGGCACCATTGGGAATAACCGACGTGGAAACTGTGGAGCACCACATGCCATTGGTGTGAGGTGAACGTCGGCTAGGAAGGTGTGCGAGGGCAGAACGACACGCTACAGTGGAGCAGCTCTCCGTGAAAATCAACCAGGGGGCGACCAGACGTGTGTCTAAAACAACAGTTCAGCAAACCCGACTGCAAATCGGGCTCCGAAGCAGACGGACGGTCAATGCGCCTATGACAACAGAGGTGCAGCGGAAAAAAAGGCTTCAATTTGCGCGGCAGTATCACAATCGCACCACCGACGATTTCCAAAGAGTTGTCTCCTTCGATGGGTCACGTTTTCTGCTTCATGGAACGGATGGACGTTGAAGTGTCAGGCGAGAAACATCAGAGAACAAACACCCGGCAACCATAGCTGGAAGAACACGACCCGGTGGCGGCAGCGTTATTGTCTGGGGGATGTTTCCTGGCATTCTCTGGGCCACTCATCCTTATAGAGGGCTGTGATGCGATTTGGGTGTGAATCCATCGTTGCAGATCACGTCGCCCCCCCATACATGCTGATTGTCTTCCCTGGGGCAGATGGAATCTTCCAGCAAGACAACACGACACGTCACACGGCTAGAAATGTCCGACAGTGGTTGGAAGAGCCCGACAAAGACCTCCAAGTACTTCCCTGGCCCCCTAATTCTCCGGACTTTAACCCAATTGAGCATCTGTGGGACCTCGATCGTCTTGTTCGCTCTATGGATCCTCCCCAACGCACCCTCCAGAAAATGTGGGATGTTCTGCAGTCAGCATGGCGCCAGATACCGGAGCCCACCGACCAGCACCTTATTGTCACCCCCAGCCCGTCTACTGCTGTCCGTGCTGCACACGGCGGTTACTCTGGATAGTAGCTGGTGGTCATAATAATGGGACTCCACTGTGTATAATGGCATACAATAAGAGCAGAGAAAACTGAAAATCATCATCATAGGTAGAGTCAATCAATGTGTGAGCAGATGATTTTATATTAAATGTGCATTGTAGCAAGTAATGAACCCCACACTGTGACATAAGGACATTATATATATATATACATCCCAGAGTTATGCAGATAATAGCAGCAAGCATTTATGGACACGAGACGCCTCGGTAACTTCCTATATTACACCTCACTGTAGGCGGTACATTATCCCATATATAAATCATATCAGTGATCACGTTCCGGTAAGAGATTTACAGAGACCGAGGCCGCAGATCCAGCGTTTATTACGGATTCATCTTGCCGTGGAAATTTAGTTTTTATCTTTCTGAAAGCAACACACTCCTATCTGGCCAAGATCCAAAATACTGCTCATCCAGATCTTCCGGGTTCAGAAACAGAATTACAAAAACATCAGACATGGCACAAAGGCCAAACAATAGGAAGGAATGTAGCGACATCTCACTGTATATTCATTGCCATTCATGGTCTGTGGCTAGTTGGATACAATCCACGTGAGAAAGTAATGGCGGCTTTAAAGGGGTATTTCTGTCAGGGAAAGTGCCGGCACATGTCTAGTATATGGCATCATTTGCGGTTTTTACATTTTGATGCGGAAATAGGCGCCGTTTTTATGCTAAAGATTTTGGCGCTTTTATTTGTTGAAGAATTTAAAATCCGCGCCGCAGGTCAATTTACGTGAGGAAACATTCTGCAATCTGTAGATGAGAAAACTTGAGATCTCGTTTACTTTGCTGGTGCTGTATTACGCTGCAGATTTGCACGGAAAATGCATCATGTGCGTGTGGCCTGAGGGTCTGACAGCCCAGCCGGGACCCCCACTGATCACAAGAACGAAGGGATCGCCGGTCTAGGACTGATGCAGGCGCGGTCCCCTATATGATAACAGATCAAATACTACAATCCCAGTGTACAAACATGGCCAACCCCTTCCTGCCGCAGCCATTTTTCGTCATTTCCTCCCCGCATTCCAAGAGCTAAATCCTGATTTCGTCAGTTCCGCGGGACTGACGGGTTCAGTGACAGCGGGTCCTGCGTGGCTCTGACACACAGGATCCACCTGTAATTGATCACCTCTTAGTTATGAACTTAGATGTTATAGATTACATGTGGATCCTGGGTGCCTGTCCCGCTGACACCGAGCCAGGCAGGTCCACAGGACTGACTGATTCAGGTCCTAGCGAAAGATACAGCTGCTCTGTATACAGAATACAGAGCAGATGTATCAAAAAAAGTACTGACATTTTTATTTTCAAAAAATGCCTTTCAAAAGGTTCACATAGCCTGCTGCTTATTGATTACTGCGATGCCAGATGTATATAGTTTTATTATGTTCTACCACTTTTACTAAATAAAAAACGTTTGTTAAAAAAAGTTATTTTTTTGTCTCCATAGTCGGAGACCCATAACATTTTAAATTTTTCTGAAGATTTGGAATTTATATTTTGCTTTATTTTATGTGAAAAATTGGATAAGGGTTTGTTTTTTTTATTAACTCTTAACATTTAAAAAATGTTGACGCATTAGTACTTATTTTAACAGTTTTTTTACAGTCCCCCCCCCCTGGGTGTGGTTAAACGGCCAGGAGCGGAGCTAACTCCGACTTTGTTCTTTTAGGCCGGTTTCCCACGTAGCGTAAACGCTGGAATTTCTGCAACGGAATTCTGTGTTGAAAATCCGCAGCATTTACAGTAGCAGCAAAGTGGATGAGATTTGTACAAATTGCAGAAAATCTGCAGCAAAAACGTTCATACATTGCCCTGTGGTGTGGAATTTAAATCCCCAGCATGTCAATTTATGCTGCAGAATCGCTGTTCTTCTGTTGCCGTTTTTCCCATAAAACCCGCAACAAATAGCTAAGTGTTACAACTTTTTGCAAGAGAAACGCTGCAATTCCACGCAAAAATCACTAAATAATAAAAAATATATATATATTATTTGTGTAAAAGGAATAAACAAATTAAAGTGTAACTAAACATTCGACAAACTTCTGACATGTGATAGTGACTGAGACCCCCACCAATCGCTAAAACGAAGCTGCAGAAGTGTTCACGTGAGCGCTGAGCCGCTTCGCTTCTGTTCTGCCTTTTCCGGAAATCAATGTATTGGAGTAGGGGCTCAATAGAAAGTCTATGAGTCTGCACTCCAAAACATCGGCTTTCCGGAAAAAGCAGAACAGAAACTAAGCGGCTGAGCGCTCACGCGAGTATTTCTGCAGCTTCATTTTAGCGATTGGTGGGGGTCTCAGTGCTCGGACCCCCACCAATCCAAACCTCTGACAGGCCACTATGACATGTCAGAAGTTTAGTTACCCTTTAATACTTACAGCCCGGCCGGTATTATAATGAGGCTTTCTTCTGCTCTCCGTTCAGGCCGGCCTTCTGGGATGATGTTTCATCCCATGTGACTGCTGCAGCCAATCACATGCTACAGCAGTCACATGGGCTGCAGCGTCATCACAGGTGGCCCGGACTGAACAGACAACAGATGGACACATTTCCATGATAACAACAGGGGGTTTAAGTATAGACTTTGTCGCCCCCCCAAGCGCAGGTTTCCGGCCGAAAAACTGCACCACAATTGAATATTTTTTTACTGGTGAAATTCGCTGCGGGTTCTAGGTCGGATACGCTGCATACTTTTACGCAGTGTATCCGAGCCGTGGGAACCCAGCCATACAGTGACACGTCAGCTGTAACATACAGCCGACACCTGTTAGGTATGGAGCCCGCACTCAGCCCGTGAGTCCGCCCCATACTTCCCCTTCCAGCCATACAGTTACGCCACATGTCGGGAAGGGGTTAAATAGGACAGCATAGTATGATGACAGATCTGTTTTAAGGCTGCTGTTCACTCAGGACACCCCATGTCAATGTATTTTATTAGGATCTTGAAAATAAGTGGACATTACTGGACGCGAACAGGCAGGAAGATAAGAAACCTGCAGCATAAAAAAGAAGAAGCCATTCAGCTTAGGGCCTGTTCACACCTGCGTTGGTAGTTCTGTTAGACGCCTCTGTCACAGATCCAGTCAAAAATACCAGGAAAAAAATAGTGCTATTTTTTTCCTGTAAAATGACGGGAACCTGACGGAACCCATTACAGTCAATGTGTTCCTTTGGGTGCTGTTGATGTCTGTTATGCAACGGAGCCGGCACTTCTGTTTTTTTCATTGTTCTCTTCCTATGATGAAATTAAACAAGGGGAAACCGCATGGAGGTGTGAACCCAGGCTTAGGCCTCATTTACACGAGCGTGATTTTCGTCCGTGCGACACGCGTGCTTTTCACGCGGGTCGCACGGACCTATCCAAGTCTATGGGGCAGTGCAGACAGTCCGTGAGTTTTGCGCAGCGTGAGTCCGCTGCGTAAAACTCACGACATGTTCTATATTTCGACGTTTTTCGCTCATCACGCACCCATTGAAGTCAATGGGTGCGTGAAAACCACGCATGCCGCATGGAAGCACTTCCGTGCGAACTGCGTGATTCGCGCAACAACTGTCAAATTCTGAATGTAAACAGAAAAGCACCACGTGCTTTTCTGTTTACAAACATCCAAACGGAGTGTCATAATGATGGCGGCTGCGCGAAAATCACGCAGCCGCGCATCATACACTGATGACACATGGAGCTGTTAAGTGCCTTTTGCGCACGCAAAACGCCGCGTTTTTTGCGTGCGCAAAACGCACACGCTCGTGTAAATCAGGCCTTAGGGCTACAAGGGGAGTGCTGTCAGTTACAAAATTGTCATACAGCCCAGAGATAAAGTATTACATCACACAGGTCACAGCTCAAATGGCGCCATCAGGACTCAGTCGTAGGGCTCGTCCACACGTAACGGAATTGCTGCAGAACATTTCTGCAGCAATTCCGCAGAGACTAGAAGAAATTCTGCTGCGGAAAAACCGCACCATTTCCTGCGGTTTTTACTGCAGGAAATGGTGTGGAATTCGCTGCGTTTTTTTTCAGTGCTGGGAGATGGCGGCAATTCCAGATAGAAAATACGCAGCAATTCCATTACGTGTGGACAAGCCCTTAAACTGATTAAGTAAAATTAAAGTCAGAAATTTTGTCTACAGCTCCTATACAAATCTATGTGTCTCCATGGTAACAGACTACAAACAAACCATGTGTGCAGTTTGATCCTGCAGTCGTGTTACTTCTTTTCAGCTGCTCCCTCTTACGCGGTCTGTTAGTTAGAAAAGGGGTACAGTACCAGGGCTCCAATGGTGGTACGGTATGGGGGTGTAGCAGTCTATGTGCATCGTATTATGGATCGGTGTGATACGGATTACAAATATGACCGCGTACATCAGGCCTTACTCCAGCGTGACATTACGTCAATTCTAAGCGCTCATTTAACCCCCTCAAAAGGGGGTTAAAATCCAGATGAAATATAGAGATAAATACTGGCACAGAACGGTTATGTCCATATTTCTATCTGTATTGTGTCCTGGCTGTTTTTTCAGCCGGATTCCCTGGCTACAAATACAGATGGTAAATATGGACTGAACCATGGATCAACATACAAAGCAGAATATTTTCAGGCTCCATTGACCATTATAGGAAAAGCACAAAACCAATAGAATAGAATAACAGCAATGATTGACGTGAGCTCCGTTCTCAGCACCCTGTGTGAACAAGGCCGAGCACATCTTCTGACAGGACACAAGATGCCTTCAGTAGGAGTCAGTCAGCTAGAAACCCAATGATTCCCAGATCTAAGGGACTGCAGCACTTTCTATAGCGCCATAACCCTACAGTCCTGAGATTCTCTGATACAACAAGCATCATGGGGAAATTGGGAATCAGCGGAGAATCCAAGCTCACAAACCTCCAGCGTCTTCACCATCAGAACATGTATACTATCATGTCGTTTCCAAGAATTTCGATTGATGGCCTGTCCTTAGGATAGACATCAACGTGTGATCGGTGAGGGTCTGACATCCAGGACCATCACGTTCAGCAGAATGAAGGAGCTGGTGTCCCGCAGGACTTCACTGTCCCTCACATACAGCTGTGCCTGGTACTGCATCCCAACCCGAGCTCGGGAGAAGTTGTAGCAACAGGCACACCGAGAGTTGTAGTTTGCAAATACGGAGCTAAACATTGGAGATCACTGCATTAGATCATCAATAAATTGGCTGAATATGACAGGATCCACTGGAAAAAGTCAAATATATGTGACCTCCCTGACTCAACGATACATCAAAATACCAATTATGGCTCCATGCACCCCATAAAGTATCCATAAAAAGCAAAAACATGGCGCAATTCTGTATCCAACCGAATAATAATAATAATTATAAATCCTCACTTTACGGCACTTTCAGCAGTTACCTCTCAGGTCATCAACATCTGCCTGTACTGCTGTCTAGTGACACGTCTGTGGGCCTGGCATCCCTAGTGATATCACAAGCAAAACGTTGCAACGCATCCCACTCCATCAGCATGAATGTACACACAAACTGTGGATGGCCACATGATTTCTGAGAATTAGTTGACATGAATCCCAACAGACCAAGATGTGGACAGAGGAGGAGGATGAAGACAAGGGATGGACAAATTACTGTAGACGTTAGGAGCCCGTTTAATTATTTAGTGGTCCCTCAAATAGATATCAACAGAAAACAACCCACATCGGCTACCGGGCTCCTAGGACTAGTCCAGCCCTTAGGATGATGGACCTACAATTTCCTACAGAACGAAAACCCTGAGGCACAAGGCAGCAGCTCAGAGACTTGGAAGCAGCGTTACACTGCAGCAATAAGTTCCCCCCTGGCTCGGAGACAATCATCAGATCAGTCATCATTCTCCTCCATTATCTGTCATTCGGAAAGGATTGGGATCATAGCGGAGAGCAGAGCAGCAGTTACAGCTTTACCAACATCCTGCACAACCAAGTGACCCAAAAATCATCATGACACCAAGTTATCTGCCCAAACCCGGAGGTGCAGAAGCTGCCACCAAAACGGTAGAGCCTGGGAAGCGCCAGGCGGGCGACACAGCGAAAGAGAGAAAGTTTGAGAAAGACAACAAAATAGACCAATAGACGGAACCGGAGAGAAGTCAAGTTCAGAAAAAAGTCACAGAGTTTTAAGAAAAGTCAAAAAGAGGGGAGGGGGTCAAAGAGGGTCAGGTTTTGGGGTAGTTGAGGGCACAGCGGGCAATGTTTACCTCTGAAGGGAGCATAGAACATCATTCCACAGCTAAGACGTAAATCTGGACATGGAAAGTCCCCCGGAGAAGACACACCGGGAGGAGGTAAGAAGTCTGATCACATTGAGGAGAGGAGGGTTCACTGCAGGGGAAAGAGAGAAATGGAGACAGAAGGAAAGATGGATTGTAGGAGACAGTGAGATGCTGAGGATGGAGATACCGAGCGATGTACAATGAAGCATGGAGGGAAGAGGGATGAGGAGTCACAAGGTGCTGGAGGGAAGAAACCTATTTACAAATACAGCAAGAGATGGAGGGCAAATTAAAAAGGGGGTGTTCAATTAAAAGAAGAAAAAACAATAAGGAGCCTTAATGGTGGGGGGACCAAAAAAAGAAGGAATAAGACGGGGGAGAGAAGAGGGGAAGTGGGGAGGAGAAGAGGAGATATTGTCTAAAAAAAAAAGAAAAAAAAAAAAGAAAAAACCCCAGGCCGTCAGGTTTTGCAGCTGGAAATGTAAAGAGAGGGAGGGGGGAAGAAGAAGAGGAGGAGGGAAATGGGAGAGAGGGAGCGGAGGAGGAGGAGGAGGAGGGGAAGGATGCTCAGAATGAGATGCTGCATCAGATAGAGGAGGAGGAGAGAGGATGGAAAGACGAGAGGGGACGGAGGGACGCTGGATGCAAGTGTCACCGTAATCTGCATGCATTAGTTGTGCATCACTGAGCCCAAGAGCTGACCATCTAAGCAGGAGGAATAAAAGAGAAAACCGCCGCAGTCTCACTACCACCTCCATTCTCCGCACAATCACACACAACTTCTCCTACCCAGACTGCAATCATCTCCATGACACGAGACGTCCCCATCCCTCCACAGACCGCAAGGTCGATGGCTGGGAAATAAGGGGTTAATACACTGAGCCCCCGTATGGGGTACCCCATCCATAGGGGACATATAATCACATGCAAATCATATACAATCCAATACAGGTAGAGGCAAAGAGAAAAGAGAGGCATCAAATCAATATCATGATCATTATAATGTAAAAGACACAATAATAGCAGTATACACACTAGATACATATATACCAGTATACACAGAGCTATATACAAAACTAATATAACTACACATATATATATATTCAACAATAATAGCAACATATACACTAGATACATATGTACCAGTATACACAGAGCTATACATAAATCAGAATACCTGCATATAGATATAAACTCAACAATAATAGCAATATACACTAGTTACAAATAAACCAGTATATATATATATATATATAGCTATACATGTAACTAGATGTGTGTGTGTGTGTGTGTGTGTGTGTGTGTGTATATATGGACTCAGCACTATCAATATAGACCAACATGTGCAGAGTATACAGGACTATACATATATAATAATATAGCTAGATACATATACACATTTATTTATAGGCATAATATCAATATATACAAGTAGATACATACAGACTTGTTGGTATATGTGTGTATATATATATATACAGACACACACATACATATGTACAGTCAGGAAGTCGCTAGTGTGCAGTATATACATGACTATACATATATAATAATATAGCTAAATATATACATTTTATTTATAGACATAATATCAATATATCAAAATAGATGTGTGCTATATATATACATATTTATACAGTATACACACACATCTAGCTGCAATGTATCTGTTTTGCTACGTATAAATATATCTCTCTCGATATAGCCATGTACACACATATATATATATATATATAGTATTGCGGATGCAGTCGGTTTTCGTGACATGTAGGTGAATGATGAGATGTGGATGTTGCGGCGCTGCATGAAGCTCCCGCCATCGTTATGCAGCATAATGGGCGCACACATGAATGGACATTACGCGCTTAACCTCGTAACAGACACAAGCGACAAGTACACATGTATGTGGTGGTAGGCGTAGAATGTAAATATACACACATGAAGCGTCACCCCGGGATACAACTCCCATGGTGCACCGTTGCCTTGGGCTGCAGCCTCTGTCTCTGCGTCAATGACCTCAATAAAGTTGCGCGGAGAAGACAGAGTACCCGTTCCTATAGAAACGTTCCGAGCGCCATACTGCTTGCGGCGGAAGTGGTTTGTAGTAAACCGGAAATTTGCTGTTCAAATCCATTTGTCAATGAGGGGCGCCATGTTTGTGATGGCAAACAAATATGAAATGAAGAGTTATTAATAAAAGGATCCGGGTGAGAGGTCAGAGGCTGCCTGCGGTTGCTGCACCAGTGTACGGTATTGTGAACGTGGTCTGGGGGAGTGGTCACTGTGGAGTGACAACTGGTGGCTTTGCATGCCGTAATTTTTTATTGAATATATGCTTCAGAATAGGCAGGCTGGAACTTCTAGTTCTCCAACTAGTGATGCATGCTGGGTGCTGATCTTTAGTCTTAATTAAAGGTGCTGTCCAGTATAAAATGAAAGTGTCTTCAACTTTCTATTAAACCTGGTGCTTCATGTCAGACATCTCTGCTTGCTCTCAGTGAATGTTTCCATTCTAATGGAACTGTTTATATGAGTAGATCAGTGAGATCAGAAAAAGAGTAAAACAAGACAAGTAAAATATTACTTTTACTTTTCATAACAGCTGCCTTTACGTTTCTACAGGCTTCAGAGTGGAAATCTCCCAGTATTCCCTGCTTGTTCAGTATCCGCACTGCGATATCTCTAGTGGTTTTCATTCTGGGAAGTTTATTCTTTACACCAGGCACTGAACTGTCACCTGATAAAGGAAAAAATAACATCCCCCTGCATTATAGAAGCCTGACTTCAGCTAACAACTGTTATAGATGTTTCTGACAACCAGCAGAATAGTGAGTGCAGCTCTGGAGTATAATACAGGATGTAACTCAGGATCAGTACAGGATAAGTAATGTAATGTATGTACACAGTGACTCCACCAGCAGAATAGTGAGTGCAGCTCTGGAGTATAATACAGGATGTAACTCAGGATCAGTGCAGGATAAGTAATGTATGTACACAGTGACTCCACCAGCAGAATAGTGAGTGCAGCTCTGGAGTATAATACCGGATGTAACTCAGGATCAGTACAGGATAAGTAATGTAATGTATGTACACAGTGACTCCACCAGCAGAATAGTGAGTGCAGCTCTGGAGTATAATACAGGATGTAACTCAGGATCAGTACAGGATAAGTAATGTAATGTATATACACAGTGATTGCACCAGCAGAATAGTGAGTGCAGCTGTGGAGTATAATACAGGATGTAACTCAGGATCAGTACAGGATAAGTAATGTAATGTATGTACACAGTGACTCCACTAGCAGAATAGTGAGTGCAGCTCTGGGGTATAATACAGTATATAACTCAGGATCAGTACAGGATAAGTAATGTAATGTATGTACATAGTGACTCCACCAGCAGAATAGTGAGTGCAGCTCTGGAGTATAATACAGGATGTAACTCAGGATCAGTACAGGATAAGTAATGTAATGTATGTACATAGTGACTCCACCAGCAGAATAGTGAGTGCAGCTCTGGAGTATAATACAGGATGCAACTCAGGATCAGTACAGGATAAGTCATGTAATGTATGTACACAGTGACTCCACCAGCAGAATAGTGAGTGCAGCTCTGGAGTATAATACAGGATGTAACACAGGATCAGTACAGGATAAGTAATGTAATGTATGTACACGGTGACTCCACCAGCAGAATAGTGAGTGCAGCTCTGGAGTATAATACAGGATAGAACTCAGGATCAGTACAGGATAAGTAATGTAATGTATATACACAGTGATTGCACCAGCAGAATAGTGAGTGCAGCTCTGGAGTATAATACAGGATGTAACTCCGGATCAGTACAGGATAAGTAATGTATGTACACAGTGACTCCACCAGCAGAATAGTGAGTGCAGCTCTGGAGTATAATACAGGATGTAACTCAGGATCAGTACAGGATAAGTAATGTATGTACACAGTGACTCCACCAGCAGAATAGTGAGTGCAGCTCTGGAGTATAATACAGGATGTAACTCAGGATCAGTACAGGATAAGTAATGTAATGTATGTACACAGTGACTCCACCAGCAGAATAGTGAGTGCAGCTCTGGAGTATAATACAGGATGTAACTCAGGATCAGTACAGGATAAGTAATGTAATGTATGTACATAGTGACTCCACCAGCAGAATAGTGAGTGCAGCTCAGGAGTATAATACAGGATGTAACTCAGGATCAGTACAGGATAAGTAATGTAATGTATGTACACAGAGACTCCACCAGCAGAATAGTGAGTGCAGCTCTGGAGTATAATACAGGATATAACTCGAGATCAGTACAGGATAAGTAATGTAATGTATGTACACAGTGACTCCACCAGCAGAATAGTGAGTGCAGCTCTGGAGTATAATGCAGGATGTAATTCAGGATCAGTACAGGATAAGTAATGTAATGTATGTACATAGTGACTCCACCAGCAGAATAGTGAGTGCAGCTCTGGAGTATAATACAGGATGTAACTCAGGATCAGTACAGGATAAGTAATGTAATGTATGTACACAGTGACTCCACCAGCAGAATAGTGAGTGCAGCTCTGGAGTTTAATACCGGCTGTAACTCTGGATCAGTAAAGTAATATATGTACACAGTGGCTCAATCTTTTATGTAGATTATCTCTATCAGCGCGTGTGTCTTGTCTTGTAGGTCTTTGTATGTGTTCAGTCTCTTCCTCTCTGAGACTCGGGGCTCTTCTTGTATCAGGATTTGTAAGTATTACAGCCTTGAAAATATGACATCTTCACCTTGACCCCTTAGTGACCACCAATACGCCTTTTCACGTGAGTCACTAAGGGGCCTTAGGGTAGGCTGACGCCTTTTCACGTGAGCCTAGTCTAAGTCCTGCGCGGGTCTCCCGTGCAGGCTGGAGCCGGGGCTCAGCTGTCTGATGACAGCTGGGCTCCTGCTCCAACGCCCGCGATCGAAGTTTACTTCTATCGTGGCCGTTTAACCCGTTAAATGCCGCCGTCAATAGCGACCGCGCCATTTCACTTTGTTTACAGAGGGATTGAGCTCCCTCTGTCACCCATCGGCGGCCCACGAATGCAATCGTGGGCCTCCGATGGGTTGTCATGGCAGCCGGGGGCTTGATAAAAGCCCCCAGGTCTGCCCTGGACATATGCCTGTTAGGATGCGCCGGAGGCACGTCCTAACAGATTGCCTGTCAGATTTACACTGACAGGCAATAATGCTCTGGTATACAAAGTATACCAGAGCATTATAGCAGCGATCTGAAGATCGCACAGTAAAGTCCCCTAGTGGGACTAGTGAAATAAATAATAAATGTGAAAAGATTAATAATAAAAATTACAGTAAAAAAATAAAATAAAAGTACACATATATGGTATCGCCGCGACCGTAATGACTCCATTAATAAAGTTAATATGTAATTTAAACCGCAAGGTGAACACCGTAAAAAAAACGCAAATAAACAATGGCGAAATTGCAATTTTTCCATTGCCCCCCCAAAAAAGTCATAATAAAAATGAATCAATAAGTCCCATGCACCGCAAAACAGTACCAATCAAAACTACGTCCCGTCCCGCAGAAAACAAGCCCAAAAAATCACTACATTGATGGAAAAATCAAAAAGTTACGGCTCTTGGAAAGCAACGATGCAAAAACAAATAATTTTAGTTCAAAAGTGTTTTTATTGTGCAAAAGTCGTAAAACATAAAAAACCTCTACATATGTGGTATCGCCGTAATCGTACCGACCCATAGAATAAAGGTAACATGTTATTTATGTCGCACAGTGAACGGCGTCAATTTAAAAACGCATAGAAAAATGGCAGAATTTCAGGGTTTTTTTATAATCCCCCAAAAAAAGTTAATAAAAGTTAATAAAAAAATTATATGTACCCAAAAATGGTGCTATTTAAAAGTGCAACTAATCCCGCAAAAAACAAGTCCTCATACAGCTATGTAGACGAAAAAATAAAAAAGTTATAGCTCTTTGAATGCGACTATAGAAAAACTAATAAAATAGCTTGGTCATTAGGGCCTAAAATGGGCTGGTCACTAAGGGGTTAAAGGGGTTGCGTGTGAATAGAAAATAAAAAGGATCAGATTTTTGGTGGGAGGGGCCATCAACAGAGCGACAGATTTGGTGCGTTTTTCTACGTCTGCTTATTTCATGCGTAGATTTGCATTTCTGTCCTAAGGACCGCCAAACATGTTCTAAATTTATTTAAAGGGGTTCACCTTTTTGTAAATTTAGCGCATTTCCCATTGACGTACATTAGTTTGACTGGCGTTTAAAATTTTCCCTCTAATGTCTCTGCCAAATCCAGAGCATGACACAGGAAGTGTTGTCATAGGACGATTTTGGTGGTTCTTCTATTAAAGTGTAAGTTCACCCATTATATGATCTCATATGTCAGTAGGGATCGTCAGTGGGGGTCCGTGAGCGGAGACCTCCACCATTTACTAGAAGGAAGGGGCTACGTACACCTTGTAACTCATTTTGTTTTTTAAAATAAAAATGCCCATCAGTGTCATTGGTGAAACTTTCTAAATACTTTTTATCAAGAATTAGTTTTACTTTTTGAGATTCCGCTGCTTTGTATCCTGTATACGGAGCAGCTGATCGTGCGCTCAGACCTGAATCTGACATGTCAGCGGGACTGACGGGTTCAGCGACAGCGGGCTTTCTGACACGTAGGATCGAGCTGTTCATAACTTAGATGTGAACGATAACAGGTCTGAGATGGGGATGTCCCTTTAGGGTGATTATAACTCGGTGCAGACGGATTATATTTTACATTAATTTTCTATACTCCAATCATAATCAGAGCCGTCAATGCCGACACCGAGAACTGTACCCAGCCCCCGATAATATCTGCCTGTGATACCCCATAATCTCTAACCTTGTATGTACCGGAGATGATTGCTGGACACAGAATAATGAGCGATGCAGCGTCCCCTGACTGACTCCTCCATTTACAGGCTGTTCTGTTTTATATGACCCCTCCGCTGCTGAGGACTATAGGACTGCGAGCGTTCTCAATGGCAACTGACGCATATAAAGCAGGATCTCTTTCTGCTGCTTATGTCACATGTCCTAATGACAAAGTGGCCAAAGATATAGCCAGGTAAGAGCGCTGAGTGTATAGAAGTTATGGACGTAGAGGTACATAAGGAGATTTAGAAATGCCAAAGTGTACTGCCTATGCGTGTCTATAATCTTTTCATAGGGGGCAGTATTATAGTAGTTATATTCTTGTATATAGGTGGCAGTATTATAGTAGTTATATTCTTGTATATAGGGGGCAGTATTATAGTAGTTATAGTCTTGTGTATTGGAGCAGTATTATAGTAGTTATATTCTTGCATATAGGGGCAGTATTATAGTAGTTATATTCTTGTATATAGTGGGCAGTATTATAGTAGTTATATTCTTGTATATAGGGGCAGTATTATAGTAGTTATACTCTTGTATATAGGGGCAGTATTATAGTAGTTATATTCTTGTATATAGGGGCAGTATTATAGTAGTTATATTCTTGTATATAGTGGGCAGTATTATAGTAGTTATATTCTTGTATATAGGAGCAGTATTATAGTAGTTATATTCTTGTATATAGGGGCAGTATTATAGTAGTTATATTCTTGTATATAGGGGGCAGTGTTATAGTGGTTATATTCTTGTATATAGGGGGAGTATTATAGTAGTTATATTCTTGTATATAGGGGGCAGTATTATAGTAGTTATGTTCTTGTATATAGGGGGCAGTATTATAGTAGTTATATTCTTGTGTATAAGGGCAGTATTATAGTAGTTATATTCTTGTATATATGGGCAGTATTATAGTAGTTATATTCTTGTATATAGGAGCAGTATTATAGTAGTTATATTCTTGTATATAGGGGGCAGTATTATAGTAGTTATATTCTTGTGTATAAGGGCAGTATTATAGTAGTTGTATTCTTGTATATAGGGGGCAGTATTATAGTAGTTGTATTCTTGTGTATAAGGGCAGTATTATAGTAGTTTTATTCTTGTATATATGGGCAGTATTATAGTAGTTATATTCTTGTATATAGGAGCAGTATTATAGTAGTTATATTCTTATATATAGGAGCAGTATTATAGTAGTTATATTCTTGTATATAGGGGCAGTATTATAGTAGTTTTATTATTGTATATAGGGGGCAGTATTATCGTAGTTATATTCTTGTATATAGGGGCAGTAGTATAGTAGTTATATTCTTGTATATAGGAGCAGTATTATAGTAGTTATATTCTTGTATATAGGGGCAGTAGTATAGTAGTTATAGTCTTATATATTCTTGTATATAGGGAGCAGTATTATAGTAGTTATATTCTTGTATATAGGAGCAGTATTATAGTAGTTATATTCTTGTATATAGGAGCAGTATTATAGTAGTTATATTATTGTATATAGGAGGCAGTATTATAGTAGTTATATTCTTGTATATAGGAGCAGTATTATAGTAGTTATATTCTTGTATATAGGGGCAGTATTATAGTAGTTATATTCTTGTATATAGGAGCAGTATTATAGTAGTTATATTCTTGTATATAGGGGCAGTATTATAGTAGTTATATTCTTGTATATAGGAGCAGTAATATAGTAGTTATATTCTTGTATATAGGAGGTAGTATTATAGTAGTTATATTCTTGTATATAGGAGCAGTGTTATAGTAGTTATATTCTTGTATATAGGGGCAGTGTTATAGTAGTTATATTCTTGTATATAGGGGGCAGTATTATAGTAGTTATATTCTTGTATATAGGAGCAGTATTATAGTAGTTATATTCTTGTATATAGGGGCAGTATTATAGTAGTTATATTCTTGTATATAGGAGGCAGTATTATAGTAGTTATATTCTTGTATATAGTGGGCAGTATTATAGTAGTTATATTCTTGTATATAGGAGCAGTATTATAGTAGTTATATTCTTGTATATAGTGGGCAGTATTATAGTAGTTATATTCTTGTATATAGGAGCAGTATTATAGTAGTTATATTCTTGTATATAGGGGGCAGTATTATAGTAGTTATTTTCGTGTATATAGGAGCAGTATTATAGTAGTTATATTCTTGTATATAGGGGCAGTATTATAGTAGTTATATTCTTGTATATAGGAGGTAGTATTATAGTAGTTATATTCTTGTATATAGGGAGCAGTATTATAGTAGTTGTATTCTTGTGTATAAGGGCAGTATTATAGTAGTTTTATTCTTGTATATATGGGCAGTATTATAGTAGTTATATTCTTGTATATAGGAGCAGTATTATAGTAGTTATATTCTTGTATATAATGGGCAGTATTATAGTAGTTATATTCTTGTACATAGGAGGCAGTATTATAGTAGTTATATTCTTGTATATAGGGAGCAGTATTGTAGTAGTTATATTCTTGTATATAGGAGCAGTATTGTAGTAGTTATATTCTTGTATATAGTGGGCAGTATTATAGTAGTTATATTCTTGTACATAGGAGGCAGTATTATAGTAGTTCTATTCTTGTACATAGGAGGCAGTATTATAGTAGTTATATTCTTGTATATAGTGGGCAGTATTATAGTAGTTATATTCTTGTATATAGGGGCAGTAGTATAGTAGTTATATTCTTGTATATAGGAGCAGTATTATAGTAGTTATATTCTTGTATATAGGGGCAGTATTATAGTAGTTATATTCTTGTATATAGGGGTAGTATTATAGTAGTTATATTCTTGTATATAGGAGGTAGTATTATAGTAGTTATATTCTTGTATATAGGGAGCAGTATTATAGTAGTTATATTCTTGTATATAGGAGCAGTATTATAGTAGTTATATTCTTGTATATAGGAGCAGTATTATAGTAGTTATATTATTGTATATAGGAGGCAGTATTATAGTAGTTATATTCTTGTATATAGGAGCAGTATTATAGTAGTTATATTCTTGTATATAGGAGCAGTGTTATAGTAGTTATATTCTTGTATATAGGGGCAGTATTATAGTAGTTATATTCTTGTATATAGGGGGCAGTATTATAGTAGTTATATTCTTGTATATAGGAGCAGTATTATAGTAGTTATATTATTGTATATAGGAGGCAGTATTATAGTAGTTATATTCTTGTATATAGGAGCAGTATTATAGTAGTTATATTCTTGTATATAGTGGGCAGTATTATAGTAGTTATATTCTTGTATATAGGAGCAGTATTATAGTAGTTATATTCTTGTATATAGGGGGCAGTATTATAGTAGTTATATTTGTGTATATAGGAGCAGTATTATAGTAGTTATATTCTTGTATATAGGGGCAGTATTATAGTAGTTATATTCTTGTATATAGGAGGTAGTATTATAGTAGTTATATTCTTGTATATAGGGAGCAGTATTATAGTAGTTGTATTCTTGTGTATAAGGGCAGTATTATAGTAGTTTTATTCTTGTATATATGGGCAGTATTATAGTAGTTATATTCTTGTATATAGGAGCAGTATTATAGTAGTTATATTCTTGTATATAGTGGGCAGTATTATAGTAGTTATATTCTTGTACATAGGAGGCAGTATTATAGTAGTTATATTCTTGTATATAGGGAGCAGTATTGTAGTAGTTATATTCTTGTATATAGTGGGCAATATTATAGTAGTTATATTCTTGTACATAGGAGGCAGTTTTATAGTAGTTATATTCTTGTATATAGTGGGCAGTATTATAGTAGTTATATTCTTGTATATAGGAGACAGTATTATAGTAGTTATATTCTTGTATATAGGAGCAGTATTATAGTAGTTATATTCTTGTATATAGGGGCAGTATTATAGTAGTTATATTCTTGTATATAGTGGGCAGTATTATAGTAGTTATATTCTTGTATATAGTGGGCAGTATTATAGTAGTTATATTCTTGTACATAGGAGGCAGTATTATAGTAGTTATATTCTTGTATATAGTGGGCAGTATTATAGTAGTTATATTCTTGTATATAGGAGCAGTATTATAGTAGTTATATTCTTGTATATAGGGGCAGTAGTATAGTAGTTATATTCTTGTATATAGGAGCAGTATTATAGTAGTTATATTCTTGTATATAGGGGCAGTATTATAGTAGTTATATTCTTGTATATAGGGGGCAGTATTATAGTAGTTATATTCTTGTATATAGGAGCAGTATTATAGTAGTTATATTCCTGTATATAGAGGGCAGTATTATAGTAGTTATATTCTTGTATATAGGGGGCAGTATTATAGTAGTTATATTCTTGTATATAGGGGGCAGTATTATAGTAGTTATATTCTTGTATATAGGGGGCAGTATTATAGTAGTTATATTCTTGTATATAGGGGGCAGTATTATAGTAGTTATATTCTTGTATATAGGAGCAGTATTATAGTAGTTATATTCCTGTATATAGAGGGCAGTATTATAGTAGTTATATTCTTGTATATAGGGGGCAGTATTATAGTAGTTATATTCTTGTATATAGGGGGCAGTATTATAGTAGTTATATTCTTGTATATAGGGGGCAGTATTATAGTAGTTATAGTCTTGTATATAGTGGGCAGTATTATAGTAGTTATATACTTGTATATAGGGGGCAGTATTATAGTAGTTATATTCGTGTATATAGGAGCAGTATTATAGTAGTTATATTCTTTTATATAGGGGACAGTATTACACTAGTTATATTCTTATACATAGGATACCTATGCTTTTCCTTGAGGTTTGAAGGGAGTGAATCTGTTGGTTAATTTTTTTTTTTTTTAATGATTATTTGAAACAGGTGTTGGACAATTCACAGCTCTCAGTCAGAAACGCATACATTCCCTTGCAGTGACACTCTAGGGGTATACGCTTAATATGCCCTAATAATGAATTGTCTCAACTCGACCCCTCCTGTAAAATTACCTTTGTCTGTAATTGTTTTTCCATTTTTTTGTGTGTAATGATGACGTTTAGTTTGGATTTCTATATGTGACACTCGCAGTGACAGATTTTATCTATATTCCAAATAGGGGCCTGGTGGAGCGGAAGCTGGCGGCCTGTGTGAATATCATACCACAGATCACCTCCATGTGAGCTATGAACCAGCTAGATGTGTCCTAGGGTCTGGCCTGTCACCTGTCTTAGTAGATGTTCTATCCCAGTTACCTGTATGTCCTATGTATTTTTCCAGCAGTCTGCGTCTGTCTTCTTCATGTTTGGTTGTCACAATATGCTGGGAGTTGTAGTTCTAGTAGAACTAGGTAGGCTACGTTCACTGACAACGTTTCCTCTGTTTCTTTTTTCTCCATTAGATATGAATGGAAGGGGAAGATTGAGGAGGATAGTGAGATATTGCTGGTGAGCCGCCCTCCATGACTCTCGAGTCAGATTTGTCTACAAGTGTGCAGCTGACAATCGTGTATTCGCCTCATCCGTTCTATTTTATTTGTTCAACTATTGTATGTTCGAGGGCAATCCTTGTATAAGTTTTCCATTCTTTATTGGAGTCCGATCTCTGTTTTCTGATACAGAGCTCCAAATCCCCCGCCTCCCTTCACACAGCTATAGATTAATGATATAAAATTCTACCACTAGGGGGAGCTCACTGCATACAGCTCTTTCGTTGATTTCAATGAGACTTGCAGTGAGCTCCCCCTGGTGGTGACTGGAGGCAGCCGGAATTTTATCATTGAGATTTTTCACTGCTTCTGACCAGTGCTAGAATAAACAACACAGTTGATTGGAGGAGATCCGCTAACTACCCCCGTGTGCACCGGCCTTTCTACTACAGTAGCCAGATTGGCTCACCAGGCATGATGGGGGATGTAATTGTCATGTCTCAGACCCAAAATCCCCGTTACGTGTCACACTCAGAGATCCAGGAAGCTGAGGTACGAGGAGCTGTTTGTTGGGTTCCTGACCCTGGCTTGTGACATGGAGGGTCGACTGTTACTATCTTGATAGCAGCTCTACACGGGGAAGGAATGATCAAGTTGTGGCCCCTATTTATATACAGGGATAGGAAATCGCTGGTGACCACTGTTCTCTCCATGTCACAGGCAGTGCAGACCTCTCGCAGACCCTGCAGACAGCTCTGCATATCTTGGCTTCAAGGGGAAGTAGGAAACTGGGGACTAACTGTGGTCACCCATGAATTTTTGTTGGACACAATTCAAGACACGTATTTTTTACTCCCATCATTGTGATCTCAGATCAGTCTATGATTGTGTCTGATCACCGGGACGCACTACAGCTGCCATTAACCCAATATTTCCCATAACTCCTAGATATTTGTGGTTGGAAGTCTTTTGCAGTGATATTGTTGGATAGAAGTTTTTATGTTTCGCTGGACACGTCCCAGTCCCGTCACCCCAGCGCTTCCAGTAATAGTTTGTGTCGCCTTCTTGAGATCAATAATCTCCACCTTGTAAGTCATTTTCACCTTCCTATTCCCCGTCTTGCTACAGATGATTAAGACCAGATCTTCGAAGGTTCCTGCTCTAACGGAATATGTCAGGTGAGAAGAGCGAGGGCTCCACGTCACTGCTCTGGGTGTGACCTCAACGTGAGCGAGTAAACGGGGGGATGGGATTATTGTAATCGCAGTCGGTGCATGGACGTTCTATGGAGCCGATACTTATTCTATAATAAATGCCGTGTTCCCTCCTCTGTAGATCAACTATCAGTAAGTAACTTCAGACAAATCCTGAAAGGCTATCCGTTATCTATATGGCCACTAGAGGCGCTGTACTGAAAGACTGTCAGTTATCTCTAATGACCACTAGGTGCACTGTTTCAATGGGAGGAAGATCATAAGATCCACCAGTTCTCCAGGTGAATATATATATATTAAACACATAAAGACAAAAATTTCAACAGCACATTCCAGCAAAATGAAACAAAACGTGTATACAAGTGAATGAACGCCTCGTTGGAATGTGCTGTAGAAATTTTCGTATTTATATGATTCATATATGTGGGGATAGCGACTGCCTCCATTTTTGATCTTGCACTCCTCCCATTCTGCCCTGGGTTTTTTTGACGCGGAAACTGCGTCGCAATCCGCGCCAAAAAATGTCCGAAACCGCCTTCTATTATTTTCAATGGGAGGCGGAGGTGTTTTTTTTTCCATGGCAGTTTCAATGAGTAAAAAAAAAAAGCGGCTCGGTTACGCCTCTGACCTCCCATTAAAATCAATGGGAGGCAGAGAAAGCGTTTTTCGCAGGTTTTTTTTGCCCGCAGCTCTCAATGGCCGCGGGTGAAAAACGCAGCAGAATTTGCAGGTAGGTCAAAATCAGCCTCAAAATTTGATTTTTCTGCCTGCAAAAAAACCTCTGTGTGATCAGGGCCTATAGGTTCTCTCAACAGTTTCATGGATCTAACATTTTAGTTTATACTGCTTTGTTTCTTTTTACTGGATTGTCAGAGTTTCCGGACTATTGGATGCCAGAGTAAATACATTTTGCTGTCCTTTGTAATAATCCTCTGCAAAGTGGTTGTCCGGTCTCCGCAAACAAATAAATGTTACTTTTTGTATAATAAAAAGTTATAACATTTTTCAATAAAATTTCTGTATCAATTTCTTATTGTTTTCAAGATCTCTGTTTGCTGTCATTCAATAGGAACCCTGTTCACTCCCAGGGGATAAAAATCTGTCCATGGTCGTGATAATCGCTCAGGTGGAGGGCTCGTTACAGTAGATATCAGAGTAACGAGCAGAGCACCTGTGTGATCATCACATGAACCAATCAGATTTTTATCTCTTGAAAACCATAAGAAATTGACACGGAAAGTAGATTGGAAAATTGTATCATTTCATTTTACAAAAATAACATTTCTTTGTGGGAACCGGATGCTTAATCTCCGCTGCGTTACATCCCGTTTTCATTGTCTTTTCTTGCTCCTTCAGGTCAGTCCATCCGTATGAAGTCTGCGAGGTGATCAGCGTCCCCATAGAGCAGGGGAATGCTCCTTATCTATCCTGGGTTGCAGACGCCGTCCCGGAGTGAGAGACTACACTGCGACTTTGAGATGGGAAGAAGGGAAAGATGATCAATTAGAATTAAAACTTAATTAATACTTTTTATAAATGAATCGTTTTCGTTTGTATTTCCGCTTTACGCACAAAGTTATCGTAATCTCTGCAGAGTCGTAATCACGTGGCGGTTTCCTCCCTGTAGTAGATTTCCGCTGTCACCAGACGTTGCAATGCAATGACATTAGCGAGATTTTACAATATTTCCTTTTCACACGGTGCGGATTTCTCCACGTGCTTCAGTCTCCATTGGTCGCGATATTGTTGCAAACTTGTTGAAATGTTTCTTTAAGTAAACCCCAATACGATAAATGACTGCACCGGTTTTGGGGGGGGGGGGTCACATTATTGAAAAAAAACACAATTCTATAAAATAATATTCGCAATACTTGTAAGATAGAATTCTTAACATTCAGTGTGTCCTGTCAGTCCGGGAGGGCAGGTGGGCTTCATGACAATATATTCATGTCATCTTAAAGGAACACTGGGCAAAGCGAACACTCCATGTTATACCTAGTGCAGGGCCTGAGGGGGCGGAGCATGACACGGAATCAAAGAATGCCAAAGAGAATCCCTGTGTCATGCTCCGCCCCTTCAGGCAGTGAATTTGGCATAACTCAGTGTCTCAGATTTGTCAAATATTCTTCCAGTAAACACATTAATATGATGGTAATGACTTCTATAAAGGGATTGTCTAGTTTAAAGACCCCATTTCTATACACACTATTAGGGAATTCTTAGTAAATAAAGGGGTCTTTTTTTCAGGATCTCTAGGCCACAGTGCAGAGTGGTTATATAGAGCGTCTCTGGAGGATCTGTCCTGCATTTCACAGATTGATATGAATGGACACTGTGTAATGCTTAATTTCCCCTGTGGTGGCGCTGCAGGGAAAATATATTTTGCTGTAGAAGATCATGGATTATATCCCTTGTTCAGACAATGTTTTTCTTGCAGTTTAACCGCAGCAGCTATATGAGCTAATAATAGCAAATCAGCTGAAAACTGTGGGGTGTTCGGGGCGCGCTGTCACTATAGGGCTCCACTATATTTTTTTTTCTAGACTTGGCCTTTGAAAAAAGCTGTGACCACAATTAAAGCCAAAATCACATCTATTTACATGCAGTTTCTGCCACGCTTGTGGAAATGTGTCCTGAGGCTGTGTTCACACGCTAAAGCAAAAACGGTTGGAAAATACGGAGCTGTTTTCAAGGGAAAACAGCCTCTGATTTTCAACCATTTTTGAAACTACAAACGTTTTTTGCGGCGGTTTTTAGAGCTGTTTTTCTATTGACACAATGAAAAACGGCTCAAGAAGTGACATGCATTTCATTTTACAGGGCGTTTTTTTAAACGGTCGCGTAACAAAAGGGCCCCGTCGGAACGAAACGCCATTTTTCCCCATTGGAATCATGGGGCAGATGTTTGGAGGCGTTCAGATTCCGTTTTTTCAGCCGTTTTTCGGGGTGTTTACAGCCCAAAGAACTGCTGAAAATAAGCCGTGTGAACATACCCTTAGAACTCATTGATATCGCTATGTGACCGCATTTCAGTGTCTGTACTACGGCCGCCAGACACTGAACCCCCACAGTACAAGTAAACTAAACTTAGATTACCATAGTGGTCGGGTCACTTGAACTGTGGTGGGTACGGCCATGTCTTTGTAGTTGAGGAACAGTATTTGGGTGTAATCTTTTCGAGCAATTTAGGGCATGACCACACGTGGCGGATTTCCTCCGCAACTGTCCGCATCAATGACGCACAGAATCTGCGTTGCAGATTCTGCTGCGGATCTGCACAAAATGTGCAGTTAATTGATGCGGACTAGCTGCTGCGGACTGCGGTAAAAGTGCTTCCCTTCTCTCTATCAGTGCAGGATAGAGAGAAGGGACAGCACTTTCCCTAGTGAAAGTAAACGAATTTCATACTTACCGGCCGTTGTCTTGGTGACGCGTCCCTCTTTCGGCATCCAGCCCGACCTCCCTGGATGACGCGGCAGTCCATGTGACCGCTGCAGCCTGTGATTGGCTGCAGCCCTCACTTAGACTGAAACGTCATCCTGGGAGGCCGGACTGGAGACAGAAGCAGGGAGTTCTCGGTCAGTATGAACTTATATTTTTTTACAGGTTGCTGTATATTGTGATCGGTAGTCACTATCCAGGGTGCAGAAACAGTTACTGCCGATCGCTTAACTCTTTCAGCACCCTGGACAGTGACTATTTACTGACGTCTCCTAGCAACGCTCCCGTAATTCCGGGAGCCCCATTGACTTCCTCAGTCTGGCTGTAGACCTAGAAATACATAGGTCCAGCCAGAATGAAGAAATGTCATGGCAAAAAAGCAAGACGCATCCGCAGCACACATAACATGTGCATGACAGCTGCGGACTTCATTGCGGAACTTAGAATCTCCATTGAAGTCAATGGAGAAATTCCGCCATGAGACCGCCACTGCTCCGCAACAGACAGAGCATGCTGCGGACACCAAATTCCGCTCCGCAGCCTATGCTCCGCAGCGGAATGTTACGCATCGTCTAAACGAACACTTCTAAATAGAAGTGGAAGTCAATGCAGAAACGGCTCCGCTGCGGATTAACGCTGCGGAGTGTCCGCAGCGGAATTTAAGTGAAATTCCGCCACGTGTGAACCCAGCCTTATGTTTTAGGCCTCACTGATAACCTGGAAATGTCACACTCACAGGGGCCCAGGAAGCTGAGATATGAGGTGTTTGATAGAGCTGTCCTAGCCTGTGACATGGAGGGACACTGTGGTCACCGGGGATTTAATTACCCTGATTAACACAGTAGTGTCTCTAAAAAGTTAAGATGATACCATTTAACTTTATATCCCTGAAAGTTAGGAGGAGGTCTGAGAACACTTGCTGATCCTGATGATTTTTCCTCTTAGGACAGTCTTTTGGCATACGCTGGGGTACTATGGGTACGTTCTGCGTATGCACCGGTAGCCTAGAGCTGTAACAGGCGTAAACCTTTTGATCACTGAATTAATAGAATGTTACATCAGTTCCTGTATTCACTACTAGATGGTGCAGTTGCTGCTCTATATACATCAGTTTCTGTATTTACCACTAGATGGTGCAGTTGCTGCTCTATATACATCTGTTCCTGTATTCACCACTAGATGGTGCAGTTGCTGCTCTATATACATCAGTTCCTGCATTCACCACTAGATGGTGTAGTTGCTGCTCTATATACATCAGTTCCTGTATTCACTACTAGATAGTGCAGTTGCTGCTCTATATACATCAGTTCCTGTATTCACCACTAGATGGTGCAGTTCCTGCTATATATACATCAGTTCCTGTATTCACCACTAGATGGTGCAGTTGCTGCTCTATATACATCAGTTCCTGTATTCACCACTAGCTGGTGCAGTTCCTGCTCTATATACATCAGTTCCTGTATTCACCACTAGATGGTGCAGTTGCTGCTCTGTATATATATATCGGTTCCTGTATTCACCACTAGATGGTGCAGTTGCTGCTCTATATACATCAGTTCCTGTATTCACCACTAGATGGTGCAGTTGCTGCTCTGTGTATATATATCAGTTCCTGTATTCACCACTAGATGGTGTGGTTGCTGCTCTATATACATCAGTTCCTGTATTCACCACTAGATGGTGCAGTTGCTGCTCTGTATATATATATTGGTTCCTGTATTCACCACTAGATGGTGTGGTTGCTGCTCTATATACATCAGTTCCTGTATTCACCACTAGATGGTGCAGTTGCTGCTCTATATACATCAGTTCCTGTATTCACCACTAGATGGTGCGGTTGCTGCTCTATATACATCAATTCCTGTATTCACCACTAGATGGTGCAGTTGCTGCTCTGTATATATATCGGTTCCTGTATTCACCACTAGATGGTGCAGTTGCTGCTCTGTATATATATCAGTTCCTGTATTCACAACTAGATGGTGCGGTTGCTGCTCTGTATATATATATATCGGTTCCTGTATTCACCACTAGATGGTGTGGTTGCTGCTCTATATACATCAGTTCCTGTATTCACCACTAGATGGTGCAGTTGCTGCTCTATATACATCAGTTCCTGTATTCACCACTAGATGGTGCGGTTGCTGCTCTATATACATCAATTCCTGTATTCACCACTAGATGGTGCAGTTGCTGCTCTGTATATATATCGGTTCCTGTATTCACCACTAGATGGTGCAGTTGCTGCTCTATATAAATCAGTTCCTGTATTCACCACTAGATGGTGCGGTTGCTGCTCTATATACATCAGTTCCGGTATTCACCACTAGATGGTGCAGTTGCTGCTCTGTATACATCAGTTCCTGTATTCACCACTAGATGATGTAGTTGCTGCTCTATCTACATCAGTTCCTGTATTCACCACTAGATGGTGCAGTTGCTGCTCTATATACATCAGTTCCTGTATTCACCACTAGATGGTGCCGTTGCTGCTCTATATACATCAGTTCCTGTATTCACCACTAGATGGTGCAGTTGCTGCTCTGTATATATATATCAGTTCCTGTATTCACCACTAGATGGTGCAGTTGCTGCTCTGTATATATATCGGTTCCTGTATTCACCACTAGATGGTGCGGTTGCTGCTCTATATACATCAGTTCCTGTATTCACCACTAGATGGTGCGGTTGCTGCTCTATATACATCAGTTCCTGCATTCACCACTAGATGGTGCAGTTGCTGCTCTATATACATCAGTTCCTGCATTCACCACTAGATGGTGTAGTTGCTGCTCAATATACATCAGTTCCTGTATTCACCACTAGATGGTGCAGTTGCTGCTCTATATACATCAGTTCCTGTATTCACCACTAGATGGTGCAATTGCTGCTCTATATAAATCAGTTCCTGTATTCACCACTAGATGGTGTGGTTGCTGCTCTATATACATCAGTTCCTGTATTCACCACTAGATGGTGCAGTTGCTGCTCTATATACATCAGTTCCTGTATTCACCACTAGATGGTGCGGTTGCTGCTCTATATACATCAATTCCTGTATTCACCACTAGATGGTGCAGTTGCTGCTCTGTATATATATCGGTTCCTGTATTCACCACTAGATGGTGCGGTTGCTGCTCTATATACATCAGTTCCTGTATTCACCACTAGATGGTGCAGTTCCTGCTCTATATACATCAGTTCCTGCATTCACCACTAGATGGTGCAGTTGCTGCTCTATATACATCAGTTCCTGTATTCACCACTAGATGGTGCAGTTGCTGCTCTATATACATCAGTTCCTGTATACACCACTAGATGGTGCAGTTCCTGCTCTATATACATCAGTTCCTGTATTCACCACTAGATGGTGCAGTTGCTGCTCTATATACACCAGTTCCTGCATTCACCACTAGATGGTGCAGTTGCTGCTCTATATACATCAGTTCCTGTATACACCACTAGATGGTGCAGTTCCTGCTCTATATACATCAGTTCCTGTATTCACCACTAGATGGTGCAGTTGCTGCTCTATATACACCAGTTCCTGCATTCACCACTAGATGGTGCAGTTGCTGCTCTATATACATCAATTCCTGTATTCACCACTAGATGGTGCAGTTGCTGCTCTATATACATCAGTTCCTGCATTCACCACTAGATGGTGTAGTTGCTGCTCTATATACATCAGTTCCTGTATTCACCACTAGATGGTGCAATTGCTGCTCTATATACATCAGTTCCTGTATTCACCACTAGATGGTGCGGTTGCTGCTCTATATACATCAGTTCCTGTATTCACCACTAGATGGTGCAGTTGCTGCTCTGTATACATCAGTTCCTTTATTCACCACTAGATGGTGCAGTTGCTGCTCTATATACATCAGTTCCTGCATTCACCTCTAGATGGTGCGGTTGCTGCGCTATATACATCAGTTCCTGCATTCACCACTAGATGGTGTAGTTGCTCCTCTATTTACATCAGTTCCTGTATTCACCACAAGATGGTGCAGTTGCTGCTCTATAGACAACAGTTCCTGCATTCACCACTAGATGGTGCAGTTGCTGCTCTATTTACATCAGTTCCTGTATTCACCACTAGATGGTGCAGTTGCTGCTCGATATCCATCAGTTCCTGTATTCACCACTAGATGGTGCAGTTGCTGCTCTATATACATCAGTTCCTGTGTTCACCACTAGATGGCGCACTTTCTGTTCTAGTATTCCCATCACTAAGGCTGGCGCTACACACTTTATTGCTCTACTACACAAATGTTACTCCGGAATCCTGTCCATAGGAATGTATTGAGTTGCTTAAAAATTAAGTGAATCGTTAGATGTTTTTGATGGGATTTGTGAGCGATTTTAAAGTGGTAGCGTCTTATTCCTCTGTAGAGTAATATGGAAGATCACTTGTAAATATGTGACTACATTAGTCTGTGCAGCTCCGGCCTCCTCCTGCGACATGTCCATAACACCGTGCTCTGTATTATGCGCCATCACCCCCATATACTGCTGCCTCTTTTGCATTATTATTTTATATAACCGGAGGCTGTTGCATAGCAACATCTAATGTGACCCGGAGCACAAAAGAAAGCAACTGTATATATAATTTTCATCTATAAATCTGTATATTTCACCAGTCTAATTCGCACACAGCCCGGCTCTCCTGTGAGGGCAGAATGGTCGTCACTCCCCGGCAGCACAGCGGGTGGCGGTGTAAACGATGGAAGGTTTTATATACATAACGATGGATGTTGCCATGACAACCAGAATAAAAACATCCCGCTGGTTGAACTTGATGGACACCTGTTTTTTAAGCCAAAGCCAGAAGTGGATCCAAAAGAAGGAAAAGGTAAAAAGAAACACGGACATCTTTCCATTCCTTTGTGTACGCTCCTGTTTGGTAAAAAAAAAAAAAACTGAACGACAGACTGCATCAAAACCGTATGTCTGAACGTGGCCTAAAAGAGATTTGCGGGATATAATATTGTGTTCAAGCATCCGAAAGTATAAAACATTGAACTTCTCTGAACACTTCCCTGTGGGATTGCTCACGGTCTCCCGGCGTTCCTCTGGTTACTGGCCGCGTAGTGACGTCTCTATGGGCAGCATGTCACTGCGCTAAGCAGCGGGGGCTGTTATTAAGGGGCGGCATCGCTCGTGCCAGCGCGGCTTCCTTCATGTGAATGTTGCGCATTTAGCTGCGATTCACAGGTATTGCTGCCTTTTCTCCCATTGGCTGAAGGCTGTAGTACTGGGAATCGCTGCTACTAGTGTCGAACATTCACAGTGAGCAGAAGAAATGAAAGAGAAGTAGCGCTGGTACGAGCTCCGCGGCCCCTTCAAAACAGCTGATCGACTGGGGTCCCGGAAGACGGACCCCGACCTATCAGCTATTGATGGCCTATCCGGAGGTAAGCGCATTCATTTTTATCGTCTGGAAAATCTCTTAAAGCACAATTTTTTAACTCCGATATTCTGTAGAACATTTGGCTGTCATAGAGGGGGTTCCCTGCTTAGGATGCCCCTCTAGTAATCAGTCTCCTACTCTGACAGATTCATTTGAATGCAATCCCACATTTCCCAGCTGGACCTGCAGAAATCATCTGATAACCAGGGAGGGTTAAATAGTGCAGCTAAACGTTCGACAAACTTCTGACATGTCATAGTGACTGGTGGGGGGTCCGAGCACTGAGACCCCCACTGATCGCTAGCATTCAGCTGCTTCGTGTCTGTTCGGCTTTTTCCGGAAAGCCTATGTATCGGAGTACGGGCGCATAGACTTTGTATTGAGTCCGTACACGATACATTTATTTCTGGAAAAAGCCGAACAGACACGAAGCAGCTGAGCGCTCACACGAGGGCTTCAGCTGCTTCATTCTAGCGATTGGTGGGGGTCTCAGTGCTCGGACCCCCACCAATCCAAACGTCTGACATGTCACTATCACATGTTAGAAGTTTGTCACACATTTAGCTGCACTTTAAGTTAGAGAACAGGTTTCCCAGTCAGAACTTTAGTTTGGAATAAACCCCTTTAATGCACAAAGCAAATACATATAGAAAACCACCCCGGAGGTCTTCTTTAGGGGGCACTCTACTATAAGAAAACGGCAAAAACATAGCGATATAATCTACTGAGGTCAATGTATGACTCCGTCTCCTCCTATACGTCATGGAGAGGTGAGACGCACGCTCGCTGCCTCCTGTAATACACGGTAACAGACCAGGAAAACTCGTATCACTTTTTTAATAATCCTGGACAGACATGTATGTGATTTTTCATGAAGATTCTAATAGACAAGAACCTGTGCAATTGTTCAACAAACAGACACCATCTTAAACCAGAGCCTAGAACAGACAGAACATCGGACCTTCAATCCCACATAGTAAATTATGATATACAAAAAAAAAGAAATCGGATTTCCTTCCTGTCATCAATCTGTCCATGTGTAATGTGACGCAGCCTCAGCGAGCTGACTGTATAAACACGTGACAGGACAAGAATCACAAGCAGCGCTATGTACACGCGGGTCCAGAGAGTTCAGGATTAGCCTTGGAGAACTGTATGTACAATAAGCCAAGATCATGGCCTCTCCGCAGGTAGCACGTGACGGACGAGGAGCAGAGCGCCAGATCTTTCCAGACTTCCATCATACCGACCAATCAGAAGATCTCCCCTTCTTCCCTTTCCACCAAATATTCAATAGACCCCTCTGGAGTGACCCTCCGGGCAAGCAACTTCGTGCCCTGCTCTGGCGACCCCGACCACTCACAGCCATCTGAGGAGGATGAGGATGGAGGGTCGGCAGGAGAAGACCTGGGATTGTTTGGAGAGGAAGGTTCAGGAACAGGGATTGACGGCTCCACCACCTCAGGGACCAGAGGGGACACTTCCAAAACCGCAGGAGACACCTCACTGGAAGATAAAACACACAGAACCATCAGTGTCTCACCTATTACAGCGTCACCCACGTCTTATCGCTGCACCGGGGAGAGACGTCTGTAGAAAACATTTGCTACAGAGAGATTTGTAGGGGGGACCGTCTATAATGTCCATGTGCCCAGAAGGAAAACGCAGGTTTCAATAGAGAGTCACGAGCTTTCTCCTCATCGTGGGGTCAAGTGATGAGTAAATTGTTGAATTTGAAATTCTTAGTTCAGGCTTCATATTCGCCCGGGAGGCTACAAATATTGCAAGTGTCACCGTGTGGTTGGATTACGGCAGCGCATGGGACTAGAGGGACCGCTGGCGTTCATTCAGTATCAGGCACGTCCTCCGCTTATCAGAGGGGTAAAGGTTTTCTTTATTTTCAGGATATGATTGGTTGGGTCGCCCCTTCCCTGCAGTGCCCGTGTAGCGGTGTCTGGCAGCGCAGCGGAGCCCATTTCTTTTCAGACCTGCTATGAGCAGTCGGACATTTGCGCCACTAATATTTATTTTTTTTGCAACCTTTGCCTTTGATAAATCAGTCAAAAAGTACATTGACAGCTTGACACTTTTCTCACTTGGCGTGAAAAAAACAAGATGTCACGAATTTGACGCAATTTTAAAAGCGTCTTTTCAACTTTTGTAATGGCTGCCAAAATCAGGTGTAAACTGAATAACAATAAATGAAGGCCGTACGCGCTAATAGCGGAGAAAGAAAGCCGGCTCTAAGGGGTCTTCCCATCATTAACCTCCCAGTCCACAACTCTCTGCACTTTCAATAACAACTGAGAAGACAAACCTGGATTGCAGAGAAGCCGCCACAGTCCCCGAGGTGTTTGATGATGGGTGGAAAGAGGCGAACATCCTAATTGGAGGGCTGCAAATACAAGAAGATTATTAGATGCATAAAATGTCCAGTGTTTCGTTCTTTTAGTTACAGGATATGTCGTCTGTTTCCTCCTTTCATTCAGGGGTTTATACCAAAATATTTGCTGCAGTGAGATTTGTAGCATGACGAAAACAAGGTCAGCAAAAAAGCGAGTAGGAGCCGTTCTACAGGCGACAATAGACATGCGACTACTCCGACAGCCTCACGTCTATGGGGACATACAAGCTGTCCACCGACATCAGCCTTTACAAAGGTTTTTCCTAGGATAAGCGGCACCAGAGATGTGTCCAGCAGCTACTGATCTCCTTCCCTCCACAGATATATCGTTCGTGGTCTGTTTCCTCCCTTCCTGCTATTATCTCACCAGCAGAGTTTCCAAGTAACTCATTCGCTTACTCCTTGGTGAGATCTTGGCTGCAGATTCCAATCCTGTCATTTCTGCCACCATCGTGTGAATTT
The DNA here is from genome assembly GCF_050947455.1 of Rhinoderma darwinii. Taxonomy (NCBI): domain Eukaryota; kingdom Metazoa; phylum Chordata; class Amphibia; order Anura; family Rhinodermatidae; genus Rhinoderma; species Rhinoderma darwinii. The sequence goes on along the minus strand of NC_134694.1, from coordinate 115,525,889 downwards.
GTATTTAACCCCTTCCCGACATCCGCCGTATATATACGGCGCACGCCGGGTGGGGGAATATGGAGCGGGCTCACGGGCTGAGTCCGCTCCATAGAGCGAGTGTGTCGGCTGTGTGTTACAGCCGACACTTCCGGGTTACGAGCGGGATCCCGTTTTAGCGCGATCCCGCTTGTTTAACCCGTTAAATGCCGCTTTCAATAGAGATCGTGGCATTTAAATTACTAAAAAAAGGGGGGCGACCCCGTGTAACGTCCCAACGGCCCCCCCGCGGCGAGATCGGGGGGAGCCGTTGGTTGGCACGGCTGCCTGGGGGCCTGACGAAGTCCCCCAGGTCCGCCATCTTTGTACTCCTATGAAGCTCATAGGGCTTCATAGGAGACTGTCAGAATCGCGATATACTGCAATACATTAGTATTGCAGTATATCGTGCAAGCGATCTTTCAATCGCTGGTTGAGTCCCCTAGGGGGACTAATAAAAAAAGTAAAAATTAGTTAAATAAAGTTTTTTTGTGTGTAAAAAAAATTAAAAATAAAAATTTAAAGTTCAAAAAGCCCCTCTTTTCCCATTTTCCCCCTAGAGCATAGTAAAAAATTAAATAAACATAATTGGTATCGCCGCGTCCGTAAAAGTCTGAACTATCACAATATATCATTATTTAACCCGCACGGTGAATGCCGTAAAAAATAATAATTGTAAACAACAGAATCTCTATTTTTTGTTCACCTAATCTCCCACAAAAAATGAAATAAAAAGTGATCAAACCGTCACATTTACACCAAAACGGTATTATTAAAAACTACAGCTTATCCCGCAAAAAATAAGCCGTTATATCACTTAATCGACGGAAAAATAAAAAAGTTATAATATATAATAATAAAGGCGTTATGGCTTTTGGAAGGTGGGGAGGAAAAAACTAAAATGAAAATCTGAAAAAGGGCTGCGGCGTGAAAGGGTTAAGAAATAGAACAGAGAAAATAAGAAATCACACTATTTGTGTAAGATCTACAGCCGGCCTTCATGGTTAGCCATCTACATTTAAAAAATAAAGCAACTGTGCAAATAGTCGTGATTATACATATCCTACCGGTTTGTGTATACAGCTCCTATGCAGACCTATGTGTATCCATGGTTACAGACTACAAACAAACCCTGTGTAGTCTGATCCTCCAGTCATGTGATCATCCCCCCCTCTGTCTTAAGGCTATCAAGGAGAGGAGGCAAAGGGAGTAACACATAACTGCAGGATCAGAGTACATATGGTTTGTTTGTAGTCTGTAACCATGGAGACACATAGGTTGGCAAAAGAGCTGTGGACACAAAACAATTCATTTTAATGGAGACTATTTGCACAGCTTTTTAATTTTTGAAAACTGGAGAAATAAAGAAAAAAATGGCTGCAAGTCTGCGTGCATTTGAACAGATTATTTTTTCTTCTTAATTTGCTTCCTATGTGCAGCTCCTGTACATAGCTGGCTGTGCTGCAGCTTCTGACATCGATCCCACAGCACACTCCTCCTTGTTGCTGTGGGGTTTAGGGCTGATCTCATCTATCTGCATTACTGAGACCCTGCTCTCTCTGCTCTCCCCTTCCATTCTCTCAAACTAGCACAGTGTAAGTAATTGTGAGTGAGAGATATCAGGAAGGAGGAGGAGAGGAGGTTGTATATAGCAGAGAAGGCTGAATAAAAAGATAAAGAGCAAGTAGAGCACCCCTGATAGAGTCTGTAGTCTAAATGATAATGTAGAGAGGAGGAGAGCTCAGACGCAGAATCTGCAGGGAGGGAAATCACACACTCATAAGCATCAGTATCTGCACATTTAAGTGGAGAATATACAAGGGCTGTATTTATATCTACAAAAGGAGAAAGCAGTACAGGAATGAAGCTGTGCCCACACATAAGAGCTAGTGATGGCAGCAACATCCGGGAGTCACAGAATTCACATCCAGCATGTATGACTGGGAGGGACACAAGAAAAAAGTCTGAGCCTAAAACATTTAAACTCCAGGGAACCAGTAAAATATGTAACAATCATTTATTTTCCTTGTCAAATGTGTCCATAGCCTTTAAGGATGTACAGCTTCCTATGTATATACAGGCGTACAATCAGATGATAAATGTTATATTCTAGTATAGGGATTTGAGGACTTTTTTGTTGACCCTGTATTACCTAATGTATTTCAAATGTTACCTACAAGATCATCCTGCTGACAAGGATACATGTACATCCCACATATAGTACAGGTAATCTTATTTTTTTAGGGTGCACCACTTACCTCTGCAGGCAGCGCGCTCCAGTGCGTCGGAAATTGTAGGCGCTACCACGGTATCCCATGTACTCCTGACTAGAACTAAATGGATTTTGTACCACATCCTGAAATGAACACAGATGACATGTAGGTCTTACGGCACATCTATTACCTGCCAAGCAGATTACACCCCTCCCAATTACCTGGGTAAGAGCTCTCTGCAGCTTCTGTCTCTCCTTGCGTGTCCGTTTCTCTATGTTTGGTGTCTTTGATGTGGGTGAGGGGCTTCTCAGGACCCCCATCCTCCCTAAAAGGGAACTGCAAGAGATCTTTATATCCGCTCGCTGCGGAGGGGAAGGGAAACACGGAATGCAGCATGATATATAGACACATGTTTGATACGAGTATTACATGGAGTACCAGATCAGCAAGCAGGTCAGGGTCCCTCACCTTACACAAGGAGTGGAGCCTCTCACGTCTGTCTCCTGTAGTCTCAGTTCAGTCACTGTCGTCTGTGGGGCGGGAGGGGGAACGCGACTCTGGAGTCCAAACAGACACTTCTTCTTCTTAATCTCCTTCCCAGAGATAAACCTAGGAGCAGGGAAAAAACGTTATCTCATGACAAACGTAATCTTGCCGTACAGATTAGATAAAAAGAAACCTGTCAGGTGTTAGACGTTGCGAACGCTCGCGTAATATTTCCACACAACCATCGACTTAACCGGTCAAAATCTACAATTTAAAAACTGTAAACTGAACGTGACCCCTGTTATGGTCTGCAGATAATGACAGTGCAATGTTGATGGGCTGAACGGAGCTACACATGGTGCAAGCAGGAGGATAATTCAGCCCCAGCTATCGTACAATTCCTACAGTTCAAAAAATGTTCTCCATCAAAAAGAATAGAAAAAGAGATCTTCAGAAATAACTTTATACTAAATAATAATCGACTCCAAAAACGGAGATTCTTACCTGTCTTTCTCAGCCGTCAATGCGTGAAGCAGATGGGAGTACCTGTCCGAGCGAGGGGTATCTGTAAGCTGAAGGTCACGTCTTGTTATATATTTGTATAATAACGCCAATATAAGTCATCACCATTTTTACATCAGCTTGTTTAACCCCTCGTAGCTGTATTCTCCGAAAACCACCATTTTAATAAACGTGAAATTTAGCACAACTCATCATAAGATCATAGTCATGAAAAAGAAGAGTTATGTTTGTTTTTGGAAAATCCTGGGTCTTACCTGTGTTTATAAGGCTCTGTTCACATCTTATCATTATAACGTAAACCACGAAGCAGTGAGAGATCCGGCGTAGTGCGGATACCACCGGCGCCTGATGGACGGCATAGACTTATAATAGGGTCTTATAATAGGGTCTAGGTTTTGTCGCTTTGACAGGAAGAATAGACCATGCAGCGCTCCTCTTCTATCAAACCGGACAGAATCTCACTAGAGGCACCGAGGCAGATGTGAACAGAGCCTAAGCGTTTTTCTTTTAGGTTGTGAGCGCAATTGATTCCTGCAGAGATTGTAATATACATTTCCCTGCACTGTTTGGTGGAGGAGTCGTGGCCATTGCTGCTCTACTTGTTCCTCTCTTGGTACGTGTCTCTGTAGCTGACAATAAGAGGACCCTGACAGGGACATGAGATGGGAGCGTAGGGAACATGCGGATGTAATAAAGTCTGGGAGGCTGAGGAGGCCGGGCCGCAGCTTCATGAGATATCATGCTTGACACACCCGTCCAGGTTTTGAATGAATACACATTGACTGAACTTTGGAGAATAAGTCAGCAGACTACGTACGATACCCTATATAAGGCCAGCATAGTATGGGGACAAATCCACGCTCCAACTTGCCAAAACATCACAAAAACCTTGTGCAGTTTGGCGAATAGTAGCGAGCAGAGAATTAGGAGTCCTTGTGTCTTTATGAGGGGAGCGCCCCCCCCCCCCCGTCCTCCTCACAGTGATTGTCATGACTCCGTTGTGTTCAGCAAAGGTATTATTTGGTGCCGTTTTGGCTAATAGCAGAGCAGACCCGTCCTCACACTATGCGGACCTTATACAGGGTAACGTAGTCTGATGACAGATCCGCTCTCACACACTTACTGCAGATGTGGATCTTGGAGCAATGTGAATGTCATTTTTAGCTGGCAGATCCTGCCAAGTGTGAATGTTTATTTCAACAAGGGAACCATCTGGTAGGAATGATAGAGCTGAAATCCCATGTCTACGTCCAGCTTCAGGAAATATTATAGGAACGTCAGTGACTTACTTCTCCCAGTAGTAGACTCTCCCAGTTCTCATTGACAAAAGACAAGATTTCCCGTTCAAAATCAAAATATTTCTTCTTACAACAAATACTGAGGTGATACAGGACAAGGTGCGACACATCCACCCTGTGAGAGACAAACGTCTGATTATATGCCCACCAGATCATATAGAAAGTGACCGAGGCCGGAGAAAACACACATTATCACCTTACTTGTTAGCGTAAAAAAAAATACTTAAAGGGGCTGCTATAAAGCAAAGTTTAAACATAAAACCAGCTGCAAAAAAAACAAAAAAGTCTTAATATAAAGTAGGTAAATGTTCGTGGAGGTTCTCAGCATTGGAGCTAGGGATATAAAGCAGTGATTGTGGGGGCAGGGAGTTTTCTGCACCGTCACCCATCCCACTGAAGGATACTACAATCAGACTCTTCCCAGTCTGAAATGGCTGATAAAAGGGAACAATAGACAGTATTTGATTGTAAATAAAATAGACTCTAGGCCAAGGGAACATTTAACAGGAATCCCAGAGTATGGGTACAGCTAAGATGTCAGTGACGATCAAGTAGACTTCTGGGTATAATAACGTAGATCGCCGCGCAGGAAAAAGGGACAAACAATCAGAATAACGATCTGCCTGAGAATCACCTATAGAATAAAATATGACTGACGACTGGAATTCGTATTTACAAGCGTATGTTCAAAAGTGGAATTTTCGCACGGAATCTGCTTGTATTCTGCGTCCCATTCTCCCACCGCATGATTACCGCCACCTTTGATTGTCACCGGTTTTGCCCTTCACACATCCCCCTATGTATCTGGCACTGAAGAAGAGCAATGAAAGACTCACCATCCCAGAGGAAGTCTCCAGGCGTTTTCTGGACCTCTTGTACAGACCGAGCACTCAAAGACATAAAACCTGACACATGAAAGTGAGAATTATTCAGACAGCGGAGAATAAAACACCAGCAATATATGTCTATTCCCACCCGTGCGTCCTCTCTCCTATCCCGGCTTCTTTATGGCTATTAGGGTATATTCACACGTAGCTTTTTCTGCATGTAAACGCCTACAAACAGATTCCCATTAAATTCAATGGGAAATACACTGTGCTGTTCACGAGACATATTTTTACGCTGCAGAATTTAAAAAAAATACCTCGTAAAAAGCAGCAGCATGTCACTTTATGAGGCGTTTTTGGAGCCAATTTGACACGATGAAAAAGGCTTCAAAAAAAGCTTCATGTTCAGCTTAAAAAACGCCTGGAAATCAAAGCCTGTTTTCCCTTAAAAACAGCGCCGTCATTTTCAGCCACTTCTTTTTGCACGTGTGAACATACCCTTAGTGTTCATTTCGCACTTCCACATTTCACTGTCTACACGGTAGAAATCAGGAGCAGGAGATATTGTTTAGAGCAGAGATCTCCAGCCGGTGGTTCTGCAGCTTATGCAAAACTACAAGTCCCATGATGGGATGTGTAGGAGAACCACAGGTTGGAGATCAGTGATCTGAGTCTTCAGCAGACAATTATAACCTTCTGCATACACTGGCAGCTCACAGCTCTGCTTTCCCGCAGATCACAGAACGCTCCATGTTTCTGCCCCATTTACTGTTTAGGTAACACTTATCAAGGTAAGGTGTGTAAAGGTGAACACCCACCAAACATATAGGACAGAATGTTCCCTGACTTCCACATAAACATGCATGTTATATCAATAGGAAGATAAGTGGCTGCCAGACACCCCTGTCACCGCTTATCTTTAGGTAATACAAAGGTACAATTCAACTGGTCTGATCTTTGTTTCCTCCGACATTTGAGCTGTCCCTATACACAGTAGAAATGATTGGCCTGATGAGGGTCAGAAAAAAGCTGCATTTCCATCTTCCAGCTTTCCCCTCAATGCCCCATGAACCCCCATGACTTCATACTCACCTGTCTCCGTATAAAAGAGGTTTGCTCAGACACTGCGTACAAGCTTCATGAAACCACTGGAGGCAGCGACAGCACTGAAGCATCTTCATGTTCCATCTGCGGGGGCAGAGATGTGTGTGTATATATCGATGTGTACATGGGATCATGCCCTCCTAATGCACCGTCCCTATGTTCGCGTGTCATACTTACTTTGCTGGACTCACCCGATCTAACTGCCCACCCTATCCCTTTGGATACCACCCCCCATCATTTCTTACTTACGCCATACTTACTCTCCAGGCCCCCCGCAGTAGCAGTAACACTGCTGTTTATTGGTTAGGTGCAGTGGTTCCCACTCTAAAGACTTCAGTTGATAGGGCAAAGACAGCTTCATCTGCAGCATGGAGCGTGCGTAGGGGCCCTTCTTGAGCGCGCCACCTCTCTGCAAGAATGACAGACAATAAAGCTGAAAGGCAGGAATCGTGGTGAGAATGGCAGGAAGATGCAGGACAACACTTACCTTGGTAGCCACCGCAAAGACACATTGTCTGCACATCCATGAGCTCCCTGCACTATCTGTATCGCATGGCACGCTGGGCACATGGCATTCCTGATGATAAGCTGCGAGACAGGGGGCAGAGCTCAGTTCCAGTAGTTTAGTCATAACCATGTAAATATATGTGACAATCAGGTCGTCCTCACTTACCGTGCTTACACTTAACACAATGTACAAGCTTATTGTCGGGGGTACACGCTTGTGAGTTGCAGACACAGCACAACTGCTCCTTTCCGGGCACAGCAGCTGAGGGAATGAAAAATGGGACATCTCAGCATCCAGGCAGGACACGGGAATCGGCCATCAATCATTAATAAGGGAATGAATGTGATTCTTACGGGGGAAGATGTCCTTCCAGAGCACGGAGAACTGGGAATTATCCTCAAAGCGAACTAAACACGTCTCCTGCGCACTGTCCACCTGCTCGTGGACCAGAGAAGGGAGAATAGCAGGGTAGATATAAAGTATATGGAAGGCAATCCATGACACCTACAACTCATATATATCTATACAATGATTGCAAAGATCTTTCTGGTCACCCATTGATTTTGGAACCCTCTCTGTTTCCCCTCTGCAGTTAGAAGTGATCCTTTGGTTCATTGTAACAGACAGCAATCATAACGAAATCTACTAATGTACATTGGGGACTTTGAGCCGTCCAGTAGTGTACCATTCGGAGCGCAGCTGTGAAGCCCCGTCCACTTTTTCAGACTTTTTCTCTTTAAAAGTGGTGCAGGGGCTTTATATTGAATGCCATATTGTTTAATTCGTATAAATGCATTGATAAATCTCTCCGTTTGTTTCATCCTATAGGTCTCCCCACCCACTGCTGCTGCTGTTTTGGGTGATTACTGTACATAGCGTGCAACACTATCATCGTCGTCTTCTCTGAAATATCTCATCTAATCTACTATACACGGCATTACTGTGACAGATATGTTTTTCACTGCTGAAGGAGGTGCGGCGATCCCCCAGCACCGGACTGTGGTATAGCAGAACCTGAGAGCACAGATGTCAATCACACTTTAGTCCCACCCACATTCTGCATTGTAAACACTAATATTAACATTTACCTTTTTGATGATGCCTAGATAAAGGAGTCCATCTGTCCAACGAGCTAAAACATCTTGACCCTCCCAAAAACGCGCCAGAGTCTGGAAGCGAGGGCGTTTCACCAGTGCCGGATTCACTCTCGGGCTGGCAGGAGTGGTACGGGTAGGTCTGGTCGAGGGCTCTCGCCCCTCCATCACATTGTAAAAAGAACCTGAAGTTACAGAAACAAAACAGGAAAAGGTTTCTAGAAGAACATCACTAACCGAAGAACCCAAGACCTCCCAAATATTATATGTAATACAAAGGGTTCAGATATGCGATGTCTGCAGTAAAGCTCAAAAACACAACCAAGTAAAAGACAATCTGTTATGGCTACACAGAAATAGAATAAGTCAACGGACCGAATACAGAGGAGCTGATAAGAGGATCTCTTCATTTGCCAGACGTTCTTAGGATCTGATAGTGGACTTGTCACTTATACACAGCAGTAGATCCCATTCAATCTTCAGTTAAAGGGGCCCTATAGTTCTAATATGGATGAGCGGGCAAATTTGTAATGTAAACACGTTGGCTGATGGGCACCCCACGACCACATCCACCGCACACTCAAAAACAGCAGTGAGAACGGATGAAGGACCGAGGCGAATGTTTCCATCACAGAATAGTACAATCATATAAGGAATGCTCCATTACTTTTCCCCTTCGCTATTGTTAGCGCCCGTTTTTTCGGACACATTTTTTGGCAGTGCAGATCCCCCTTGGCGATACATCCACACATTACAGTGAGCCGTCCGTCTACACCACAGCTGGAAATATTCCTGGCAAACGAGATCTTCAGTAGGATGAGGGGTCACTGCGTTTCACTGCTCAAGGTATTCTTCATCATGGTGTCTGTCACTGTTATGGGGGTATAATGGGTGCCGGTCACAGTTATTGGGGGTCTTGTGTCTGTCACGGTTATTGGGGGTCTTGTCTGTCACTGTTAATGGGGGCCCTGTGGCTGTTGCTGTTATTGGGGGTCTTGTGTCTGTCGCTGTTAATGGGGGCCCTGTGCGGTCACTGTTATTGGGTGGCATGTTTGTCACTTATTAGGGGTCTTGTGTTTGTTACTATTATTGGGGGTCCAGTGTCTGTCGAGGTTATTAGGGGTCCAGCTTTTGTCACTGTTTGTCATTGTCCGAGGGGGTCTTGAGGCTGTCAATATTAGGGCTTGTTCACATCAGCGTCGGGCTTCCGTTCTTTGGTTCCGTACGTCCTTTACATTGAAGGAGCCAATATACGTAAACTGAATGAAAACCACAGCTATTGTCGGTAATACAATTTATTTCAATGGTCGTGCTTCTGTTGCAGTGGGTTTCCGTTCTGTAAATTTTCAGGTTTGTTTTTTTGCGGAAACAATAGTGTAGTCGACTACGCTATTGTCTCGGCAAAAAAAAAAAACTTTACGGAACTGAAACAAACTGCAACTAAAGCACGACCATTAAAATCAATGGCAATGCAAACGGAAGTTATGGTTTCCATTCGGCTTTCCATTCATCGGTTCCTCCGACAGAAAATTTATTCGGAACCAATGAACAGAAGCCCGACGCTGATGTGAACAGTCCGTTATGGACATTCGCATTAGAATTGTGGTAAAATGGTGTAAAGGTTTTTGCGATAGTCGCAGGGTTCACAACTTTTTTCCTCAAAGGAATTGCAGTTAAATTGCAACCACAATTATGTCACAATCCACCGCAATTATCTGACGTAATGAAGCCCAAAAATTATTGGTACCTTAGCACTTCCCAGAAAAATTATTGTGAATTTTGGTAAACTGTCAAAAAGATTTGCCACCTCCGGTCTCAACTATTGACTTTGGAGTTTAAGGTGAAAATAGTGGACGTTATATACCAAGCTGGGACGGTTGGGGGAGGGGTGACACTGTACGTCCACTTCTGAACACCATTTTACATCCCTTTTGGAAACGTTTGTAAATATCTTGTACTGATTCAGTTACATCCTGTTTTATACTCCAGAGCTGGATTTGCAATTCTGCTGGTTGTCAATGCAGTCAGGAATCTTGTTGTCAGACATCGCTAACCAGTGTATAGCCAGAACCGTCATTCAATTGTGAAAATGCGCTGTATTCTGTGTTAGTGCAATTATTATCTTTTCCAAATAAATCCACGTATGCTCCACCATGATCCAGTGGTTGCCGTAGAGAGAGGTCAGGCTCTCAGCTCTGCTATATCTGCAAACACTGCACAATTCATGTCATGATATAAAGTCCAGAAGAGAAGGGGCCCGATAGCAAAGATTAAAATGGGCCTCCCAGTGTGGTGACAGTTCTTACACTCAAGACAGAAGGGCCGTGTGTTCCTTATCCACTCTTTCCACAACCCTTGAGTCAATAATCCGCCTTGTTTGAGAAGATTACAACTTCTCTGTAGAGGGGAGTCCTGTAATTACTCACTCTCTGCTAATGAGACAGCTCTGCTGTTCTTCTGCTATACTCTGCACTATCTGCTGCCTAGCATGGGAAACACAATCCCACCAAAGAGGAAAGGGAAAGAGCAGGGAGCAGTAGGGATAAGAGGCATGTGATGTGGAACGTTCCATACTACAGGGAGGGGGAGATAACCTGTGTTCAGTGTATGGGACATCACACAACAAAGATAAGTAACCTTGTCATGTGGACACAATTTTTAAAGATCCGAAAGCCCCTTTAATTATTTTTTAATAATGTACTTTGTGCTTCATTTGCTTGCAGTGAATGGAAACATTTATGGTTTACAACCAGAAGTTGAAATAAAGTTCTGATGGCACAGCTGCAGGGCACGTTACAAGAGAAAACTCTGACGTTTTTGCCACATATGTGTCGCTAAGAACAGAAAAATTTAAATAACGGCGCCAAACAGAACTCAGACTTTAATGGCTTTCGTCTGGATTCCCCAAAGAGAATAGCACCGCATGCTGTGCTATTTTGTCTGGGATTTTTTTACGGAATCTGCAACAGAGTTTTCTAAGGGCTCGTCTACACGTAACGGAATTGCTGCAGAAAATTTCTGCAGCAATTCCGTTGAAGGTAGCAGACATTACAGTGGCAAAAATGCACCATTTCCTGCATTTTTGACTGCAGAAAATGGTGCAGAATTTTGCTGCGTTTTTCAGTGTTGGGAGATGGTGACGTCTCCTCTGAAAAACGCAACAATTCAGTCACTTTCCGCAGCAGGAATGGACGTGCTGCGGCACGAAAAATACGCACCGCAGGTCAATTTCTGGCCAGAATTGTTACGCACCCGCTTTGCTGCTACTGTATTCTGCTGCGTATTTTCCATTCGCAATTCCAGACGGAAAATATGCAGCAATTCGCTACGTGTGGACGAATCCTAACACGGAAAACTGCACATTTTTCTATGTGGTTCTTGGCTGCAGTTTTTATAGATTAAACAAGAAAACAGGTAATTCACCTGTAAAAAAACATGCGTCCAAAAACAAATAAGAAAAAAATGCCGAAATTGTTGCTGTGCAATTTGTAATCATATGACGAACTACCAGTAAGCTTCGGAATCACCCATAGGGTACCCACACAGAGAGGATTGGTTATGGATTTTCTGTCCGAATTTGCCCAGCATAATACTGAATTTGTTGCATGCGGATTTTGCTGTGGATTTACCACGAATTTCGCCCCTTCTACATTGAAAAGGGTGAAAATTTGTGGTGAATCTGCAGCATAATTTTCACGTAACAAATGTACATTTTGAATGGTCCTGCCCACTGACAGTAAGCAGAGATTTTGACAACTGCAAGGAACGGAAACACAGAGTCTTTCAGAAAGTTAAGAAATGCACGTCTGTATCGTTATGACATCTTTGCGCATTTCCTCTCTCGTCTACTCCAGTTTGACTTCGGGCTAATCATTCTCTGAATAACAAGTGAGATTAATTGACTTATTGCATTAAGTGAACGATACAGTTTTGACAATTTATAAAATCGTAGTTGAATGAAGTCAAAATATGTTCACAAATGATGCGCAATGTGATGAGTCACGTGCGGTGATGAATGCGTCTTCGGCCACGTATCGCGGGACAGAACGTCACAACGACAAATGTCAGGTATTAAAGGTGCAAACCATCCGTCAGAGAGGAAAGCGGAGCACACAATTCTGGAGCGTTTATTCAGAATCACATCCCACGCCCCGACGTAACCTACGGGACGCTGGGAACAATGGACGAGCTCGTAATAAGGATTGCACCTTTAATATTACACTGGGTCGGAAGCGGCGGTATGAAAAAAAAACAAAAAAAAAAAACTTTATGTAAAGACAATCATACAGATGACACAACGCCATGAATAAATGATAAGATGGAGTCTGATCCGACACAGTACAAGACAGTGAAACAGCAAAGAGAGGAACAGCGGAGGCCACGCTTCTCCATGTTTCCCGCTAACACCTCACCCGGTTATTCTACGTCCTCCCACGTCTTCCCTCACAGGTTAGAGATAAATGTTGATTAAATCCCCAAGTGACTGGCAGCCGAAGGGTAAATTCACACACGGCATGCTGTTCGTCGCGGCTTTCAAATTTATTGTTCGTGGCGGCGTGGCATTGCGTGTAAAACTGTTGCATTGTGCGGCCATTAACGGACACTTATGGCCGCACAATGTAGCAAACAGCAGTTTTACACGCCGCACCGCGCGGCCATTAATAATCAATATGAAAACCGCGTTAAGCAGCAGGTCGGCGCTGTTTTCTGTCCGTGTGACCTGACCCTGAATGTATGTAAAAAAGAGGATCCCTCCGCAGTATTTATACTCCCTGCCCCCTCTCGCACTCAATTTTGTAGGTTTTTACGAGTGTCTATCTCAAATAAACGTTTTCTTCAAGGCGATTGTATAAAATTCGACCAACCGACTTGACCAACAGAATTTTCAGAAAATATCAGACGCAATCAGGAGCGCTGAGAAAAGCGTATCTGTGAATGGCCGACTAGTCTCAAAACACTCCTCAGACGACCTGTCGTCCTCTTGGCCAAAAGCCACATAGCGGGACGCGTCTTCAGAACCCCACCCCCTCACCGCATAGATTATACCACAAGGTTACCCCGTGGCTTTCGCAGGACACTAAAATCTTTGTGACTCCCAAACCGGGCCGGAACGCTGCGTCTGAGGCGATGTTCTCACCGTATCCGTCATGGAATAGGTCACAAGACTAAAAAATTGCACACGACGGATAAGAAAAGTTTCCATGGGTCGTATCAGTTCTCCATCCATCACACATCAATGGATCAGAGAACATCGCAGTGAAACGTTGTTTTTTTCATCCATTGTTTGTAAATTAACACGGAACAAAACAGCGTCACCGGCGCATCTACTGCAGATCTCACAATATCCGTCGCCGCAATGGAAAACGAACGCATTTTCAAACAGAATCCGATGACGTTTATGGGGTCTGCTTCTCTCATTTGGTGGCAGTAGCCGACAGAAATGGTGGAAAATGGCGAGCGACGGGAACTGACCCTACGCAGAAGCGCGGGGTAGAAACCTGGGCCGCCAGACTCACCGCAATGGACCCATAAACATCAAAATAAAAAACAAAAAGGGAGGAAAAATGACGTCACGTGAAAAATAATTTACCGATGCTGATGTACATTAATTATCGCATCTCAACATCGAATCCCATCACTATTACCGGAATCTATAAGCTCCTATAGGTTCTCCATCCCTGCCGTATATGGTCATGTATGTATTATCATCCTCCGATAATGCAGAAACGTGACTGCAGAAACCACAACGCAGCTCCATGACACCAGCCAGATCCCTAACCCCGTCCATTACCTGCTGATTAAGCAGCCTCACTAATTAGCATTGCCTGCTCATTTGCATACATTTGCATAATGTCCTATAAGAAAAGTGTGCAGTGTCCTGTCAGCGCTGAGGACCTCGAGTCACTTCATGAGCCATTAAAGCGTCCTTCTCCCTGACTTAACCCCTTCATGCTCGGCTAAAATTCCGTCAGGAGCGGAAATTAGCGCCGGATCATTAACCCAAGCTCCGTCCTTCGGAGATAATTTTTCTCCCACGGCCTCTCCTGCTCCCGCCCCCCTGTCCTGATAATTGGCCTCTGCTATTCCTCTCATACGGTGCTCCCCTCACCCCGGGGTCCCCTCAGATTCCTCCCCCGGCTCCTCCTCTTCTTCTTCCTCTCACAGTGGCTCGGTGTCTTCCTCCCCCGCCTCTCCCGGGGGGGTCCGGGCAGGAGCGCGTCCTCCTCCTTCTTATCCTCGGGCCGCACCTCGGCCCGAGTGACGCAGCAGCCTAAAGGCAGGAGGAGTTAGGCAACGACCCCGGCGACGTCACCACACCCACCCCCGGAGCCAGCCAATCGGAACCGTTTGATTAAAGAGGAGGCATATACCTGTTCCATCTATTTTTTCCCTTTAGAAGTGGGCGAGGCTTGTTAGACGTCAGTCACGTTCAGTGCCAGCCAATCAGCGAGCGTAGTTAGAAAGCGGGAAAACCCTGAGGTACATAGGAGCCAATTAGGATGAGTAAATTAAATAGATTCATGGAGTAGTAGATTGTCTAATTTCTGGCAGGAAAACCAACAGCCAATCACTAGAATTTCTAATTTTCTATGCTTACTGTGTCTGTTATGATATGTTTAGGGGAGCTAACATTTCTTCCTGGAAGTAAGAGTATAAATGTGTTTACATGACAGGTCTACTTTTAGAAAGGTTTGTTATAGTAGGCATCATTTAAGTTGTTTAATATCAACCAATCAGAGCTCAGTTTACATTTTTTTTCATTTTAAATTTGTCTGGAAAAATGAAAATTCTCCTGTGATTGGTTGCTATGGGCAATAAAGACCGTTTTAGTAAATAAATCTGCCATTATAGACTATGGGGCCTTACAAAGGATGTCACAAAACATTATCATTCTGCAAGCGCCATCAATTCCATTTATTGAAATTCTGCAAGTACAGAAACAAATTGTAATCAGAGACATAACAGGCACCACACCCCCAATAAATAACAAACAACCCCTTCAGGACCGGCCTGTATTTTGGGTCTTTAGGCAGGTGCACACGGCCAAAATCACCCCCGCATGCAGTGGCGATTGTCCTCACAATTTTGCCAGTAATACCACAGTCTTAGAACCCCTGCACACGACCGTGCCCGTAATTATGGGCACGGCCGGCGTCAGACACTCGCATTTGCGGGCCGTGCTCCGATTATAAAGTATAGGAGCACGGTCCGAAATATAAAAAAATAGGACATGTCCTATTTTTTACAGAAACTTTCTACGGCCTGGACACCTTCCCGTAAATATATGGGTGGTGTCCGTCGGCCTTTGAAATGAATGTGTCCGTAATTATTGAAACCGTGCAGTCATGCGTTACCCACGTGGGCGCAGTTTCGGCCTCATGCGACTGCCGCTCCGTATGTCCTCGCCCTCAGGACGAAGCATTTTCTTTTTCACCAGTGATAACCTTTTTATTTTTCCATCGATGTAACTCTAAAAGACCTTGTTTATTGCGGGATGACTCATATTTTTTAAAAGAACCATTTTGGGGTACATATAAATTATTGGCTAACTTTTATTATTTTTTGGGTGGTGGAATGGGAATTTAGCCATCGCTCCTTGCAGGTTTTTTTAGACCGTTCACCGTGCAGTTTAAAAAAAATGCGTTAACTGTATTATTATTTTTTTTACTAGTTTTTATTTTAATAAACTTTATTAAAATGCATTTAATAATTTTTTAGTTCCATCGGAAGACTTCACAATGTGATCGCTTCAATATTGCTTTGATGTACTCAGAATACCATTATTGCCTGTCAGTGTAAAACTGAGGCTAAACTAGGCATGTAGACATGACAGGCCTGGGGGCATTTGTTAGGTCCCTGGCTGCCATGACATCCACTGGCACCCTGCCATCACATTGGTGGAGTGAGAGAGTGTGCTCCTTCCCATCTTTCTAACAACTTAGATGCCGCAGTCACTATGGACCGTGGCATCTAAATAGTAAAACTTCAGGGATCGGAGTTATCTCCGATCCCGGCCATTACGCAGCTGACATCCAGCGTATGGAGCGAGCTCATCCCATGAGCCCACTCAATATCCCCCCCCCCCTTACGAGATGACATATAGTTACATAATGGTGCTGAATGGGGTTAAAGGGTTCTCCCACCATAGGATATGCCATCACTTCCTAATTGGTGGGGGTCGAACTGCTGGAACCCCCAGAATGAAGAGGCTGTAGCGCGAATTCAGGCTCCTTCACTGTTTTTCCCTTCACAGCAAAACTCACATCCACCTGCTGTACACGGATCTACAGCACAGCCCCAATTCAATCGAACAGCAGGAGGCCAGGAGCGCCGTTGTGCAGGAAAACTGCTGACAGGACACCAGTTCCTTCATTTTCGGGATCAGTCGGGGTCCTGGAGATTAGACCTCCACCGATCAGAACATTAACGCCTTCGCACACCTGGGTGTAAATGAACATCCAGGGGAGCAGTAACTTCGCGCACCTGGGCGTGCAGTTACGTCCGCGCGGCGCTACACTGTAGCGGCGGTTAACTGTGCAGGGTGTCTGTCCTGCTCTCCATGTTGCCGATCAGCGGCTCATCGCTGCTGATTTTTGCAATTAACCCCTGAGATACGGTGGTCTCCGCATTTAAGAGGTTTAGAGCAGATCGGCACCCCCCACATGACTTTGCGGGGGCCGCCGATGGTTTTCACGGGCTGCCATGTCAGAGTGACTGTCACGTCACAATGACAGTTGTAATACATTACACTACATAGGTAGTGTAATGTATTCCAGCAGCGATCAGCGATGCAAGTCTTCATGCCCTCTGGTGGGACAAGTAAAAAAAAAAGATAAAAATGTTTTGAGAAAGTGTGAAAAGAAAAGTTATAAGTTTCATAAACAAAAAATGCTTTTTTTCCAATAATAAGTCTTTTATTATAGGAAAAAAATGAACACGTTAAAAAAAGTACACATATTTGGTATCGCCGCGTTTGTAACAACCCAAACTATAAAACTATAATATTATTTTTCCCACACGGTGAACACCGCAAAAAAATAATTAAAAAAACAATGCTAGAATCACTATTTTTTGGTCACCACCCCTCTCAAAATATAGAATAAAAAGTGATCAAAAAGTCGCATGTACCCCAAAATAGTATCAATACAAACTACAACCCGTTCCATAAAAAACAAGCTTTTTGACTGAAAAATAAAAAAGTTATGGCTCTCAGAATATGGTGACACAAAAAATTATTTTTTTTATAAATAAGTGATTTTATTGCGCAAACGCTGCAAAACATAAAAAAACGATATACATATGGTATCGCCGTAATCGTACCGACCCGCCGAATAAAGTAAAATTGGCATTTATAGCCCAGAGTGAACGGCGTAAAAAAAAAAGAATAAAAAACATTGTCAGAATTGCTGGTTTTTGGTCACCTCGCTTGCCAAAAGATTTAATAAAAAGTGATCAAAAAAATCGCATGTACCCCAAAATGATACCAATGAAAACTACAGATTGTCCCGCAACAAATAAGCCCTCACACGGCTCCGGAGGAGAAAAAATAAAGAAGTTCTGTCTCTCAGAATATGGCGACGCAAAATGTGCAGTGTCCAAAAGTGGATAAGATCTGGCACCATTTATCAGTGCGACACTGACCACATATCTGCGGATTATTATTTATTTACCCCATTATTACACCCTCCTATTATGCCCCTCTTGTACTCCGCACAGATTACATATACCCCCACAGTATAAACTGAAATACGAGTAAAACGCCAAACAGAACTACTACCAAGCAAAATCTGCGCTCCAAAAGCCAAATGCCGCTCCCTCCCTTCTGGGCCCTACAGCGTACCCAAACAGCAGTTTACACCCACATATATGGCATCGCCATACCTGGGAGATGCCGGTTAATATTTTATGAGGTATTTGTCTTCAGTGGCACAAACTGGGCATAACATATAGTGCACTAAAATGGCATATCAGTGGAAAATTGTAATTTTCACTCTGCACCATCTGCTGCGCATTAACCCCTTCGTGCACCATGACTTAGTAGCAGGTCGTGGTGTGGGGGGTGACGTATGGAGCGGGCTCACGCACTGAGCCTGCGTCATGCTCTGCGGGTGTCAGCTGCGAATCACAGCTGACACTCGGGACTAACGGACAGGAACAGCGATCGCGCTGTTACAGGAGCCTGTAAAAATGACAATATACTGCAATACATTAGTATTGCAGTGTATTGTACCAGCTATCTGCTGATTGCTGGTTCAAGTCCCCTAGGGGGACTAATAAAATGTGTAAAAACAAAAGTAAATAGTTATTATTAGTCAAAAAAATATATATTTAAAGTCCAAAAAAAACAACTATTCCCAGTAATGTAAAAAAAAATAAAAAAAAGTACACAAAATTGGTATAAGCTGCGTCCGTAAAAGTCAGAACTATAACAATATACCATTATTTAACTCGCACGCTGTTTTTTGGTCACCTTGGCTCTATTAAAAAATGTAATAAAAAGTGCTCAAAAAGTTGTATATCCCAAAAAATGGTACCAATAAAAACTACAGCTCGTCCCGCAAAACATAAGCCCTCACACCACTCTATTGACCAAAAAATAAAAAAAGTTATGGCTCTCAGAATGTGGTGAAACAAAACAATTTATTTTTTTAACAAATAGTTTTTACTTTGTACAAGTAGTAAAATATAAATCAAACTGTATAAATTTGGTATCACCGTACTAGTATTGAGTCGCAGAAAAGTTGTAGTTTTTACTGCATAGTGAAAGCAGTAAAAACAAAACCCAAAAAACAATGGAGGAATCTCAGTTTTTTTCCAATTTCAGCCTGCAAAGAATTTTATTTTCAATTTCTCAGTAGATTAAATGGTACTTTAAATGGTGTCAATTGAAACTGACACCCAAAAACCATGTCAGCTAAATTTGAGCTCCAAAAGCCAAATAGCGCTCCTTCCCTTCTAAGCCCCGCTGTGGGTCCAAACAGCAGTTTATGACCACATAACATACAAAAAAAAAAGTTGATTTTCACCTTTACAGACTAATTCCAATGGATTCAACAAAACAACTGTGGGGTCAAAATGCTAACTATACCCCTAGAAAAATTCCTTGAGGGGTGTAGTTTCCAAAATGGGATCACTTTTGGGGGGTTTCCACTGTTTTGATCCCTCCAGTGCATTGCAAACGCAACATGGCACTGAAAACTATTCCAGCAAAATCAGAAATCCAAAATCCAAATGGTGCTCATTCTCTTCTGAGCCCTACTGTGAGTCCAAACAGCAGTTTATTACTACATATCGGGTATTACTGTAGTTGGAAGAAATTGCTTCACAAATGTTGGGGTGTTTTTCTCCTTTATTCCTTGTAAAAATTAAACATTTCTAAATTTTTTCATAAAAAAAACTAGATTTTCATGTTCACATACTAATTCAAAAATTTTTTGCATTAAAACGGTGGGTTCAAAATCCTAACTATACACCTAGATATATTCCTTAAGGGGTGTAGTTTCCAAAATGGGGTCACTTTTGGGGGGTTTCCACTGTTTTGGCACCACAAGACCTCTTCAAACCTGACATGGTGCCTAAAATATATTCTAAAAAAAAAAAGGAGGCCCCAAAATCCTCTAGGTGCTCCTTTGCTTCTGAGGCCGGTGTTTCAGTCCATTACCGCACTAGAGCCACATGTCGGATATTTCTAAAAACTGCAGAATCCGGGCAATAAATATTGAGTTGCATTTCTTGGGTTAAACTTTCTGTGGTACAGATTTTTTTTTATTACACATGAATTTTGGTAAAAAAAAATGAAATTTGTAAATTTCACCTCTACTTTGCTTTCATTCCTGTGAAACGCCTAAAGGGTTAAAACACTTTCTGAATGCTGTTTTGAATACTTTGATGGGTGCAGTTTTCAAAATGGGGTGATTTATGGGGACTTTCTAATATATAAGGCCCTCAAAACCACTACACAACTGAACTGGTCCCTGAAAAAATCGCCTTTTGACATTTTCTTGAAAATGTGAGAAATTGCTGCTAAAGTTCTAAGCCTTGTAACGTCCTAGAAAAATAAAAGAATGTTCAAAAAACGATGCCAATCTAAAGTACACATATGGGGGATGGTAACTAGTAACTAATTTGTGTGGTATTACTATTTGTTTTACAAGCAGATGCATTTAAATTTAGAAATTTTTGCACATTTTCTCTAAATCTTGGTGTTTTTCACAAATAAATATTGAATTTATCGACCAAATTTTTTTCACTAACATAAAGTACAACATGTCACGAGAAAACAAACCCAGAATCACTTGGATAGGTTAAAGCGTTCCAAAGTTATTTCCACATAACGTAACACGTCAGATTTCAAAAAATCGGCTTCGTCCTGAAGGCCAAAACAGGCTCAGTCCTGGAGGGGTTAAGGCATATTTTAAGATGGGAATACCCCATTAGGACTAACATCAACCAAATGCAGCTGAGTAGATATTGCTCGGGGACTCCATGGGGACCCAATGTTTCCAACCTTTTGCAGACTTTTGCCCACGTTTATCAGAAGTCATGTAATTTTAGCCAATTTAAAGCTCGTCAGATTTTTTAGTGATCTGCCCCCATGATCTGTCACAACATACATCACTGCCATTCATTTTCACACTGGCCAAAATGATTGCCCCATAATCATAAAAAGAGAATAGAAATAAAATGCACAAAAACAGATTAGGAAAAAAGTGTGTGTCAATGTAGATTTTTAATTAGTATAAAATAAAATAAATAATGGGTCTGTCCTGATGACTTGGGTATAGAATAAAGCAGAATAAATGTCAATCATTTACTATAAACCCCTCAACAATCTAAAATGAACAGGGTCTATACTTATGTACCTTTTCAAGATCCAGTGGAAATATATAAATTAACCCTTTTATCACTGGTTGTTTTTTATGGTCCTAATGTCCAGAGTGAAATTCCACCTTTTGGAATGCTGCATTTTAAATATTTATTTTTTCTAATTCTGACCAAACATTTACATTACATTGATAACATGTCAGCAATCTCATGTGGATCCCAATAATGCTCTATATCGCCACCTGGTGGCCGGAAATCATATGACCGCAGGTAAGCGCTCTGTGCAGCTGTCAGTCTTTGTGAAGAGGAAGAAGAGCTGCAGAGACGAACAATAACCCACAGCATACAGCAGATCCAGCAGTATCAGTGATCCACAGAGAGATCTCCATGATCTCCAGTAGTATCAGTGATCCACAGGGAGATCTCCATGATCTATGCATGCAATGTAGCCTACAAGCCCTGGCTCTACTATAGTCACAGTGTAATGCAGGAGGTGGGTATCCTGGGAGGAAGAGGAAGTGAGGACAGTGATGATGATGGTGATGATGGGAGAGTGATTATAGGAGAGCTCTCTATGATTTATAAAGTGGAGGGGATGTGTATTGTGTTTACAGGCAGCAGTCGGGGAGCAGCTCATCTTACAGGTCTGTGCATTTACTATGAGGGTATATACAAACATGTAGTAACCCTGCACAACACCTAATGTCACATTCACTTCACTATAAATGCAAAATATCTGCAGAACGCTTAGACTAGTCATAAAAACATAAAAGATGCTTGAAAGTCTCATAAAAATGGGATTTTCATATTACTCAATGGAGGATAAAGGTTATAAAACTGCTGGAAAATTCCAGCAATCTTGCATTTAAAAAATGAATGAAAGAAATTGCTATCTAGTCTGATAGCCATAGGGATTTTCAAGCAGTGCAGTGTATTAGCAGCAATTGTCCATACAACATTTGAGTCCTAGCCCTATGCGATCTGTCTCAATTCAAGTAGTTATAATCTATAGAGCAGAGGTCCCCAACCTTTTGGACCTTGTGAGCCACAGGGTCGCAAACCACAGTGCAAACATGGCAGAAATCAAGAAAGTGGTACAAGTGGTATTTTATGTTTTAAGCGGTACGTACAGAAGAAAATATGCGTTATGCCATCTAAATTGGCGCGGTTCAGAGGTTAGGATATGTTTTCAATGTAGTCAATTTGGAAATCTTATTGTAGTCAATGCATATGCACATAACTCAGGGATCCTATCGCGAGCCACCCAACTGGAGGTCACAAGCCACATGTGGCTCCCAAGTCACTGGTCGGGGACCTCTGCTATAGAGAGATAAAATGCACAAATGTATTGTTTGAATGTATCTAAAAATGAAATGACTTTGCATTTGTTCTTAATTAACAATATCCTATCATTTTGTGTATTCTCTCCCTATGCAGACCTATGTGTCTCCATGGTTACAGACTACAAACAAACCCTGTGTAGTCTGATCCTGCAGTCATGTGATATGCCCCTCTGCCCTGTTCTACTGAGGAATACAATGATATTCCTTTCATTTCACATCCAATATTTAAGAAATCTGATAATCCAGCAATTGTTTCCAAGACAAAATTGCATTTTATTCTTAAATTTGACAAAAGCAGAGAACAGAGGGAACCTATATTGTATTAGGATTTTATTTGAGGCTCTTCAGCTCTCTTTATGAAATACCCCCCTTCCCCCATATTAGTCAACTTTCCCACAGGAGATTCAACAACTCAGATATACTCAGGACGACAAAAACCGTATCCATTATTATTAATGCCCGTTCATGAGTACATGCAATAATTAAAAAATTTTTGTATTTCTTTCTTTTCAAGGTCCTGAAGATGTCATGATTGTTATGTTGATTACTGTAGTCACATCTCTATATATGTGGATGTAGGATCAAGACATTCAGAGCTCTGATTCTTAACAGTGGAAGATTTGGTGAAAACCAAGATGAATAAGTCAAAAAATGTTGATAAGTCTGTGGAGATCCCATGTAAGACAAGACAAGATGGACTGCCCAAGAGCCGAGATAGAAGAATCATGACCTTGGTGAGACCACCACGTGACAAAACAACTGGATCCATAGTGACTCCAGAGAGAAGAGGCAGACCAACGTTAAGTAGACCTGGCAATGGTGATGTCCTAAACAAAGAAGCATTGGAAAGGCCCTGTACTAACATAGATCAAAGTATTGAGGCATCAGAGAAGAGAAAACAAAGGAGTTGTCCAAGAAGCCCTCGAAAATCCTCAAAGAACGAAGAGTTGATGAGCTCCCCTGGTGACTCATCTGAAGATGTGGAGATACCTGAGAAGCAGGAGAGACGTAGGCCATTCCTACGTAAGGATGGGACTGTGAACTTACTAAGAAAAGGAGAGAGAGGAAGAGAAGAAGCAGAACTCATAATAAAAAGGAGTCGAGGGAGGCCTCTAGGAAGCACCAGGAATAAGATTCAGACAAGATTGAGACCCTTCAACACTGACTCGCTTACACTGGTAGGAGAGGGAAATTGGAGGGCAGGTTCACTTGAAACTTGCATGCTCGTACAGCCATCTTTGGCTTATAGAGGGGGGTCTTGAGTAGATGGGACAACTTTAAGTCTTAGATAGAAATCCTCTTTAACCTAATAATCACCTCAGATTTACAGTTTTTTTTTATTCTTTCAGGATGATAATGAGCCTTCTACCACATTCCCAACACAAAAAAGAGGAAGAGGGAGACCCCGAAGAACCAAGCTCCTTATTGATCAGACTTTAGATGAGTCAAAGAAGAAAATTAATAAGAACGATCGTATTATGGCCAAAGGGAAGACAAGATTAGGAAAAGAAACCAGGGCGAGAAAGAATGTAACCAAGGAGACGGTGAAGAATGTGGAGGAAGCCATTCTGGGGGTGAAGAAGACCATGCCATTACTGGAGAGGAGTAGACAGGGAGAGAAGAGGAAGATGATGGTCAGCCTCACAGACATTATCGGTGAAATTAAAGATGACAATGAGTCTACGGAGGACGCAATGATGGTAATATGTAAAAATCAACAGATGCTAGAAAAACATGGAAATGTGTAGACTGTATGCTGTAAACCATAGCACAGGGGGATGCTGGGAGTTGTAGTTTCACTACAGCTGGAGAGCCACAGGTTGGATACTATTTCTGTCAGATGTTGGTCATTTTCTCCAGTGCCATAGACCAGGCAGTGAGTCACGAGACATTATAACAGGAAGGTATTTCTCAATGACAGACCCTCCGTCCCTTGTGTTCTGTAGCATTCGTAGGATGACAATGGAGTAGTAACACTTAGTATTACTGATTAAAAATCTTTTTTAACATAATTCACAGAATCCAATGAGATATTTAACATCCATGTCTAATGTCATCTTGTAGGAGAAAAAACAACGAGGACAACCTAAAAAATACGAATCCGAGATAGAAATCGGTGGACAGGTCAGTTTATCCTCCTCTTTTTAGATTTGTTGTTGTCTCTTGTATCTGATATATGTTTTCCTGGTTTCTCATCTTATAGGGTATGTTCACCTTTGAACACTAAATTACACTGTACCTACAATTAATCTACATAAAAAGTCACTTTGTGAATAAATGATAATACTTATCCTGTACTGATCCTGAGTTATATCCTGTATTATACTCCAGATATGCACTCACTATTCTGCTGGTGGAGTCACTGTGCACATACATTACATTACTTATCCTATACTGATCCTGAGTTACATCCTGTATTATACTCCAGAGCTGTACTCACTATTCTGCTGGAGAAATCACTGTGTACACACACATTACTTATCCTGTACTGATCCTGAGTTACATCCTGTATTATACTCCAGAGCTGCACTCACTATTCTGCTGGTGGAGTCACTGTGTACATACATTACATGACTTATCCTGAACTGATCCTGAGTTATATCCTGTATTATACTCCAGAGCTGCACTCACTATTCTGCTGGTGGGGTCACTGTGTACATACATTACATTACTTATCCTGTACTGATCCTGAGTTACATCCTGTATTATACTCCAGAGCTGCACTCACTATTCTGCTGGTGGAGTCACTGTGTACATACATTACATTACTTATCCTGTACTGATCCTGTGTTACATCCTGTATTATACTCCAGAGCTGCACTCACTATTCTGCTGGTGGAGTCACTGTGTACATACATTACATTACTTATCCTGTACTGATCCTGAGTTACATCCTGTATTATACTCCAGAGCTGCACTCACTATTCCGCTGCTGGAGTCACTGTGTACATACATTACATTACATGAACAGAATAAAGAAAATGACATTGCATATGATGTTATCATTAAATTAATCAGAGAACATTAATTTGTCTCTAGTTGCCTGATGAAGGTCATTGTGTTACTGTGAAGTGTGAGGAAGCAATAAATGAGGACTCTCTGCCCCAGACAGACGCACAGCCCTCCCAGGATCCAGAATGGGTTAAAGAGCCTGTACATGGAGAAGGTAAGAATATAGCACGCAGTTATACACAGCAGTGGCCATCCATGATGTTCATTCTTCACAGTGGCAAGGTTGTATATGTCCAGTGCCCAGAGCAGACATGAACCTGACACCTCAGTGGAGGGAGTTCTGCTGCATATATAGAATTCATATTTTCTTGCATTACTCTGTTACAGATGTAGTTGACTCACAGGACACCAGTTCAGTGACACAGTGGGTCCAACCTCCGCGTTCTCATGGTTCAGAGCACCTTGACTTCCAGCAAGTTCTCCTCGAAGAGTTGTCAGAGTTCAGGTCTCAACTGACCAGAGAGCTGGAGGCTGTAAGGGGAGAAGTGCGAGAAGGGGCTGAGTTGGTAAGATCAGCCATTGCTGGAGTGTCTGCTGAGATTCAACGGCTTGGCTTAATCCTTCACCCCCTAGTCAACTTTTTCAGTGCTATGAATTTATCTGCCCAGGAGTCAAATTGTTCCCCTATGACTGCTTTGTTCTGCCCTCAGCAGGGCGGGCCACCTGAGGGCACTACAGATACTCCTCAGCCGTCAACACAGTCTATAGATACTTCTACTTCTCCCAATGGGGAAACCTCATCTTTTTGTGTCTCATCTCATGACTTGTCTGGAGAATCTCTGCCGGTAAAGTCTCGTCTAGTAAAAAAGGAAGACCTTTTGGATGGGGATCGGCCGTGTACATATCAAACTCAAACCATCAATTCATTACAAGAGGACAATTCATTTCTCCCTCATCTTGATTCACCCAAACTA
Organism: Rhinoderma darwinii; assembly: GCF_050947455.1. Taxonomy (NCBI): domain Eukaryota; kingdom Metazoa; phylum Chordata; class Amphibia; order Anura; family Rhinodermatidae; genus Rhinoderma; species Rhinoderma darwinii. The sequence goes on along the minus strand of NC_134694.1, from coordinate 115,499,725 downwards.
TTGTCTACAAGGTCTTTCCATAAAACCACTTCTCCGGACATTCCCGATGTATGTGCAGATGTTCCTGACACTAGAACACATCTTACAAACTCTGTAGACCGTCATGAAGTAAACTCAGCGGTTACAGATACTTTCCTTTTGTCCGATCAGAAAGCAGGCGCTATTTGCTCCTCAGGATCTTCATGTGAGTCTTCTCCAGTCACCTCTCACAATGTCCTGGACAGGTCTTACCTCTCCAAGTCGATTTCCTTCAGTGTTCCTCCTGACAGATATTCACCTGCCTCAACATCTGCTCTCTACTATAACCAAGACCAATCCACCATTAGGTCTCCTCATGAGAATTCTTTTCAATTAAACCCTACAAACCCTCTACAAAGCCCGGATTACTCTGAAAGAGGCCACCATCTAGCTATGCCTCATACTCAGTCTTCTGGCCATTCCCTGGAAAATGTTGGACCCCCATTAGCAGAAAGTGACACTCTTTTATGCCAAGTAGTAGATATGCCAGGTCTCACAACACCCTTTGTAACTTTGCCACAGTCCTTTACCGGCAACCCATGCTTGATGTCAGTGGACCAGTCGGTGGACTTTGAAGGGAACTCTTCAAAGCAAGATTCATTCCAGTTATCACAAGACTTTCCTGAGATTTCACATTCGTCAGAAGTTCCCGTTTTTGCACAGTCAACATGTTCACTTTCACAAGCGTGTGCACAAATGCCGCAGCCTCCTCCCATTTCAATCCTTTCACACACGGCTTTGTTGCAGTCCGAGAGGGATTTTGCCCAAATGTTGCAAGGAGCCTCTGACTGACATTACTTCTACAGGGCAAATTAATGGACGGCATTGCTTAACTTTTGTCCTGATCCTCTTCATTTATCAATTTTTTTAGCTCTTTACTTCGAATGCTCCCTGTTTTTTACTAGTTTTATGATCGTTGTGTTGTGTTTTTTTAAGATGGATTCCCTGTTGGATCCTGGTAAAGGGGGATTTCCATGTAAGACATTGACGGCATATCCACTGGATATGTCATAAATTTCTGATAGATGCGGATCCCAGCTCTGGGATATGCACCTATGTCAAAAACGAGGGACCCGCAATCCCCTTCCCACCTGGTTAGGCAGCCGCCATGTCCAAGTGGAGAATGAATTGAGAGGTGGCCATGCAGCTCTCTCCATTCACTTCTATGGGAGTTGTGCCTGTTTCCATAACTGCCATGGAACAGAATGGAGAAAGCAGCACACAGGCACGGCCACCTCTCCATTTATTCTCCACCTGGATGCGGTGACGCTTCACCAGGCAAGAAGGGGGTTGGTGGTCCCCCATTCTCGACATAGGTACAGATCCCAGAGATAAGACCTGCATTTATCAAACATTTATGGCATATTCCTTGAATATGCCATAAATGTCTTAGATGGGAGTACTCTCATTGTCCTTGTCATTGAATTCCGATAAGGATAAATATTTGATGTCACTTTTATGTTGTTTTATTAGTCATGTTTTATTCGTAAAGTTTGATAGTTGTTTAATAAATGAGATGTTAATTCTTCGTTGTCGTTTTTTATTATATTTTTTTAACTTAAAAATGTCTGGTGGAGATGTGCCACTGAATACACTATACTGCTCCTTACAGTTGCCTCAATATTTATTGAAAAAAATTCAAGTCTTACCATATTTGAAGTGAAGTGATTGGAAACAATAAGAAGAGATGTTTGCATTATTGACTCCGGGGATGCGCGCTGTCATGTGGATGTGTTTCGTCCTTATAAACTAATCCAAGTTGGCTCAGGGACATGGCTGGTAGTTATATACAGAATAGAGAGACATGAATAGAGAGGAAGAATTTGTGCATTCTTGAATACAGGAGTGTGCATCTCCGAAGAATCAGATCTTCTGATTGGGGTTAAGACAAAAGGGGTCTGAGACCGTAATGAAATAGTGTCCGATAGGCTGAAACTGGGGCAGGGAAACAATTTTGGCTATGTACCCATCTCAGGGGTTGCTGGGGATGAGGGTCTGGAGAGCTGTGATCGGTATACAGAAGCAGAATTACGACAGCTTGTATTTTAGAAAGTTGCACACTGTCAAAATGCCAGCCTTTGGCCCAGCTTAGTGGACTTAAATAGAACAAAAAAATATTTGTTTAGTGAAATCCTGTATCTTAGAAAATAAATATCAGCAGCACAACCAGCAACCAGACCATATGGACCACATAGCAATCCCAACTTCAGGGGGGTGCTCGCAGAAGATAGTCCCAGTCCAGGGGAAATAGCAGATCCAAATAAAGGGAAGGAAACCGCAGCACTCCAGTGGAAAAAATTGGCTTTAATTCTCCAACACATCACAACTTATTCTCCTGTGTGTGGGAAGATTTCTAATATCCTGAGGGAACATTGGGCTATTCGAAGGATACGTTTCCAGGGACTATAGAATTCCAAAATCCACCAATGATGGCCTATAGGAGATCAAGGAACTTGAAAGGTAGACTCGTTAGGGCCGATATAGGCTCTGCAAAAATGAAGATGAACACACATAGAAAAGGATGTTACCCGTGTACAGGTAGAGCGTATAAAATCAAGCATTATTATATCTGTCAGTCGAGTTACGTTGTTTACATCATCCATTGCCCTTGTGGCTTGCTCTATGTTGGAGAGACAACGCAAGAGTTTAGGTCCGGGGTGAACCAGCATAAATATACGATAAGGAGTCTTAAGGACGATTTGCCAATCCCAAGCCACTTCGTCAAGTCTAAACATAATGTTTCACAATTACGGTTTAGGATTATAGATTTCGGTGCCCCCTATGAGAAGAGGTAAAGATAGAGTTAAAGCCCTTAAAAAACGAACTCAAATAGATCTTTGAGTTGGATACATTAGAACCAAAAGGTCTAAATAGGGACCTTAGGATGACCGGCATATGTTGACGGTGTGTTCTTACCTGTGGTCATGGCGACATCATCATTTGAATATCATATTGAAGATTAGGTGCCCAACCTTGGGTTGGGCTTTTTACGTGATGTGATGTTGGTGAATTAAAGACAAATTTTTCCACTGGAGTGCTGCGGTTTCCTTCTCTTTATTTGACATCCTGTATCTTACCCATGTGCATGTTCCAGGCTCGGGGGACCGTAATGTAAAGAATCTCTTGTTGTATAGCAATGTCTGTCAGAGACTTTTATAGATGTCATCTGGGTACTGCCCTGCCATGACCTTCCTCCACAGTCACATCGCCATTGTAGAAATTCATTTCCCTTGGTGAAGTTTTGCCTCCTCGGTGTGGGCGCAATGTACACGTGGAAAAGACGTGAATGGGGCAGAGTTCAGATATGTTAATGTGGCCTGTCATCTGAGAAAAGAAACCGGGAAACCAATGGCACCCCCATGAAATAAATAAATATATATATTTTGGCATAGAAAATTGTAAATAATATCAGCAGGTTTTAATGATACATTTTCTATATAGGTTGACAGTGGAAGGGATTGCATATTTTCTGACAGTGCCCTCCTGTGTATTTTAAAAATATATATATTTTTATTTAATTTTACCACTTTTTTATTATACTAAGAAGTTTATAGCTATCTCATTAGAAGCAACATATAGCAGTAGGTGGGGGTTGTCAAGGGATAAGAACTCTGTAGCAAACAAAAGAGTAGTGTAATCCCTGATAATCCCTGAGAGTATATAAGGAACAGCGTTAAAAGGAAAAAAAGTAAAAATACTTTTTGAAAATGTTTGCCAGGGGCGGGAGCAAGTTCCGGGACCATGACATGCAGTTTTGTCATAGTGATCACATGGGGATTGCCACCCACAAGTATATAGACAAAGATACAGAGATCCCCCTCTTTCATTGCATCTAAAGTGTACATAGCTAAACGTTTAACAAACCTCTGACATGTCATAGTGACATGTCAGAAGTTTGGATTGGTGGGGGGTCCGAGCACTGAGACCCCCACCAATCGCTAGAACGAAGCAGCTGAAGGTCTCGTGTGAGCGCTCAGCTGCTTCGTGTCTGTTCGGCTTTTTCCGGAAATAAATGTATCGAAGGACGGGCTCATAGACTTTCTATTGAGTCCGTACTCCAATACATTGATTTTCGGAAAAAGCCGAACAGAAACGAAGCGGTTGAACGGTCACACGAGGGCTTTAGCTGCTTCGTTTTAGCGATTGGTGGGGGTTTCAGTGCTCGGACTCCCACCAATCAAAATTTCTGACATGTCACTATGACATGTCAGAAGTTTGTTAAAGGTTTAGCTACACTTTAAGGGCATTGCTGTAACGTGTTTGTTGCCCATAATATGGGCAGACATTTCAGGGTCCATTAGAGGACCCCCGGGTTGTCTGGTTATTTTGCTTTGAAGAAATGCCGAATGACCCCTTTAAGAAATATTTTTTTATGTTAATTTGAAATAATTTTGTGTATTAATATAAGTGGCACTGAAGACTGATGTATTAGAGGTAACATATGGAGTGTGAGCTGCTAATCTGCTGCCTGCTGACTCTGTGGATGTCTCGTCCTCAGATTAGACGTCTCTTCTGTCGACAGAATCTCATCCCTCCATCTCTGTTCTTTTATTATCAGAAGTTCTGGACCAAATCTTGCTCCCATATTTTACTCTGCTGTCCATGCCGGACCTCTATTCATGTTCCAGTTCCTTTTTCTATGTTCTTTCTGTTGAACATGTTTTTCAGCTGTACCTTCTTCTGACAACTATTAGTATTTCATGCTCTTCATAATTGTCAGCAGTTCATTGCTCCCCTCTGCTTTGGACCGTCCTTTGCTATTTTTGTTCTATCCCTTTAAGTTCTCTATCCCTACCACATCCTCTCTGGACACGTGTAATGGACACCAATAGCAGTGACACTGAGGACCCCACCACATCCCTCCTGCCCACACCCCCTCCGGCTGATGATTATGACGAAGATGCTTTTGAGGTCCTTGCAAGGCTGATACCCTCTCCAGACTCTGTCCCCTGGGAGCAGCGCAGCACCAAGATGAAGATTATCCATGTGGCCGACAGAATTTTTCTAACATTTCTTGTTATCTTCTTCTTCATTCTAATGGGCGAGGTGTCTTACAACCTGTACCACATAGTGCCCTGGGTAGCAATGTTCCAGGCATTGAAAGATCGGCTTCTGATGCAGGAGGAGGGAGAAGAAGACCTAGAACTCTAAGGTGAGAAGAAACAGAAGTTCTTTTTTTTTTGCCCCCTGCTAAGTAATGTATTTTGTTTGACCTGCCAAGAGGAGTGGAGGGAAGGACGTGCCAACCTTCTCACCCACAAAGTTGGTAGTCATCTTAAAACCAACTGAGATATTGGCCTGACAAACCAAGAAGAATATCTTCACTACACTAGCACTATCATAATACTTATGCCTATATACAGGAATATAACTACTATAATGCTGCCCCCTATATACAAGAATACAACTACTATAATACCGCCCCTATATACAAGAATATAACTACTATAATACTGCCCATATATACAAGAATATAACTACTATAATACTGCCCTCTATGTACAAGAATATAACTACTATAATACTGCCCCTATATACAAGAATAATACTACTATAATACTGCCTCCTATATACAAGAATATAACTACTATTATACTGCCCCCTATATACAAGAATATAACTACTATAATACTGCTCCTATATACAAGAATATAACTACTATAATACTGCCCCTATATACAGGAATATAACTACTATAATGCTGCCCCCTATATACAAGAATACAACTACTATAATACCGCCCCTATATACAAGAATATAACTACTATAATACTGCCCATATATACAAGAATATAACTACTATAATACTGCCCTCTATGTACAAGAATATAACTACTATAATACTGCCCCTATATACAAGAATAATACTACTATAATACTGCCTCCTATATACAAGAATATAACTACTATTATACTGCCCCCTATATACAAGAATATAACTACTATAATACTGCCTCCTATATACAAGAATATAACTACTATAATACTGCCCCCTATATACAAGAATATAACTACTATAATACTGCCCCTATATACAAGAAAATAACTACTATAATACTGCCCCTATATACAAGAATATAACTACTATAATACTGCCCCCTATATACAAGAATATAACTACTATAATACTGCCCCTATATACAAGAATATAACTACGATCATACTGCCCCCTATATACAAGAATATAACTACTATAATGCTGCTCCTATATATAAGAATATAACTACTATAATACTGCCCCTATATACAAGAATATAACTACTATAATACTGACCCCTATATACAAGAATATAACTAATATAATACTGTTCCCTATATACAAGAATATAACTACTATAATACTGCCCCTATACACAAGAATAATAACTACTATAATGCTGCTCCTATATACAAGAATATAACTACTATAATACTGCTCCTATATACAAGAATATAACTACTATAATACTGACCCCTATATGCAAAAGCAAGAATATAACTACTATAATACTGTTTCCTATATAGAAGAATATAACGACTATAATACTGCCCCTATACACAAGAATAATAACTACTATAATGCTGCTCCTATATACAAGAATATAACTACTATAATACTGCCCCTATACGCAAGAATAATAACTACTATAATGCTGCTCCTATATACAAGAATATAACTACTATAATACTGCTCCTATATACAAGAATATAACTACTATAATACTGACCCCTATATGCAAGAATATAACTACTATAATACTGTTCCCTATATACAAGAATATAACTACTATAATACTGCCCCTATACACAAGAATAATAACTACTATAATGCTGCTCCTATATACAAGAATATAACTACTATAATACTGCCCCCTATATACAAGAATATAACTACTATAATACTGACCCCTATATGCAAGAATATAACTACTATAATACTGTTCCCTATATACAAGAATACAACTACTATAATACTGCCTCCTATATACAAGAATATAACTACTATAATACTGCCCCTATATACAAGAATATAACTACTATAATACTGCTCCTATATAGAAGAATATAACTACTATAATACTGCCCCTATATACAAGAATATAACTACTATAATACTGCCCCTATATACAAGAATATAACTACTATAATACTGCCCCTATGTATAAGAATATAACTACAATAATACTGCCCCTATATACAAGAATATAACTACTATAATACTGCTCACATATACAAGAATATAACTACTATAATAGTGCCCCTTATATACAAGAATATAACTACTATAATACTGCTCCTATATGCAAGAATATAACTACTATAATACTGCCCCTATATACAAGAATATAACTACTATAATACCGCTCCTATATACAAGAATATAACTACTATAATACTGCTCCGTATATACAAGAATATAACTACTATAATACTGCCCCCTATATACAAGAATATAACTACTATAATACTGCCCCTATATACAAGAATATAATTGTATAATTGCTATAATACTGCCCCCTATATACAAGACTATAACTACTATAATACTGCCCCTATATACAAGAATACAACTACTATAATACTGCCCCCTATATACAAGAATATAACTACTATAATACTGCCCCTATATACAAGAATATAACTACTATAATACTGCCCCCTATGTACAAGAATATAACTACTATAATACTGCCCCTATATACAAGAATATAACTACTATAATACTGCTCCCTATGTACAAGAATATAACTACTATAATACTGCCCCTATATACAAGAATTTAACTACTATAATACTGCCCCCTATATACAAGAATATAACTACTATAATACTGCCCCCTATGTACAAGACTATAACTACTATAATACTGCTCCCTATATACAAGAATATAACTACTATAATACTGCCCCTATATACAAGAATATAACTACTATAATACTGCCCCTATGTATAAGAATATAACTACTATAATACTGCCCCTATGTATAAGAATATAACTACTATAATACTGCCCCCTATGTACAATAATATAACTACTATAATACTGCCTCCTATATACAAGAATATAACTACTATAATACTGAAAAAATGTTTGGGAGGATTCCTCCAGCTCACCTTATCGCATATGTGGACTTGCGCACGGGTCCTCGTGTCGGCACACGTATGAAATGGAAAGAAGACAAAGAAATGGATCCAGCGCTGTGTCCTTGAAGTCTTTTAAAAGGAAACTATTTCCAAGTTTTATTGATATAGTAAGAAAAAATTAAAAACAATCGCATTGTAGGTAGATATTCTCGAGTGAAATAATGGATTTATGGCAGTGTGAGCGGTGCCTACGCGTTTCTGACGCTTGCAGCGTCCTTAATCATGGCTTCTCTATAAGAATATAACTACTATAATACTGCCCCTATGTATAAGAATATAACTACTATAATACTGCCCCCTATGTATAAGAATATAACTACTATAATACTGCCCCTATGTATAAGAATATAACTACTATAATACTGCCCACTATATACAAGAATATAACTACAATAATACTGCCTCCTATATACAAGAATATAACTGCTATAATACAGCCCCTATATACAAGAATATAACTACTATAATACTGCCCCTATGTATAAGAATATAACTACTATAATACTGCCCCCTATGTATAAGAATATAACTACTATAATACTGCCCCTATGTATAAGAATATAACTACTATAATACTGCTCCCTATGTATAAGAATATAACTACTATAATACTGCCCCCTATGTATAAGAATATAACTACCTCCATGTAGGAAAAAAACAGCTTGTAAATATTATATAGGATTATATTTATTTATGATTCACGCAGTGTTCAACCACATAAATCCTCCCCAAATATTTATACACGTGCTGTACACCGTGTAAAGTCTGATGTGATCGAAGGGATCAGACATACCCAAAACCAAGAACCTAAGGTAAATGTAAAATGTTTGTAAATAGACATTAAAATAGATCATTGTTTATATGAGAAATCTTCAGAATTCTCAAATTTTGGGGGAAATTTCTTATGATGATAAAGGGAAATTCCTTTAATCCAGCGTCTGAAATTCCAGAAAGTCTGACACGGCCGACACTTGTTTCCAGCATTGAACTGTAATAAAATATGAAATTTCACAAGACCAAAACGCAGAAGACTGAACAGAGGGAAGCCATGAGGACATTCTGCTGATAAAAGTGATAGCAGAAGGTTTTATAATAATATATGACTGATAATCCAGAACCTAGTACCTGGAGGTCGTGCAATGAAGCCGAATGAAAGAACTTGGCTTGTAGCACTTTAAAGGGGAATTCAACCTTTAGTTACATCACATCAGACAATATAATAGGGTGGGATCTGTGAGCTGATACCCAGGACAAAGTGGCGGTGGGGCTTATAAAAGTCCTGGGCCTCTCCGCAGTGCGGTTTTCCATACAAGCAGTTCAAGGAACATAATTATTATTGTATATCTGAAACTACAAGGATCGGTTCTATTTAATTGAAACTGTTTGATTGGTTGTAACCGGTTGGGGAGGCTACAATTAATGCAACGATCATTCCAGATATCTTGTAGTGTATAGGGCTTATTCACACGAACGTGGGGAAACTCGGACGAGAAAAACCGAAGATTTTTACATCCGAGTTTCACCCGTGCGGGACCAGTTTTCACAGATCCCTATAGACTTGAGTCTATGGAGAGATCCGTGAAAATTGAAGAAAATATGACATGTTCTATTTTTCAATGGACCTTTCACACGCTCCATTGAAACAACGGCCGTGTAACGACCCCATTGAAATACATGCGTCTATGTGACGGCCATTGTTTTAACGGCCGTCACACGGACGTGTTTAACGTTCTTATAAAGAAGCCCTGATGACCAGCGCCCCGGTACTGAAAAATATCAGAAGACAGTTTTATTTCCTTATACTATTATAGATCCCAATCATGAACGTTACATTGCTGGAGATCTTAGTAACCCGTTATATCTGTCTACAGGAAACGTCCCGGAAAAAGTCCCTCCGGAGATACAGGGACAGAAGCTGCACACGGCCTGATTTTCCGACCACTCCATCTCCAGGACTGAATATTACATGATAAACTCCGAGCACCAGACATCTTTACATGAATCTTACCGAGGACGATAAATGATGACGTGTTCATTCCTTCTGCAGTTTTCATGTTTTTTCCACCATGGGTGAAGCTTAGTTGACGTAGTGATCAGCTTATTGTCAAGGGACCTTCTAACAAGTAGCTATAGTCCAAAGCAGAGAATCCCACAATTTCAATGGAAAGTGACCCCGCACATGCGGTCAGGGGGTCCCAGAATGGAGGAGCAGGCACCGCTGTTCTCAGGATCGGTGAAGGTTCCAGACGGCTGAATTCCCACTGATCAAATTGATATGCCATAAATGTTAATCATGGTAAAACCCCATTAGGCCCACTTAACCCTTTAATAAAGTGGAGAATATCATTAATTTTTATTGCTTTTATAAGATATAAATTATTTATCACTGTATCTTCTACTAAACGGATGAGATCATTCCGAGCTGATGTGCTGACAGCTGTCAGTTTCCTGCAGTGTGATGATGTCACAGGAAGCTTCAGGGGGCGCTGCAGGCCTGATCCTACCTGTACCTGGCGCAGGGGCGTAACTAGGAAACACTGGGCCCCATAGCAAACTCTTGACCGGGCCCCCCCACGTGCCACAACCAGCTCCCCTTATTAATAGTGCCCGCTGTAGAATGTGCCATACAGCCCCGCTATAGAACCAACCTCAGTACATATATACACAGAACCAAAACCAATCTCATACGTATATACAGCACCAGAACCCAGATGAATACATATATACAACACCAGGACAAATACAGCTCAATTTAGTGCAACCCCTACAGCTCCCAGCATGGCCCGAACAATGGTGAGGATATGCTGGGAGATGCGGTTTCACAAAAAATAAATCATATCATAATCATCTCGCTACAGATCATACAGTGACTACATTACTGATTAGAGGCAGAATAAACATTTACATTAAGTGACTCACCGGTGACGTCTCAGATTCTAGTACTTTTCTTCTCCCTCCGGTCCAGACCTCTATGATGGATTTCTCCCGGCCAAGACCCATTTCTGCAGTTTTCCCCTCAGATGTCTTCAGCTTCTCACTTTTAAAACATTTCTGCACCTATAAACAAAGCTAAAATTCTTAACACCTTTTGCACCTCTAACTATAATAGCGCCATACACTGTGTCCCTGATTATAATAGTACCCCTACACTGTCACACACACACACACACACTCAGACACTCCGTGCCCCCTGTAGATAGTGCCCCCATAGCCACTGTGCTGCCCTACATATAGCTTCCCCTATAGGTAGTGCTCATGTATAGCCCACCCCTATAGAAAGTGCCCTAAAAAAATAGCTCCCCTATAGATAGTGATCTACATATAGCCCACCCTTGTATAGTGTCTCACATATAGCTCCCCCTGTATATAGTGCCCCACATATAGACCACCCTGTAGATAGTGCCCCACATATAGACCCCCCTGTAGATAGTGGCCCACATATAGACCCCCCCTGTAGATAGTGGCCCACATATAGACCCCCCTGTATATAGTGGCCCACATCCCCACATATAGACCCCCCCTGTAGATAGTGGCCCACATATAGACCCCCTGTATATCGTGGCCCACATCCCCACATATAGACCCCCCCTGTATATAGTGGCACACATATAGACCCGCTACGGCTGCTACCGCGGTAGTTACGCCACTGACCTGGCGGGATCATACTCTCTTGTAGGTAAACTTGTAATTGTAACATGCAGTAAATGGAAGCAAAATTAAAATGTTGTCGTTCTTGTTGGTGTGTTTGTCCACAAGGGACTACCTGAAGCAGAAACACAAAGTGCTGGCATGTTGAGGGTTAACAGGCTATATTTTGATGTATATGGTATCTAGAGCATGTGTCCCTCATTCAGTAATGACCTGGTAGCAGTAAAGTACAACCAGACCAAGAAATAATTGAGTTTTATATTCTATATATGTATATGGATCTCATACAGGGTGACGTCATCAGATACGGCAGAACGCAATGATGTCACCCATTAGGTGACATTATGGGCTTTACACTGGGCCCAAGAGCTTTAATCTATACTTGGGCCTGGCATAAAGCATTACCTTGGTCTCATACATAAATAACAGATGCTGGGGGGCCGTTACAGTGCCCATATGGGGCTACCATCCAGTTTCCATTGACTATATAAATCTAGAGTGCTATGCAGCTTCCTCCCCTCCCCCACATAAACACACACAATTCTACTACTCTGGCCATTTGGTTGTCAGTCCGCACCGTAGCTCTCGAATTATAGTCATAAAGATAAAGAATGATATAGGCCCCTTCCACAAAAGAGAGTATTACCATGCACAGTACTGAAGATGGACGTGTGAAATATGTTCATCGGTAGGAAATTCAGCATCAGCGGCTCCAATCTGTGTGTCCTCCTGGAATAGCTGTTTGGGCTCCATGGCATCATCCGACAAGTCGCAGTAAATATCGTTGGGTTACCAAGAACGACGCTGCAGCTTTAATGTTTCTTATGGGGAAACAGTCAGTGACTTTGCCATGTAAGTGATGTCAGAATAATATGTTCACACGGCAAACAAAAAACGGCTGTAAAATACGGGGGCTGAACGCCTCCAAACATCTGTCCATTGATTTCAATGGGAAAAAAGGCGTTTCGTTCCTACAGAGCGTTTTTTTACACGACTGTTTGTAAACACGGCACATACAAATAACGCCCTGGTTAACCCCTTCCCGCACCTTGGCGTAACTGTACGTCCAGATAAGCAGTAACTTCGCGCACCTGGGCGTACAGTTACGTCCGCGCTTTAAAAGTTAACCGCCGCGCGGCGCTACACCGCAGCGGCGGTTAACTGTGCAGGGTGTCTGCCCTGCTCTCCCCGTTGTCGATCAGCGGCCTGTCGCCGCTGAAATCGGCAATTAACCCCTTCGATGCGGTGGTCGATTGCGATCACCACATCGAAGAGGTTTACAGCGGATCGGCAGCCCCCCACATGTATTTGCGGGGGCTGGCGATCCTTATCATGGCAACCAGAGGCCAGACAATGACCTCCGGGTTGCCATGTACGGAAGCCTCGGAGGATCAGCCTCCGGCCGTTCCTCCTCTGCTTCCTGTCAGTGTGACAGTTACGTCACAATGACAGTTAGAACACATTACACTACGTGTGAAGTGTAATGTGTTCCAGCAGCGATCAAAGCTGCAAGTCTAAGTGTCCCCTAGTGGGACAAGTAAAAAAAGTTAAAAAAAGATAATAAAAATGTTTTGAAAAAGTGTAAAAATAAAAGTTATAAGTGACATAAACAAAGAATGCTTTTTTTCCTATAATAAGACTTTTATTATAGGAAAAAAATTAACACGTTAAAAAAAGTACACATATTTGGTATCGCCGCGTTCGTAACGACCCCAACTATAAAACTGTAATATTATTTTTCCCGCACGGTGAACACCGCGAAAAAAATTAACGAAAAACAGTGCCCGAATCACAATTTTTTGGTTACCAACCCTCCCAAAATATACAATAAAAAGTGATCAAAAAGTCGCATGTACGCCAAAATTGTACCGATACAAACTACAACCCGTCCCGCAAAAAACAAGCCCTTACACCGCTTTTTTGACTGAAAAATAAAAACGCTATGGCTCTCAGAATATGGTGACACAAAAATGTATTTATTTTATAAATAAGTGATTTTATTGCACAAACGCTGCAAAACATAAAAAAATTATGTACATATGGTATCGCTGTAATCGTATCAACCCGCAGAATAAAGTATAATGGTCATTTATAGCCCATGGTGAAGGCCATAAAAAAAACAAATAAAAAACATTGTCAGAATTGATGGTTTTTGGTCACCTTGCTTGCCAAAAAATGGAATAAAACGTGATCAAAAAAATTTCTGGTACCCCAAAATGGTACCAATGAAAACTACAGATTGTCCCGCAAAGAATAAACCCTCACACGGCTCCGGTGGAGAAAAAATAAAACAGTTCTGGCTCTCAGAATATGGCGATGCAAAATGTGCAGTGTTCCAAAAGCGGATAAGATCGGGTGCCATTTATCAGTGCGACACCGGCCACACATCTATGAAATATTATTTATTTACTGCATTATTATACCCTCTTATTATACCCTGATGTACTCCGCACAGATAACATGTACCCTGATGTACCCCGCACAGCTTACATATGCCCCCACATTATAAACTGAAACACCAGTAAAACCCCAAACAGAACAACTACCAAGCAAACTCTGCGCCCCAAAAGCCAAATGGCGTCCCTCCCTTCTGAGCCCTGCAGCGTGCCTAAACACCAATTTACGTCCACAGATATGGCATCGCCATACCCGGGAGAACCCGGTTATTATTTTGAGTTATTTGTCTTCAGTGGCACAAACTGGGCATAACATATAGTGCACTAAAATGGCATATGAGTGGAAAATTGTAATTTTCACTCCGCACCATGCGCTGCGCATTAACCCCTGCGCGCACCATGACATAGCATGTCGTAGTGTGGGGGGTGATGTATGGAGCGTCTCACGTAAAAAATAAAGAATTTAGAACGGCAAAATCGCTGTTTTTTTGGTCACCTTGGCTCTACCTAAAAATTTAATAAAAAGTGCTCAAAAAGTTGTATGTACCAAAAAGTTGCACCAATAAAAACGACCGCTCGTCCCTCAATAAATAAGCCCTCATACCGCTCTATTGACTGAAAAATAAAAAAATTGTGGCTCTTGGAACGCGGGGAGGAAAAAACTAAGAAGGAAAAGAAAAAAATGGATCACTCCAGAAAGGGTTAATTACTTTCTAATGAAAAACCATTTATGACCACACGTGGGGTATTGCCGTACTCGGGAGAAATTGCTTTACAAATGTTGGGGTGCTTTTACCCCCTTTATCCTTTGTGAAATTGAAAAAAATGCAACATTTTAGTGGAAGAAATGTCGATATTCATTTTCACGGCCTAATTCTAATAAATCCTGCAAAAGACGTGTGGGGTCTAAATGCCCACTATATCCCTAGATAGATTCTTTAAGTGGTGTAATTTCCACTTTTGGGGGGTTTCCCCTGTTTTGGCCTCTCAGGGGCTTTGCAAATTCGACATGGCACCCAAAAACCATTTCAGCTAAATTTGAGCTCCAAAAGCCAAATAGCGCTCCTTCCCTTCTAAGCCTTACTGTGGGTCCAAACAGCAGTTTATTACTACATATGGCATATTTCCGTAATCGGGAGAAATTGTTTTACAAATGTTGGGGTGCTTTTTCTCCTTTATTCCTTGTAAAAATAAAAAATGGCTACCTTTTTTCAGAAAAAAAGTCGATTTTTACCTTTACAGAATAATTCCAATGAATTCAGCAAAACAACCGTGGGGTCAAAATGCTAACTTTACCCCTAGAAAAATTCCTTGAGGGGTGTAGTTTCCAAAATGGGGTCACTTTCCGGGGGTTTCCACTATTTTGTTCCCTCCAGTGCATTTCAAACGCGACATGGCACTGAAAACCATTCCAGCAAAATCTGAATTTCAAAATCCAAATGGTGCTCCTTTCCTTCTGAGCCCTGCCGTGGGTCCAAACAGCAGTTTATTACCACATATGGGGTATTGCTATAATCAGGAGAAATTGCTTTACATATGTTGGGGTGTTTTTTCTCTTTTATACCTTGAAAAAATTAAAAATTTCTAAGTTTTTTCAGAAAAAAGTAGATTTTCATCTTCACAAACTAATTCAAATAAATTTAGCAAAAAAACTGTGGGTTCAAAATGCTAACTATACCCCTAGATAAATTCCCTGAGGGGTGTAGTTTCCAAAATGAGGTCACTTTTGGGGGTCTTTATTGTTTTGGCCCCACAAGACCTCTTCAAACCTGACATGGTACCTAAAATATATGGTAAAAAAAGAAGGCCCCAAAATCCACTAGGTGCTCCTTTGCTTCTGAGGCCTGTGTTTCAGTCCATGACCGAACTAGGGCCACATGTGGGGTATTTCTAAAAACTGCAGAATCTGGGCAATAAATAATAAGTTACATTTTTTGGGAAAAACCTTCTGTGGTATAGAAAAAAATGTATTACAAATGAATTTTGTATAAAAAAAATGAACTTTGTAACTTTCACCTCTACGTTGCTTTAATTCCTGTGAAACGCCTAAAGGGTTAATACACTTTATGAATGCTGTTTTGAATACTTTGAGGGGTGCAGTTTTCAAAATGGGGTGATTTATGGGGACTTTCTAATATATAAGACTCTCAAATCCACTTCAGAACTGAACTTGTCCTTGTAAAAATCGCCTTTTGAAATTTTCTTGAAAATATGAGAAATTGCTGCTAAAGTTCTAAGCCTTGTAACGTCCTAGAAAAATAAAATAATGTTCAAAAAACGATGCCAAACTAAAGTAGACATGTGGGGGATGGTAACTAGTAACTATTTTGTGTGGTATTACTATCGGTTTTACAAGCAGATACATTTAAATTTAGAAAAATGCTAATTTTTGCAATTTTTCGCTACATTTTGGCGTTTTTCACAATTAAATACTGAATCTATCGGGCAAATTTTGCCAGTAACATAAAGTCCAATGTGTCACGAGAAAACAATCTCAGAATCGCTTGGATAGGTAAAAGCATTCCGGAGTTATTACCACATAAAGTGACACATGTCAGATTTTAAAAATCGGCTTCGTCCTGAAGGCCAAAACAGGCTCAGTCCTGAAGGGGTTAAAAAGAATCACATGTCGTTTTTCAATGTCTCAATAGAAAAACAGCTCCAAAAACGGCCGTAAAAACGCATCAAAAAATGCTTGATGTATTGTATTCAACTGTATTATACTGATGTGTTTCGGTTAAACGGTCATTTGTTTTATATGCAATTGTATTTCTATTGTATATTTTTCTTGAAAGTCTAATAAATGTCGATAAGGAAAAAAAAAAAAATGCTTGATGCTTAAAAAGCAGCTGAAAATCAGAGGCCGCCTTGAAAACAGCCGAGTATTTTATAGCCGTTTTTTGATAAGCGTGTGAACATAGCCTTATAAGGAAAACGGTGGCGTTTAAACTGCCTCCACATATCGCCTGTGAGTTGCGATATCCCGGGATAACGGTGACTGTGCTGTGACCTCAATGTTTATCTACGGGGGAATAAGTTGCAATGACCCAGCCGGGTTTCCGCAGTGGTCCCTTGTGACTTTTTTCGATGAAACATTGAAGTCTTGCGGTTGCCGTATTGTGACCTTACCGCGACTCTAAGGCGACATTGTGTCACCATGGAAACCTATCCTTAAAGGAGCCGCAGTTTGGACCTCTCACAACAATTTTTAATTATTTGAAATATCCACTTGTCTCCCCGAATCACAGTATCCATACGTTTCACGTTAAGTGCAGGTCAACAAGGCAACATATGTAAACAGGTGAAAACACAACCTAACAGTATCTGAATGGCTGAGCACAGAACAGACAGAACTACAAGTCCCAGCATAAACTGCACAGAGACAGGAGCCAAGTCACAGCATGTCATGCACCACGAGGAACTGCAAGTCTCAGGGAGGAATGAGTATCATTGGAGGGAACTACTGTACACGTGGGTTCACACAAGATACAATTGTATCCATATACGCTGTATCTCCTCTCTGCAGGTATCGACAGCGCCACTAGTTTGTCCCATCTTGCGGCCCGTAAGTCCTGACAGCTGCTGTCCTGTCCTGTCCTGTCTTCCCCGCACTTCCGCCCTTATTATTTCTCGCGAGATTTGAACCCGGATTGTATTGTGCCACGTCTGAACCGTGCCGGGTCCATACAAAGCAACGTCCGGAGGTGAGGAACGAGGCTGCCGGTGTAACAGGGGGGATGGATGGCTGGAGACTGACTGTATAACAGTGAGGAGGTTGCCGATGTAACAGGATGGATGGAGACTGCCTTCATAATAGTGAGGCGGACTGAGTCACCTGCCTGTGTAAAAGGGGGGAGGGATGGATGGATGGATGGATGGATGGATGGATGGATGGAGGCTGCCGGTCTAATAGTGAGGAGGGGGGAGGGATGGAGACTACCTGTATAATAGTGAAAGGGGGGAGGGGTGTATTAGAGGGATTGTCCTGGCAGTTCTTGCCCACATGCCCCTTGTTCTGGCTTCACATACGGTTGTCACTGGTGACCTCATAGTCGCTGTTTTGCCTTTCAGGTAGGATGGATGTTCATTGGCAGAAGAGATGTGTGGCTTTGGCCGTGGTCAGTGTCCTTATAACTGCTGCATTTGCTCAGAATGTGCACCATGGCCACAGTCACGAGGGCCACCATGGCCACAGTCACGAGGACCACCATGGGCACAGTCACGAGGGCCACCATGGGCACAGTCACGAGGGCCACCATGGGCACAGTCACGAGGACCACCATGGGCACAGTCACGAGGGCCACCATGGCCACAGTCACGAGGACCACCATGGGCACGGTCACCGTCACGAGGACCACCATGGCCACAGCCATGAAGATCTCCAGCATGGTCACGAGCACGGTCATGATGATCTTGCAGATTTTAAGAACCGTTGGACTCTGGGAGATGCACCATCCCGTGGAGCTGAGGAGGAACGTGTCAAGAGAGAGGCAGTGAAGGATTCCCCACCCCCACCTCCTCATGACTCCAGAGAAAAGATGGAGCCTGTTACACTATGGACCTATGTAAGTGAGCGCTGCTCCGTACATACATGATGTGTGATCGCTGAGCGTGTCTGCGGTGCGTGTTGTAAGTAACTCGATCGCTGTGTAATGAGAAGTTCTGCCACTTTACAATGTTCTCCGGATGAGATTTATCAAAACTGGTGCAAAACCAGAATCGTTACTAATGGCAAAAAAATCAGGTTGCAGCTTTAATTTTCCAAGAGAGTTCTGAAAAATAAGAGGCAATCTCTGCTTACTGTCTGTGAATAAGAACACTCTTTTCCTAACAGTAATTTTATCTGCACAGATACACTGTAGCAAACTATCAGGAGAGAGATTTTTGTGCTGCTGATATATTTAGCTCCCAGAGGATTGTCTACACTGGATACAACTGTGACAAACCCTCAACTGTGAGGAGTATCTTACCTGTGCAGGTTTTAATCCTCTGGAGATTGATTGTCCATTCACCGACAGCAAGCAGTAGTCTTGGAAATAATGAATTCATATCCAAAGTATTTTAGAAAGTTGCAGAACTACTCATTATACAGTGAGTAAACTTTATTTACTTAAAGAGGCTCTGTCACCAGATTTTGCAGCCCCTATCTGCTATAGCATGTGATCGGCGCTGCAATGTAGATTACAGTAACGTTTTTATTTTTAAAAAACGAGCATTTTTGGCCAAGTTATGACCATTTTTGTAGTTATGCAAATGAGGCTTGCAAAAGTCCAAGTGGGCGTGTTTAAAATTAAAAGTCCAAGTGGGCGTGTATTATGTGCGTACATCGGGGCGTTTTTAATACTTTTACTAGCTGGGCGTTCTGACGAGAAGTATCATCCTCTTCTCTTCAGAACGCCCAGCTTCTGGCAGTGCAGATCTGTGACGTCACTCACAGGTCCTGCATCGTGTCGGCCACATCGGCACCAGAGGCTACAGTTGATTCTGCAGCAGCATCAGCGTTTGCAGGTAAGTCGATCTTACCTGCAAACGCTGATGCTGCTGCAGAATCAACTGTAGCCTCTGGTGCCGATGTGGCCGTCACGATGCAGGACCTGTGAGTGACGTCACAGATCTGCACTGTCAGAAGCTGGGCGTTCTGAAGAGAAGTGGATGATACTTCTCTTCAGAGCGCCCAGCTAGTAAAAGTATTAAAAACGCCCCGATGTACGCACATAATACACGCCCACTTGGACTTTTAATTTTAAACACACCCACTTGGACTTTTGCAAGCCTCATTTGCATAACTACAAAAATGGTCATAACTTGTCCAAAAATGCTCGTTTTTTAAAAATAAAAACGTTACTGTAATCTACATTGCAGCGCCGATCTGCTGCAATAGCAGATAGGGGTTGCAAAATCTGGTGACAGAGCCTCTTTAAAACCGAAAAACCCATTTAAGCTTCTGACTTTTCCTTCTTGAGTCAGTAGAACTTGCATTGTCTCTTTTTTTGCTGCCAAAAAAAAATTGCTCAATCCTTACAGGTAAGCAGAGATGTCAGCACTGCCACCTCCCGTGTCTGCCTGCCTAGTCTGATCTGCTATGGTTGAGTGATGATCTTCCAGCAGGGGGCAGGCTCCATGACAATGAATAATACTTTCTATGCACTGCTGATTGGGAAAGAGCCCAGGATATAGGTAGTCGTACAGACATAAGCTGAAAATCCAATTATATTTATGGCATATCCACTGGAAGAAGGGGACGGCTTACCTCTGGAGGAAATAACTGATCAGAAGGGTCAAAAAACAGAATGTTAAATCTTTCTTCCACTGATAGCAGATGTCAGGTCTTTTTGGCTGTTCACATAGGCGTCAGTCTATTAGTAGATCACTTTGTCGATACTTAACATTACTTATCTTGTACTGATCCTGAGTTACGTTCTGTGTTATACTCCAGAGCTGCACTCACTATTCTGCTGGTGGAGTCACTGTGTACATTACATTACTTATCCTATATGATCCTGAGTTACATCCTGTATTAGGCCTCATGCACACGACCGTAAAAACTCCCGTTATTACGGGTCGTAATTACGACCCGTAATAACGGGCTCATAGACTTCTATTGGCGACGGGTGCCTTCCCGTTTTCTCACGGGAAGGTGCCCGTGCCGTTGAAAAAGATAGAACATGTCCTATTTCAGGCCGTAATAACGGCACGGACAGTCCATAGAAGTCTATGGAGCTCTCGTAATGACGGGTGGCTACATGTGTGCACCCGTCATTACGGCAGCGTTGCTAAGCGACGTCCGTAAATAGTCACTGTCCAGGGAGCTGAAAGAGTTAACTGATCGGCAGTAACTCTTTCAGCACCCTGGACAGTGACTACCGATCAGTATAAACCTGTAAAAAATAAAAATAAAAGACTTTCATACTTACCGACAACTTCCTGCTTCCTCCAGTCCGGTCTCCCGCCCGTTGCCTTGGTGACGCGTCCCTCTCGACATCCGGGCCGACGTCCTGGATGACGTTTCAGGCCATGTGACCGCTGCAGCCAATCACAGGTCAATCACAGGCTGCAGCGGTCACATGGACTGCCGCGTCATCCAGGGATGTCGGGCTGGATGTGAAGAGAGGGACGCGTCACCAAGACAACGGCCGGGTAAGTATGAAATTCTTTAACTTTTATTACAGAAAAGGCTGTCCCTTCTCTCTATCCTGCACTGATAGAGAGAAGGGGCTGCCGATTAGTGCAGTGCTATTTTGCCGCCAAAAACGTGCCCGTAAATACGGGTGGAATACGTGTGACACCGGACCCGTATTTACGGGTGGGAAAAAATACGGTCGTGTGCATGAGGCCTTATACTCCGGAGCTGCACTCACTATTCTGCTGGTGGAGTCACTGTGTACATTACATTTCTTATCCTGAATTACATCCTGTATTGTACTCCACCAGCAGAATAGTGAGTGCAGCTCTGGAGTATAATACAGGCTGTAACTCAGGATCAGTACAGGATAAGTAATGTAATGTCTGTACACTGTGACTCCACCAGCAGAATAGTGAGTGCAGCTCTGGAGTATAATACAGGCCGTAACTCAGGATAAGTAATGTCATGTATGTACACAGTGACTCCACCAGCAGAATAGTGAGTGCAGCTCCGGAGTATAATACAGGATGTAACTCAGGATCAGTACAAGATAAGTAATGTAATGTATGCACACAGTCACTCCACCAGCAGAATAGTGAGTGCAGCTCTGGAGTATAATACAGGAAGTAACTCCGGATCAGTACAGGATAAGTAATGTAATGTATGCACACAGTCACTCCACCAGCAGAATAGTAAGTGCAGCTCTGGAGTATAATACAGGAAGTAACTCAGGATCAGTACAGGATAACTAATGTCATGTATGTACACAGTGACTCCACCAGCAGAATAGCGAGTGCAGCTCTGGAGTATAATACAGGATGTAACTCAGGATCAGTACAGGATAACTAATGTCATGTATGTACACAGTGATTCCACTTTTGTGCTCGGAGTCCTTGACTTTATATAACGTGTGATCTTTCCTCCCAATGTACATCTGGTTTTGATCTCACATATGGTTTTTTTCCCTCTGGTATTTTCACGCTGCTCTGCAGATTGTGTTTGATGTTTCGGACACCTGCCCTCTTCTCACGTCTTGTTTTCTTTTTGCTCCCAGTTGACACGGCTGTTCTGTAACGCTCTCTCTCTTTCTTGCAGGCGATATGTGCCACACTGCTGATCTCCGCTGCTCCTTTCTTCATCCTCTTCCTGATCCCTGTGCAGTCCAACAGCAGCCAGCACCAATCCCTGCTCAAGCTGCTGCTGAGCTTCGCCTCCGGGGGGCTGCTGGGAGATGCCTTTTTACATCTTATTCCCCATGCTCTGGGTATGAAGCCGTCGTTCCTCGTAGTTGCGTCTCCTCATAGCATTGCTTTGTGTTAAATCCGTGGTCTGCAACCTGTGGTTCTCCAGCTGTGCTGCAACTACGCCAAACATGATCCTTCCATGCTAATAGTTGTAGTTTCACCACTGCTGGTGAGCCGTAGTTTTCAGATCATTGTTGATATACTCACAATTGTATCTTTCTATAGAGCCGCACTCTCACCACCAGTCAGAAGAAGAGGCTCATGGGCATGGACACTCTCACGGTGAGAATTCATTCATTCATTTAGCATATTTTCTATTCTGGATTTTCTATAATAGACTAAAAGGCTATTCCCGAAATGGTCAATTATCACCTATCCACTATTGGGGCCCCCCGTCGATCACTAGAACTGGGCCTCAATCCTTCCCCCGTTCCTCCTCACTCCACAACTGCAGCGTGGAGAACTTTGAAAGCATCAGAGGACGAGCGTGCGCGCTGCCACTCCTTCCAAGGTCTATGGAAATGACTGAGATGGCCCAGTACAGCGCTCGGCTATTCCGTCAGTCCCATAGGTATTGAATATAACAGCAGGGTGCATGCTCAACCACTGCTCCATTTAAGTTCATCCCCACTGCTGGTGGTGCGGTGAGGAGGAATGGGGGGCTCAGTCCCCACTGATGAGACCCCCAGAAATCAGACACTTATCACCTATCCTGTGGATAGGTGATCATTGTCCATTCTGGGAATACCCCTTTAAAGTGGTGTTTTCCGGTTTTCTATAAATGAAGCTTCTTCATTGTGTACCAAAAAGTTCTGAAACTTTCTAATCTACTTTGCTTCAATTCCCACCATTGGCAGATCTCTACTTGCTGTGTGTGAAGGAAAATATTCATGTTTGCATCCAGAAGCTTAAAATCTGTACCAATAATGTCTAGCTGGCACAGCAGCATGGCTTGTTGCAGTGTACCAAAGCTCTTCGCTGTAGCGAGCCGGACAGCTCTGTGACCAGGACATGTTTAGGATGGGTTTTCATCCTCTGAATTTAAGATTTAAATAAGAATGTTCCCCTTCAGTGACAGCAAGCAGAAATTGTATAATGGATTAAGCTTTATTTATGGAAATCTCCTTTTAAGGTCTGCTCTGTCTGAAGAATCAAGTCGTGGTTTCCTGTTCATTCCCTGACTCTTTTTGTATTTAATTTTATTTATTTTTTAAATAATAGATAGGGAAGGTTGACACATGAACCTCTAGACCCCAGAAAGGGGCCATCACACACGCTCCTTACAATACGCCAAGCATTATCTGTTACTAATCTGTTAAGGGTGTGTCTGACGACAAGCTTGTCTGTTTCCAGTAGCAACCTGCAGAATTGTAATAAGTAGTGTAAGTAGACAGTGACTCCACCAGCAGAATAGTGAGTGCAGCTCTGGAGTATAATACAGGATGTAACTCAGGATCAGTACAGGATAAGTAATGTATGTACACCGCAGCATAATAGTGAGTGCAGCTCTGGAGAATATTGCCGGTCTGACGGTCTGTGAGATGTATCGCTCTTATTCATAGTTCACATTTCCCTATTTCAGACCATAGTCACTCTCATATGATGTCTGTCGGTTTATGGGTTCTGGCGGGAATCATTGCTTTCCTTGTGGTTGAGAAATTTGTGCGACATCTGAAGGCGGAAGCCGGTCACGGGCACAGCCACGGTCATGGTATGTCATGTTCCCAATAATCAATGGTGGCTCTTGTCTGAAATGTCACTGTGTGTATGACAGGAAGGACTTCATGTATCTCATTGTACCGTTCCCTATAGATTCCAAACCAAGCTCGGCAAGTGCCACAAAGGAAAAGGACGACAAGCAAGATGGAAAAGAAGGCGTGAGACAGAGGACCAAGGAGGCGAATACGAAGAGCAGCAAGTCCGGAAAAGAGAAGCCGCGCACAGGTTACAGCATAGCAGGAATAGTCAGCACGCACTTCTACTGATTCTCCATCTCTTAACCATTTCCTTCCCCTCCCCCTGCAGATATGACTGTTTCTGGGTACCTGAACCTCGCCGCTGATTTCACACACAATTTCACGGACGGTTTGGCAATCGGAGCCTCGTTCTTGGTTAGCAGCAATGTTGGAATCATCACCACAATCACCATCCTGCTCCATGAGGTGCCTCACGAGATTGGAGACTTCGCTATTCTGGTGCAGAGTGGTTGTACTAAGAAAAAGGTCTGTAAGTCTAAAGCATCAAAAGACAACTCCACTTCTGCTGAAACCTTCGTAAAATGTTCAGTAGCTTTGTTCCTTATATTGTACCCATCATGAGCTACATACGGTTTCTTCTCCTCCAATTGCATCTAAAGCTAAATTCAAAATTCTGCTGGTTTTCTGTTCTTGTGAGAGCCTGGATGACAGCAGGGGGGACAGAAGCTGCTGTCTGTTTCCAAGGGCAAGCATCATATTTTTATAAAAAAAAAAAAAAAAGAAGCTGCTTTGGGTGTGAATGGAGATTAAAGTTTACTCTACCATTTCAGGTCTATCTGCAAAGTTGTTTAACTTGTGTAAAATGTTTTTTGATAGAGAGGCTGTGCTGTTTATACAGAAATCCGGTATACCACTAACATTTCGGAACATACGCTTTTTGCATGGAAAGGCTCGACAAAGAGTAGAGACCTTATTTAAATTAGAACATCGAAATTTATAGGGGACAGTTTAGACAGGTATGTAACTTACCAAATTAGGGAGCATAAAGACGAAAGAAACAGGATGTAGCCTGTCAGCCATACTGTAGAGCCGATTGGAGTGACACATGATCCATGAAGCCCGGGAAGCACCAGCGCGCCTCACTTGGTCTGGCCACCTATATGGGTGTATTTGGTACCCCCATGTGCAGATTTTGCATGTAGTTTTTCAGCAAAAACCAGGAACGGAAGCCAAATACAAGAAATATATAAAGGAAGGCTGTGGCTGGGTTCACACGAGCATGTTACGTCCGTAATGGACGGAACGTATTTCGGCCGCTAATCCCGGACCGAACACACTGCAGGGAGCCGGGCTCCTAGCATCATAGTTATGTACGACGCTAGGAGTCCCTGCCTCGCTGCAGGACAACTGTCCCGTACTATAATCATGTTCTCAGTACGGGACAGTAGTTCCACGGAGAGGCAGGGACTCCCAGCGTCGTACATAAGTATGATGCTAGGAGCCCGGCTCCCTGCGCTGGGTTCGGTCCGGGATTAGCGGCCGAAATACGTTCCGTCCATTACGGACGTAATGTGCTCGTGTGAATCCGGCCTAAGACAAAGGGGTAGTTCAAGGTTGAAAAAACATGGCTGCTTTTTTCCATAAATAGGGACACCCCTGAAAAAGCAGCCTTGTTTTTTGTTTTTAAACCCTTCACAACCAGTGCTATCCAAAAAATCCTCTATAATCTGAATACACTGCCCGCAGATGCCTGAAGATGTTGTTTATGTAGCATCGCCCATGCTAAGGGTATGTTCACACAGTGAATTCAGGAATTTTGAGGCAGGTTTTGACCTGCCTGCACTTTTTGTCGCATTTTTTTTGCAGCGTTCTTTGGCTGTGGCCATTGAGCGCCGTGGGCAAAAAACGCTGCGAAAATCACTTTCTCTGCCTCCCGTTGATGTCCGAGACGGAAACATGGGTAGAAAGAACATTGAAATTAATAGGAGGTGATTTCGGATGGTTTTTAGCACGGTTTCCAAGGTGGTTACAGCGTAACAAGCTGCGCCAAAAAACTTTGTGTGAACTAGCCCTAAGAGTAAGCAAGCAAAGTAATTGGTTCTTCGTGCGAATCCATTAATGGTCCTTCTCTATTTCAGGCTATGATGCTACAACTCAGCACAGCTCTTGGCGCTCTCGCCGGCACTGCCTGCTCTCTCCTGGCTGAGGGGATTGGTGAAGCTGCCACCTTGTGGATCCTTCCATTCACTGCCGGTGGTTTTATCTACATTGCAACAGTTTCGGTCATCCCCGAGCTCCTGAAGGACTCTCGCCCTGTCCAGTCCATCATGGAGACATTCGGCCTGCTCCTAGGAGTCGCCATGATGGTTCTGATCGCACAGTTTGAATAGAAGGTCTCTCGTTTCTTGAAGTAGGAGCCTGTGCTAAGATTTGAGTCTTCCGTGAGCGGAAGGGTATACTAGTGTCGTTCCTGGGCGACGGTGGCGTTATGTGACTACAGAGACATAACCGCCTTCTCTCACCCTAAACACGGTGATGCTACAACGTGAAATCATGGTCCACTCCTCTTCATTTACATTTTTTACGTTGGACTTTTTTTTTTTTTTTTTTCTGGACCAAACTGCAATGTAATCATGAGTCTCCCCTCCCCCTGTCAGCACTGGCGTGTCCTGTAAATTTTGCTATTGACTCCCCATGTTGTGCATTATTTTATACCAGTAGATTGAGTAATAACACAATAGGTCAGAATCCCTGTCTGCTCCTTAAAGGAGTCTTTAATAATTCCTTTTTGTTTCTTATAATTACATATTTGAGGGTGGAATTGCGTAGCTAAGACGATTGCACCGCTGATCAATCCAACGTGGGCTATGAGGAATTAGAGGAGAAGCGGTGATGGGATGATTATATTGCTCTTTGTCTATAATTAGGCAGTATATTGGGAGTCTGTATTATAAAAAATGTCTGCTGTCATCACTACAACCCTGCTCCATCTATTATTTTGCAGGGACATTGTTCTTTTCAATCTAAACATCATGCAAAGTGGCAGCGCCATCTGGTGTGTAGGCAGTATAGATGCAGCTGCGAACTCCTGCCTGCTCTGACTCTATATCCAAGTGCTTTCTTTGGGCTGTCGGAATCTTTGTTGTGGGGTCCTGGGAGACTTTTCTCCATATTATTTTTTTAAGCAACAGAAAGAAAACAAAATGGAAATAAAATAATTAAATTATATTTCTGATCATTCTGTGCTTTGTTTTGCGGATAATAATCTGAATGAGAGAGTTAATGGAATGATTTTGTAATCGCTACATTGCTGGAAGTCCAAGATTATGTAGTAAATGAGCGAATCTAATAAAAAAACAGCAAAATTGGCACTGAAAAATAGAATTTGAGGGGTATGTCCACCCTTGAGCACCATTTTACAGTGTGCAACAAAAAACCACTTGGGCACCTTTTTAAAAAAAAAAAAAAAAAAGCCTGTGCTGTAGTGTCGGGATTGTATTAGTGAAGTGTTAGGATTCTGAATACACATCAGGTCCCGGCTGGAGGTAATGTATATTCATTGTCCTGACACTGCAGTAACGTTATAGTGTGTTTATGAGGCTACACATAGTGATATAGCTATATGAATGGGGAGAAGTGTATGACGCTGATTGGTCACTGATTGGTCAGCATCATACACTCCTCTCCACAACGCCCACTTGGCCATATAGAAAAACACGCCCAGTTGTCCATTGGGAAACTCATTAGCATAAAGCTAATATAGGTCATAACTCCGTAAAAAAATGATTGTTTTTCTAAATAAAAACCACTGCTGTGATCTACATTACAGCGCCGATCATATTATGTACAAGATAGAGCACTTATAATGTGGTGACAGAGACTCTTTAAGGAGAGGTGAAATTTAGTAGACCCCACCCAGACCTGTTTTTTTTGTTTTTTTAATGTACAATTGTTTGTTAATGTGGTGACCAGGATCTTATGCAGTGAATTGTTAGGCCCTCGCATTGCACTAATTGCTGGCTGTACACTGTGGCTACATCGAGTGTCCCACTAGCTACAAGGCAGGGGACCTCGCTCTTGGGGTACACACCCTTTGCTGTGTCTTAAATTTGGATAAATCAAATCAATTTATAAGTTTGGTTAAACCAAGGTGGCGTAAGCTACAGAATATTTACCCAGAATTTGTGTAACGTGGTTTTTCTTCTGAAGGTTAGTGTTTTGGGGGGAAGTTCCTAGGGTTTAGCAGGTGTGTGTCCCATTCCCATGGTTCTTAAAGGGGTTCTCCTCCGCTTTGGACAATCCCTACTTCTTAGGCAGGTCCCTTGACAATAAGCTGATCATAAAATGTCCCCATGCTGTGATCTGTGGGGAAACCTGGCAAGTGTACAACTTCCCTGCAGCGCCACCACAGGAGAAACTAAGGATTGCAATTCCCATTCAACTCAATGGGTTGTCTGTGTAATGCAAGACAGGAGACGCTCTTTGTAGAATATTCCACTCTGCCCCAGAGCTGAGGGTCCTGAACTTTGGATCAGTAATATATTCAGTACACATTATATTCTTATTTTTGCACTACAAAGGTATCCAGACTCTTTTCTCATGTCCAACCTAGTTATCTGCCACCTGTGAGACTACAAGCTGTAAAACTACAACTCCCACCATCCTGGAGGACCACAGTTTGCAAACTACTGCCCATAGCCCGATTATAAATCAGCTCCGTGGAGAACAAAGCACGGACGCTGAGGAGAGCAACAGCAGTAGACGCTCTCTCCCTGCGTCCTCTCTATGGTCGAACACTTCCGGTCCCGTCGTCTCTATGACACTCGCTCTGGAGGTATCATGGCGGCGCCCATCAGGTTGAAGTCCATGTTGGCTCTTGTGACAGGTCATTCTATGAAGCGTGTAGTATAATCCCACTAACCTATAACCGTTTTTTTTTCCACCACCGGACCGACACCCAGGATCAGTATTTACTTATATGTCACAGCTCTCTGATTGTCACCTCCCTGTGACTGTCTCTACAGGAATATCAGCGTCTATATCTGATTTATTCTTTGTATTGTCTCTCCTAGGAGGGGTTCTGGTACAATGAGACAGGGCTGCTCAAAATGGACTTCCCCTTTAATAGGCAGTTATATTCTATAGGTGATCATAGACATAAATTTCTATAGGATCTGCTATTGGCTCTGCCTGACAACTGTCTACAGGAACAGGGATGGGACAGGTTAGATTAGAAGCGACTCCAGCTGCTTATCTCCCTCCTCCAAAGAAATAACATGTCTGTAATGGGGGAGATGAAGAACATAATACCAGAGGCCCCAGTAATAGCGAGGAGGATCCTATGGAGCACCAAGTTAGGGCTCCCCTTATAGCCCCCTTTTTTTGGGTCAAAGAAGAATGTATACGAGGACAATACACTAGCTCCTTAGCTGCTTGTACACAAACGTACGTGTGTGTGTGTGTGTGTGTGTGTGTGTGTGTGTGTGTGTGTGTATATATATATATATATATATATATATATATTCATATATATATTCTATCCTAGCTGTAATAGAACCAGCACTCTGTCCATCAACCCCCTGGTGGGATTGTGTTTGTACACCGCAGCCAGTGTAAATAATCAGATCTTCAGTGTAAAGCACAGTGGACAGATTATAGACAATGCAGGTTGTAATCTGGAGACACTTCGTATAGCTGTTTCCCAATGGAGCAGAGATGAAAGCAGCAAACACCAAGCAGGCAATCTTTGCTCAAAGATATGGATATAAAAATAAATGGAGCCTGTATACATTGGCTGCGTGTTGTTTGAGTTACTTCTGGTACCCCCCCCCCCCCCAAGTTTTTCAATAAACTCTTCTTACTGCTTTCTATTCACGGCACGTTACAGCGCGGCCGCAGGTAGCAGTCATTATTGCAGAATCTCTCATCTATTGTTTTCTGCCATGTTTACTTCAGTTAGAAGTCAAATTCCGCAACAAATGGCAATTGTATCGGAAACTACTGTGATTACGTTGCGTATTCCCAGCAAATTCCACAGGTTAAAAAATAAATAAAAAATAAGCTTTTAAGTTGGAGAAAAATGAAACTTTACTCTCTAACAGCATTCCCATAGCAACGCGTCCCTTCTCTCCGGCTTCTCCGTGTACAGCCGGCCTCCTGTGATGACGTTTCGTTACATGTGAACCCTGCAGCCGTCACGTGATAACACATTTTTATTTTTTCTGATCGGCCGTTTTCCAAATCAGTTAATCTGGCCGAATATAACAATTTGGTGCAATATTTGGCCGAATTTCCCTGTGGATTTGGGGTCTGGTACTATTCCACTGCATATCCCAACTTTGTGAACATACCCTTATTTTATAAGAAATCAGAAGCTATGTGAGCAGGACTAGGTCAGGACGAGTTTACGGCCTTTGAATGTAGACAGGATTGCTTCCATTCACTAAAGTAATATAACTTCATCCTACAGCAAATATTCTTCATGTTATGGATTATTTACGGTATGTATCCGAATATTTATTGATTGTGGCCAAATTTTCATTAGCATTATACAGGATTTATATAGATCTCTTTAGTGGATATAGTAGCTGCCCGCAGTAACTCTCCGTGTGATGTGACTCCACAGGTGGTGGCAGCGGGATCGGTCGAGCTATCTGCCAGCGACTGTCACAGGAAGGGGCTTCAGTCGCTGTCGTTGATCTCAACATTGACTCAGCTAATGAAACCCTAAAGAGCCTGTCACGTGGCGTCCCAGGACAGGACCATGTGGCCATCACAGCCGACGTCTCCCGATCTGAAAGTGTCAGTGCCCTAATGGAACAGATACAGGTAGACCTGATCCTGAGGCGCTGCCGATCATCCAGCACAGACTCTCATAGCGCACACAGCAGTGTACTGGTCAGTGACTGGTCCTTGTCTTCTCCCTCCAGTCTCGCTTCTCTGATCCTCCTCGTGTGGCAGTCAATAGTGCAGGAATCACCAGGGACGAATTTCTGCTTCGCCTCTCAGAGGAATCCTTTGATTCTGTGCTGAATGTCAACCTCAAGGTATCTATCGATCGATCGATCTATCTATCCCCTAGATGAGCATTGGTTTTATAATGTTTAACAGAGCCTCCAACAGCACGATTCGATTTTGCCCCCTGTACCACGGCCATTGTAATGCTGCTCTTAGTTATTTTTCTCTCAAAACAAAATCTAACCTGTTTATGTCAATTTTCTAACCGCAGCTTTTAGAGAGGCGAGCTCATCTACAGGGCCGGAGATGGATGACAAGGGCGCAGGTTATCTATAGCGGACAGGAAGTGTGGAAGACAGAATGATAGGGAACTGCTGTTGACACCTGATGCATACATAGACTGGACTGTTGCTATGCAGTGTCATACCATAGTAACAGCCCATGTATACAGTGAAGGAAATAAGTATTTGATCCCTTGCTGATTTTGTAAGTTTGCCCACTGTCAAAGTCATGAACAGTCTAGAATTTTTAGACTAGGTTAATTTTACCAGTGAGAGATAGATTATATATAAAAAAAAAAAGGAAATCACATAGTGAAAATGATATATATTTATTTGCATTGTGCACAGAGAAATAAGTATTTGATCCCCTACCAACCATTAAGAGTTCAGCCTCCTCCAGACCAGTTACACGCTCCAAATCAACTTGGTGCCTGCATTATAGACAGCTCTTTTATACAGGTGACCATGTAAGACTCCTGTCCACAGACTCAATTAATCAGTCTGACTCTAACCTCTACAACATGGGCAAGACCAAAGAGCTTTCTAAGGATGTCAGGGACAAGATCATAGACCTGCACAAGGCTGGAATGGGCTACAAAACCATAAGTAAGACGCTGGGTGAGAAGGAGACAACTGTTGGTGCAATAGTAAGAAAATGGAAGACATACAAAATGACTGTCAATCGACATCGATCTGG
Organism: Rhinoderma darwinii; assembly: GCF_050947455.1. NCBI lineage: Eukaryota > Metazoa > Chordata > Amphibia > Anura > Rhinodermatidae > Rhinoderma > Rhinoderma darwinii. The sequence goes on along the minus strand of NC_134694.1, from coordinate 115,467,540 downwards.
GTCCTCCATGCAAAATCTCACCTCGTGGGGTATCCTTGATCCTGAGGAAGGTGAGAGCTCAGCCGTAAACTACACGGGGGGAACTTGTTAATGATCTCAAGGCAGCTGGGACCACAGTCACCAAGAAAACCATTGGTAACACATTACGCCGTAATGGATTAAAATCATGCAGTGCCCGCAAGGTCCCCCTGCTCAAGAAGGCACATGTACAGGCCCGTCTGAAGTTTGCAAATGAACATCTGGATGATTCTGAGAGTGATTGGGAGAAGGTGCTGTGGTCAGATGAGACTAAAATTGAGCTCTTTGGCATTAACTCAACTCGCCGTGTTTGGAGGAAGAGAAATGCTACTTATGACCAAAAGAACACCGTCCCCACTGTCAAGCATGGAGGTGGAAACATTATGTTTTGGGGGTGTTTCTCTGCTAAGGGCACAGGACTACTTCACCGCATCAATGGGAGAATGGATGGAGCCATGTACCGTCAAATCCTGAGTGACAACTTCCTTCCCTCCACCAGGACATTGAAAATGGCTCGTGGCTGGGTCTTCCAGCACGACAATAACCCGAAACATACAGCCAAGGCAACAAAGGAGTGGCTCAAAAAGAAGCACATTAAGGGCATGGAGTGGCCTAGCCAGTCTGCAGACCTTAATCCCATCGAAAACTTATGGAGGGAGCTGGAGATCCGAGTTGCCAAGCGACAGCCTCGAAATGTTAGTGATTTACAGATGATCTGCAAAGAGGAGTGGGCCAAAATTCCATCTAACATGTGTGCAAACCTCATCATCAACTACAAAAAACGTCTGACTGCTGTGCTTGCCAACAAGGGTTTTGCCACCAAGTATTAAGTCTTGTTTGCCAAAGGGATCAAATACTTATTTCTCTGTGCACAATGCAAATAAATATATATAGTTTTGACAATGTGATTTTCTTTTTTTTTCTTTTTTTATATAATCTATCTCTCACTGGTAAAATTAACCTAGCCTAAAAATTCTAGACTGTTCATGTCTTTGACAGTGGGCAAACTTACAAAATCAGCAAGGGGTCAAATACTTATTTCCTTCACTGTATATACCGATAAGATACCAACAGAAAGGATACCAACACAGAGTAATGTTCAATGTAAAGCAACGTTGCTGAACTATATAGAATCTACTGTGTTAAGTCCTAGGTAGTAACCAAGATAAACTTGGTGCATCGATCAACAATTGGATTCTTCTTGTAACAGCCCATGTAATAGAGTCCTATAGTCTTAAAGGGTTATACTCTTAGGATAAATGGAGATAATATGGGGAGGGGGTGTTCCCCTGGTTAGGACTCCCTCTAGTAGCCATCACTGTTATATTTCTCTTTGTTCCCTGAAGGGTCCGTTTCTTATCACACAAGCCGTGGCCCGATCTATTGTAGCCAGTGGACAAAATGGTGGCTCCATCATCAACATTGGAAGCATCATAGGAAAGGTGAGATGACAAAACCGTTATTATATGTCACATGACTGCAAATATATGATCAATGAGATAAGTAGAGGACTTTGATATACATTGGAGGATCTTTTTACACCATCATGTCCACTAGATCACACTATGGCGGTCGGCCCAGCTTCAGAGTTGCAGTCATTGACTGAATGACGGGCAGTAGGACAATAATATATTTATTTTATCTACTGCAGGTGGGTAATCTTGGTCAGGGAAACTACGCTGCCTCTAAAGCCGGAGTTGAAGGTCTTACAAGGACTGCGGCCAAGGAACTTGCCAAGTCAGTGGAAATTGATCACAAATGGAAACATTGTTTACATCCATTATCTGTCCTGACCATGTCCAACTAACACAGCTGCAGGGCTTGTTTCAGTGTATCAAAGCTTGTAATGAGCCCCGCAGCTGTGTGAGCAGGACATAATCTGGATTAGCCTCAGAATGTAAATAATAAGTGTTTCCATCTTCTGATTCTCCTTCACTTTCTCCCCTCACAGGTTTGGCATCCGTTGTAACACAGTATTGCCTGGATTTATTGCCACCCCTATGACTGATAAAGTCCCACAAAAAGTGCTGGATAAAGTGAGCTGATGTGGACAGTGACTGTGTCTAGTAGAACTTTCTTTACTCTTCTCCTTGTCTAAGATCTTGTATCCCACTCCTCGTGTCATCAGATACAACAGAGAACTCTTACATACAGTGGCACAGCTATCATAGCAGTGATCCTCGTGGTAGGAGGATAACTGGCACTGAACTGCTCTGTGCACCCACCACTAGGGGGAGCTCACTGTATCAGATGTGTTAGTGGTGGCTGCGTGCAGCCCAAATTACATCATTTATCAAGTCAGAAAATCAGAACACTATACAGATATATATATTTATATTTTGGACCAAAAATGGAATGGTGGATATAGACCTTAATTATGGCAAAGTTCCTTTTTACACAATTCTCAGTAAAGAGTGGGGCCCATTGTGAATTTTTCTTTGGGGCCCTATGATTTTAGTTAAAAATGGAAAATGATCTCTTACATAGTGTCTGTCTGTGCTCGGTACCTGCACATTTTAAGACACGGTTCTCTCTGTATTCCCAGTTATGGTTTCTACATTGGAAATTGTGGAACTCAGTTAAAAAAGAAAAAAAATGATTCCATAATCCTTATACATAATTAAATCCCAAACATCATTTATGGGATGGTCCACTTTAGAGAACACATTTCAAAACACCCTATTAGGGAATTCTGAGTTAATAGTGGGGGTCCTCTGTTCAGGATCCCCCATCTCTTTGGCAGAGTGAAGAGCGGTTACAAAGAGCATCTGTTGCTCTGGAGGACCTGTCCTTTCCTGTCCTGCATTTTACAGATTACACATTGATATGAATGGACACCTGTGTAATGCTTAGTTTCTCCTGTGGTGGCACTGCAGGAAAACTGAACACTTACTGCCAGGTTTCTCCACAGATCACAGCTGATCACTGGGAGTCCCAGCAGGGTGACAATTTGTAATCAGCTTATTATCTAACAAGTGGGGATTGTCCAAAGCAGAGAACCCATTTAATGTCTTACATGGAGTTATCCGTGTATCATTTTGTGATGACTGGAGAGGTTCAGTCCACAACTCACCTGCATCATGATTAAATAATGTAATAATTTTCTCTTATTTTCCACAGTTTGCGAGTATGATACCTCTGGGGAGACTCGGCCAGCCTGAAGGTAAATCCTTCATCAGAACCTGATCGCTTCCATTCTTTGTGACCTGTTCCCACATCTACGTGTTACTTACACAGAATTCCTGCAGATTCACCATAGACAGTGGTGCGGATCTCCCCATCCTTCCCGCACCACCCCTGTCCTCCTGGTTCTCTTCTGGCTTAGTTGTGATGTCATGTGACGGTGCATCATGATGTTACATGAAGTGACATCAGGACCAGAAACACATGGAGAACACCGGGAGGACCAGAAACACATGGAGAACACCAGGGGGACCAGAAACACATGGAGAACACCAGGAGGACCAAAATGGAGAGCACCAAGAGGACCAGAAACCCATGGAGAGCACCAGGAGGACCAGAAACCCATGGAGAGGACCAGAAACCCATGGAGAGGACCAGAAACCCATGGAGAGCACCAGGAGGACCAGAAACCCATGGAGAGCACCAGGAGGACCAGAAACCCATGGAGAGGACCAGAAACCCATGGAGAGCACCAGGAGGACCAGAAACCCATGGAGAGCACCAGGAGGACCAGAAACCCATGGAGAGCACCAGGAGGACCAGAAACCCATGGAGAGCACCAGGAGGACCAGAAACCCATGGAGAGCACCAGGAGGACCAGAAACCCATGGAGAGGACCAGAAACCCATGGAGAGCACCAGGAGGACCAGAAACCCATGGAGAGCACCAGGAGGACCAGAAACCCATGGAGAGCACCAGGAGGACCAGAAACCCATGGAGAGCACCAGGAGGACCAGAAACTCATGGAGAGCACCAGGGGGACCAGAAACCCATGGAGAGCACCAGGGGGACCAGAAACCCATGGAGAGCACCAGGGGGACCAGAAACACATGGAGAGCACCAGGGGGACCAGAAACCCATGGAGAGCACCAGGGGGACCAAAAACACATGGAGAGCACCAGGGGGACCAGAAACACATGGAGAGCACCAGGGGGACCAGAAACACATGGGGAACACCAGGGGGACCAGAAACACATGGAGAGCACCAGGGGGACCAGAAACACATGGAGAGCACCAGGGGGACCAGAAACACATGGAGAGGACCAGAAACCTATGGAGAGGACCAGAAACCCATGGAGAGGACCAGAAACCCATGGAGAGCACCAGGAGGACCAGAAACCCATGGAGAGCACCAGGAGGACCAGAAACCCATGGAGAGGACCAGAAACCCATGGAGAGCACCAGGAGGACCAGAAACCCATGGAGAGCACCAGGAGGACCAGAAACCCATGGAGAGCACCAGGGGGACCAGAAACCCATGGAGAGCACCAGGGGGACCAGAAACCCATGGAGAGCACCAGGGGGACCAGAAACCCATGGAGAGCACCAGGGGGACCAGAAACCCATGGAGAGCACCAGGGGGACCAAAAACACATGGAGAGCACCAGGGGGACCAGAAACACATGGAGAGCACCAGGGGGACCAGAAACACATGGGGAGCACCAGGGGGACCAGAAACACATGGAGAGCACCAGGGGGACCAGAAACACATGGAGAGCACCAGGGGGACCAGAAACACATGGGGAGCACCAGGGGGACCAGAAACACATGGGGAGCACCAGGGGGACCAGAAACACACGGAGAGAACCAGAGGGACCAGAAACACACAGAGAGCACCAGGGGGACCAGAAACACACGGGGAGCACCAGGGGGACCAGAAACACACGGGGAGCACCAGGGGGACCAGAAACACACGGAGAGCACCAGGGGGACCAGAAACACACGGAGAGCACCAGGGGGACCAGAAACACACGGAGAGCACCAGGGGAACCAGAAACACACGGAGAGCACCAGGGGGACCAGAAACACACGGGGAGCACCAGAGGGACCAGAAACAGAGCACCAGGAGGACCAGAAACACATGAGGAGACCAGGACAGTGCTGAGAGGACTAGAAGATGTCTTTAAGAAACTTTAATCACCTGTTCCTATAAAACATCACTAAAAGCCATTAGGGCAAACACAAAACACTTCCAAAACTGTAACCGCAGATTACAACTAGAATTATAAAACTAATATTATTAATATTTCAGATGTTGCAGATGTTTGCGCTTTCCTGGCTTCAGGCGACAGCAAATATATCACAGGAGCAAGTATAGAAGTGACAGGTAAATATTAGGACGGGAGGGACACGTAGTAGAACGACTGTAAAAAAAATCAGCTCTCCATGTACACCTCCGGTCTCAACAGTGACTCAGACTTCTGCTCAGCCTCCTATGCTTTACACTGCAGCTTTGCTTGAACAGATTAGCGACTGCTGTGTATAAACACAACCTCGAGAGGAAATCCGTACATGGACAGCTGATTTCCATTACAGCAAGGACAGAATAATTATAAACTACAAGCAACTAACCCGCCAGTGAGAAAGACTACCACACATAGGATGAGGGGATTGGGGGTGGAGCCTGAAAAGTATAAAGCTCCGCCTCTCAAGATGCCTTTATTATAAATATATCACACGATATCTGTTCTTTTCTCCCCAGGTGGCCTGTATTTATGATTACGTTTGCCAGTCCGACGTACCCGATGCTGCTTGTGCCATCTGGATGCATGAAGTGTCTGAAGCATTTGAGCCCATGTCCCACTGATATACAAGAGTCCCGTCATGGCCACCGCAGCTGTTAATTGTAGCGTTAATTGTAAATAATCACAGGAGTGACAATGAACTGATCTGATATTAACATTTATTAAACATTACGTATATTTTCTATTCATCTTCACCTGGAATTTTGCGTTATTGATCCTGCCCTCGTAATGTCTTTCATCTGTCCCCTACTTCTTCATAGCGTATATTTGGGAGAGACTATAAAGGAATTTTCCTGTTTTATGTAATGGATATATTTTGGTGGAGCTATATAGGTGGTTATTATAGAGGAAAACCACAGTATTTATTGGTAAAGTGTCACAATTTCCCAGTATAGTTACCGTCCCGGTTTGGAAGGATGAAGAAGATGCACTCAATCTCCTCTTATCAGTATCTGACCTTCCGGACACGTAGGTCGGCCCCCAATGTTGTTTTTTTTTTTGCGATTGTGAAATCACAATGCAATTTAGTGCGCACATGTGATAATCACGCGTCAAAACCCTTCAGAGCCCAGAAGTTATTAATAAAGATGTCTGTTTTATACGCCTGTTGTGGAGGCTTGTAGGGGGTACACGCGTCACCCAATGTTTGGGGTACATTTTAACATACGAATACATCATGAAATTAAAAAAATAGGTACAATAAAGCCAACACATCGTTTATGGCGAGCGCAAACTGACCATTTTGGTCAATTTAGGATTAAAGCTAAAACAATGGGATCTGTTTAGCCATCGGTCTACACTAAAAATTCGGAGGGAACTGAACATTGTACAGGTGTGAACTGACCCTAAGCGTATGTATCACCCACGTGGCGGATATTTATTAAAACTAGTGGAGTTGCCAAGGCAACCAATTAGGCTGCAGCTTTCATTTTCCGAAAGGTCTTTGGAAAATGAGAGCTGCAATCTTATTGGTTGCTATGGGCAACTGCTCGTCCTTTGATAACGGCTTCTTTACGGTCCGTGGGACAAATTTATAAAGCGACACGGAACTCGTTAAAAATACGTTGAACAGTCCGCCTTGTTCGGTTGCGTCACAAAGCAAACGACAACTGATACAGGACCTCTATTTTTTTTTTCACACTTTACTTCAATCTTTATTTTGTCAGAATATTGTGTGGAGAGAACAGTGGATATTATCGCGGGTGGATTATCAAGATGAAGCACACAGGGACCAAATCCACAACAAGAACGAAGACGTTCTCCTCATTGTTTTCCTTTTATATGAGGGGCGGGGCTTTCACGCAGTGATGGAATCTTCTGATTGGACAGTCATAGAGAACAGCGTGTAGTAGGCGGGAACTATGAGGCTGGCCTTGCCGAAGCGCTGATTGGCTCATCTCGTCCGGTAGGCGGGGTTTCTAGGTCCACCGCTGCCAGGTCTCGGTAAAAACCTACCACCGCTCACCGGAAGTGATGTATGACCGGAAGCAGGTAACGTTTCCTGTTTTTCTGTCTTTTTTTTCTTTTTTTTTTTTTTCCGAGCACCGGGGTTTAGGTGACGTAAGTAACCGGGATGGGACTGGGCGGTGCTAATTACAGCCTGAATGAATATGACAGAGGAGGCTGTTGTCGGACTATAATCTCCAGGTGTTTTGTCCTCTGGAGGACTTGTAAAAAAAACTGTGGAGCTCCAGCCTGTAACATTGTCTCTTGACTGGAGAACAGTTTAGTGTATCCAAAACGGTGCATGCTGGGATTTGTAGTACAACATCAAACGGAAACTCTCGGCCAGGTGGAGGAGTTTGCTGAGAGTTGTAGTTCTGTCACATACAAAAACCACCAGACCGTCTCTGCTGCATAATAGAGCAGGACTATATATAAACGATGAAGGTTGGGGCCCCCTGTACAGATTGAGCAGTGGGGCCCCTAAGCTTCAGGTTTTGTATTTAACCACAATTGTCTGGGAATTTCCTCTAAGTCCGTGAGTTGTATATTATATGTAGGTGCACCGACAGCTGAGGGATTGATACAATGTATCCAATCCCCAAACAGTCCGATCTCCAAACTGATACATTGTAATAAACAGGCCAGAGACAGATGTGTGCTGCTCATCTGGTCTGGATACAATTGTAACAAAGCTGTGTGTTCTGTATTCGATCACTACGGCCTCCGGATGTAAACAATCATGTACACATTCAATGACAGCAAGTAGGGATGTTGAAAATGAGGAGGAATTGAAACACAAGGTATTTTAGGAAGTTATAGCAATTTTCAGCATACATTTTTGGGGCTCCAAAAGGTGGGTGGTCCGTGACCCCCATTGTGCACACTGCTCCCTATTAAATTCTATCTGAGTTACTGGAACTGCTGAGAGCGCTGGCTGACTGCTGTCACTTTGCTTGACACAACAGATGTCACGGGACCCCGTACGAGCGCCGCACCCCCTTCAAAACAGCTGATTGACAGTGGTCTCGGGACCCCGACCGATCATCTAATGATGGCTTATACTGAGGATAGGCCAACAATTTTTAGGGACTGGAAATCTAAAGCGGTCCTTCTTAGAAGAACATAGACGACTGAGTTAGTTTGCCCCCTCGTTTCCGCTGCTGATATCTCCACCATATTGTGGATTTCCTCTTCTGTATCCACTTATTACTGCTGCTCCTTATTAGCTTAATATTTGGACCCTTCCGTTATACATTTTCTTTTCTCCTCTCATAGGCCGGCGACACGATGGCGACTCCAGTGAGTGCGCAGTGCTCCAGCAAGACGTGGGAGCTCAGTCTGTACGAGCTGCACCGTATCCCGCAGGTATGGCACTGGCGGGTAGAGAGTTGTAGGTTCTCATTTTCTGGATGTCTGTTAATGGTCACCGCTGTGTCTGTAGGAAGCCATCATGGACGGTACAGAGATTGCAGTGTCCCCTCGGAGCCTCCACAGTGAGCTCATGTGCCCCATCTGCCTGGACATGCTGAAGAACACAATGACAACCAAAGAATGTCTGCATCGATTTTGCTCGGACTGTATCGTCACTGCGCTGCGCAGCGGGTCAGTATGACTGGACCACAGACGCTGTAGAGGAGCGTTCTGCTGTGTAGCTTATAGACGCCATTGTACTAGCAGCATCTTAGTATTCCTGGGGTGAAGGCTGCACAGCTCCTTTGTTTGCTATTATTAGGTTAGATTGTGTATTATGTTTTCATTATTCCTGGCTGTACCTTATAGAAACTAGTAAAGGTGGCTGTAACCACCCGAGATCAACGCTAAGAGGCGCCCCTTCTGACATCATCCCTTGGATATGCAATAAATGTCTGATAGGTGGTGGTTCTGGTGCTTCTTCTCCTTTGTAGCCAGGATCTGCTGGTCTTAAAAGTGCACCGAAGACATGAACCCTGATGGGCAGAGGTCCCGTCTATCAGACATTTATGGCATGCCCCAAGGAACGTGCCATAAATGTCCTTTCTCTCAAGGGGTTTTCCACTACCGGACAACTGATAACCTATCCACCGGTTATCCGCCTGGATCCCGCACCGATCAGCCACTCCAGCTGCTTCCGGGCACCGAACGTACATGGCGGAAGCAGTTGGCTCCGGTCACAGAATAGTGGACGAGCTACAATGTTCAAGTGAATAGGAGCAGAGCTGCAGTTCTGCTTCACGGCCGCTTTGCAATGTACAGAGCCAACTGCTTCCAGCTCTGTACATCGCATACTGTGCAATGACATCCAGTGCTCGCAGGCCACTGGAGTAGCTGATCGGTGCGGGGTCCGGGTGTCAGACCCGCACCGATGATATACTGATGACCTTTCCTGTGGATGGGTCATCAGTTCTCCGGTAGTGGACAACCTCTTTAATATTCCAAAATTTCTAGCATGACAGACTAATCCGATAATCACATTAGTGGTGGCCCCTCCGGTTCAGCTTTTACTTGGGAAATCTCTAAAGATCTCTGAATGTTAATGGTGCATCCATAGGCTTGAATGGGGCTGTAATGTGCATTTTATGGACCTTTTAGGAATGTACAATGTCAGGAACAAAACCTATGATCATTTTGACTTTTTTTTTTCTTTCTAGGAATAAAGAATGCCCCACATGCAGGAAGAAGCTGGTTTCTAAACGTTCTCTCCGCCCGGACCCAAATTTTGATGCTTTAATTTCCAAGATCTACCCCAGCAGAGACGAGTATGAGGCACATCAGGACCGAGTCCTGGCAAAGCTGAGCCGGCTTCACAACCAGCAGGCACTGAGCAGCAGCATCGAGGAGGGCCTTAAAATGCAAGCAATGAACAGGTAGAACCATAATGACCTGACCAGGAGAGCACAGAGGAGGCCATGAGATATATCTATACATTTAGAACGTTCTCCCTTTCCATTATTAGGGCGCAGCGAGTCCGGAAAAACCATCAAGAATCGGACAACACAACGTTCAGCGGTGGAGAAGACAATTGTGACAGCCGCTCACATGTCAGCAATCCGTCTGTGCACAGCAACCAAGCAGCAGGGCCAAGCCGAAAGAGATCCCGAGCCTCGGAGGATTCTGGGGCAGAGCCAGACATGTCACACGAGGGCGGGGTGAGGAGTCCGGATCCACAAGGAGTAGGCGAACCTGGCAGTGAGATTGAGCTGGTATTCAGGGCCCATCCTCTACTGGTGGAGAAGGATGGCTACAGCCAAACCAGGTGACGCCTCCGAGCTTGGAGTATAGTTATAAGGGTTGTAGGACATGGGGGGAAAAAGGCTCTGGTTTTAAAGTAAAAAATATGGTAATAAACTTTCCTTTGCTCTGATCAGTATGTTATGGGGTTTGCATTTGTTTCTATTAAACAGTTCCCTTGCAGTGCCAGGCCCAGTAATAAACATGACACATGTGCTAATGTTCGCAGATGCCATTATATATAGGGGGGTCATTCTGGTGACCCCATCTTTTTAATAAAGATAAAAGGCCATTAAGTGCTGTACATGAGACTATATAATTTTTTTGTGGTAATTCCAGCGCACATTCAGCCGAAACTTGAGGTTCATTGATGCTCTGAATGATGCAGCTCTTTTCCTATTGAGATTTCAGGGTCCTGAGAGGAGGACGTGGCTCAGATTTGCAAGTTTTGACCACTTTTCCTTCTTTCAGGTTTGTGAAGACCACAGCGAATGCCACAGTGGATCATCTTTCCAAATATCTGGCACTTCGCATCGCTCTGGAGGAACAAGCTCAGAGAGGTGGAGCAGATGGAGTAACTCTGGGGGAAGTCAGCGAGAAGCAGTATACAATATATATCTGTGCAGGGGCTGCAGGAGGACAGTACACCGTGAGTACATACAGTGCGGATCATTCATATTCTGTATAGGGAGGATGTGCAGGTCCAGTAATCACAAGAAGCGTCGCAACTGCAAATAGCATCGTACTGAAATGTACAAATTCTTCAAAGACGTAAACAGACTAAAGTCTCATTCAGACTGGCGTATTGTACCCGTGTTTAACAGTCCGCTGGATGTAACGCCTAGAACTTGTAGTATGTAAAATCCAGAACACCGACTGGTAAACACGTGTACAATGCGCCCATCTGGATGAGGCAAAAATCGACACATAACGTTGGGTACCCGTGCTTTACTTATCATGATGGCTTCTTCTCCATTTTCCGCCACAGCAAAAGAACAAATTTGTCTGGTAATTTTTCAGTCTTGTGCACATTGCAGTTCTGTAGAGCACTGACTCGTAGCGCAGCTGATCAATACTCCTATGGGAAAAATCCTCAGTAATACGACATGCGATTGAACATCCCAAACCATATTATGTGTCCCTCTGTATAAAATCGGAGAGAGTAGAAATGTAAACGCAGCTTTGGATGTGAATGAAATATAAAAGTCAAGCTAAGGAAACTATGTGCAACAGTCTATGAAGATGTATCCTCTGACGAGATGTTTAAAGTTGAGATTTAAGATAATCGTTTATCCCAGAGCGGGGGTGCATTGCTGCTGGTGGTATTCTACTGCTCAGGTCAGCAAGAGGTTAAAGGGTTATTCCCATCTCGGACATTTCACACCTATATCGATAAAAGGGGTCACCCAACCCCCTTCCCACCTGGTGAGGTGGTCACGCATGCACGTGTCTCTTTAAATTCTGTTTTATGGGAGTTACTGAAACAGCCCAGCAGTACTTGCTTGGCTATTTCTTTAACTCCTATAGAACAGATTGGAGGGAGTTGTGCACATGCGTGGCCTCCTCAACATTCCTCCTCTGCCTGGATCCAGTGGGCAGCAGCCACCTCCGCATGTGGGTCGGGGAACCCTCAGGGTATGTTCACACGGCAGCCTCCGTTACGGCTGAAATTACGGAGCAGTTTTCAGGAGAAAACTTCTCAGAAATTTCAGACGTAATGGCATGTTGAGGCGCTTTTTCGCTGCGTCCCGCGGACGTAATTGGAGCGGTTTTTCCATGGTGTCAATGGAAACCGGCTCCAATTACGTCTCAGGAAGTAACAGGTACTTCTTTGACGCGCCGTCTTTTGACAGCGGTGCGTAAAAAAAATGACCGTCGGCACAGAACATCGTAAAACCCATTCATATGAATGGGCAGATGTTTGCCGACGCTTTGGAGCCGTCTTCTCGGACGTAATTCGAGGCTAAAACGCCCAAATTATGTCCGTAAATAGGGTGTGTGAACCCAGCCTTTATTCTCCACATAGGGGCGGGTCCCAGAGCTGGGTCTCGCCCCTCTCACACTTATGGCATATCTGGTAGATATCCCATAAATGTGCGATATGGGAATAACCCTTTAAAGGTAAACCTTCACTTTTTATTTTCCCCTCTCATCCTCAGACTCTGAATGGTTCGTTAACACTTGAGCTGGTTAATGAGAAGTATTGGAAGGTGAGCAAACCCCTGGAGTTATATTATGCACCAACCAAGGAGCAGAAGTAACGGGTGACTCCCAGGCAGTGTTGGGAGATGGACTGGAAAAAAATAAGACTAGTGTTTCTGGGAGTGTGCAACATACTGGGTAAGAGACCTAGGGTAAAAAGGAGGCCACCCCAGCACCGTGACGCTGCACAGAGGAGGGCGTGACTGACCCCATTACAGCCAACCCTGGTGAAGGAGCACAAAGAAGCAGAGCCACGTGACGGACCCGCCACGCTGTGCCATCGGTAGGATTCTACCCTGCGACAGCTTTGCTTCCCCAAATCTGCATTATAAGTGTCAATACAGCGATCCGCCTGATCATCCACCACACATTACACTTGTATTTCCTCAGCGGCATGAGTCGTCATCATCATCATCCATTGTGCTCCTTGTTTGTTGTGTGGGATCCCATTTATTTATATGACATATACTATATTCTGCTGGTATTTTCCTAAGATTGTAATAGATTTTATACTAGAACATTTACTTTTTAGAATTTTCTTTGCTTTTTTTGTGTTTAGGAAAAAGATGACAGCGGCAGCAGCGGCAGCAATATATACTTTCTCTACCGAGTCTAAATGTTGTTGTGTATGATTTTCTTGAACAGATGACAGATTCCCCCCCCCCCCCCCCTCTTATAAGAGGTGATGAACGCAGAGTGTCCAGGGGTAATCCATATAGAACAGAACACAAATCTGCCCGTTATCGTTTGTCAATTGTAGCAGTGATTGGCCACCGTTACTATGGCCGAAACGTAAAGACAGATGGGACTTTAAAGATCCTTTTACTTACATAAAGGGATTTTTAAAGTCTCATAAAACCATTTTTGACCTAAAGTAAAGAATGAAAGTGACTGAAAATGGAATTGTTTTACTTTATTAGGGACAAATTTATATTTTTACATTAATTTAAGAACATTACACGACATTCTGCACCAATCCTGTGCGGCAGGAGACAGAGCAGCAACGACACACGAGCGCAGAGCCTATGATACATTATTATGAACCGCCGACACCTCAGAAGTTTGGTTTGTGTTTTTTGAGCTCAACCATAAGATGGTGGAGATTAATTAGTTCTGAACAAACCGGCAGATTTCTGAGCGGGGGCTGGGATAGAATCTTATGGAAACGGTGATAATACTGGATCAGCTGTGTGAGCGCCCCCTGTGGGATAGAAACAAATCAGTAAAATTAAAACCTGTACTTGGATTTTCAAACGTGAGCGGCTCTATTGGTATCAGAAGCGAAGCTCCGATCTACTGCTCCCTCTCACAGGAGAAGACCATTCTATGAAGAGATGTTTTATTAGTAGTCTTTAACCCCTTAATGACCAGGCCTGAAAGAGCCTTAATGACCTGCAACATTTTTTCCTTTTTGCCCCTCTGCATTTAAGCAACCAGAACTGGATTTTTTCCATTGACACGGCTGTACGAGGCTTTGTTTTATGCAGGAGAAACTGTTGGTTTTTTTTCTGGCGCAGTTTGGAGGAACAAATAAATTGCTGTGTAATTGATATTCTTTTGTACGATGTGAATAGAAAAAAAAAAAAAGCGATTTTTCGGCATTGTATTTTGGTTTCTTTTTTACACGATATAACCTGGTAAATCAATTCCTCAGGTTATTACAGTTGTGTGGATACCGGATATGTGGAGTTTTTTGTTATGTATGGTATTCACAATAAAATACATTTTATACTAAATCATTTTATAAATTTTTTTTATCCCATAAGGGGAATTACCATTTTACAACTTTTTTATATTTAGAATGTATTTGCATATTCCTTATTACACATTATCTTCTGTGTTACTATGACACGTGCTGCTGTTAGGACAACATTAGTGTATCCTAGCCACACGCTTACTGAACAGACAGCCCTGGGGTCCTTTCTAGGCTTCAGGGCTGCAGCTAGCAGAGAGGTTCTCGAATCACACCAGAGGGATACCTGGTGACACGATCGAAGAGAGGAGTCCCCTTTATATATGATGCAGTCACAGACCGCTGCAATCAAAGGGCCGTACTTAGGAGGCTTCTCTAAGAACAGGAGCTGCAGCGCTCATCAGCCTCTTCGTCAGTAACGCCAAAGGATGTCGTAGACTCCGGACCAGCGCTGTCTGCCGTCAAGAGACAGTGGGCGGTCATTAAAGGGTTAATAAGATCCCCCCCCCCCCCTTATGCCCGTGATAAACAACCTGGCATCTAAGTATTCACTACAGCACGGAACATTTCAAATATGTATATGCAGATCCAGTCCATATGTACTGTTAGGGTAAGTTCACACGGCAAACGGCTGTAAAATACGGAGCTATTTTCATGGGAAAACAGCCTCTGATTTTCAGCCGTTTTTTTATGCGATTTTTTAAGGCCATTTTTGGAGCTGTTTTTCTATTATGATCAAAAATGGCTCAAGAAGTGGCATGCACTTCCTTTTTACGGGGCGTTTTTTTTTTACACGCCGTTTTTACAAACGGCCGCGTAAAAAAATGCTCCGTGGGAACGAAACGCAGTTTTTCCCATCAATGGGCAGATGTTTGGAGGCATTCAGCCTCCGTATTTTTAGCCATTTTTCGGGGCGTTTACTGAGAAAAGGCCGTGTGAACGTGCTCTTAGGGTGCAATCACACTCTGCAGGTTTTGTTGCAGAAATAACCCCATTCAGATGAATGGAAATAATTTTCAGTCTCAGAAAATCTCTGCAATAAAATCTGCTGCATGTGACTGTACCCTGCGAATGCGCTCACACGTGGTGTACTACAATGTGTGCTATTGGGAAAACATTCTACACGGATTTCTCTAGTTTCTGCGTTGCAGAATATTTTCTCCCATAGGCATACATTGAAAAAAAAAATCCGCAACGTACGTTTATGCTGCGGAAATAAAATGCAAATACGCCATTTGGGAGCGCACCCTTTAGACCAGTTTCAGTCAGCTGTAATATAGCTGCATTTTAGCTGCTGCAGGGCGGCCGCATGACGAGCATTTCTCGGGGATCCGCATGCATTGTTTACAATAGAAATTAACAGACCGCACAGAGACGGACTATACAGCTGTGCGAGTGCAGGGTCCGTATCATGGTGTGAGAATGGAGAAAAATGTCACTGTATCCATATAAATCAATGTCAAGAACCCAGATGACCATTGCTATCAAAATTCATTATTCCTGGGTCAACAAATCTAAAGTGAATATCCAACTATTAACCCTATTTAATTTTTAGGTTCAAAATGCTCTGCGGATTGTTATACGGGTCAGAGCACCAAATCTCCTGCTTCTCATCACTCAGCCGTAGAGTAACATGGTAAAAATTCTGGCTGCTTGCAGCTTCCAGTAGGGGGAGCCCACTACATATGCATTGAGTTCTAAAGAAGCTGTATAAATCTTGATGGTGAGCTCCCCCTGGTGGTGGCTGCAGACAGCAAGAATTTTATAATTTAATGCTATAGCTGTGTGAAGCCATCTATAAGGATATATTATGAAAATTATTCAGTAGAAAATGTTGTACTTATTTAAATGAAAAGGTGCACATTCAGCTGCTCTCATCAGGTATAAAGTTTACCTGTATAATGCTGGTGCCATTTTTGAAGTTGGTGAATGATCTCATGACATCCTGACTCAGCGTCTCCACCGCCTGTTTCCACGTAGAAGAGAAACCTCGGACCAGCAGAGCCACACGTGCTAGAGGGAGACAGCAAATCGATCAACAGTGAAGTCGATCTCTTAATAAAACATGGTTGGTATTGTGGCGTCACCCACCTTCTTCGCTCCGGAGCCTGTCCTGCTGCCCCTTCTCAATAAGAGCTTCAGATTCTTTTACAAAGGAAATCATTCCCCCAAAGGATGGAGAGAGGAGCTCTTCTATAATCTCCTAATGTAGAAATGCTACATCAGCCTATTGCCATAAAGTAAAATATCAGAAAGAACTGGTGCAGTCACTGACCTGAGTCCGCGCGGTCAGAAGCTGCTGGAAACTTTCCACCTCTTTACTGTCTGAAGACGCTCGTTCCTTTAAACAATGAAAAAAAAAAAGCAATGAGGGGGGGGGGGGGTCCTAAAACCTTGTGTAGTAACGGAGTCCGCCACTCACCATGAGGACACTGAGCAGCATGTCATAATTATTTATCAGGAAGATGAGCTGCTCCTTCCTAGATGAAAATTCAGCTGCCATTCGAAGGACAAAATTCTCCACCTCCACCTGAAATAACGCAAAAGTAAACTGAAGTCTGAGACTAATAGGGCTGATGCTGGGAGTAGTAGTCTTGCAAGAACTGGAGAGCCACAGGTTGGAGACCACCGCACTAGAGCCTTTACCTGAATACCGAACATAATATGCAATTGATAATACTGCCCTAAAAGATTTTTCTTATGGACCCAGAATTCACGTTTCTCTTAAAGGAACAGTGTCATCACAAATAATTTGTTTATATGTTAAAGATGTTAGTGCCTTAATATAAACGTTTATTTTCATTTGTGTGTTTGTGTTTTACTGTTTCTTATTTTCACACTTTTTCTTCCCTATGGGGGCTGCCATTTTTTGTTCCATTTCTGTGTGTGTCGATTAACGACACACACAGACATGGAATACGGCAGCCACAGTCCCATAGGGGCTGCGAACGGCTCCCGTCCCATTGACTGCCGTGTACGGCGTCTGTGTGGGAACTGCGCATGCGCCGCTCCCACACAGTCCTATTCGAAATTGGCGCCGTCCGGCGCCATTTTCCCGTGGACCGGAAGTCGCGGCTGGACAGTAATATTACTACTTCCGGTCGCGGCTTCCGGACAAGTGCACATGGAACAGCGGCAGCAAAGGGAGCGGACGGGCCGCGGCGGCAGGAGCAGGTAAGAGATTTCAATGTATGTTAGTGTTTGTGTGTGTTTACTACTGCATGTAAACCTACTACACTGTGGGTTACCTCAAAAAATGGCGACACACAGTGTAGGAGGTTAAACCTTTCAAACCCCTCGTTTATCCCGGCACTAGCCAGGATAAAGGAGGGGGGATTGCTGAGAGCTCACTAGAGCGATAGCTTTTAACCCAATGTTGCAATGCTGCAATTTTGGGAACTAGCTCCAAACAGCTCCATCTAGTGACCAAAAATGGGTAGTATTATAAATTTGAAAAAATTTATAATATTTCCTGACTCGCGAAAAAAATAAAAAAAATTTGAACAATGTTTAATCACCCACACACTAAATGTTTAAATTTTAAAAAAAAAACATGTTTTTGGGGCGACACCATGCCTTTAAAGGGTTACTCCCACCTTGGACGTTTATGGCATATCCACAGGAAATATCCAGGATGGGAGTACCCCTTTAACTCATGCCGGCCTTCTGTCAGGACACGGAGTGCTCATTGTCAGCTTCTGTATACCAGGATAACTGCAGTCCACACCTATATATTCTATATGAGTCTCACAGAAAATAAGTGTTCTGCTATATCCTTATTACAACAGTCACATCATCCAGACTGCCCTATATGAAGGTACCTGCAGCTGACCCAAGAGGATGTTTGTCTTCTCGTTTGGAAACGTCTGGTTTATACTAACAATAGCCGATGAGAACTCTGCATAACGTCGGGTTATCTATAAGGGGTGGCAGAGAAAAAATATTTTAGATACATAGAACTTTAAACCACGTGTTCACCCTTGACAACGTTTTATGTAGATTATGCCTCTATATAAACTGTAAAATGATGTTCATTTTATAAATACATTACTGATCCTGAGTTACATCCTGTATTATACTCCAGAGCTGCACTCACTATTCTGCTGGTGGAGTCACTGTGTACATACATTATATTACTTATCCTGTACTTATCCTGAGTTATATCCTGTATTATACTCCAGAGCTGCACTCACTATTCTGCTAGTGGAGTCACTGTGTACATACATTACATTACTTATCCTGTACTGCTCCTATGTTATATCCTGTATTATACTCCAGAGCTGCACTCACTATTCTGCTGATGTGGTCACTGTGTACATACATTACATCACTTATCCTGTACTGATCCTGAGTTACATCCTGTATTATACTCCGGAGCTGCACTCACTATTCTGCTGGTGGAGTCACTGTGTACATACATTACATTACTTATCCTGTACTGATCCTGAGTTACATCCTGTATTATACTCCAGAGCTGCACTCACTATTATGCTGGTGGAGTCACTGTGTACATACATTATATTACTTATCCTGTACTTATCCTGAGTTATATCCTGTATTATACTCCAGAGCTGCACTCACTATTCTGCTAGTGGAGTCACTGTGTACATACATTACATTACTTATCCTGTACTGCTCCTATGTTATATCCTGTATTATACTCCAGAGCTGCACTCACTATTCTGCTGATGTGGTCACTGTGTACATACATTACATCACTTATCCTGTACTGATCCTGAGTTACATCCTGTATTATACTCCGGAGCTGCACTCACTATTCTGCTGGTGGAGTCACTGTGTACATACATTACATTACTTATCCTGTACTGATCCTGAGTTACATCCTGTATTATACTCCAGTGTACATACATTACATCACTTATCCTGTACTGATCCTGAGTTACATCCTGTATTATACTCCGGAGCTGCACTCACTATTCTGCTAGTGGAGTCATTGTGTACATACATTACATTACTTATCCTGTACTGATCCTGAGTTACAACCTTTACTATACTCCAGAGCTGTACTCACTATTCTGCTGATTGTTATTGAGAATAGTTAAGAAGCTTGTTATCAATCACACAGCTTAGCTGAGCTCCTAGAATGCAGGGGGGGTCAGTTATTTTTTTCTACATCAAATCAATGTACAGATCCAGCAAAAGGATTACACTTCTAAGGGTCAGTTCTCACAAAGTTTTTTGGCGCTGATTTTGATGCAAAAACAGTGTCAGAATCAGCACTAAAAATCATTTCAATGGGAGGCAGAGGAATTTTTTTTTCCCCGGTGGGTTTCGGCCACTTGTGGAAAAAAAGCATCATGTTGTTTCCGACTCCGATCTCCAATTGAAATCAGAAAAAAACTGTGGCGCTCGTTTCTGAGCATTTTTTGCATTAGATTTAATGGCCGTGGGCACAAAATGCAGCGAAAACGCGGAAATAAAAGAACAGGCAGGAAAGACCTGAAGGAATTTTGAGGAAAATCTGCCTGCAAAAAAACTCAGTGTGAACAGGGCCTTTGAGTGCAAATCATCAGAACAAGCTTCTGCAGACACTGAACCAGCAGGAAATGTTTTACAGCCTGCAGAATTGTGAATGCGGCTGACAGCTCTGGTCACACAGGACTAAACTAATCTTGCGTTGTGATCTTATTACTTACTGATAGAAAATATATTTTATAAAACTGCCTAGTAAATATAAACTGAATGAAAACATTTGTATAGCGTATGATGTAATACACAATATATAACAATCACAGTATCTTACATAGTGCGGCCTTGTGTCCAGTGTTCCCAGTCTCTGAGGGTCCGTGTTCCGGATACTCTGTATATTCAGCTCCAAGATATACTGGAAGCGGGGCCACAACATGTCCAGCAGAGCGTCCCAGTACCTGTCACACAGGAGTACGTCAGTAATTATTGGCGGCAGCCGGTCCGGCTCCATTCATAATACAGAATCTCTAGTACTCCTTTCTCTCTGCCAGACGAGGGGCAGGAGTGAGACGTCTGCAGGATCAGACTACACAGAGTTTGTCATTTGTAAACATAAACACACAAGTCTGCAGGGGAGCTGCATACACAAAACGGTAGGACATGTTTTTAAATCAATACCTAATTTTTTTTGATTTTAGATGCATTGGGGCCACAAAAAGTTGGAAAGTTGGACATTGCCTTTAACGACACATCCTATAAATAAGAGAACACATTATATCTAAATCATATAGGAACTCTGAAATAAGGTGTGAATGTCTCACTTGTCTATGGCAGGGATGTCTCTCCTCTGGGCGATGCCCTTGAATCGTAGCACAATGTGTATACACAGGAAGATGGCGATGCTGTCGTAGCAGTCGGACACATAGGAGTCGATGTGTTTCTAGAGATGGAGAACGAGACATTTCTAGATCACAGATCACATTGCAGCCGCTCAATCATCAGCCTAAATACCATACAAATCGACTCAAATCAGACACTAAAAACAACACGAACATTGGGGGACATCTAAAGTGGCGCAACCAATCAGACTCTAGCTCTCATTTTCCTAGGACCCTTTGGATTATGAAAGCAGAGACCTGATTGGCTGCTATGAACATTTGGTCCCCATTGGGTTAATATTATTAGGTCCGAAGATCAGCATGAACTCACCAGGAACATTGATAAACTCCGGCCCATCACCATATTGAACAAATCCTGAGCCGCCATTCCGTTCAACAAGAAGAACTCAGACAAGAAGATGAATTCCCGGCAGCTGTTATCCAGGAGGGCGTAGTGCTGACTGCGAAACAGAGACTCAAACGGGTACTGAAGAGAGAGGACGGGGTGAAGGAACACTCAGCAAACTAACACCCCTCCCCCCAGAAAAGTTCAAAAACATTCCTGTCCATACTCCCGTCCTCCGTCAGTATATCGTAAATTTATACCGGATAGTCCAGAATTTCTGCTAATCTGGCATCTGAGGGTCTGAACGAGGGGTTAATGGTTGGAGCACTGGGTTGGCAGTGGGAAGTGTCACAAACACAGTTGTTGGGACTGGAGACAACTTGGGGAAGTGCTATTGAAATATCCAACATTAAAAGTCCAGTAATCCGGAACCTCCCCACCCCTGAGTTTATCCGTGTATGTCAGGTTAAGTTTTGCTCACAAGCCTCTCTCATGCTGTTTATGGACTCGTAACATCAGACTTTTCAATTTCATTTCATGAAATTCCATTTCAAATCGGAAGATAAGAGGCCACCAGCTACTTCTGGCACCGCTTATCTCGTGTAAATCAATAGGATGGGGCAGATGGAAACCCAATGTGTCCAATTCTGGTTTCTCCCATGGGAGACATTGGAGGACCATGAACCTCTCCCCATAGCCATCAGATTGTAATGATATCCACGCACAAACAGCGGCTCCACCAACAAGAATGGAGTGTCTACGACCAGGTTGTCACCGCTGCCTCATTATCTCCCATAATGACAACCAGGGGCCACTTACTCTGACATCGCCCCTCTGCGCTGTGTGCGGCACGATGATCGGACCCTCTAGCTCAGTCGGATTGATAATGGCCGCTCTGTTCCCGACTGTAAACACAGTGTTCTTATTCCGTAGCGCCGGCTTTGAGAAGAAGCGTGTGTCAAAGGTTAAGGAACATAAAATAACAAAAAGACGACCGGAAACAATGGAAACGTAAGAGAAAAAAAAACGATAAACAGGAGGTAAGCAGCCAACATGGAGGAGGTGCAGTATATAAATATAAAATATATATAAAAAGGCAGCAGCCGGCTGAGCGTCAGGGGTGACTGGAGGGGACGCGGAGCAGGATATCTTTTTTGGCTGTGTCTTCAATGCCCATCAAGTCGTCTTTCTCTGCAACTTCCTCGTACTGAAATAAAACCCACAAAATGAAGGAGGCACCAAAAGAGGGAGGTGGGGAACACGTCGAAATCACTCACATACTCCCAAGGCAGCATTTTGTATTGGACTATATATCAGAACACTCCTGTCCCTGCACCGGCCATGGATCCGTCCTGTGTAGAGCATCCCATGGGTTAACAGAAAAGTGCGAAACATGGCGTCGGTCACGTTAACCCTGTCATGTGTCCTGTGACCTCCAGTATTCAGTTAATAACAGGGTTACATGACATAGGACGGATCACGTGACCAGCGCCAGGTTTCCTCCTCTGCAGTAAGCCCATCAATGTGTCCTATGTCATATAACCCTACTGCTAACTTAGTCACATGACGCGTGTGTGGGGTGGGGGATGTGTCACGTGACCGACGCCATGTTTAGCCATTTTCAGTCAGCCCATAGGCGCACTACACAGGACAACACCACTCGCCTGTGCCGAGACAGGGGTCTACTCCACCTAAAGCTACGAGTAAGAACTAATTATTTTGTCACACTTATTTTATAAAAGTTTTCTTTTTTGATTTTTTTTTCTGCCAGGGTCATTTCCCCCATTTCTTCCTCACCTGCACTTTCATCAGGCGGCTGGTATAAGATTTAAAGTAGGATAAATAGACTTTGCTCATGGTCTCCACATACTCGTCCTGGATTTCCTGAGCGACAGCCCTCTCGTTCCCCAGGAGGAACTGATAGAAGAACCTGCGGACAGGGGAGATAGAATCTGTATATAAGGACTGATCCTCCATGTAGAGGACGGCGTCGTGTTGTATGGGAGATGAGGTGACTGTGACTGGTGAACGTTACTCTACTGTACTGGGAGATGTGATGGGCGGCCTGGAAGGGACCAGTAAATGCTGCGAGACGGGACAAGAATTTCAGGAAATTTTTAGTTTTTGTGTCAGGATAGAGAATAAAACTGCTGCATTGGTTTTCTAAAACTCCCCCGTTTTACCTTTCTTTTCATGAATTTATGTCCCAGGCTCCAGCTAGATTCATTTCTATTGAACCCCAAGAAGAAGGAGAAGTTAGCTACTTCCTCCCTCATTGAACTACACTTCCCAGCATGCCTTGCTTTTAAACTTGTTTAAAAATATATAAATAAATGATGTCTAATAACCTGATACGCTATAAATTAGAGTAAAAACTCTGCTCTGTCTGAAACATCCCCGATGGACCAACAAACATTCACATGCACAGGATTAATCTAGCGTGTCTCTGAACAGTGAGAGGAAGGGGAGGGAGGGTCTCTCAGTGTGATTGACTGCCAGGGAGAACTGAGAGAGGGATAGGCGGAGCCCCTTTGTGTGATTGACTGCCATGGAGAGCTGAGAGAGGGATAGGCGGAGCCCCTTTGTGACAGAGAATTCAGTCCTATGAGAGCTTTTATGGCTGACAGTGATAAACGTCAGATAGCTACTTCATGTGCAAGAAACTGAACACAGAAGAGTCAGGAGAACAGAGAATTTTTCATATTTGGATGAGCTTTTTTGCGGCATTTTTCTTAAAAACACATGAAATGCCAGGGAGAGTTGTAACCTGGGAAAGGAGAGCTGTATATCACACTTCTGAGTGCGGTCTGAAACTCACCTGTATTTGAGCAGTGCATTTTGGGGGATTTGGTAATTAGTCATAGGTTTTCGGAAGGAGTAGATCTTTTGCAGAATGAACTCACGAACTTTAGCTACGGCCTAAAATCCAGAACACAGAATGATAGTAAAGCCATGAATTGCAGGATTACACAGAGAGATAGAGTAGAAGAAAGACAGCGATGAATAAGCTTTATAGTGAACCCCTTATCTATACATAGAGGGGGTTTCTATAATGGCAATTTCACAAAAAATATATTTATAAACTGATGCCGTCAATATCTATGTATTAAAGCAGCATTATGCAAGTCCCAAAATTCAGGACCACTGCTTTGTGGAAGAAAAGATTTTCGGGTTGTTCATTTTGGATGAGTCCTTTCCCCCATGTAGGAGACTAGCTGAATGTGCGTCACCTACTGCAGTGACTTCTTGTAGCCGGTATCGGTGGGAGGTCAGCTGTCCGCCAGACATGCTCTTTGGGGTCCCAATATGCCCCCAATACAGTAACCACACCTAATGGCATATTCACGCCCAGAGAAGTGGTCGTCACGGATACCAACCTTTATCTTGAGCTTGTGCAGAGTGTCCTGTACGTCTCCGCAGGCCTGTGTGTCCCTGAACGCTTGTTCCTTCACATAATTAATTTTATTATTCAGTTCCTGTAACTGCTCCACAAACTGCTGATCTGTGACCGGGAAGTCCAGGATTACACTGCAACAGAGAAGCGCGGGTGTCTGTGTTGTCACTTGGCGTCTGTTCTGTGCTATCACCGGGTGCCTGGGGTTGTCTGCATTGTCACTTGGCGTCTGTTCTGTGCTATCACCGGTTGCCTGGGGTTGTCTGTGTTGTCACTTGGTGTCTTTGGATGTCTGTTCTATACTATGACCAGGTCTCTGTGTTGTCACTTGGTGTCTGTTGTGCTGCCACTAGGTGTCTGCGCTGTCACCGGCTGTCTCTGTGTGTCCATGCTGTCACCCCTCATTCCTTCACTCCTCTGCAGGGTGCTCTTACCTGATCATGGTGTTGGGAATGATCAGCTCATCGACCAGCTCACTCAGCTCACTCCTGACCGTCTGGCGGTTTTTCAGCTTTATGTTCATGGCCAGTGACATCTCCTGTAGCGACTGGATCTCTGAGCTGATTGAGCTGAGGTCGGACTGGAAGCCGCCGAGCATGAGGCCCATCCTCTGTGAAATCAACAAATGTAGTCAGTGAAAAACCCAAATTATCAGAGGAAGAAGGAGACGTCATGGCAGAAACCGCCCCATAAAGAGGCTGCAGACACATTGACACGAATGATCGGCTCCACCGGATAATAAACATTCAGCTCAGTTTCGTATAACTTACTATTGCCCAGGAAACTGTTTTTTTAATATCTTACTTCTCTGATGAGATCTGATCACCTGAAGTTACAGGCCCGAAGCCTGAGGCTGCACTACTGAGAGATTCCGGCTGCACTACTGAGAGATTCCTACAACAGCGTGTCCACTTCTGATTTCTGTCAGGTGCAGCGTTGTCATGGAGACCTTGTGTGGATCCAAATTGCCACATACATCATTGTCCTCACAAATACACACATAACTGCCGCTATTCAGACAGGAAGGACGTAGATATTTATGGATTTGGTGATTTGGATCCACACAAGGTCTCCATGACAACACAGCATTTGACAGAAACCAGGAGACCTGTTATAGGACTATCTCAGCAGTGCAGCCTCAGGCTTTGGGCCTGTCACTTCAAGCTATCAGATATTAGTTTTACTTGTATAATGAAGACTAAAGGGACATTATTTTTCTTGTCTGTCTCGTAAGAGTTAAACATAAGTTAGAGCAGTGATTGTAGGGGAATCTGACCTCTAGAATGGCGTCACAGGCGATGATCTGGTTATGGAGGGAGGCGATGTTCTGACTTTGCTCAATATCTACAAAAAAGCTGAGGAAAACGGACAAAAAATGAAGACGTCACGGGAGGGCGGGAGGATCGGGCTTATCCCTGCGAGGATTGAAAGGATACAGTCTTTGATGGACACATGTTCTATCTGCTGCAGCTCCATCTCCACTTGTTTGGAGTATTGTCGGAGGTCGACACCCTGAAAGCGAGCAAAATTGCGGTGGAGGGCGGATCCGCAGGGATGAAAAGAGGGGGACAGAGAAAGAGAAATTAATTACTTACAAAACAATAAATTGGATAACAAATCACATAAAATAATACACTTTCAGCGTTAATTCCTTACCTTTTCAAGATCCCTGCTTGCTGACAGTGAATGGAAACATTCATGGCTCACATTCAAAGTCTAGAGACAAGCCTGACCTACGCAGCTGCGTTTTGTTACAATGTGGTGCCCAACCTGCGGCCCTCCAGCTGTGAAACTACAACTCCCAGAGTGGCACATGTAGTTCCACGCAGCAAAGTCACATTTGGCTGTGGTAATGCCATACTATTCCGTACTTTGTGAATACGCTGTATCAATCCGCACATTGTCACATATTTCCATTCTCTGGCAAGCAAGCAGAGATCTTAAAAACGGCAAGGGATTGAAATACAATGTACATTAGAAAGTTGCAGATCATTGGATAAAGCTTCATTCACATAAAACCAGCAACCAATGGGTAGAAGTGGTGAGCTGTGATGTCATCAGACAAGATCTGTTATCTCATACGTGACGAATATTTCTATATTTATCCCCCCACCCCCATTTTTACGCGACCGAAATCTGTGATCACAGGATCTCATCTCTAGGACAATGTAGAAAGGTCATAAATATGAATGATCTGACTGTACGTGAAGTCCCGCCATGTCTATGTAAACTGTGGAAATTATTCTATCACTAGATGGGAAGAGTCAGCTCGTTGGTGTTTCGCTAAGTGGAGAATTTTCTTTTTCGAAGCCGTATTTGCCACATATAAGTCAATAGAGGCTGAAATTCTGTAATATGGATCTGGATTTCTGCCTCCGCTGTCGTATATGCAGCAAATAGGCAACTTTCACAGATTTTTTCCACGATAGTGGAAAATGGCGTAACGCTGGTTGGGTAGAGGGTAAATCTTTCCGTCTATGCCCAGCTTTATATTATACAGCAAAACATCATCATCATCATCGTCCTCTGCGTCTCATCTGTGTCCTACTCACCGTCTTCAAGGCTTCCTGGACAAGCGCATCCTCCAGGTTCTCCTGAATGTGGACTGAACAGAGAAGTCAATGGGTGAGAAATAGATGTGAATGGACATGTGAGGTGAAGAGACCGCAGCCCCCACCGGGCCCCCACACCATCCCCCCCGATGACCGAACAGAAGTGAGGAGACACAACGAGGTATCATGCTAATAATGGCGTTCTTCACTATAAGGAGGATTGTTTTGGGAGTTTATAGATTCAACAAAGCGAAAATTCTTCAAACATGGTGGCGCACAACGCCATCACCAGGTACAACAATTACACTGCGGCCCAAGAGCCTCCTCTGAGAAGAAACGCCCATTGCAAAGTCTATACCCCCCATTTATAGAACTTCAGAGGGGCACTGGGCATCAGGACCGCAGGGGTGTAGAGGAATATGGAGCCAGCAGAGACAGGATAGCGGGATGATGGGGGTAATGGTCAGATACTCACTGCTCACCGTGTCCAGCGTGAGGTCATCAGAGGTCAAGTCCAGGTCTCCGAGGTTCAGGGCTAATTCCTCCATCTGGAAGGAGAGGTGTAGAGTTCACAACGTGGCGTACAATGACCGCGGCAGGCGGATACAGAAGATGTGTGGCCTATAGACTTCACAATGTAAGGGACTCAATGGGGGAGGGGGGATTTATTAATAGTGTCGGGGGCATGACGAAAATATCCTAAATGACGCCAAATGTATCAGAATGGCGCACATGACAAAATAGATTTGCTACAACTCCATAGACATGTTAGACACTTATTTTTCTTACGCCACCTCATCTCTAATGAACATGTAAACCAAAAATATGCACCAGAAACCGGCGCCCGTCTTTAATAGATTTAACGCACTTACTAGAAGCGTTGGAAAAACTCATTAAAAGGATTTCTCAGTAAATAAATCGCAATCGCCGTTTAATGACTAGTTATACAAGATATTTTGTGTTTTAATTTCTCACAGGAGATCTCTGCTTGCTGTCACTGAAACTGAATATTATTGTTTACATCCAAACCTGATATTTCTCACAGCTGAGGACTTGTTACAATTATATCCAGTCTAGACAATTTTGTGTAAGATAAGACACATCACCAGCATAAATCTCTCCTTACCTGACAGTTTGCTACAATGTATCAGTGCAGGCAAATGTGTCAGCCTGGAGTCCGCAGAGGATTGTCTAGACTGGATACAATTGTGGCGAACTCTAGCCGTGAGTAGTATCAGGACTGTAGTTTTCAGGCCCTGGATGTAAACAATTTTACCGTTCACTGACAGCAAGCAGAGATCTTGGTGTGGAAATGAAACGCAAAATCTTGCACTGGAGCGCAGGACGGGATTGTTGATATTTTCTTATAGTCTGTAAAATGCCTGAATCTGACACAACACTTCTTCGCTTTATTTTCTTAAAACCCCCTTTATATCTTCGGAACTGCAAGGTATGATGGGACTTGTAGTTCCCATTGCACCTGTCTCTAGTATTAGCCTATTCATGGACAAGGACTCATCATCCTTAGCAGCAGGGCAGTACCTGGTGCAGCCAATTAATAATGTACAGCTCCTGAAAACGAGAGAAATACCGAAACCAGACGCTGAATACAAGAAAGAAAGGAATAGCCCCACGTCAGAGAAGACATACAGCACAGACACCCCATCCTCTCACCTCAACCATCTCTGAGAGCTCAGGACACTCCAAAAACAAAGCACACTCCCTACTTCCTGTTTTTTCTTCCGGGTTTGAAACTACAATCCCCATAAATCCCTCAAAGAACGCCGCCCATTACAGGAAGTGACGTAGAGGGGCTGGCTTTGCATAAAAGAAGATGCGCGTCACTTCCTTTTCCTCTCTTTCCCTGAAGCTGCCACCATGGTGAGTGTTACAGCGGGGCAGAGAATGGGGTTACCCGCAATCCGGTGCCATCTGGGCCAGGGGAAGCACGGCGGGCTGTGGCGAGGGGTGATCTAGGTTTGTGGGCCTCTCAGGGAGGCTCCTGTGGGGGTATTTTTGAGGTGGCACCCCTATAGACTAGACGTGACAGGTCCCTGTGAGCCGCCTGTGTGTGGGGATATGTATTGTGTATGCAGCTCTGGTGTGTAGTGATGGATCTCTCTCCCTGTGTGTGTACACTGGTCGCTCCCTACACTGGAGGTCTCACCCATACCTGGGCACAGTGTACCTCCCATGGCAGGGTTGTTGTGGGGGCAGATACTCCAGGCAATAATTTGGGTACTGTGTCTTCTAGTAAGAGCTTGTCCAGTCAACTTCTGCAACTTTCTAACATACGGTTTCAGTGCCATTTTCAAGATCTCTGCTTGCGGTCACTGAATGGAAACATTTGTTTATAGCCAACCTGTACAGAACTATTTCAGCCGTGAGCAGGTCTGTGCAGGCTTGCAGCCTTTGGATGGATATAAACAAGAATGTTCCTGTCCTATCTCTCTAACTACACTTTTATTTTATTTATTTTTTTCTTCCACCAGTCGCTCGTAATACCTGAGAAGTTTCAGCACATTCTGCGTGTCCTGAACACCAACATTGATGGACGTAGGAAGATCGCCTTCGCCATCACCGCCATTAAGGTGAAGATTGGGCTTTAATCTTAACTACAACTGGCAGATGCGCGATCTCCCAGCGTTTCCTGACTGCCCTAGGCTGGGAGTTGTAGTTCCAGCACAGGTTGTATGGTCAGTGATTTACATAATGCTTAGTGGTGACGTTGTGTCTCGCAGGGTGTCGGACGCCGTTACGCTCATGTAGTTCTACGTAAAGCTGACATTGACCTCTCAAAGCGTGCAGGAGAACTGACGGAGGATGAGGTGGGTGCTGGTTCTGGGCTCTGAAGTCTGGGTAAAGTTCTTGTTCGGAGTTAACCTGTTACACTCCTCTCAGGTTGAGCGCGTGGTGACCATTATGCAAAATCCTCGTCAGTACAAGATCCCGGACTGGTTCCTGAACAGACAAAAAGACATCAAGGATGGAAAGTACAGCCAGGTGCGTAGCTGTGGGGGAGGGTGATCTGTGATGCTGCCCATAGACAGGAGTCTGGTCAGTGGATCCCTTGGATTCTGGTTGGTTCTGTTTACAATCTGTTGTCTGCGGTAAACAGCAAACCGTTCTCTGAACATCTCCCGTCTTTGACGGACTTGTTTGGACAGTTTGACTTCTAGTTCCTCCTCCTATGATAAGCGGCCCCAGAGGTCTAGTAGCTGCTTATCACGCTGTAGCCTTAAAGGGGTTGTCCCGGTTGGGGGCTTTTTTTTTATTTTAATTACCTTCTACTGATTAGGGATGCATCGAAACGTCGGTACTGTTTTGATACCGTTATTTCATGTGTTTCGATACTAAGCTGTGCGGCCGCGCAGCTAAGTATAGTAACACATGGATGTATGAGAGCGGAGCTGCAGCTGTGTAATAGCCATTGCCGCGCTCCTGAGTCCTGACAAGTGCCTGCCGGCAGGATGATGCGATGCGGCCGGCGCGGCACTGAAGACAGAACATGGCGGGCGCACTGCAAAACACCCCCATGTTCTGTCTTCAGTGCCTTCGCTCTTTAGTGCCGCGCCGGCCGCATCACCTCATGCTGAACGCGCGCACTTACTGTCAGGAGCGGGGCAATGGCTGTATTACGCAGCCCCGCTCTATAATAGCGGAGATCAGAGAAATTTCTGATCTCCGTTGCTATTCCCCTGAATGCTGCGATCACAGCTGACTGCAGCATTCAGGGGAAAATGAGAAGGGGGGATGCGCCTTGGATTGCATCACAGGGAATTCCTGTGATGCGATTGAGGGACATACCATATATGGGCAGACAGCCCAGGGCCTATTGATGTGTCGTTTTGGTATCAAAATCGCAATACTACACGAAGTATCGGAATCTAAGTCCAAATTCTGGTATCGTGACATCCCTGTTACATATGGTCGGTGGGGGTCACTTGAATAGGATCGGAGCCTCAGCGTGGCCACTATACTGCCGGGAGACAGCTGATCGGTGGGTGCATCTACCGATCTATCCTGTGAATGGTTCATCAGCAGCACCCACCCTGGACAGCTCTTCTTTGGAATGGCTTTCCCTTTCAGTCGAAATTGTCTGGGGTGATGGGTGACCGATATCTTGTCTATGGCCGACTTCTAGCACATCTGCTGTTGCTGCACCCACTGAACAGCCCACAAACTCCTCTGTGGAGCTGATCGGAAGGACTGTCCCCTCTGCTTGCTGTCAGAATGACTCCATGTAGAAGTCTATATTCTAGCCATGCACAATTCTTATAAAATGGAAGTGCTTGGCCTGTAGCGTGTGCTCTTTAACGGTCAGGAAATTAGGGGGCCGTTCACAGCTTGCAGTAACCCCAACGCACACCAATAAAGTACATGCCCAAAGAACTGTCCGATGACCACTCCTCTGGGGCACCCACGCGCTCTGTACAGTGACACGTAGCGGTGATCTGAGGCACTTATTACTGTAGATCTTTTTTGTGGGTTTCATCTCTTTTCTGATATTTAGGTTCTGGCTAACGGTCTCGATAACAAACTCCGTGAAGATCTGGAGAGGCTAAAGAAGATCAAGGCGCACAGGGGCCTGCGTCACTTCTGGGGGTGAGTGTCTGAGGGCTGTAGATGTTTGGGACAGTATGAACATGGATAACGGGTGAAGTATTGGCTGGCGTCTCCACTGCTGCTCTTACCATGCCTGCCCGCAGGGCTCTCTATACAGATTCTAACATTTGTCTCTAGATCTCTGGCGGCCGTCAAGTCTTTCTAGTCCTCGTCTGCGTTCTCTGCCATTGTCTCACTGTCTCAGAGTTCCGGGGCTAATCTTGCATCTATGTGAAGCGGTTCTTCAAGGCTGGTGATTGCAGATCATTCTGTTAATTTGGCTTCTTGGTGTGCGATGGTGGCACCTTTAATGGGTGAGAGGATTGGCCGACTAAGGCCCCATGCACACGACCGTAATCCTGGATAAAGATACAGTCCAATTCATTTCTATGGTGCGTGGACACTTTCCCGTATATTTACAGTAGGTGTCTGGCCTGTAGAAAGCATCCGCAAAAAAATAGGACTTGTCCTGCTTTATTTTACGGACCGTGCTCCCATACAAAGAGGCTGTCACCACATTACAAGTGCCCTGTCTCCTATATAATGTGGGGGGGGTTCTGAATTGTAGGTGACAGCAGTGCTTTTTATGTAGAAAACTATCTCTTTTCACCAAGTTATGGGTGAGTTTAGATTTATGCTAATTACTTTCTTAATGCCCAAATGGGCGTGTTTTTACTTTTGACCAAGTGTTGGGATTATGAATAGACATCCCGTCCTGGCTGGAGGTGATGTCTATTCACTGTCAAGACACTTGAGTAACATTAGTGTGTGAGTATGTGATTGCACATAGTGAACTAGACATGGTGTATGGGCAGCACAGTAGAACAAAAACCTCCAGGGCATAAGGGTGCCGGCCTCCAGGGATCCGACTTGTAAATCCCCAATGGCATACAAATGTAAGGAGAAAGAGGCAGCACTACTCCAAGGTTCAAAAATAAATAAAAAATAGGAAGTTTATTCAGCCATCAGTGAAAAAGGTGCAACGTTTCAGCTGCTCAATGCAGCCTTTGTCACTGATGGGTGAATAAACTTCCTATTTTATTTTTTGAACCTTGGAGTGCTGCCTTTTTCTCACATTTGCACATAGTAAACAACGCAGGTGAAATAGATCGTTTTTCTAAATAAAGAAACCCTACGGTCACCTAAATTCCAGCGCCGATCTCATTATGTAGGAGATGGGGCACTTATAATCTGGTGACAGAGCCTCATTAATAATGTGGGAGCACAGCCTGCAAATGCAGGGGACTGTCCGTGGCTGGCCGAGCCTGTAATCCTGGACCGTGGTTGTGTGCATGGGGCCTAATACACTTGTTTGGTACAATGTAAATCCACTCTGAAATGCTCTTTGTCAGCTCAGCTTTACCCGTTCCAAAAGCCAAATGGGATTAAAGAAAAAGTAAATGTTTGGCTATAATCACACAGGGCAGATACACAGCGTAACCGTCCTGGAACCCGCAGGGTATTCGGCCCAAAAAACTGCACTCAATTGTGATGCAGAATATCAGGTGTAAACACGGCTAGGAAAAAAAAAATAAGAGCAGCGATTTCAGTTTAAATTAACGTGCTGTGAATTAAAAAAACGACCGCACCGCAGAACAATTTTACGTTGTTTTCCCGGCAGCGCGTGGATGAGACTTGTTCAGATCTAGTCCGCTCGGCTGCTGCTTTATTGTGCTGCGGATTCTATGCAGGGAAATCCGTTGTGTGAAATCTGCAGTATTGTGAACTTATCCGCTTGTAGGTCTGCCGTTTTTGGTAAATGACGTTACAGGCCTGAAGCTACTGTGCTCTAAAGTAATGACAACACTTCCTGTCTCTCCAGGGCTTTGTCATAGGGATATGTGGGTTTCAAACTCCTTCAAATTATTGTGATCCTACTTATTTTGTACATGGAGCCAGATGACCACTTTGCTCCATGCAGTTGGGTTATATTGGTGAACCAGCAGAAAAGTGAACAGGAAGTGTTGTCATGGACGCCTAGTTCAGCGTGCGGCCTCTAGTTGGGTAGCGCTGCTGGATATAATGAATCTATATTGCTAATCGTGTTCTCCTGTGACCCTGTCCCTTAGAATTGTAGGATTGATCTTATTTTGCACCTAATGGAACATGTGCTGGGATCTGGAGTTGGTTCCAAGGTCTTGCGTGTGATTTGTACACTGGATCCAGCTGGATCTGTCATGCTCTATTCAAGCAGCTGGAGAGCCACCGCTTAAAGTGGTTATCCAGGTACCCAAAATTGTGTTGCATAAATTTATGTGAAACTATAACTTATATACTTAAATTGAAAATTCTGTACTAAATGGTGCAGTTCAATCCTCATGAATTATTCAGGAGGTGCTGGAGCTTTTCTAATGACTCTCCGACACAGCACCACATGACTGAGCTCTTGTTTTATGTGCTGTTCGTGAACACGACCGCAGGGGCTGTCACATTGCCTATTGCTGGAGTCCCGAGCAGAGCATCAGCTAGCGCTTTTTCGTCAGGACTCCAGCTCTGCTCCCGACATCCAGATTTGGTCAATTCAGGGGTTTCTTATCGGTGGAGTCCCCAAGCAGAACATCAGCTGATTCGTGACTCCACAACTTCTGCCCACGTCACTGTCCATATATGGACATTGTCTGCAGCAGTCCTGGAGCATCAGCTGATGCTCTGCTGAGGGTGTCAAGTACTGCTGCCCGCATTGTCCATATATGGACTGTGACGTGGGCAGATGTTGTGGAGTCACCAGGCAGAGAATCAGCTGATGATCTGCTTGGGAACTCCAGTGATAGGAAACCCTTGAATTGACCAAATATGGATGTCGGGAGCAGAGCTGGAGTCCCGATGAAAAAGCGCTAGCTGACGCTTGGCTCAGGACTCCAGCAATAGGCAATGTGAAAGCCCCTGGCGGTCGTGTTCACCAACAGCACATGAAGCAAGAGCTCAGTCACGTGGGGCCATGTTGGAGCGTCATCAATATTAGAAAAGCTCCAGCGCTTCCTAAATTCATAAAGTTTGAACTGCACCATTTAGTACAGAATTTTTTTTCTTAAAGTATATTAGTAAGTTACTTGGTTTCACATAAACTGCATTGCAAGAATATATTTTTGGCCCCCGGATAACCCCCTTTTAATGCTTCTGCAGCTTGAAATGCAGAAAGTGCATCTTGGTTTATATACCCAAATTTGCCTGGCGTATAGGGCTGGGCAATTATGACCTAAATCATAATCACTAATTGAACATGTAACTTTGATTACGAATATTTAGGCCACACCCCTAATTGCATGCTAGGCCATTGAATTAATTATCACATGAGCCTACTGTACACTATATACCCCCTCACAGTATATTGCCCCATAGTGCTCCCTGCACCATATAATACCACATAGCTGCTCCCCACAGTATAATGCCCCCAAAAGTGCCTGATAAAAAAATCTTAATATACATGCTTGCCTAACCAATTTTCATTAACTAGTAAAGGAGATCCCTCTGCTCCTCCGGTCTGTGCGGCGCAGGCGGGCAAGAAGACGTCACTGCTTCGCACCCGGCGATACATGGTGAATGGTATAGCAGGGACGTTATGGCTCCCTGCTCTACCATTGGATTCAACTGTATCTGTGTCCTGAAAACGCAGATGCAGTTTAAACAGTAAAAAAAATATAGTTGGTAGAACCTAAATTCACACGGTGACATCGATTTTTAGTTGCGCTGAACTTTGCTTATTCAATTATTTGCCCAGTCCTACTGGCATATATAATGTTAATCACTGTCCAATACCACCATACCCTGCTGCATTGCTGGTTAGTCTATAGGTCACGTGGCTCCTTACTGTTGGGTTGTATCTCTTGTTGGCATATAGTAAAGCCAGTGGTGTCTGAGGAGCAGAACTTGTTGCTGCATTCTGGCCTGCGGCTGCTCCATGGCTGGTGCTGTCAGCCGTGCTGCCTGTATCTGCTGTCTACAGTGTGATCTGACCCACAGATCCCAGCTGATCACTTCTGATCCACAGATCCCAGCTGATCACTTCTGACCCACAGATCCCAGCTGATCACTTCTGACCCACAGATCCCAGCTGATCACTTCTGACCCACAGATCCCAGCTGATCACTTCTGACCCACAGATCCCAGCTGATCACTTCTGACCCACAGATCCCAGCTGATCACTTCTGACCCACAGATCCCAGCTGATCACTTCTGACCCACAGATCCCAGCTGATCACTTCTGACCCACAGATCCCAGCTGATCACTTCTGACCCACAGATCCCAGCTGATCACTTCTGACCTACAAATCGTGTTTAGGTTATTGGAAGATTTTGTCTCTTCTGTTACTTTTTATATAAATGAAAATGATGGCCGTGCCAGATCCTTCA
Organism: Rhinoderma darwinii; assembly: GCF_050947455.1. Classification (NCBI taxonomy): domain Eukaryota; kingdom Metazoa; phylum Chordata; class Amphibia; order Anura; family Rhinodermatidae; genus Rhinoderma; species Rhinoderma darwinii. The sequence goes on along the minus strand of NC_134694.1, from coordinate 115,431,711 downwards.
CATGAACACAAACTATGCCCAGCAGAACCCGTTAACTTTTTAATGGATTGTATCAGGTGTTTATCTTGTCCAAGATTTTTGTGGAATCTAACTCCTGCTCCTACCGAAGCCTCCAGCGCAGGTCTGAACACGGCCTAAATGGGAAGGTTTCTGGTTTCCAAATGATAGAATCTTTGAGAAACGGATGTGATCGCCGCCTCCACATACCAGATGACTTATTTCAGAGCTTGTATTGAATGTTCTTGTCTTATTGTCCCTCTAATATTTGCTATTTATTCTCTCCTTATAGTCTGCGTGTGAGAGGACAGCACACAAAGACCACCGGCCGCCGTGGACGCACAGTGGGTGTGTCCAAGAAGAAGTAACCGGACTACTCGTGTTATTTGTCAATAAAGTTCTGTATAAAACAAAGATCTGAGCTGTCATTATTGGTCCTGAATGTTGCCATCATGAGGACTCCTGGGCACTTCTATCTGGAGGTGCCTGAGACTTGTCTATGGAGCTTGGTGTCCTCGCTCTTCCAGGAGATTGCTGCATTGTATTCCGTGTCTGCGTGATTTATCCAGGCCGCCTGATAGTTTACCTGCGGAGACAGATGCTGTGTTGTAATGTGACGGGTTATCTGGGATTACTGGATAAATCTGCAGGATATGATCAGGGAAGAGTAATAAGAGTGCGATCTAAGGTAGAATCTTCAATTGGGATAATGCTGGCCTGGATTGGCTGCTCTTTTGTACAGACACAACTCCATTTATGTGTGGGAGTCCAATGGTTTAAATAGGAAAACATTTAAAAATAAGGCCCACAAGGAGAAGCTGTAATACGGCGCTGCAGGAAAGGTTTTTACCGCTATGAAATGGATTCCACATGTTCCCTTACTGCTTGCCACTTCTAGATCCTTATCCAGTAAAAAAAAATTCTTGAGTGCCGTTTGCTAATGATCTGGTGGGGGAGGGGGGTGCTTGTTTACTTCTGCCTCCTGGTTAGCCTTCATTTCCCATGATTCCTTGCAAGAACTGCATTTGGATTGTCATTGGTGAAAGGAAGGAGTTGGCTGCCTGACTGCAAAGTTTAAGGCTTCATTCATACAACCTATGCAGTTCAATGGGGCCATTCAGACATGCAGTGTTCCTGTTGCGTGACTCTCACTGCATGTCCTATTGTGCTTTTTGCGCATCATGGACCCTCTGAAGACAATGGATGTGTGAAAAGCAGACACATCCGTCTGTCCGTGATTCACGCACAAGTTCATAAATTAAAAGGGGAAAAAAAATTAAATGTGTACGTAAACAGACCCACAACTGCTGCCACAGGGAACACACGGGTGCTCTGCAGGACTGCAGCGCATGACAAACGTTTTTTTTGCGGACGCAAAATGGACACTGAATAAGGCCGGACACATGCACTGAGCAATTGGTATTAGATGGCAGGTGAAGCACTGGTGCATATTGAGAATCTAGCAGGACCGTGCCTGGACTCTTCCACGTGAAAAAGCCCCAGAAATGAACTAGGCTGGTATTATGGTCTCCACGTCACTAGAGGGAGTGGGTCACGGGATGTGCCGTAAGGCTGGAGAAACGGTGCTTGTGGGGGAGGGGCCTAGATATAGACCATAGACAAGTTTAACTTTGGATAACGCCTTTAAAGCAGATCTCAGGTATCCCCTCTGGGGGTAGAGGGGTCAATGGTGAGGGATATAGAGTGGTCTATGATTTGATTCAGTATTTTTGTGCAGCTGCCAGGATTAAGAGCCTGTGATTCTGCTTCCCGGGCTACACACTGACCACTCTTCCGTCCTTCACTCGGATAAGCCGTCAGTCTCTGGGCGGATGGTGGGGGCAGGCGAGCAATATACCTGTCACTTACTCTTTACTGCGCCTGAGAATTTGAGTTCCTGCCGTCCTAGGGTTAGTAGCCGGCTGCTTACGCATTTGATAAAACAAGTGTCCGTGGCGAGTACTGGGATATAATAGCAGACTGAGGCCTCATGCACACGACCTTCCTTTAAATACAGATTCTGAGTACGGAGGTGATGCATTTCATCGGTACCATACAGATTCTGTAGTAAAAAAAAAAAACAATCAGTGAACTCATAGATTTCTATGGGCGTAATGGTATAAGTATATAATAGTGCAGTTTGCCAAGGCCTAACTATGAGGAAAGCCTCAAAGTAAATTAAAACTGTTTTTATTAACCATTTGTCACTGTCAAAATGTCTTCTGTCTGGATCTTGGGCTCCATGCACACGACCCTATTTTTCCTCCATTACAAACCCATTCGTTTCTATTGGCCACGGGCGCCTTTTAGTATTTTTTACTGATGGGTGTCTATGCTGAAGAAAATTATAGAACCTGTCCTATTGTCAGTAATTACAGCGCTTGTCACTACTTCAGCTGTTTTTGGAGAGGTTTTTTTTATTGTGTCAATGGAAAAATGCTTACAAAAACTCAAACTTTTTTGGCTACAAAAATGGCTAAGCAGAGGCTGGTTTCCCTTAAGCAGCGCTGTCCTTTTCAGACGGATTTTGATAGTGTGTGTGTATACATACCGTTAAAGAGAACCTGTCACTAGATTTGGAGCCACTAAACCACCATGTTGAATACTGCTGGTCCGAACATGCCCACATCAAAAACATCCACTGCGGCAAAAGTTAATAAAAACGTACAAGTTAGCGAGATGAGTCTGGGAGCGGCATGTGAAGCAGAGGACAATGCAGTGGAGTGAGACGTACGGCCCTTGGCTTTGCGAGCAATGTATCTGATGCCCCGGACTCCTCTTGTAAGTTATTTTACAAACTGTTTTGTTGTGGTGGTTTAAGGCCTTTTTACACCGGCCGATAGTCCAGACATCGTTGATCGGCGCTCGTTTGCTCCTGTCACACGGAGCTGTGGATGGGGACGAGCGGTCGTTACTCCGATCGCTTGTCCCTATACAATATTATGTAGTTAGGGCGTCATCTCCCTGTTTACACTGGCTGCCTAAAACTATTTTTTAGTTTTTTTTCAAAGAAATATGACCAGCAGATAATCGAGCGTTTGCTCGTTCATCTGCTGATCGCTGCCCTGTTTACACAGGACAATTATCGGCAACAAGCGTTCTGTTAACGCTCGTCTGCACAATAATCGCCCAGTGTAAAACCCCCTTTAGTGGCCTCAATCCTACTGACCAGTTCCCTTTAAATGCAAATTTTTATCGAATAACAAATCTGTGCATAGTCTGACAGAATGATTTGTAGGGTCCCACAAATAAAATGGGGATACTGTCTCAACTCTTATATGGAATGGGGAGTATATTGGTTGAAATATTACCAGTGTCAATGATTTAACCTTAAAGGCTATATACACCTTCGATATAAGTGTTTTTTTTATAAAATGGTATCTTGGTGTGTTTGGTTCAACTTCCTTAATACATTTTATTAAAAATTCATTCAAGTCCTGTATCGGTCAGGACCGCCAGACTGATGGGTTCAGTGTATGATATGCAGGATCGAGCTGTTACAGATTACATCTAAGTTCATAAAAATGTGATCGATTACAGGTGGATCCTGCGTGTCTGGTACGCAGGACCCGTGACAGCAAACCTGATTGATATGCCAAGATGAACACTGAAGGGGCCTCTTCATTCTGATGATTGATGTGTGAAGATTGCTGGGGAACCACTTTAAAGTGTTGCCATTGGGAAATAATCTGGAACCCTTTGCAATAAATTGACCGGCTGCACTACTTTTCTTGGATTTATTTCCGCAGTGTGAGCGTGAGATTTGCAAAATCTCATCCACTTTGCCGCTATTGTAAATGCTGCAGTATAACAGCACAGAATTATGTCGTGGAAATTCCGCAGTGTGGCAAGCCAGCCTTATGCAACAAGGAACATAAACGTAATATCCATACGCCAATGGTATCAACCCTTACACCTGGAGGATTCTATGCGGCTACCGTAATGACCACCAGGAGTAAATTGCTATAAAGAAGATATTTATTGAGCACCAATTGGATTGGACAGGGAGCTGCATACATTGAGCGATATTGTCTGGATTAGGTGGTATTCGTTTTAATAATAGGAGCCTATTCGTGACGCTTCCCGCTGTATACCGAGATCCTGTCCATGTTTACCTCCAAGGTATGGCTCTAACGTGAGTTGAACAGAACCCTGATGTTGGACTGAATGTTCCGTAACTGCGACGTATCCCTCATCAGATGTTACACTGGTATTATCGCACGCTGGCTTATTACACAGAACTTCTCCAGTATTAGTAAATGTGTCCGAACAGACTGAGAGTCACTTTGCCCTAGACAATATAGCCGCAATGTGAAACTGTGCCCCAAACTGCATTGGCCGGCTCTGTTGACATTCGCGTTCGAGCCTCCATCACGGATTCCGTCTCATTTGACATAAAAAATACCGCAGCATGCATCGATATTTTTGCTGGCAAAATGACAGACACCGTTATAAGTCAATAGGGTCCGTTGGATGACATTGGTATTCATCACGTGACAGATCAATTTCTGTTTTTCCTTATCTGTGACAGGACAGAAAAACGTAATTCACAACACACGTGTGAACAGAGCCCGAACAAGTTACTGAGATAATGAGATGTGATAAAACGAGAAGGTAGACAAAATTGAATATATTATTTGGTGTGAACTGAGTCATCGCTCATATTATGTTTGACAATTTACATACATAATAGATACTTTGTATCATTTTTATTAATATTAAATTCTTTTCAGTTCCAGAAATAATAATGGCAAAAAATAAAATCATCTATTACTCATGACACATTACGGATGTATAAAAGTGACATCTAGAAACCACAACCTATGTGAGCCCGCCTCATGGTCACCCATAGTAAAGATGGCGCCGACTCAATGCTGCCCTTAGTTAACGTAAGCGTAAAAGAAAACTTTATTGTTCCGTAACAAACTGGTCAGGAGGCAGTGGGTTTTTTTTTTGTTGTAACTTTATTTTTCGCTTCCTGTAACAAGCAAAATTCCAGCATGGCGACTGCCAAGCAGCCGAAGCGGGTGAGACCCACGTGTAGATATGTTACACTGATACCTTACGTACTTATTTTACCGTGACGCTCCGGCGCCTTGTGGTGCTCAGCTGCTGTGTGTGTACAAGTTATACGGAGCGGCAGGCAGGCGGGTATGCTGGGACTTGTAGTTTCTCCACGGCTAAACTTACAAGTGTACACAATGACATAACGTTGTGTGGCATATTCCTGGACATTACATAGCCTGGTATCCTATAGATGCCACAACCCTGATATACAGTACACCAATGGTGCTAAACCTGTGTCTCCAGTTGTAACCGAACTACAAGTCCCGGCATCCCCTATAATGTTAGGGCCTGTAGTTGTGCAGCAGCTGAAGATCTACTATATTACAATATGGAGAGTACATTGTATACACAGGCTGCAGCATCAAAGATTTTTGGCTGATTTACTACATGTATGTACAGTATATAATCTGAATGGGGTCACATGTGTAGGAATGATCTTGTGAAGTGAGGGGAGACCCAGGACTCCTGTGATCAGTGGGGCCCCTAGCGCTACTCCGGACCTCTGTGGTCAGTGGGGCCCCCAGCTTTACTCAGGACTCGTGGGATCAGTGGGGCCCCCAGCTTTACTCAGGACTCGCATGATCAGTGGGGCCCCCAGCACTACTCAGGACCTTTGTGATCAGTGGGCCCCCAGCACTACTCAGGACCTTTGTGATCAGTGGGGCCCCCAGCATTACTCAGGACCTTTGTGATCAGTGGGGCCCCCAGCACTACTCAGGACCTTTGTGATCAGTGGGCCCCCAGCGCTACTCAGGACCACTGTGATCAGTGGGGCCACCCACGCTACTCAGGACCACTGTGATCAGTGGGGCCCCCAGCGCTACTCAGGACCACTGTGATCAGTGGGGTCCCCAGCGCTACTCAGGACCACTGTGATCAGTGGGGCCACCCACGCTACTCAGGACCACTGTGATCAGTGGGGCCCCCCAGCGCTACTCAGGACCACTGTGATCATTGGGGCCCCCCACGCTACTCAGGACCACTGTGATCAGTGCGGCCCCCAGCGCTACTCAGGACCACTGTGATCAGTGGGGCCCCCCAGCAATCATACATTTGTGTCCTTTGTGCGAAAACCCCTTTGATATGAATCCATTGGATCCCCTGTCAGCGATCCATTTGTTAAAGGGATATTCCGGTTTCAGAAAATAAAGGTATAATAAAAACGTATATAATTTTCGAATATGCTTCATGTATCAATTCCGCATGACTTTTAAGACCTCTGCTTGTTGTCATTCAATAGGAATCTTCATTGTTGAATAATAATCAGACCTGGTCATGTGATGGTCACACGGGTGCACGGCTCGTTACAGTAGGTGTATCAGAGCCGTGTTGTAACGAGCTGTGCACCTGTGTCATCACATGACCAGGACAGATTATTATTCGCCGGAAGTAAACAATGATTCCAATTGAATGACAACAAGCAGAGGTCTAAAAAACTGTGAGGTGTATATTGTCCAACTTTTCATCATGCAGTGAATTGGTGTTATTTGCATAAACCAGAATATCCCTTTAATAAGGACATCGCAGCTGCACGACCCTTCAAGCAAGGCGCCCCAGTGATCAATTGATTGCCATGGGTCTGACTGCTTCTACCCCTGTGATGGCAGCTGCGGGTGGCCACAGGGTAACGTGAATAGTTGATCATGTTATACTTGGTTTGCAGAGTCCTCTGCAATGCCCTCCTGCTCTGGTCAATAAAGGGGCGTCCCAAGCAAAGACCCCCTCAATTAACCCTTCTATAATTTCAATATCCCCTAATAATAAGTTTTGAGACTAGACTTTAGTATTTCTCCAATTATTGACATTCACTCTCCTGATAGGTCCGTGTTATTGTATTCCCAAATAAATAACAATTCTGGAACATTGGACTGCCGTTCCTCTGTTATTCCTCCTGGAAATGTATGTAGAAATTTACAACACCCAGTTATCATAAGTGGAGTATAAAAAAAACCACACAATACTTTTTACTTTAATTTCTCAAAACAAAATACCAAACACTGAATGGAGTAATAGAAAACCACAGGAAAGACGAAAAAAAAAAGCTTGTTTTACTTATAAAAAGTGTCATTTTTTTGAGACGTCTCTATGTGTGATCTATAATATATATATATGTGTGTGTATTGTATAAGTGTATGGTTTATCCGCCATTTTACAGAAAGCACCGAGGTATTACGAGGAGGGAGGCGAGAAGGAGCCGGCACAAGGTGGACAGACGAAGAGGCGTGAGTTTGTGCCGAGAAAAAGAACCGATCCAGGACAATGGAGAACAGAGAACTACAGGAAACAGGTCATGTCAGGAGTGAGTGTCCAGGACAGATATATATGGTTAAATTCCATTAATCCAGCACCAATAGGACCCGTTCGTGCCGGATTATTGGATTTTTTTTTTTTTAGATTATTTAATAGTTATTGAAAAGCATAAAAGAAAGGGTAAGGACACACAGGGTGGATATGCTGTGGATAAGTACACAGACTATCTGTTGTGGAAGCTGCAGGGAATCCTGCCAGAAAAACCGCACCAAAATGTGCTGCAGTTTGTCAAACAGAATCTCTGCTGCAGAAATGCTGCTAGAAAAAAAAAAAGTTCCCACTTATCCCGTTGTCATAGTGACGTGTCCCTCTGCTCTGAGCGCGCAGCTCGGCCGCCTGGGATGATGCTGCAATCCATGTGACCACTGCGGCCTGTGATTGGCTGCAGCGGTCACACGGGATGAAACGTCATCCCAGGAGGCCGAGCTGCGCGTTAAGAATCGAGGATCGTGTCGCTATAACAATGGCCGGGTTTAAGTATGAAACTTTTTTTTTTTTTTATTATTATTTGTAAACAAGAAAATCTTTCTTTTTTTTTTTTTAGTTGAGATTTTTGAGGTGAATTTGCAGCTTTTCCTCTCCAAAAATCGCAACATTTGCCTATTTATTGCGGATTTTACCTCCCGTGGAATTTAATGGGGAAAACCCGCAACAGAAGAGCCGCGCTTTCGCAGGATAAATTGACATGATGCGGTTTAAAAAAACAACACCGCGGGTCAATTTATCAACAGCTTCTCGGCCGATTTGTATTTTATTTTTCCTCACTGTGTGCGGATGAGATCCTCTCTGCTGCCGCTGTATTATGCTGCCGGTTTTCCGCAATGAAATCCGTTGCTAAAAATCTGCAGTGTTTACGCTTTGTCCTTGACGGAGAAGTTTTGTGGAGCTGTTATTACATTCTCACCCCACACCTCGCATTGTCAAACTTCCTAGATTATTGTTTTCTGAATTAAATATTTATTTACAGTAATTATAGAAAACTGTTGGATGTAACCTGGAAATAATGTGAACTGTGGCTAGCGAATGTCGGCAGCACACACTGAGCAATAGGTGGCGCCATAACGGAGCCGTATCTGGTGTCCGAGAGGAAAAATGCCACACTGAGCTCCACCATATAGGTGACTGATGGCTCCATACACTTCCAGTGCCTTCATTTTCACACATAAACCCTATGCATTAGAGTGGCGGCCCCAAGAGCTGACATTTCACTGTATTAAAGTTTCTGGAACATTTTACCTTTTTTAGTACAGAAATTCCAGACAATAGGAAGCTGAGTGTCCATAAGCAGAGGCTCTAAAACTCCTATATTCCCCATATACATCTCATTTCTGTTTATGTACATTTCTTGTATGTAACTGTGCTGAGGTGGGGCTCCTCCTAGTGTACAGCTGGATAAGTGCGCTCTTTCCCCTCTCACAGAAAATTAGGGGGAGAGACTGCAGCAGCATCCCCTCTCCCCCTCCTCTCCTCCTCTCCCCCCCTCCTCTCCTCCTCCTCTGTGTGGGGATTTTTACTGACGTTTTACAAAGAACCTGCAGGCAGAGAAAGGGGAGCTGCAGACCGCTGGAATTGCTCGGTATCTTAAAACACTTTCTTGCTCCAGTTCTCATATCCTCTTTTGTTTTTTTTATTATTTTAGGCAACGGATCCCTTTCCCGGTCTCCCCTCCGTGCCAGAAGACCAGTTATCAAAATACGAGAGAGCACGGAAAGCTCATCAGGTCCGTACATGAGTAGAGATGAGTGAATGGGTTCCTTTAAATTCACCAAAAACAAATCGCAAAGCAGAAAAAAATTGTCTAGGCGATCGCAACGGCTGGAAAAATCTATTTGAGAAACTGAGCAAAAATGTGTTATAGGCTGTCGCCAGTTTATTAGTGCACGATCTCCTTCCTAAGGCGACAGGCGCTGTATTGTAGATGCAGTTGTGGTTTGTTTTTTTTTGTTTCCTTTTTTTTTTTTTACGTTTATTTTTGACTATTTTTCGTTTTATGCTAGTTTCTTCTAAATGCCCAAATGGGCGTTTTTTTTTACTTTAGAGCAAGTGGGCGTGGTAAAGAGAAGTGTATGACGCTGACCAATCAGTGACCAATCAGCGTCATACACTTCTCTCCATTCATGTTCAGCTGTACTCACAGCACAACGTGGTCTCACGAGATCACGCTGTGCTGTCACTCTCACAGTAACTTTACTGGAGTGTGGGGAGAATGAAAAGTCATCACCTCCAGCCTGGTGTGATCTACAATACAGCGCCTGTCGCCTTAGGTAGGAGATAGGGCACTAATAAACTGGTGACAGCCTCTTTAAGCTTTGTCAGTGAACTTTGTCTATGCTGATGAGATGCGGTTTTGGGCATGATGTAGTGTACGTAGTCCGTCCATTCTCACATATAATCCTGTGTGTTTCAGGGTATGACAATGTTACGTGGCCAGAAGCGTTACAGGCGGGAGGAGAGCAATGTGCAGAGTGCGCTGGGGCAGGCGGCGAGTCACGATCTGTTACTGCCGGAGGAGGAAGGGTGAGGAACAGCAGAAACGTCATTACATATAGCAGTGAGCTGGATACAGACCAGGTTATGTCTTCAGCGGTTATGTAACGACACCTAGTAAGTTAACGAGCACATGTCACTGGTTTATTAATTCCCTATCTCCTAACTAACAGGCGCTATGATGCTGATAACTTCAGTTTTTTTTAGTTTTTTCTCAAAAAAACTTTTATTATTTGCAAAGTTATGAGCATGTTTCTAAATATGCTAATGTGGCTATACTTGCCAAATAAGACGTTACTCTTTCCTTTCCCTGGTGTAATGTTTTCTGTTTGACACTGCCCAATCATCATACAGTTCTCCTCTTCCCAGCCCAGCAACACAGCGTGATCATATAGTATACAGCGTCCATTCCTGACTGTGTATTCAACTGGTGATATCTCCGGTCGTGTCACAGATAGAACTGCTGTTGGCATATGAAAGATTAGGATCTGTTCTAGGTGGTCCGCAGCCCGAGATATGGCTGTTTTGCAGTGATCCCCCTTCCCTCCAGCCTCAGCCTCTCACACTGTGTGAAGCAGCTTCATGCTGATAGGACAGTGTCAGAGGCTGTGAGGAGGCTCCACCTCCGGAGAATCGCTGCTGTTACCTCCCCCTTGTCTAGTATAGGCTCATTTACATATTTAACAAAAAAGCGCATAACTTTTCAAATAATAAACTTTTTGGGACACAATCTTCCCCATCATTATCAGTGTGATAGGAGATAGGGAATTACTAAACTAGTGACAGATCCTCTTTTCAATTGAAGATCTCCACCCTGTTTTGCTGTTCTCACTTTCTCTCGATCTCTTTGCCGCACAGGAATATTGCGCTGGCTCTGGAGTTGTCATAGTTGCCCACTTTTCTGTGCATGGACTTCCTGACCTATGACCCTCACTCTTATAAATGTGTTCTTATGAGGGGAGGTCGCATTACAGAAAGTCCATGCCCCATTAGTCTTTCGGTGCTGCCATTGAAACCTCAGAGCAAGCGCGATCTATGCGTTACTGCAGCAGTGAGATCCGGGCGAGGGAAAAACAAAACGAGGCAGATGTTAGAAACTAATAGCACTTTGTATTTGAAACGTATCGAGATGCAAGTATGGAATCCCACGGTAAGATGGGATAATGTCAGGACACGCACAGAGAAGTTGATTCTGGGGGAACGCGCGTGTTTTTTCCTTAGAGGGGGAGATAAGCCGCTGAACACATCCGTGGAGGTAAAATCCGGGTTATGTATCCCGTGCCGCCTCTTCTTGTACTGTTATCTGTTTGCAGGTTTCTGGTTGGCGATGAAGGGGAGGACACGAGCACTATAACCCAGCAGGACATAGCCGAGGTGGTGGACATTACCAGCGCGTCAAAGGTGAAGAACCAGTCCGAAGTCTCAACTAATCCGGAGGAGGCAGCAATCACTTTCTTACATCTTCATCTGTTTAATTTGCAGCATTTTAACCTCGTCCTCAACCAGTTTGGTCCTTACAGAGCCCACTACTCTCGGAATGGAAGGTGAGCGGGCGCGGACTTCAACTCTCATTCTCCTTGTCTGTATGTTCTGACTGGAGCTGTTGTCTTGTTACAATAAAGAAGTGATCGTAATAACTCCCCGTCTCCCTCCCTCAGGCACCTCCTCCTGGCAGGGCAGCGGGGTCACGTTGCCTCCATGGATTGGCATACTAAGAAACTTCACAGTGAGATGAATGTGATGGAAACCGTCAATGATGTCCGGTAACTTTCTCCAGATCATGAAACCTTTTAAAGTATTTTTACCATTAAGCTGAGGCTGCACACGACATGAAGCAGAGCGTAAATGGCGGTAAAAAACGTGGTTGTGAATTGTGATTTCAACAAATCTTTATTGATTGATAAATATTTGTTGGACCTGATACAAAATGGTGCGTTGTATGGTTATAAGATAAGAATAGGACGTGTAGGTATTATATATGATATATGTTTCTGGGGTATACCCCTTTAAATGCCGTTCTCGTAGCTTGAACTGTGACCTCTAGCTTCTGCTCAGTAGTTTCTCTCCCTTAGTGCTGTCTTTTCTTCTCCTGGAGGTGGCTGCACACTCATTCTATGTTCGCTGTGGCTCAGAAGAAGTGGCTGTATATCTATGACAATCTTGGGGTGGAGCTGCATTGTATTAAGAAGTTTAATGATGTCTTGCGGATGGAGTTCCTACCGTATCACTTCCTGCTGGCCACGTGTGTAAGTGTCACGAGCATTCAGGACGTCCTTATTGTCCCAACTTGGGTTTTCTTGAGACTTCATGCAGATTGATGGAAATAAAGTGTAATCCCTGTATAATGAAATGCTCTGCAGCTTTCTAATATACTTTGTTTCATTACCCCCCACTATTTTCAAGATATTTGCTTGCTGTCAGTGCATGGAAACATTTATCCTTTTGCAATCAGAGGCTGAGATATGGCCCGGACCATGTGCTGTTTACATAGGTGCTTCTCTCATTACGAGAGCTCTGATACACTGTAACGAGTCTTGCACCTGTGTCCGCTGGATATGATTAGGAAAGCTTTGCAGACGCTAGATGTAAACAATGTATCCATTCACTTACAGTAATCAGAGATCCTAAAAGGGGTTTTCCACTACCGAAAAACTGTGTATTATCCAGGCAGTGTATGATCGCTGCGGGTCGGACACTCGGACCCCGCATGATCGGGTGCTCCGGCTGCCTGCGGGCGCCGGATGCCATTGCACAGTATGCAGTGTACGGAGCCGGAAGCAGTTGGCTCCGTACACTGCATAGCGGCCGTGCTGCAGCTCTGTTCCTATTCGCTCGGCCGCTATTCCCTGACCGGAGCCATCTGATCAGCGCGGGTGTCGGACTGATCATACACTGATGACTTACCCAGTGGACAACCCCTTTAAAAAAATAAATAAATAATGGTAAGAAATTGGTACTCAAAGTAGGTAACATTTTGGAATTCACTCTATGTACGTAAAACCTTTTTTGATTTCATGACCTTGGAGAAGAACGCCCAAGTCCCTCTACATGAATTAGAATGTCGTCGTCGTCATCACTACTTCCGGAAAAACTGTAGTTCGACTCATTGAAATGAAGAAATATTCACTTTTTTATGAGGCCATCTTGTATTGTGTGCAGGGCTGGGGTGACCATAGTAGTCAGAGCAGCGGTCTCCCCCAGTTTCTGCAGTATTTCATTCCTGCTTTCTAGTTTATCTTATTGCTGCACCCCTCTTTCTTTCCAGAGCTCCAAAGGCTTCCTGCAGTACTTGGACGTGTCTGTCGGAAAGGAGATTGCAGCTACTTGCGTGAAAGCCGGGAGACTGAATGTGATGTGTCAAAACCCTCATAATGCCGTCATCCACCTGGGTCATCACAATGGTATTTACGTCACAAACAGCGCCACCCCTGTCCACAGGTTGTGTGTGGTATGGAAGCTCAATCTCATTCGCTACGGTAAAACTGAACTACAATACCGGACGCAACCAATGGGCAGAAGTGGCGCTGTGAGATGTGACATATAAAAGTTTGGGATGTGCAGAGTTTATATATATATATATATATATATATATCTAGAAGGTGTTGCCTCAGACTATTAGCCACAATCTTACACTTTGATGCCAAATTGCATGAACGCACCCATGAGTGAAGTGCTGGGTGGCATTTTCACAATGTGCCAGGTTTTTACTTTTAGAAAACGTACGGGTATGGGGAATATGATTTTTTATTTTTTTTTAATTCTAGTTTAATGTGTGAAATTTTGCATGGCAGCGAAAGGGTTAGAGTTGCAGATGATCTCCTTATGTGCCCCTTATCCACAATTACCCATCATTGTCTCAGACGCTCCTAATATTCACATCGCGTCGATCTGATGATGGTCGCTGATCTGCGATGCCCTGGACGTCATTATGGTCTTTTCTTTTCACAGGGACCGTCTCTCTCTGGAGTCCTACAATGAAGGAGCCTCTAGTTAAGATGTTGTGTCACAATGGGGCAGTCCGGGCCCTGAGCATTGACAAGACCGGCATGTAGGTGGCGGCGGCGGCGGCTTGTTTTCCTGATAACCCTCTCCCCTTACTCCGGCTCCTGACATATATTTCTGTATTCCGTGGACAGGTACATGGCGTCTTCAGGCACAGACAGGAAGTTGACCATCTATGACCTTCGCAATTACCGTCCTCTGACGACATGTCTTCTACCTCTTGGTGCGGGGTCACTGTGCCATAGTCATAGAGGGCTGCTGGCGGCAGGAACTGGCAATATAGTGCAGGTACAGTGATCACTGCTATAAGAGGGGATCTCCTATCTTAGATATTTGTCATATCCACAGGAGCTTGTTTGGCTCTTTCTGTAACTCCCATAGACTTGAATGGAGAGATCTGTGCACTTCACCATTAAATAAGTGGCTGGATCAGCAGATGTCCACCTGGCCTAGGTTGTCCCTATCGGCAGAACGCTATAAGACGTTTATATCTTCTGGATATGCCATAAATGTCTGAGTAAGGAATACCCATATAAGTGCCGTCACTGCCCATATGAATTCTACTTCTCATGTCTTTTCTTGTGTTTTGTCTTCAAATTCCTCAATGATGTGTTCATGATTTTTGAAATTCTCTGTTTTGCCTTGTTGCCGGGCTTCCTCTTCTGCTTTTACCTTTTATGAGCAGAATTGTCTTTTCCAATGAGCCGGGACTTCCCAGAATAAGATGAAGCACAAATGTCAGGGCTGAAGTTTTAAAGAGTCTCGGTCACCACATTATAAGTGTCCTGTCTTCTACATAAGGAGATCAGCGCTGTAATGTAGGTGACCGTAATGCTTTTTATTTAGAAAAACGATCTGTTTTCACCACGTTAGGAGCGATTTTAGCTTTATGCTAATTAGTTTCTTAATGCCCAAGTGGGCGTGTTTTTACTTTAGACCAAGTGGGCATATTTTTACTTTAGACCAAGTGGGCGTTGTACAGAGGAGTGTATGATACTGACCAATCAGCATCATGCACTCCTCTCCATTCATTTAGTCAGCGCATAGTGACACTGCGTTGTTCGCTGTCTTATACTGACACATTAACGTTACTGAAGTGTTTAGACCAGACATGGGCAAACTACGGCCCGCGGGCCACATACGGCCCGTTAGGCTTTTTAATCCGGCCCGCCGAACTTGTCCAAATAATAGTAAAAACCTCCTTTTTTTTCCCCTTTCCCTGCAATGCCCACGTTTTCCCAATAGATGGCGCACTCAAAACACATTGACCGTTGTTCATGTGGCGCGTATTTCTCTTTATTTCACTTTAATTTTCACTTCGTTTCACGTCACCATTAAGCCCTTCGGTTTTCAAAGAGTACAATATCAGCCGTCACTTTGCCACGAAGCATGCAAACTATGCTAGCAAGCAGTCAACACAAGAACGGGCGGCTACTGCTCAGAGGTTGGCAGCTAATTTACAGAGTCAACAGAACTTTTTTCTTGATAAATCACAGTGCGTATGTTATTTTAATCTATTTACATTTCCTTCTCCCAGTATCTGCGAAATAGTATGTAAATGCCATATCTTGCATATTCCTTGAGACAAATTTATTAACTGATAAGGGCTATTTTTCACATTTGAAAGACAGTTAATAAATTGGGTTGTAGTGTTCTTACTGTGCTATGAGGTTTGCACACACTACATTTAATGCTTTAGTATATCCGGCCCAAACACTCCCTCCAAATGCTCCTGGCCCGGCCCCTCTGTCAAATTTTAGAACCCATTGTGGCCCGCGAGTCAAAAAGTTTGCCCACCCCTGGTTTAGACCATGAATAGACATTCCTTCCAGTCAGGACGCGATGTCTATTCACAATCCCGGCACTTCGTTAATGTTTGTTTGGTACTTACAGCAGAGCAATGCGTAATCTCGCTGTAACCTGTCATTTACAGCGAGATCTCGCGAGATTACGCTTTGCTCTGTTAACGAAGTGCCGGGATTGTGAATAAACATCGCGTCCTGACTGGAAGGAATGTCTATTCATGGTCTAAACACTTAAGTAACATTAATATGTCAGTATAAGACAGCGAACAACGCAGTGTCACTATGCGCTGACTAAATGAATGGAGAGAAGTGTATGACGCTGATTGGTCACTGATTGGTCAGCGTCGTACACTCCTCTCCACAACGCCCACTTGGTCTAAAGTAAAAACACGTCCAGTTGGGCATTAAGAAACTAATTAGCATAAAGCTAAAATCGCTTCTAATGTGAAAACAGATAATTTTTCTAAAAAAATAAAAAACACTGCTGTCACCTACATTACAGCGCCCATCTCCATATGTAGAAGATAGGACACTTATAATGTGGTGACAGAGACTCTTTAAGAGGAATGTTGGTCTTGACCTGGTCAAGGATTGACCCGTTCGTTCTTCTTATCTGTCGTCTTCTCCAACACCAAAATTCTAAGAAATCAATGCGTTTCCCATCTTGCTACTTTATTGTCCAGATTGCACCTCCATAACACGGCACAGAACAAACCACAAACTGGACGATCCTTCCTTGTTTGTTTTTTTTGAGTCCCGTCATTGCAACTGAAGATCTTGTCTAAGATTTGTCCTTGTTGCGATGATTATGAACCTGTTGGTTGTGCCTTGTCGGGCTCAGTCCAGATCTCGTCTGCTTTTGAGCTATAATTCTGGAATGTGGTTATTTACTCAGGTTTATAAGGACGCGCACCTCACTGCTCCACGGTCTCCGTACATGTGTGTGTCTGTGAAAGCGCCGATCCATGGGCTGCAGTTCTGCCCCTATGAAGACGTGCTGGGTATTGGCCATGGCGGTGGATTCACCAGTATGATTGTGCCAGGTCAGTCACCTCTATGATTTTCTTTCGTCTTTATCACGTGGCTTTGTCTTCCCTCCCCACATTCTGTCCCTTCCATCCTAAGAATCCTCATCAATCTTCCGACAGGTGCGGGTGAAGCGAACTTCGATGGTCTGGAATGTAACCCATATGAGACCAAGAAGCAGCGACAAGAATGGGAGGTCAAAGCTCTACTGGAAAAGGTAACGTCTGGGGACAGGGAGAAGACCTGTGTTCTGTGGTGATTTTGTTTTTTGGGGTCATAATTGCGTTGGAAAGTTTGTATACCGGGGGTTTCGGGCTTGGCTGACTGATCATGACGTCCCTCCTTGTCCTTCAGATTCAGCCTGAGCTCATCACTTTGGATCCCACTCAGCTTGGAGAGGTCGATGTCATCACTCTGGAACAGAAGCGCAAGGAACTAGCGGAACGGATGGTAAGAAGACCTTGTTTTATCTTCCTCACGGCGCAGGGAGTTGCCTATTATATATATACTGTACGTTCTGATACTGGGTTGTGCTGCTGCATAGTAACGGACGAGGCCGCCCACGGGTGACTACACCAAGTCTCCATGCTCTCGGGGCCTTGTATTCGTACGTACCTCTACAATACTTCTAAATACATGCCAATTGTGTTTGAGTAGTTATGGTAGAATTGTTTTTTTTAAAGGCGCATTCTCCCTCCGGACTGTCCAGATGATGACACACGGCCACTAATATCCTTGAGAGTCCCTGTTATAGAACTTTTGTTTTTTTCTCCCACTTCTTGGTGGCCGCAGTAAACTAGACACTTCCTTCAGCCATCTCTTACATTGTCTCTTTTTCCTCAGGGTTTTGATCCTTATGCGAAGACTCTCTTTGTTCCTCGACATAAACAAAAAGGACGGAGTTCCACTGGGAATGTGCTGAAACGCAAGAGTAAAGTGGCTGATGTAGAGAAGAGGGTGAGTGTGATGTAGCAGCGATATTGCATTATCGGCCACAGATGACATCCATTTTTGTTTTTCCCTATTTACTGCACTTGTGGTTTTACCATCAGGACAATCACGGTCCATATGTCCTATTAGGGCAGATGGAAGTAAAAGGGTGTCCTTGCTTTTCACCCCTTTCTATTAGCCAGAGCAGAGAACCGCTGGAAAGAGAAGCTCCTACTCTGGGGGATTTGGCTTGGCCCCCTATTATAAATGTGTAAGGGACTGCCGCGTCCGGTAGCGGTAACAGCTGAATGCCGGGGGCTTCCGACAGCTGGGACCCCAGTGATAGTAGGGCAGCTCCTTCGGGACTACCCTAAAAGGTGTCCTGGCCGCAGAACCCTCTTTAGTATGTCATATTTTAGGTATTCCCACATGACCGCTACTGTTGAGTTGTATTTCGTGTCTATATAACTTTGCTAACAAAAATGGACAAGGTGGCAGCACTTCCAAAAATGTAACCGCCTTTAATCACCCGTGCAACGTTTCAGTCCACCAGGACCTTTCTCGCGCATAGTAAAACACATCAAAATCCAAATATTTAAGGACTCGCAGAGTCAATTAACAAAGCAGTGATCAAGTAAAAAACATTAAATACGTGCATCAAATAGTTCATTTACAAGTTACAGGCATGAATGCGGGTGAAAACTGTGTATATATAGAATTTAATCAGGGACTGGCACAGACAATGAGCAGTCCAGATATAAACGGTGAATTAATTGTTATTAGATCACCCAGGTGTATATATTAAAAAAGGAATTACGTACTGTCATTTGTAGAGGGTGGAAGGACGTACTCCTCGTGTGTTTTCGGCGTCCCTGTATATCAGCTGCGCTTGTCCCACATGTGAGTGAGAGACCTTTCTAATCAGTGAGTGTGTGCCGAAATCCCGCGAGATTACGCTAAGTAATTCTCGCGCATGCGCGGCCAATCAATGACTCTTGCGGCGGCCATCTTGAAAGATGGCAATAGGATCATCCAAGTGTTGGCAAACTTGTTATCCCTGATTGGCTGCAAAGCCACACCAAGGAAAATCACACTACAGGAATTATATTGCTATAAAGGAGTATTTGGGGATAACTATATAGATTTTTATACATAAGGATATGATCAAATTTCTATATCAACATCCTATCTGGATGTTTATACATCAGTCTATATGCAGCATCCCTTGACCTATAGGCATGCAGAGTAGTGGGATTCATTTAAGTTCCCATTGTTCTTTCCTTCCCTGTATTCCCCTCCTCTTCTATTCTATGATGTGAAATTGATCCTGTAGTGTGATTTTCCTTGGTGTGGCTTTGCAGCCAATCTGGGATAATGAGTTTGCCAACACTTGGATGATCCTCTTGCCATCTTTCAAAATGGCCGCCGCGAGTGTCATTGATTGGCCACGCATGCGCGAAAATTACTTAGCGTAATCTCGCGGGCTTACGGCACACACTCACTGATTAGACATGTCTCTCACTCACATGTGGGACACGCGCAGCTGATATACAGGGACGCCAAAAAACACACGAGGAGTACGTCCTTCCACCCTCTACAAATGACCGTACGTAATTCCTTTTTTAATATATACACCTGGGTGATCTAATAACAATTAATTCACGGTTTATATCTGGACTGCTTATTGTCTGTGCCAGTCCCTGATTAAATTGTGTATATACAGTGAAGGAAATAAGTATTTAATCCCTTGCTGATTTTGTAAGTTTGCCCACTGTCAAAGACATGAACAGCCTACAATTTTTAGGCTAGGTTAATTTTACCAGTGAGAGATAGATTATATTTAAAAAAAAACAGAAAATCACATTGTCAAAATTATATATATTTATTTGCATTGTGCACAGAGAAATAAGTATTTGATCCCTTTGGCAAACAAGACTTAATACTTGGTGGCAAAACCCTTGTTGGCAAGCACAGCAGTAAGACGTTTTTTGTAGTTGATGATGAGGTTTGCACACATGTTAGATGGAATTTTGGCCCACTCCTCTTTGCAGATCATCTGTAAATCATTACGATTTCGAGGCTGTCGCTTGGCAACTCGGATCTTCAGTTCCCTCCATAAGTTTTCGATGGGATTAAGGTCTGGAGACTGGCTAGGCCACTCCATGACCTTAATGTGCTTCTTTTTGAGCCACTCCTTTGTTGCCTTGGCTGTATGTTTCGGGTCATTGTCGTGCTGGAAGACCCAGCCACGAGCCATTTTTAATGTCCTGGTGGAGGGAAGGAGGTTGTCACTCAGGATTTGACGGTACATGGCTCCATCCATTCTCCCATTGATGCGGTGAAGTAGTCCTGTGCCCTTAGCAGAGAAACACCCCCAAAACATAATGTTTCCACCTCCATGCTTGACAGTGGGGACGGTGTTCTTTGGGTCATAGGCAGCATTTCTCTTCCTCCAAACACGGCGAGTTGAGTTAATGCCAAAGAGCTCAATTTTAGTCTCATCGGACCACAGCACCTTCTCCCAATCACTCTCAGAATCATCCAGATGTTCATTTGCAAACTTCAGACGGGCCTGTTCATGTGCCTTCTTGAGCAGGGGGACCTTGCGGGCACTGCAGGATTTTAATCCATTACGGCGTAATGTGTTACCAATGGTTTTCTTGGTGACTGTGGTCCCAGCTGCCTTGAGATCATTAACAAGTCCCCCCTGTGTAGTTTTCGGCTGAGCTCTCACCTTCCTCAGGATCAAGGATACCCCACGAGGTGAGATTTTGCATGGAGCCCCAGATCGATGTCGATTGACCGTCATTTTGTATGTCTTCCATTTTCTTACTATTGCACCAACAGTTGTCTCCTTCTCACCCAGCGTCTTACTTATGGTTTTGTAGCCCATTCCAGCCTTGTGCAGGTCTATGATCTTGTCCCTGACATCCTTAGAAAGCTCTTTGGTCTTGCCCATGTTGTAGAGGTTAGAGTCAGACTGATCATTGAGTCTGTGGACAGGAGTCTTTTATACAGGTGACCATGTAAGAGCTGTCTATAATGCAGGCACCAAGTTGATTTGGAGAGTGTAACTGGTCTGGAGGAGGCTGAACTCTTAATGGTTGGTCGGGGGTCACATACTTATTTCTCTGTGCACAATGCAAATAAATATATATCATTTTGACAATGTGATTTTCTGTTTTGTTTTTTATATATAATCTATCTCTCACTAGTAAAATTAACCTAGCCTAAAAATTCTAGACTATTCATGACTTTGACAGTGGGCAAACTTACAAAATCAGCAAGGGATCAAATACTTATTTCCTTCACTGTGTGTGTGTGTGTGTGTGTGTGTGTGTGTGTGTGTGTGTGTGTGTGTGTGTGTGTGTGTATATATATATATATATATATATATATACACACAGTTTTTGCCCGCATTCATGCCTGTAACTTGTAAATGAACTATTTGTAATATTTGACGTATTTAATGTTTTTTACTTGGTCACTGCTTTATTGTTAATTGATTCTGCGAGTCCTTAAATATTTGGATTTTGATGTGTTTTTTTCTATGCTTGAGAAAGGTCCTGGTGGACTGAAACGTTGCACGGGTATTAAAGGCTGTTACATTTTTGGACGTGCTGCCTCCTTGTCCATTTTTGTTTGCCTGATATTGGGGACCGTGGACCAGGTTCTGTGGAGGCGTGCACCCCTCTGGTGGTAACTTTCTACTTCTATATAACTTTGCTGTCATTCTCCTCTGACAGGTGGAGAGATGGCAACATTTGCAAGAAAGAGAGAAGGAGAAGGCGAAGGCGAAGAACGAAAGCGACGCAACGAATGTCCAACAGGGCCAGAGGTCAACCCTGGACAGATTCAAGAAGTGACCGCGCCGTATAAGTGTTACTGTGTATGGACAAAGTGGGAAAGAGGTTATCTTAGGCCATTAATCTCCAAAAGGAATTGTGTCCTTTATGTCGGGAGATCTGATAGAGGGGCGCGCTCCACGTCACACCCCCCTACTACCCTGACTGTATATATGTTTCATAGTTATCATTCATCAGCCTCGGTTTTAAAAAAAAAAAACAAAAAAAAAACTTGGGAACAAATAAAATGTGGACTTTTTTTATTGTTAAGACTAACAAATACTCTGTACATCAAAGTCACACAACACGAATATTACCAGGATAATAGAACGACGTCACAAACCGTATAAAAGGTCCGTACAATCCCCATTATCAGTAGTTACAATACACAGATAAGAGACAACTTCTCCCCACACCCCCAATAATAAGTGGCTCATGTTTAATTACAAAGTGACACGTGAAGCAGCGGCTTCTGCTCGGAGGATCAGGGTTGGGTATATTTCTAGTCAACTGTAGTCTTATAAATGAATAATACCATTCATCCAGGGTGGCTACACATTTTAATAATTCTACAGGAGTCTCCCTTTAAATGTCTTCTCCTGGGGAAAGATTTACATGTCTGGTCTTATATTTTGCTCTTATCCTCCCAGCTATATTGTTCTGTAATAAGTCTTTACGCCACATGGGGGCGCTGCACTATTACCATTCATCACTTCAGCATGTTACGATTTGTGTTGTAAGCAATTCCCTTCTATACATTTATTCCCCAAATCGCTGCCTCTACTGTACCTCCATATACCTCAGATTTCAGAGTCTCTCCTGTGGATTCTATACACGGTGCGGTGTGTCATATGTATGGAGGTATAAGGCGGCATTGCTTCAAGGGGAAAATAACTATGTACATAAAGCAACCTGACCTGAGCCGGGGAGCTCCAATGCAGCATGTCCTGATTTTTTTATTTTATTTTACCTGCCGTTTGAATCCGACATAGCTGAGGCATAATTTATGCTGCGTGTTCCTTTAATTGCATGTGTAAATTCTGGTGCATCATTACGAGCGCCCGCAGCTATTCCTGCATCAACAGCAAACACTGTAGGATTATAAAACCCCAATTTATGGAAGTATTTCTGAAATGTGAGCAAATAAAATGTAGTGTGGAGCGGATTCACTATCGATATCATTACAAGCAGAGTACAGGTCCTCTTACTGCAGAGCACTGGCTACTGCAATGTGCCGAGAAACGACTGCTGGTGCTGGACCTCGGGACTCTTCTACTCATTACAATGGAAGTATTACTCCTCAGTGTACCCCATCTTCTCCCTTTTCCAACAATTGCCCAAATAATTTACAATAGAGCAAAACCACTGAGGGGCACCAGTGATTCGCTGCCTCCTTCAGCATTTTCCAAGCCTCCTGCATGCCCTTTGGGGTCAGTCCATGAGAGGTGAACATGGTGCGATAGCAGCAGGTGCTGTGCGGCACTGCCATGGATCCTGCTATTCTTGCAACGTGTCGTGGAGCGATGCCAGCTGCCTGGGCCAAGATACCAACATACACATCCTCCACTGCCAGCCATGGGCCACTCCGGACCTGCTCCAAGATGTGTCCAGCAGCTTCACGAGACAATATATAGCCGGTGCCACTGCAATAGGGTGGAAAATAGTTACCCCCATATATTTCCTGCGGTACGTAGTGACGGTTGTCTGGCTCCCTGGACGGGCTCACGTGCCAGTGCAGCCGCCCCATGTACTGGGGACCATTTGCCTTCCTTAAGAACTGTGTCAAAAACATTGTGTTGACAAAAACATCATCATCGGTCTTGAGCAGGTACTGGGCCCCTCTGCATTTTTCCAATGCCCACGTCAGCCCTGTGATCGTTTTCAGTGTCAGATTTCGGTAAGAGTCGGTGAAGTTGGCTTGAATGATGTCCCGGTGAGTCACCGCCTCGTGCATCAAAGCCGCCTTTTCTTCTGACGACTTCGGTACAGCCAGGACAAAGAGGGTGAGCGAAGCCGAGTCAGTGGAAGAAGCGAGACTCCCCCATGTCTGACGGATCGCATCCCTCCGGTCTCTGTGGGAAGGTGCGCTGGTCACTAAGATGAGCAGAAATGGGGGAGTGGAGCAGGCGTTCACAGGAGATAGCAGGAAAGGGGGGATGGGAACGTTCAAGACTCGCGGGGAAGACACGTGAGAAGGTGTGGAGGAAAAGATGGAAAGAAACCCAGAAAGAAATTCTTCAAGGTACCCCGAAATACTGAAAAAAAATAACAGAGAGACTAGAAGGAGTATAAGTGGCCAGCGGCGGCGGTGGATGAGGAGAAAACGGAGGCGCGCGGCAGCAAATGGGAGCATGATGACCGCAAAAAAAAAATATTACTGCCCCCCAAGTGCGGTTGAGGTAGAAGATCAAATCCTCCAACTAAGAAGCCTTCATCAGTTCTGGGTACAAAAAACTACCATCCAGTGATCGCATAGCCCCAAGATACATCCAGACTCCTCTGCCTCATGCTATCACAGTCCTGGGGTCTCACGCGGCCGTCCTGGGGTCTCACGCGGCCGTCCTGGGGTCTCACGCGGCCGTCCTGTGATGACGCAGCCATACGATGAGGATTCTGTTACACATCGCTGAAAAACAGGAATAAGTAGTAAGTCACGGCATCTTAGAAACCAGGATGGAGAAGGCGCAAACACTTTAGTCTGCACCAGTGTGATAGAAGATACGAGCAGGTCCGTCCTCGCTGACCTCACAAGAGGTCAGTCCACCCCCCCCCCTCCCGATCAGCACATTCCTCTCCTGAAATAATCTGTGCTGCTGAGGAACGCCCCATCTATATATGATCTCCGTGCATTGTGCACCAGGGAACAGCAGTTTTGCTCACATCAAAGTATTAAATTATAAGAAAATAAGATGTTGTCCCCCCTTCTTCTCCATTAGGGACAGAGTTTTTACAAATTGTCTGGTTTTATGTTAATTAAACTTAATTATTTTATAAGTTCTACTACTTTCTAACGTACTTTGGCCCTTATTTATTAGGTTTTTCGCTGCTATTGTGCCGGAAAATAAGAGCCAATTTTAGGCGCACGGCTGTTTTGCGATAAACTTTGCGACTTTTGCACTGTGTCCGCCATTTTTATAAAGGGGCACGGCTTAAAAAGGAGGTAGGACCACCGAAGCCTGACAGATTTTTCAACTATTACGCAAGAAAGTGGCGTGAATTTTACACAGCTCGGAGCTGTCGTAGGCTTCAAAGTCAGTTGCGCGGACATCAGAAGACGCTACTAATTTATTAAGAGACGTGCAACTCTTAATAAAATATTGAATCTTAATCTAGCGTCCCACTGGGAAGGACTGGTGTATGAAATGTCCGTCTTAGTATATGTAGACTTGTGTGTGTCAAATCCTCATCAATCTCTGCTTGCTGTCAGTCCATAGGAACCAAGCCGAAACCCTGTAAGTATCAAAGGTCTTGTTCACACAACGCTAAAAAAAACACGGTGTGAAGGTGTTTTGACGCATTTTTTGGGTGCGTAATTAGGACTCCCATTGACTACGGGAATTAGGCGCGTTTTCGGCACCAAGAATTGACCTGATGCTTCTTTTTTTACACGACACACTTTTTAAACACGCGAGAATAAAAAACCCTGCGTTGTATGCGCTACAATGCATTTTCGTTTGTCAATGGAAAGCTTAAAGCATGCGTTTTTGACGCGTTTTTCGGCACATAAAACGCGTCGAATACACACCATGTGAACAAGGCCTAATACTCCTCACAGCTGAGGGTTTGTTACACTTGTATCCAGTCTCGAGAATCCTCTGTAATAAAACCATCTGGGCTGCAGGCAGATACATTTTTCTTGTACTTATTATATTTTACAGAATATACAATAAACTTTATTTACATAAAACCAGAAACCTCCGAGGGTCAGTCCACACAGAGTTTGATGGCGCTGATTTTGACAAGGAAACCAAATCGCAATCGGTGTCAAAAACCGGCCGAAATAGCCCCTCATTGATTTCAAAGGGAGGTAGAGGCGTTTTTTTCCCCGGACGGCTTTTGGACGAAAAAAAGTCTGTTCTTACATTAGCTTCAATGGCCGCAGGCGAAAAACGCAGCGCAAAGATACGTGCAGGCAGTTCACAATCTGTCTCAAAATACCTCAAAATTCGGAGGCTGATTTATTTTATTTTTTCTGCCTGCAAAAAAACTGTGTGAACAGGGCCTAAGGCTGGAATGTGCTGCATGGACTCATTGCTCTGGGACAACGCCCTGTAATGACTCTCACAGCAGAATATAGTAATTCAAGGTTCTGATGCAGAAGAAGGTTCACAAATAGTTCTGGAATCCTCCATCAGACCCGCCAAGAACAACAGGGTGTAATTCAGCAGACACAGCAAGCGGTGAAATTAGGGGGGCTGCTGCAATGAAGTATTGGGGGAGGGGGCATAAATAACATAAAAAAATCCATGCACCTCGTATGTGGCCCCGGGTTCCTTCCATGACATTCTGCTTTCCTCCGCACACTATAAAACTGTAGTCTCCAGCTTCTGGCTTTCCAGCTGTTGCGAAACTACAACTCCCAGCATGCAGGCTGTTAAGGCATTCTCGGAGCTGTAGTTTTGTAAAAGCTGAGACCACTCCAGGTTATAGGAGGACTCCGTGGAGGAGATAGATCAAAACTGGTGCAAAGGGAAAGTGGAGTAGTTGCCCTTGGCAACCAATCAGACTCCACCTCATTTTTCAGAGGCCTTTTGGAAAATTAAAGCAGCAACCTGATTGGTTGCCATGGGTAACTACTCCACTTTTCATTTGCACCAGTTTTGCTATCTCTCCCCCATTCATTTTAGGGGCCTCTCAGTGGGCGCATCCACTACCTCACCCCTCAGGCCTAGTTAAAGTAGTACTAAAAAAATAAACTGTAATATGCCGAGCCACCAGTCTCGGGGTCCCGTGTCTATTGCCCGCCATTCACATGAGGATGAGACATCGTTACGCAGGTTCAAAAACAGTGTCCATTTTGGTTTTCATTTTAGAAAATGTCCTTTAAATTAAACTGCAATCCAAACCGGAATCACCAGCTCTCACCAATACCGCGCCATTAAAGGAATACTCCAGGGGAAAACTGATCCATTAGAGCAGGGGTCTCAAACTCGGCCGGGTAAGTGGGCCGCATATAGAAAAAATGGGAAGTTGACGGGCCGCATTACTTTCAAATTTGATACAATACAAAATTATTGTTAATCAATTAGTTATTTGAACTACTATAACACTACATTACTATAATAATAATACTACATTAATATAATAATAGCGCTAGGTTTAAAATTTGAGAGATTTCTCCATGTGCTTATTTCAACAATCCAGCTTTCCAGTTTAAGTGTGGCTAAATGCAGTCCGGCGGCTCAGTTAGCACACGTCAAGATTGGGCAGCCCCTTTTTAGATAGTGCCGCAGTGCCCTCTGTGGGTGCTGCCGCAGTGATGTCAGGGGCTTGCCCAGAGCTGGAGTCCCAGGCATAGCGCTAGTAGGCTCTTCCTGTGACTCCAGCTGTTCTCCTGACATCACTGGGACTCCTGCTCTGGCGATGTATGGACAGCGATGTCAGCGGCTTCCCCAGAGTCCCGGAGCAGAGCCGATAATAGAGCTCTGCCCGGGACTCCGCTCTGGGGAAGACCCTGACTCACTGTCCATATATGGGCAGCGATGTCAGGGAATTTCAGAGTCTCGGAGCAGAGCCGATACTAGCGGCTCTGTGTCCCGCGGGCCGCAGATGACAGCCCCAGGGGCCGCGTGCTTGAGACCCCTGCACTAGAGAATCCCTGTGTCAGGCTCCGCCCCTTCAAGTCCTGCAATAGGCATAACACAGTATATCAGTTTTCCCAAGGGTGTACCTTAAAAAAAATAAAAAAATTGAGAATCCGGCGCAAGGTCTGGTGGAATGAATGAACACGTGGCACCAACCCGTCTACTGGATGTGAGTGACAACTCTGGATCTCCACAAGAGCACGGAGCTCGCGAGGTGTCACCCATCGGCTGCGACTTCTGTTACTAAGCAACATCCCGCTCCAAGATCGGACGCGAGAAACGAACTGGACGGACACTATAAAATGACGTATTATATAGGAAACGCAGGATTTACTGGACTATTTTGGCGTTTTGTCATTTTCATTATTGACCCAAACCAGAATTAAATAAAATAATATAAATGATGGGCAATTTTTAATACGACCAACGTATAATAGAAATAACAGAATGTCATAAAAATAATGGACGATAATAAATAGAATAGAAACCGTAATGAGAGAATGTGAGGAGAAGGCGGGGGAGACATAAGGAGGAAGTGGAAGGATAAATGAGAAGAATGGAGGAGACAGGCGGTAACGGGGTGACGGTGGAGCTGTGTGGGGTGCAGACATGAGGGGGGGAGCGGGGTCGCGGTTGGCTCACCTGTCCTCGAGATCAGTGCCCATATACCGCACTCTGTCCCTTGTTCACATGCTTCTGTACAATAAAGTTGCGCGAAGCCATCCTGACACTCGGGTGGGGTTAACATATCGCCATGGTAACCACTGAAGGCGGAAATAGGAAACTGTTTCCGGGTTAAGGACGGCACGCTTCTGTACAGAGTCACGGTAATATAACGCATCGTAGTCACCGGGTGCAGATGTTTGTAATGTGCGGTCAGGTCTAAAGCTACAGTTCAGGGGGAGATAAGCGGTAGGGTGCAGTAATACAGAGCTGTGGAACTACATATCCCAGCATGCCACACAAAACGATCTTCTCTTAGAAATACTCCACGATATATATATATATATTACAGTATTACATGTAGGGACAGAGCCACAACTTCCTGCAGCAGCTCCTTATTCTTAATTTCCAAAATAAAAATAGGAACAGGTCCAGAGAACGCCAATGACAGATTTACTACATGTGTCCCCTTACCCACCGCGACAGTGACGGCCACGTGACCCCCCAGGAGGATTAATACAGTGCCCCATCACATACAGTATATCAGACTGAGCTCTCCCCTAGAAGTACCGAATCCAGCGCAGTTCTGTTCTGTTCACTGAATTAGGGACCCCATGACAGTGATGCCCCGGCAGCTTCCCCCATGACAGCGTCAGCCCCCCTTAACCGCCCACATGTCAGCATCGGCCCCCCACACACGACCGCCCCCATGTCAGCGTCACCCCCCCCCCTCACACACACACAACCGCCCACATGTCAGCGTCACCCCCCCCTCACACACACACACAACCGCCCACATGTCAGCGTCCCCCCCCCCCCACACACAACCGCCCCCATGTCAGCGTCACCCCCCCCCCTCACACACACACAACCGCCCACATGTCAGCGTCCCCCCCCACACACAACCGCCCCCATGTCAGCGTCACCCCCCCCTCACACACACACAACCGCCCACATGTCAGCGTCCCCCCCCCCCACACACAACCGCCCCCATGTCAGCGTCACCCCCCCCCCTCACACACACACAACCGCCCACATGTCAGCGTCCCCCCCCACACACAACCGCCCCCATGTCAGCGTCACCCCCCCCTCACACACACACAACCGCCCACATGTCAGCGTCACCCCCCCCTCACACACACACAACCGCCCCCATGTCAGCGTCACCCCCCCCTCACACACACACACACACAACCGCCCACATGTCAGTGTCCCCCCCCCCCCCACACACACAGCCGCCCCATGTCAGCGCCGGCCCCGGTAACTGCTTCCATAGCTGACAGAAGGTCTGTGTGGATGTCGGGGTTGTGCTGCAGATTTTATTGTGGATTTTGCATTGAAAATTTTAAAATCCGCAACAGATTTGCTGCAAAGTTTTTCCACCACGTCTATTCTGGGGCTAAGGGCCCATTCACACGGACGCCAATCTCGTTTAAACAACGGCCGTCACACGGACCCATGTATTTCAATGGGGCCGTTCACATGACCGTTGTCTCAACGGAGCGTGTGAACAGTCTGCTGAAAAATAGGACATGTCCTATTTTCCTGCGTGTGACGCATCCCTCTATAGACACGAGTCTGTGGGGGATCTGTGACAACGCGTCCACCTCGGACATGGAAAATGGCAGTTTCTCAAATCCTTGGTGGGCTATGTTCGTGTGAATGTAGATTAGACATGATCAGTGTGGCCCCTGCCAGGGGATGGTAGGGGGGTATGGATATGATGGGCAGGGCAGGCCATATCCACTAAATCTTCAGAGTAACACAGCGCCTGTATCCAGACAATACAATCTGCACAGTTTGCTGGAGAATTTATCAGTCGTCAAGAAATGTTATATTTTCCCATTAGGTAAACTCTGACGGGGCGAATGATTTCTGCAACAAAATCTGCAGAGATTCTCTCCGTTACATGTAGATGGGTTTTCAAAATCCCCACCCACCTGCATTGTACTGTAAATTGTTGTGGAATCTGCACTGAACATCACAATGTAGAATATAATCAACTCCGACCCGATGGTCCAGCAGGATTTTGGTTGCCGGATTCTTAAAATTGTGCTATATTTCTATACAATGTAATTCGGTTCCATTTTTCCTTTATTTTGCACAGAGATGGCGTCCCAGTTACAGGAGAAGCTGCAGAGCGAGGTCACCAAATACCAGCAGGTGCAGAAAGGTAAAACCAGTCATATCCCCGCCACGTGGAGGGGGGCCACACGTGTGTTTGTCGATGTGACATCTATTACATGGCGTTCACTGTAAGGCCTTGTTCGCACGGCGCTAAAAAAAACCCGACGTGTAAACTCATAAAAAATGCTAACGTTTTTGCAAAGCGCTTTTGAAAGCACAGGCGTTTTTTATGCGGTTTTTGACGCGTTTTCAGTGTGTTTTTTAACGCGTAATTAGGACTGCCATTGACTATGGGAATTGGGCGCGTTTTTGGTGCGTTTTACGCACCAGGAATTGACCCGATGCTTCTTTTTCTACACGACGAGGTCTTTAAACGGTCGCGCATAAAAAAAAAAAAACAAACCGTCATATGCACTACAATGTGTTTTCCCATTGTCAATGGGAAGCTAAAAGCATATGTTTTTTTACGCGTTTTTCGGCGCTTAAAACGCGGAAAAAATGCGTTGAATACACGCCTTGTGAACAAGGCCTTATATCTTATGGGGAGAAGAGATGCAGGAATGGTAATCACTAATATGGTAACGCCTTCGTCTTCACTTTTAGCTCCATTAAAGGGGGTGTCCGAGATAAAATGACTTTGTGTTAATGATTGTAATATATTAATATAAATACATCTGTAATATACTTACATTTTCCAAAGTGGCCCCGTTTCCAGATCCTGCCGTGGGGTACTTGACGGGTGACGTCACTCAATTCTTTTCCGGGTATACGACACGTCACTTCTGACGTGCTGTGTATGTGCTGTTCTGTTGTAACGCGCATGCGCGGTCCCTGCTATTATCTCGAGAACAGCAGTAAATTTATCTGTTTTCTAAACGGAGAGGAAAAAAAAAACTGATGCAAAACGGGTCAAAATCGGCCATTAAAAACTAAAACACGGCCCGGAACGGAAGCAAAATGGCAGAGAAAAACTAACCAAAACCGCCGTTTTTATTGGCTGACACTCGGACCCTGTCGTGTGAATAGAGTCTTAAGATCAGTTGGGAAAATTGACAATACAACCAGTGGTGATACCAATAATAACGGGATGAATGACAAAACAGAGACATTAAAGGGGTTCTCCGGGATGTGAACATTTTTCATTAGGTGCTGGAAATTAAATAAATAAACCAAAAAACTTACCTATCCTTTCCCCTGGTGATCCAGCGACACACCTGGTGGTTGTTTACATGCATGTGACAGCTGCAGCCAATCAGAGGGCTTAGCGGTCACATGATGTATTTTTGACATTATGCCAGAAGTAAGATTAGTCTTCAGTGAGCCCCGCTGAGCCCTCTGATTTGGCCGCAGGGGTTACCTGCTACGTGCATGTAAACCACTGGGATAAACCCTTTTAAGCATAAAGCACATTCTCATTTTTTTACTGCAGCTGATGGCTTATAAAAAATAATAATTTAAATGGCATGTATTCTTTGCAACCAATGTTTTTAATCAGTGAATTGGGAAAAAAAAAAGGAAGCAACTTTGCAAATAGTTTTCAATTATTTATTTTTTTTGTATACAGCTTCCATGTAAACCTATGTGTCTCCATAGCAACAGACTACAAACAGATCCTGTGTAGTTTGGTCCTCCAGTCCTGTGTTACTCCACTCCCTCTCTCCCTTATTGTATGTAGGTTAGCAAGAACAAAGTGGCAGATGGAAGGAGCATGGCTGCAGGATCAGACTACACAGGGTTTGTTTGTAGTCTGTAACCATGGAGATGTTACACTCCCTTTTACTTGTCCCCTATGTATTGCAAACATACAGACAGTAGACCAGGGAGTGGCGTAACGAATAACTGTAGGATTTGACTGCACACAAGGTTTGTTTATAGCCTGTAACCGTGTACACACATAGGTCTGCATAGGAGCTGTATACACGAAGTGTAGGAGATTTTCAACCGAGAGTTTGCAAAGTTGCAATATGTTTTTTTTGTTTCTTTTCGTGCATATGAGCTTTGAAAACATGGTTGGAAAGGTAGACATATCCTTTAAGGCCTCATGCACACAACCGTAGCCATGTGCATGGCCGTGATTTTCGAGTTGGCCGGCTGCGGAGTATCACCCGCGAGCCGCCCATAAATCGTGGACCTTCCAATATTTTCTATGACCCTGAACACGGCCATAATAAGACAGGCCCGTTCTTTCTGCGGTCCGGGCTCCTGGGCCATGCACGGACCGTGGAAACCATGGTCGTGTGCATGGGCCTATAGAAATGAATGGGGCCGCAATTCTCTAGTGGATTTTCGGGGGAATTGCGGCCGCAAAAGCACGTTCGTGTGCATATGGGGCCTTATCCTAGAGAACGTAATTAACTATTTAACATTCTCTATCTCCAGATATCAGCAGCGGCATGTCTGCCCGACAGAAACTGGAAGCTCAGCTCACCGAGAACAACATTGTGAAGGAGGTGAGTGAAATGATCCCACGGCCTTGTGATCCACAATGAGGAAAGTTCTGAAACTTTCTAATATACTTTGTCTTTTATCTCCTCCCTGTTTTCAAGATCTCTGCTGACAGTCAGTGAATACAAAATGGGGAAAATTATACATTATTATGCATCCTGGTAAGGGGTATGTGGCCAGGATGCTCAAGCACCAGACTCTACTTGTTATTTGTCCATACACATGATAAGTAAACCAGAAGATGCCGATGGTGTAATCTAGGGACCATTAGCGGAGATCCATGGCCAGTCTACATCGCATAAGCTGCATTAAATATAGTGGCCAGCATGGTCCCAGAGGGCTTCTGGGAATATAGTTTTTTTTCTGGCCACCTATCTCTTACTATATCTGTATTAGGGAACTAAATGTAATAACTGTGGTGACGTGCAAACCTCATGTAATCACTTTGTGCCTGCCATCAATGTCCGCTTTGGACAATACCTTTTTGTAAGAACACAATAAGCTGATTACAGGGTGTCCTGCTGCTGGGCCCCAGCGATCAGCTGTGATCTGTGGGGAAACTTGTCAGCTAGTGTTCAATTTCTCTACAGCGCCACCACAGGGGAAATGAGGCATTACAGACTTCACATAGAAATCAATGAGCTGTCCGCGTTAGGCACATAAGAGTCGGTTCCCCAGAGTGAGAGACGCTCTTTGTCGCCGCTCTGGCTAATAGATGATGCTCTTGAATGGAGGAATGAGAACTCTTTAGTAGGGTATCTGAAAATTGGTTTTCTAATCCAGACATCCCCTTTAAGATGACGGTCTTCCAAAAACAGCTTACGATGGTTGTAATTATAGAAAGGCACATACCCAGATGCCCAAAAAATATATTATACTCACCGCTCCTCTTTTCCCCTCCGGGTCCCCTCAGTATGACATGGCTCATACAATGTACTGAGGATTGGCAGCGACGTTGTATGCCACGCAGCACTGGTGACGTTGCTGTGCTGTATCACATATAAGGTACTGACGCTGCTCCGCACCAGGACCTTGTAAGAGCCGCGCTGGAGTGATGAGGAGCGTATGTGTGTTTTTGTTTGTTTTTTATGGATGAAGTGGGGGAACGAGTGACAAACGCCGACGGTCGTGGTGCCACATTTGCCCCGCGTGTGACAATTTCGGCTCTTCATAAATGTGTCGGAGTTTGCTTTTTCTTTCTATTAAGGCTGGTGTATGAAACGACAGGCTTAATAAACTCCCCCCATAGGGTTTATCTTTCTATAATGAGGTTTTTATAATTTATTTACTGTCTAAACACACTGAGTTGGCGGATGCAGAACAATCCCGCACTCAGGTCTTTCCCTTGCTGGGTTTCCTGTTTTTGTTGGATATTCCTGTGTGGGGAGTTTGTTGTGTTTCAGTCATTTCCTCCATGGACTTTGTGCAGCTCCGCAGTGACACATTTACTGTAAGGTGGAGACAGGAGGAGTCTTATTTATGTGGTGTCCATATTCTCTTCCAACGGTCTGTAAAAAGCAGAAGAGAGGACATGTAATATATTTGCGGTGCACTGCTACGGCCCGGACACCTACCTGTAAATAAACGGGAAGGTGTCCGTGGACAATAGAAGTGAATGGGTCCGCAATTACTGGCGATTTTTACGGTCGTGTGCACGGGGCCTTATCCTCTATTCAAAGGGTTTGTATGAGATCAGAAGGAAGGCTCGGTCCATGGGTGTTGTTTCCTGGGAGTCAGAGGGGCTCACACAATCTCATACAACCTCTTCAAAAATAATCTGTCCGCAAGTTTTACCCCCCACAAACCGCATTGGTTAAAAGACGCTGATTTCGGATGTGTCCGGATTTTTATATTGCAACTCCCGGCCCCCCCCCCCCCCCCCCCGCAATAATCCCGCAAAGTGTGCCAGTGCTTTATGCGCTTTAAGAAATTACCCACCCACTATGCCGCTCTTCTCTGCCCTGCTTCTTGACTATTGATATATTTATTCTGTTGGCCCGCGGCACACGCTGCTCAGCTCGCCACATTGTACCAGGAGACTACAGAGCACCTGCTGGGGGAATCACAGGGCCAGGGCTAATTAAGGGGAGTTCTGATCAAAACCAATACCGCGCATGGGTGGGATTACCTGAAGGACGGCGGGTAACGGCGGCCGTGCTTCTACCAATCATAGAGGATGGGCAGGGTTTGGCTCTGCCAATTGACATACATAGTACTTCTAAACTGTGCTAAATCATTGAGAAGACTCCTCGGTGCTTCAGCGCATGGGACAATTGTGGGGCATCAGCCAAATAACGCATTCTGAATCCGGGTCTTTTCACTTATATAGTCATTATATTAGTGGTTGTTAAATTTGGCGACAGATTCTTTTTAACTAAATGGTCTTTGTTAAATGTGGAAAAGCAAATAAATGATCCTATTGGAAATGCAATTCTTGGGAATACAAGTTGAGTTGTCCCCATTATATGTAGGGGGTGCAGGAATGGCAAGTTGGGTGGTCTCCATTGGGGGGATAGGAAAGCAGATTTGTCCCTTCACGAGGCAGCTGTGGTACAAAAACTGAAATGTCTGCCAGACTTTCCCCATAAGTGAATTATTAGATTGTATTGTGGGTACATTCCCAGGGCCCGTCACTGAACTGCCCCTGTGCCCGTGTCTTCTCATATTGTAATCAGAAATATTCATTGTTCTCTCCATTTTAGCATTACAGCAGCTTTGGAGATGGGAGGGGGATTGTGATGAACTGCTTGTATTCTCTTATATTATATTGTACTATTTCAGGAGCTGGCTCTGCTGGATGACAGTAACACAGTGTATAAACTCATCGGGCCGGTCCTGGTAAAACAAGATTTAGAAGAAGCGAAGTCCACGGTGGTCAAGCGGCTGCAGTATATCAATGGAGAGATGTGAGTAGAGGCTGTGAATAGATAAAATGCAGAAAAAGCCCAAACTATTCAGCTACGTGGTAAAGGGGTATGAAAAAAAAATGCCACTGGATTTCCTCCTCGGGGGCAGCTCTTCCTGCCATTGCCATCTCCGACATTGGATTGTTAAGGGAACCGGTCATAGTCTGAGGGATCCGCTGGACATAGGCCACGATCTCACGTCTGCGGTCAACTGTATACAGTGACATGAGGTCATCCTCCACTAAGGAGACAACTGCCATTTTTAGGTGGTTTTCTGCATGGAGTGATTGGGATTCCTGTGAATACCACATAACGTGCTCCCCCCTCCCCCCTCTCGCAGCGCTTATTTGTGATGCACGTGTCAATCATCATTTTCCCGCATTATTTCTTTGTCACAGAAAGAGATATGAAACTTTGCTGAAGGACTTGGAGCAGCGATCGGATCAACAACGCACTTCCCTTACGAAACTGCAGCAAGAATACCAGCGGGCGCAGGGCAAGGGGGCAGCGAAGGCTTGAGAGATCGATATTCCCCATCTATTTATACACTGGAGGGACATGGCTCGCAACGTTCTCCTGGACACACCGTGTCAAGCTCTCCACCCCTGGTCTCTTGCCACCGATCACAGGGCAGGGGTTGGGCCGCTGTATCACGCAGATGAGTTATTAAAAGTATTCACAGGATGGCGTGTTGTGTCTGTGTCTGCCACCCCATGGAAGCTATGAACATTGCAGCCTGGCTTGGCTGGTAGAGCATGCTGGGACATGTAGTTCTACACACGTCTTTTTTTTTTTTTAAATATAATATAGATAAGACATAACATAGAAATACATACAGTTCCAACCTAGGAATAACAGTACATAGTGTTTCGTGATAGTGTTTGGAAGGTTGAGCAGCACTTTACATGCAGAGCGGCGTCATATCCTGGGCCATCGCGTGCAGCGGAGACACCACGTAACTGCTGGATTGCTTCAGTTCCTGCAGCGTCATTTCTCGTCAGCCAAGGAATGTTATTGATGTTGTAACACCGGAATTAGATCATGTGCAATCGCCCCACATAACGGGGAACATTTAATGTCAATGCAGAGCAAGGAAAAGCATCATGTCCAGAGGTTCATGGAGCCCCCAGTATGGCGGGAAATGTCCTTCTGTAGCGTCAGTCCTACAAGTAGATCCTAGAAGAGGGACTTTGCAAAGTCTCCAGCTTTGGCTTTGATTTTGGGGTAGGTGGCATGGATTTGTGCCTTCAGATGGTGCCGCGCTTCAGGTTGAGGAGCCGCAGTGGGTAGATGTGGACGCACCAGGAAATCCAAGCTGGCTGAGCTCATGGCGTAGAAGACGTTGGCTGTTCCCGGGATAACCAACTCTGGAGATTATAGATTATTGTGGTTATTTTTTCTTCACTACGGTGTTTTATGAGCAATGTAACCTCAGGAGAACAATGTTATACATACAGTAAGGGTATGTTCACACGGCCTGTTTTTCGGGCCGAAAAATCAGAAGCAGAATGCCTCCAAACATCTGCCCATTGATTTCAATGGGAAAAACGGCGTTCTGTTCCAACGGGCCTTTTTTTGCGCGGCCGTTTTGGAAAATGGCCGTGTAAAAAAATGGCCGCGAAAAAGAAGTGCAGGTCGCTTCTTGGGACTTTTTTGGAGCAGTTTTTCATAGACTATTGAAAACAGCTCCAAAAACGTCCGTAAACGCAGCGAAAATCGCGAGTGGCTTAAAAGATGTCTGAAAATCAGGAGCGGTTTTCCCTTGAAAATAGCTCCGTATT
This sequence comes from Rhinoderma darwinii, assembly GCF_050947455.1. NCBI lineage: Eukaryota > Metazoa > Chordata > Amphibia > Anura > Rhinodermatidae > Rhinoderma > Rhinoderma darwinii. Next base: position 115,394,516 of record NC_134694.1, on the reverse strand, counting down.
TTCAGGCGTTTTTGAGTTTGCGTGTGAACATAGCCTGAAGTTTATGGTGGCAGCGCATAATAAAAATCTTGGCTAAAGGGATTAGAAAATCCTCCCTGGTGATATTGTAGTACAGGCTGCCCATTCAAACAAATGATCTTTCCTGTAGCCCCCGCTGTGGCTGATAGATGGGGGTCTTGAGCCAGGGAACCCTCTATTTGATGACCAAATGCCTTAATAGGACATATGGACAGGGGTTACTCCTCGCTGTTTTAAGAGCAGCTTAATCTGACCCTTGTGTTATCTTTCTATATTTGTAAGGCTGGGTTCACACGAGCAGGTTACGTCCTTAATGGACGGAAAGTATTTCGGCTGCAAGTCCCGGACCGAACTCAGTGCAGGGAGCCGGGCTCCTAGCATCATAGTTATGTACGACGCTAGGAGTCCCTGCCTCGCTGCAGGACAACTGTCCCGTACTGTAATCATGTTTTCAGTACGGGACAGTAGTTCCACGGAGAGGCAGGGACTCCCAGCGTCGTACATAACTATGATGCTAGGAGCCCGGCTCCCTGCACTGAGTTCGGTCCGGGACTTGCGGCCGAAATACGTTCCGTCTTTTACGGACCAAACATGCTCGTGTGAACCCAGCCTTAGGGTTCTTCCCAGATGTCAAACCTTTGTTTTAGAATATAATCTTACCGTTGTTTTCATTCGCATCAAACATTTGCGCGATCTCACCTTTATTCCCGAGCAGCAACTGTACAAGTTCCTGTGGCCCCTGCAGACTCATGTGATGTTTACGGATGATCCTGTCAATCACTGTGGGAGTTTTTTCCTGACTACTGATCTGAGATACAAAATGACATGGTTTATATATTGTGTTCTAGAAGAACCCCTCCCCCGGTGATACTGGTGTTCTAGGTTCTCCACCAGTGGTACACAATGTGTCTCTGGAGGGTCCTCGCACTTGCACAGCGTATGATCGCAGCCTTGGAGGTGTAATGGTGTAGGTTATTTCGATAAGAGGTACGTCGCTTAGGAACATTAAGAAACCGTTCTAGAAAACCCAGTAATGAAGATGTTATAGAAGACCCTGCACCCTGTGACGATTTTGTTATAGAAGGCCCTGCACCTTGTGACGATTTTGTTATAGAAGCCCCTGCACCTTGTGATGACTTTGTTATAGAAGACCCTGCACCCTGTGACGACTTTGTTATAGAAGACCCTGCACCTTGTGACGACTTTGTTATAGAAGACCCTGCACCTTGTGACGATTTTGTTATAGAAGGCCCTGCACCTTGTGACGATTTTGTTATAGAAGACCCTGCACCCTGTGACGACTTTGTTATATAAGACCCTGCACCTTGTGATGATTTTGTTATAGAAGACCCTGCACCTTGTGACGATTTTGTTATAGAAGACCCTGCACCTTGTGATGACTTTGTTATAGAAGACCCTGCACCTTGTGATGATTTTGTTATAGAAGACCCTGCACCTTGTGATGATTTTGTTATAGAAGACCCTGCACCTTGTGATGACTTTGTTATAGAAGACCCTGCACCTTGTGATGATTTTGTTATAGAAGGCCCTGCACCTTGTGATGATTTTGTTATAGAAGGCCCTGCACCTTGTGATGATTTTGTTATAGAAGACCCTGCACCCTGTGATGACTTTGTTATAGAAGACCCTGCACCCTGTGATGACTTTGTTATAGAAGACCCTGCACCCTGTGACGACTTTGTTTTAGAAGGCCCTGCACCTTGTGATGATTTTGTTATAGAAGACCCTGCACCTTGTGACGATTTTGTTATAGAAGACCCTGCACCCTGTGATGACTTTGTTATAGAAGGCCCTGCACCTTGTGACGATTTTGTTATAGAAGGCCCTGCACCTTGTGATGATTTTGTTATAGAAGACCCTGCACCTTGTGACGATTTTGTTATAGAAGACCCTGCACCTTGTGATGATTTTGTTATAGAAGACCCTGCACCTTGTGACGATTTTGTTATAGAAGGCCGTGCACCATGTGACGATTTTGTTATAGAAGGCCCTGCACCTTGTGATGATTTTGTTATAGAAGACCCTGCACCTTGTGATGATTTTGTTATAGAAGGCCCTGCACCTTGTGATGACTTTGTTATATAAGACCCCGTACTTTGATAGTGTCTCCTCACCCGCACACTCTTGTACACACTGTTCTCCTCCGCCGGCTCCACGCGTGCACGAATGATACGGAAGTCTGCGTCTCGGTCAGGAAATTTTCCCTGATCGGTGATGCTCTCAGAAGACGCGCTTTGCTGCACTGTCGTATTTAAAGGACTGCCACAAGATGCAGAACGTCGGTGTGTCGGCCCCTTGACCGCTGTGGTCAGGAAGCCTTTGTGCGCTGGTTTGGGGGAGCTTTGTATGTCGAGTGCTGGAACTGAAGGGCTTTTCTGTTGCTAGAGAGAGAGAGAGAGATGAAGAACGTAATAATTCACAAAGGTCTATTTAATAAAACACAAGTGTGAGGCCGGGTTCCCACATAGCGCAAAAGCAGCATTTACAGCAACAGAATTCTGTGTGGAAATTTCACAACATTTACAGTAGCAGCAAAGTGAATGAGATCTAGAAAATCTCATGCCCGCGCTGCGCAAAAAAATTCAGCGAAAACGTTCATAAATTGACCCGTGGTGCAGATTTTAGATCCGCAGCATGACAATTTATTCTGCGTTTCTGTTGCAGATTTTCCCCATGAAATTCAATAGGGATGTAAAACCCGCAACAAATAGGCAAGTGTTGCGACTCAAAAAAGCAACTTATACGTACAACCCGGGCGTTGTCATAGCGACGATTTCTTCTGTTCTTCCAGGCCGGCCTACTGGGATGATGTTTCATCCCATGTGACCTGCAGCCAATCACAGGCTGCAGCATCATAGTGGGAGGCCGGACTGCACGCCAATGGAGGGACGCGTCGCCATGACTAGGACCAGGTGATATGTATGGACTTTTTTTAATTTTTTCTAGCGCTGCCTTCTGCAGCAGAAATTCCCTCTGAAAAACGACCACCATGTAGTGCGTTTTTTCGGACGGAATGGGCTGCGGGTTCTAGGTTGGTTACGCGGCATAGTTTTACTGGGGGGGTCAGAATCTGTTGGGATCAATCAGGTTGTTGTTCTCATTTACCCCTGACAAACACGAGCTGCAATCCGATTGGTTGATTTGGGCAAATGCTTCACTTTTGGGGATTCTTTCAAAGAAACCCTTTACATGCGGCATGAAATATGAGGATACTTACACCGTAGCGTTCAGTTTACCCCCTTTATAGAGAACATACAGTGATCTGCTGGTCCCCAACCATAGGCTCGGGCTGTAGTGGAAGAATTATAATTCCCCCACTTTACAATCTCTGAGACGATTCTATAGGGAAATAAAAAAACATTTGCACAGCGGTTATAGAACAGAAAGTGGCGCGCACATAATGGAACGTGTCCATACCGCGGTCAGGCCTGGCGTCCGCAGCCGCTCACAGGGTGTATCCCAGGACACCAGGTGCAGGCCGGGTCCAAAAGGTGCAGCAATGGAGGCCAAGAGACTGAATAGAGAAAACCAGAACATGGTCAGCGTGTCATGAGAAGTCTCACCACCGCAGGAAGCATGAATAAGGTTCCATTGCTATATGATGTCAAGTTCTGCAACTCTCTAATATACATTGTTCAAGATCTCTGCTTGGTGTCAGTAAATGGAAACATGCGTACATCCAGAAGCTGAAAACCAAAAGACCTAATACTTCTCACAGTTGAGGGTTTGTTACAATTGTATCCTGTCTAAGTCCCAGAGGATTGTCAAAACACATCAGCAGCACAAATGTCTAACCAGTTTGCTACAATGTGTCAGTGTAGGTAAAATTTAGTTCAGTCTGTTTAGCTTGCAGAAGATCGCCTAGACTGGATAAAACTGTAACAAACCCTCCGCCGTGAGAAGTGCTAGGTCTGCAGAGGTTTTTAGAGGTAAATGTGAATATCCCTTTTCACTGACAGCAAGCCGAGATCTTGAAAATGTTGATGACTTGATATGGACCGTATATAAGAAAGTTGCTGACATTTTTATTATTTCCAATGACTAAGTTTTATTTCAGACAACCCCTTTAATTCTTGCCTCTGACAATGATGGAAATCCGTCAGTGAACATTTTGATCATATGCCGCTACTTATACGCTGGATTTCTACTCACTCGGTGCAGTGTGTGATGATCACTGTAGGCTTCACTGGTGCTGTTACAGTTGTATCGTGGTTTGACTCGATGTCACATGATAATCGGTAACTGCAAAAGACAACAATGCCGTCATTATCCGACATTACCTCCCTTCTACCACTAGGTGTCCCCATAATCATAACCGGGTACAATGCAGGGTATATCGCGCTGTCCCGGGTATATATTGACGGAATATATATTGGCTCAGCTGACAGAATGTCTGCCTCCATTATACACGGGTACCAGGTTACTTTATTCACCTCTCATCCTCGCTGATCAGACGCAGTCTCTGGAACCAGCCAACAAAGTGCGGATCTGAAGTTAAGCGATATCCCAGACACACAGTTTGCAGAATGCGGATCGGAGAAAGGGACTCAAACTCCTGAACAGATTGGGCGCAAAAATCCAGAGGAGGAAGAAAAAACCAGAAACAAGTAATTATTCCTGAGCTAAATATTCCTGGGGAACACGGGGGCGAAACACAACACGAGCATCAAAGTTGTCATAGAAGCCATCTTCCTTGCATTGTCTTCTCTTCCCTCACATAATCAGCGCTGAAATCAGATTGGCTGCTACAGGCTGCGCTAATGTTCCGGATTTGTACATGTTTTTTATACAAAATCTGACGATTTGCACATGACCGTAAAAAAAACTCTGCATTTACGGACCCTCCCGGTTCTGTTGGCCACGGACACCTTTCCGTATTGCTACGAAAGGGTGTGCGTGCTGTAGAACCGTGCCGGGAATTATGGAGCATGTCCTATTTTTTGATTTTTACGGGCCGTGCTCCCATACTTTGTATGGGAGCACGGCACGAAAATGCGGCCCGCGGCCGGCCGTGACCACAATCATGGGCCGTGATTACCGGCATGGCCGTGTGCATGAGGCCTTAATCTGTAGTTTCTGTTTTTTATGTAAATCCATTAGAAATCTAGAGAGCGGCAGCCAATAGTCTGAAATCAGAACCTGGACTACAGACTGCAGCAGGAAAGGGATGCGGGATTATCACCACCCTATTCTACATTGTAGGTGCAGGTCATTTATGTTATCCCTGGTGCAGGGCCTAAGGGGTGGAGCAGGACACAGATGCTCAGGCCCTGCACTAGGGATAATAATACTATATATAAGTCTCCAAACAGAAAAAATGGGACATAAATATCATCAAAACCACAAAAAAGGCCATACTCACTAGGTAGGTGGGTGGGTGAAAACCCGTTCCCATCAGGACGCAGACGGGTCAAAGAATGCTGCAGAAGGAGTGTGCATTAAGTAGTGATAGCCCCTCCCACTAGTCTTGAGGGGAGTGGCGAACTAAGTGCTCAAAGGTGTGCGATAAATGTGTGTCAGTGTAGTGCTAGGGTGTGAATGGATGGTAAAAAATAAATATGTATGTATGAAAGTGTCAGAACTGTGTAATAATGTAATAAAAATAAATAAATAAATAAATGTGATGAATAGGGGTCAGTGCTGTGAATAGTACATGGGGTGTCAGTACTATGTGTAATACGTGGAGGGATAATGTGCTGGTCGTCAGGCATGGCGTATCTTGCCGAATAACAGCCTATTTGTAACGCCGCTACTGTTAGCTAAAGCGGGCTGCTCTGCATTCCAAACCAAACGCCAGCACATCATGCCCTCCCAGCATATAAGACCCGGCTGCGTCCTGAAAAAAAGTGTAGTATACGTAGTAAGAAATATCCATGAAACATGGGGTATTAGTTGTATATATAAGTCTCCGCAGTATAAGTCTATGCACTCACCTTCCTGCGCTTCTCAAAGTTCAGGTATCCATTCTGGAAACAACAGAATTAGCATTAAAAACATTGTGTGCCATAAATCTTCATCACATCTTATCCAGAGTAATCTGTAGCAAACCAGGAACCCTAAGGCCTTGTTAACACGGCGCTAAAAAACAAAAAACGACAAGTAAAAAGCGCTTTTTAAAGTACGGGCATTTTTTATGCGTTTTTGGTCACGTAATTAGGACTCTCATTGGCTATGGGAATTAGCCGTGTTTTCGGCGCGTTTTACGGACCAAGAATTGACCTGAGGCTTCTTCTTTTAGACAACGTTTTTTTTATGCACTACAATGCGTTTTCTCGTTGATGTCAATGGGAGGCTTAAAGCAAGCGTTTTTGACAAATTTTTCGGCGCTTAAAACACGTAGAGTACACGCGGTGTGAACAAGGCTTTACAGATCATATAATATATGGGATATTACCCTTTATTTCTTAACCTACAATTCAAGAAAAGAGTCAAGATTCTCACCTCCAGCTGATCTCGGATGGCGGCATCAAGCATAACAAGGTCAGTGAGGAAGACTCCGAGGTACGGGATGACCCCCTGAGACAGAGGAAAAAAACAAGGTCACAAGGAATGAACAGTTAGGCTGGGTTCACACGACCATGTTACGTCCGTAATGGACGGAACGTATTTCGGCCGGAAGTCCCGGACCGAACACAGTGCAGGGAGCCGGGCTCCTAGCATCATAGTTATGTACGATGCTAGGAGTCCCTGCCTCGCTGCCGGACAACTGTCCCGTACTGAAAGCATGATTACAGTATGTTAGCATTATAAATGGCACCATTATGTGTTGACTGTATGGCACTATTATGTAGGCCCCAAAAATGTCGTTTACTTTGAATGATTTTGTTTCATCAATGGCCGGTTGTGGTAATACACATTGTATACGCTGAAAGACCATACACTGGCCGTATACAGTGATAGTCCACCAATGGTCAGTGCTACCTCTTCCACTCTCAGACACAGGTCTGATTCTTCAGGAAAAAAATAACAGTAGGATCTCATAATCCTAAAGAGAATTTTGGAAAAACTTTGCGCGAGGATCTGGCGGCTTCTGATTATTGGATTATTCAATGATATATCGCACAGTGTATGGCCCGGTGAGGTCTGGAATTGTCCATGTGGCTGCTCTTCCAGATCTTCCATCTCTACAGTATAGAAGCGACTTACCGTGGCTCGCGGGTCTCTGGGGCGCGGGGATTGTTTTTTGGAGGTTACATCAGAAGTGTCCGGAGACTAAACAAGAGGTAAAGTTAGATGATGAAGTATTACAGCAGATGCAGGTCTGTGGCTGCGCTCACGAGGCAATGCGACACTTACAGGACCAAGACTGGGATGACGTCTTCTGTCACTTAACCCCATCTCATCAATGCCGAAGACGACTCATTACTATACATTATAACACTTTCAGACAATCGTTTGACTACTCTAAATCGAGATCAGGCGTATCTGGGTTGACCACTTAGACCAAATAACCCACCACGAGATACTGTTATCTATTAAAATGAACTGAAATACAAGGAAGGATCTAGCGCCAAAAAAAAATTGAGGAGTAAAGTTTTAAAAAGGAAAGTGGGTTCCAATTTTATTTGAAAAAATCTTTAAGATTGAAGACACATATTCAAGTGCAAAGGTGGATAGAAAAGTATGCACGCTGCCGACGCGTTTCAGACGGCCGCAGCGTCCTTCATCATGGCTTGTGATAAATAATACACCCCCCACACGTCGTACTTTTCTAGAAAAATGATATCTCTTCAGAATGGATTGGGTGGAAACCTCCCTTCGTAAAGAGCACAAAACTGAAGCTTTTTTTTAAGTTATGGGAGAACTTTATACCTCTCTTACCACTTCATATAAAACAAGAACTAATGGCATGCTTTGGCTCCACAACTTGGTATCGGGAACATCATCTGACTGGTGCGGCCCCCATCACAATATCATTCCTTACTCCCCGGAATACATCAAGATGACAATGGGAGATACACGTGTCCATCTTCTTCCCCTTATCCTCTCCTCCTCCCTTCCCCTCTTATGTTTTATTTAATAGGCTTTATGTCCTATGATTCAATGACTTTTTTTGGGGGGAGCAAAATCTCTTCAATTATAACTTTATCATTGATCATTTGATGTATACTGTGCAATGTATATAATATCGGTATAATGTTCAGAGATGCTTTTGCCATGGGACATCTTGTCCTTCTTTTGTTTGCTTTTTTGTAACGTTTGAAAAATAAAAAAAATATATATAACAGCAGATGATGCAAGGACAGGAGGTCCACCACTCACCTGGAAAAGCAGCTCCCTCATCCGGGCGTAATTGTCCTTCTCCGAGAACACCTCGCTCATTTCCTGGTAACTGCGCTGGATTTCCCTGAATGACATCAGCACTAATAACTATCTCAGTAAATATATATATATATATATATATATATATATATATATATATATATACACACACACATACATACATACATACATACATACACACACACACACACACATACATACATACATACATACACACATACATACACACACACATACATACACATACATACATACACACACACATACATACATACACACACATACACACATACATACACACACACACATACATACATACACACATACATACATACACACACATACACACATACATACATACATACACACATACATGTCCATCTATAACATGATGTGACCATAAGAGTTGGACGCACACAGAACAATTTTTTAGATGAATATTGAATAATGTCCCTTTACCTGGATGTTTCTGCCCAAACTCTCTTTAGACGGTGCACAGACGTACTTTGTAAGGCCGAGAGAATAGCGTAGACAGATGAGAAGTTCCTAAGGTTCCAGCATTCCTAAAGAAATCAAATTGGGTCACTAAGAGGAGAAGAGATCCAACCAAAAATGTTTTAGGACTTGTCATAGGTATGTGTCACGGGATCACACTAGGGGACTCTATATCTGGAATGAAGGGGCAATAAAGCGCACAACACAACACAACATTGTAAGTAAAGAGCCAGGGCCAACGTGGTAGCAGCAGATTTTATGTTACCATTTAATTATGGGCTTTCTTCCTGAATGTTCTCAATCCTAACATGTGACTTTTATATACTTCTCTATGACCATCCGATAATCCAGATTACTTGATCATTCAGAACCTACCAGGTCCCATTGATGCTAGATTGCAGGCATTTTACTGTATATTATATATATTTCCTCTCACCTCAGCCACTCTCACCCACTTCTCGAGGACCCGAGCCCTCTGTTGTGGCTTCAGTTGTGGGTCTTGAACGCATGATGATGTCACAGCCCCCGACAGCCGGTTAAAGTGGCGAACAGTCTCTCTGACAGAGTGACATCGGTCACAGTGCTCTCCTCCCCTGTCTCTTCGAGACCACACAGACCCCAGGCACTGGTATGGGACGACTTTTAAGAAGAGAGACTGTGAGAGACGAGAGTTACAAGAAAATGTATGAGAATTAATACTGTAAAAACGGGAAAAGACAGCACAATGTACGATCTGGAGTGAGATAATGTTATAAGAACCCCACCGAATGCGCAATTCTCCTATAACATGGAAATTACTTTGATTATCAGATTATTGAATGCTAGATTAACGTCTGATAATCCGGCACCTGTTTCCAACACTGAACTGGAGTATAATGTGGAATTGTAGAAGACTGATCGGAGGAAACCAATCAGGAAATTCCTCTGCTTAGAAAACACAGGGATAACATCAGATTTCATGTTAACAGTTTTGGGGCTTTCTGTTCAAAAGTTCCTGCTCCCCTGAGTAGCTGCTATCACTGGAAGAATTGCACTGTAAATGCAGCTCTAATTTTATTTTAATGGAAACCTAATTGGGCATGAGGTTGCTAAAAAGCAACCATGTGGGCAGGGCTTTGACAACCAGAGTAAGCAGTTGTCAAAGCCCCGCCCACATAACTAACTAAACTCAGGATCCCTGCATAGGGAACACTGATCGTAAATGATTTATACATTTCTAATATAGAAAGTCAGAGTAGAAAGAGTTGTGTCCTCACAGCCTCCAGGCAGGTCAGTTGCTCCGCCACATATCCGGCTTGAAATGTCAAGATATCTAAAGGGTCGTAGTTGTCATTATCCTCTCCCACCGAAGGGCGATCATCTGGCACGGTCGTCTCCCCGGAATCGACCTCCTGTAGTTTTGTTACCAGATTTGTTTTCCTCAGTCTTATGAAGCAGCGAGACAGTTGTTCCCTCATTCCAGGGTCAAGTGATATAAAGTCCTTAGGATACTGAGACATCCAGCCGCAGAAGAGACTGCTGATACTGGGGAGAGAGCGTCACAGTGATGGCATGTTGAATACAGCGATGACAAAAGTTGGAACATGTTAACTGAAAAATAGTACAAGGTTTTTGATTAATATTTGCCGGTGTAGTTATAGGGGTGCAGAAGTAGCAGTCAAAACCGTACCTAATGGCGCACGGAGGGAGGTCTCCAGTTGCCCAGAAACCCCCAGTGACCAGGGATGGGAAGCCCTCACCTACAATTGGAATTAATTGTAGCCACGTTCTTAAGACGCGGATACAATTGACAACGCTGGCGAGGCAACTATCAGTTCCCTTCCCTGCCATTTAGCACTTTTATTGTGATGCAGGTAGTGCGATGACATCAACGCAGGTGGCGACGTGGGAACAGAGACAGGTGAGTGTGGCGCTATCTACATCTGTGACATCTGCAGGGGCACTGTGGCACTAAGGAGGCAGTGTGTGGTACTATCTACAAGGAGCACCATCTACATGGGCACTATCTACACATGGCACTATCTACAGGGGACACTGTGTGTGGATTTACGCTACGATATAAACGCCTAGGCTGATGGATATGTATTTTAGTATCATATCTCTAAGTGATACAGTCTGACTATGTGAACATTACACTATAGAAAGTTGGTGAATCCCTGGTCTATTTGGTAAAGCACAGATTATATAAACGTGAGACTGAAAAGCACAGAAGTAAGATTCCCCTTAAAGATGACCGTCCACTGACAGCGTTAAGACTGATAAACACTAAGGCCCCATGCACACGAACGTGTTTTTGCGGCCGCAATTCCCCTGAAATTCCACGGGAGAATTGCGGCCCCATTTATTCCTATGGTGGTCCATGTATGGCCCAGGAGCCCGGACCACAGAAAGAACGGGCAAGTCTTATTACAGCCGTGTTCTGCGGTCCAGGCTCATAGCAAATAATGGCCCATGTGCATGGCCCGTGATTTGCGGGTGACCGCCCCCGACCGACCTGAAAATCACGGCTGTGCAAATGGCTACGGTCATGTGCATGAGGCCTAAGGAATTAGTTTAAAATACATGTACTACTCACTCATCATCCTTTCCTCCATAGGAGTTACGTGTTGCCTTTGTGTAATCATCGTCTTCCAACCTGCAACAACCAAAGAAAAGTCCAACATTGAGGAGGATGGGGGGTAATGGCTGAAGAGGGAGACACCTCAGGAATTGGAAATGTGTTGTATTATAATGTAATCATGACATATAATAATATAGTCATAACCTGTGAGCTCTAAGGCTCTGTTCACATCTGCATCGTGGCTTCTGTTAATAATAGAGGCTACTACACCGTGCTGGATTTGGTGTACAACGGAGCCCATTGACATATAATGGCGTGCATTGCGGTTCTATCATGGTTTCCATCATTTTGACCGCATGTATAGCACTGCAACATGCACTATTTTTGCCATCAAATGTGGAACTTCTTTTATTTTTTAATCAGACTTCTCTCTGCTTATCCTTCTGAATTTGGTCTTGTAAAAATCCACATTAGAGCGCAACTCTGTGCTGGAAATAAGTGCCAGATTATCAGACTTTCTGGATTATCAGATGTCGTTCTAAAGGCTTTTTCACTGCCTATTTTAATTTAGGCATGACCTGTAACATATTACTATACATTCAGATCGTGTAATATATTAGACCTGTTATATATTGTAATATAGTCACCATGACCTAGAATATATTGTCATATAGTAATAGCCTGTAATATAGTCATGACCTGTAATATTTTGTCAGTCAAGACCTGTATTAATACAACAATAGCCTGTATTTATATAGAGCCAACTAATAAATAAAATATAGTCATGACCTGTAATATAATATAAATGTTTCCATTATACTTTCTCGGTGGTTAGGATGCAAATCTGCACTGTGTGAATATAGTCATAACCTATAAAATGATGTAATATAGTCATGATCAGTAATACAATATAATATAATATAAGCCAATGACATCGACTGAACTAAAAGGCAAATATTAGTTTTGAAACAATTACGAGTTGCTCTGATATTTCCTGATAATTCATGAGAGCCGAGTGACAAGTTGTAATTCCTGGAGTAATAAGAGGGGCCCCACATAAAGGTTCAATGTGTGGGAATCCCCAAGAACATTAACACATCCACAGATTACAGAGCGGCCTCATATAGACAGTCAGGCTCACAACCTGTCCAGAAGCGTCCTGAGCACGTCACTAGTACTGGTGAAGGTGCGATACGTGGCAAGGAAGGCTGGGATGTAGGTGGTGTCCCCCAGAATCCGGGCTTCAAGAAGATGGAGGACAAGTCTGGGAGGAGTGCCTGCACGCAGAGCTAACACTCTAACAGGCGGCTGAGGAGAATGAAGGATACAGATGACATCATATGTAATTCACACCGGCAACATATAATATATTAACATATAGCAATGAATCACCATCATCCTGACAGTGTTAGTGACACCTTATACTTTGTTTCCAGGCGGCACAAGACATAAATAGCCCCTGTACCTGCCAACGGCAGCCACAACAATGGCACAAACATTTTGCATTCAAGCAAACAGGTTTCCGTCTTCTGATAATGATGTTAGGTTTTCGCCGTTTTAAAAACAGTAATTCTAAATCACGCATGTACTTTTTGTGGCAGTTTTAGGGGCCAAACACAGAAGGGGATCCAAAAAGAAGGAAAAATCCAGAGTAAAGGAAAGACTGATATGTCTCCTCTCTTCCGTATCCACAGTTGGGCAGTTGTGGGTCTGTACCTTGGGTCTGATTTTAATTTTGCTTCCTCAGCGTATAACTTCCCTATATTAGTTTCTGGCATGACGTTAGTGCTTGATAAAGGCTATCTGCCAGCGGCTGTCAGGGCATGCTGGGAGTTGTAGTTTCTGGAGGCCACGGGTACCGGAATGCTAATGTGCTAAGAATGTTCACCATTGATAAGCCAGCGCCCCATTATCTATAAGAATGCTTGTTAACAGGTATATCAGCTTTTTATGAACACTGAAGCTGGCATAGCACACTGGCACCAGACAGCTGGCAAGATACAGGTTATGTACACATGCAATGTATACAGTAGACAATGCATTACCTGCTGGGAGTTTGTGTTGCGTAGATACACACTGTATATAACACCGTCCCGCTCCTCCTCTCCCTCATACTGCAAGACCTGGAAGAAATACATACAATGTTATCACACAAAGCTGCTCGGACGGTAGCGAGCTCGACATGAGGAACCCAAATGCACAAACCTGCAGCCATCTCATCATTTACCACCATGCAGATGTGGCACGCCTCACCTTGCCAGGCAGAAAGTACCACGTCGTCGTTCTGGAGGTGACACAGGGACCTCCCCGTGACAGACAGTTCAGGGCCACATTCATAGAAAGTAGACCAGCTGATGAGGGAGGACAAGCAATGCACAGACCAGGAAGGCCGGGTACAGATCAGAGATAGGAACAAGTGCCGGGAGGAGGCTGGAGGGACGCACACAAGGAGGTAGAAGCCAAGAGGATAAAAGATACAGATAAAAAGTCAATTACAAATTAATTCAAGAGGAAAGGAATGCAAAGGGTTAATGCTGGCTGGAGAACGGCTGCAAAAATAACATCTGTATCCCAGGTGTCTCGGGTTATTCACTTCCGGAATAAGACGCGTGTTCATACAGGTAAATATAGTGTGCGGCCAGCAACGCCCTACCAAACCGGTTCCTGCTGTGAATATTTATAAAGCATATACTGTACAACGCCAGGCCCAGGGCATGGGCATGGGGCACACTGCAGACTGCAAATACCGCAATGTTTTATTTATTTTGGTAATAAAAAAAAAATTGTTAATGCGAGACATAAATGTGATCAGCGGCAGCGGAGGTTCAGGATTAGTCCGGAAATGTCTGATGATTTAAATATTTTAAAATAAAACAAGTCACAAATCTAAAAATACCAGAAAAATACATCGTAATTAAAATAATACTGTATAAAACAGGATTGAAATCAAGTCTTATATCAGGATTTGGTGGTTAACCCCTTATATACTCAGAAATATCATCATCTGTACCGACAACCTCGGTAATGGCCACATAGTATGGGGTCAGATCCACTCTCCTATTAGCTAAACCGGCACAAAAAATCAATGGCGCAGATGTACTAATACTATCTATGTTATAGACTATAGACAGTGTAAACAAGGCCGTCCGAAGATGCACCAAATTTATCACAGTGGTGCACGCTGTATGATAAAATTGGCGCATCTTGCTAGACACTTTCCTCTTGCTAATACCACCTATTAGTTGGCTAAGTTTATGCCATTTTGGGTTATTTTTGGCTCATGGTGTCATATTAAACCACGCCCCTTTTACTACACCACACCCATTTCCCATTAAGCCACACCCCTTTTTAACAGTAGATTTATCAAAATTGGTGCAAAAGGAAAATTGGATCAGCTGCCCATAGCAACCAATCAAATTTCAGCTCTCGTTTAAAAAAAGGAACTCTGAGTTCTGAGAGCTGGCATCTGATTGGTTGCTATGGGTAACTACTGCACTTTTCCTTTGCGCTACTTTTGCTAAATCTCCTTTTTACAGTATTATAGAATGATCCTTCATTTACTCTGGTAACATTATTCACCTCATACTACTGTCACTATGTCCACCCTCCGCCCATAGTGGTGGATATTAAAGGAACTCTCCGCCTTCGAATAACATTCCATTGTTGAAATCCACATAGAAAGTTGAGTAACTCTGTAATGACTTTCCTTTCCTGATCTTGTTCTAACTTTGACGCTTTATTTGCTTTACACACCCGAAATGATAGTAGAAATCTGCTGGTATGTGATTTATCGGCCTCCGCAGGTCATGTGACCGAACAGCCGGGCTCTATAAGGCCAAGTTCACACAGCACAGATTTGCCACATGCTGAAACTCGGATTTCTGTCGGGAATTGGCTAGCGGATCTGAACACGGATTAGCTCCATTGTAATTCAATGGCCCCAATTCGCAGCTTTCATTAGTTCATTATTACGTGGGAATATTTCCCGAGAGTGTGAATGGGATTATAGAATACCTCATTCACACACATTTCTGGACGAACGCTAGCGGATTCTGACAGAACCGAGGCACGTAATCAGCGCCTAATTCCAGACCGAATCCTCAGTGTGTGAACACGGCTTAAGGCTGGCTTTACCTGCTACGATTTTTTTAGCAATAAAAATACATTGTAAAGTTTGTTATGTGTTTTTACATAGCGATTTTCCCATTAAAATAAATTTTTCACATCTTGCTTAAATACTTCTAGGTGTATATTCAATATTGCAAACAATTTTATTTATTGCTCCAAAGCATCGACATTAAAAATGAAGCAACTTTGTAAATAGTCTTGATTACAAACCTTCTATCGTTTTGTGTATACAGCTCCTATGCAAACCTATGTCTCCGTGGTTACAACAACAAACAAATCCTGTAGTCATATGACTGCGAGATCAGACTACACAGGGTTTGTATGTGGTCTGTCACCACTGAGCTCCCACAATGCACTGCTCCAGGGTAGTAACTTAATGCTTTTGGGTCTAGGTGCAAAATTTGTATCAGAGAACCCCCCCCCCCCCCCCACAACAATCATACTGCATTTAAGGTAATAATGTCCCCCTATGTAGTAGAGGGGTCATAGGACTACATCAGGCTCCAAGGCCAGCACGCGACTGTGATGTCTGCGCCTCCTATAGTGCGGCCCCATGTACTGCTCTCAGGAATCCAGATTATAAACATCATATAATACAAAAAATGGAAATCAATGTATGTGCAAAGATATTCAATATTCTATGTAAAAAACAAACGTAAAGAAGAGCAGCACAAAAGTACGGAAAAAGATTCAACTGTGCACACGAGCCTCAGGACCTACAATAATAGCTCAAAAAATACTAGGGCCTTTCTCAAGCATCATGGGGGCTGAAACGTCGCATTCGCATATGGGAGAATAAAACCTATTTTCACTTTTGAAATTTTTGGGCGTGCTGCCTATTCTTTTTTGAGACAATATTCTATTTAGATCTCCAAAGTGGAGATTTCCTTTAACAAATCCTTGACCTACGGAGGACAAGAGGGCGGCATGGTGGTCGTCAATGCTAATAATTGTGAGCTGAACATATGACACACAATCATCCAATTGCAGAACACTGGGGAGTTACGTATACAAATTCGGACCAAACTGGGCTAGCACGCTGTTCAGATTTGAAAAAAAAATTTTGGGTCATGAATAGCGCACCATTATAAGGCTTTGTTCACATCTGCGTTGTGGTTTCCATCTATAACGGAAACTTCGACGCAGTGCCGGATCCGTCATACAATGTGCACCCCCAAACCCTGACAGACCCTATTGTGGTTCATCAGGTTCCGTCATGGTGTTTCCATGCAGCACTATTCTTCCCATCAAATGCAATGGAATCTGCAATGCAGATGTGAACAGAGCCTTAGTCATTTACTTTCCATATTCGACCTGCTTATAACGTATTAGTCCTCGCCACCTAAAAAACATATGAATTCTACTCCTGCTCATACACAGGTTTCAGCGCATCCGATTATTACATTAACAGAACTAACTTCTGGGAAATATTTACTGGAATCGAATGGCGTAAAGTGATTGTCCGCAGTAATTATATAATTATATGCTACAAAGGTCTTTTTCAATATCAGGTTTGGCAACATAACTAAATCCTCTTAGGCTTATTTTAATGTTCTCCTCGGTTTAGGAGGCAAATTTTAAGAAAACTTGAGGTCGTTCTGAATAATTTTGGTGTGGTCTCCAATGATAAAGCTCAAGCTGGACCATGTTCAGGCTGGTGAGGTCCCAGTAGAGAAGGATTGAAAAACCCCTGGACTAGACGATTCAGAAGTTTAGATTGGAGAAATAATAAAAATGAAGATTTCAGACCAAGTGTTGCACTAGACGTTTACTATTCAACCAACCCTCAGTGTTTATACAGGCATTGTCCTTGTTACTTCCTCTCACACTTGCTGACACTATTCGTCATTCACGGAGTCACTGCAGAGCGGAAGGAGCCTTAGAATAGAGCACACACTCCCTGAGGACTAGCCCCATTCTTCTAACACAATCCAACCTCTTTCTATCCTATTTAAGCTATTAGACTTTTTTTTCTATCATATATATATATACACACACACACACGTATACACACTGTAAAGATACAAAATGGAATATTAAAACATATTTCCAGATATTTGAACATCTCAGGGAAAACATTGAAAAATACGTTTGTTTCAGGTCATAGGGTTTGTTCACACGCAGAGTCAAAAACTGCTGAAAATTACAGAACTGTTTTCAGAGAAACAGCCTCTCATTTTCACCCGTTTTGTAAGCTGAAAAAGTTTTTTTTAGGTGTTTTTGGAGCTGTTTTTCCATTGACACAATGAAAAGCAGCTTCAAAAACGGCTCAAGAAGTGACATGCTCCTTTTTACGGGGCGTTTTTTTAATACGGCACCATAAAAAAACCGTCTGAACGAAACACAGTTTTTCCCTTTGAATTCAATAGGCAGATGCTTGTAGGCATTTAACTGGCGTTTTTTTCAGGCGTATTTTGAGGCGTTTACGCCCCGAAATATGAGTGAAAACACAGAGTGTGAACATACCCTATGTTTCAATGGGAATTACGATGTTCTGTTCCCATGAGCCTTTATTTTAC
This sequence comes from Rhinoderma darwinii, assembly GCF_050947455.1. NCBI lineage: Eukaryota > Metazoa > Chordata > Amphibia > Anura > Rhinodermatidae > Rhinoderma > Rhinoderma darwinii. The sequence continues at coordinate 115,376,492 of NC_134694.1, read as the reverse complement.
GCGCCGCTGTCAAAATACGGCGCGTAAAATGACAGCTCGTCAAAAGAAGTGCAGGACACTTCTTGGGACTTTTTCTGGAGGCGTTTTTAAATTGAGTCCATCGAAAAACAGCTCCAAAAACGGCCGTAAAAAATGCAGCGAAAAACGTGAGTTGTTAAAAAAACATCTGAAAATCAGGAGCTGTTTTCGCCTGAAAACAGCTCTGTATTTTCAGACGTTTTTGCTCACTGCGTGTGAACATAGCCGTACTCCTTTCATGCAGCTTTGTCTCAAGCTCCTATTGAAACTCAGGAAAAAGGAGAAGCAAGCTACTTTCTACTTCACTAAACATTAAACCGCACTCACTACAATTTCTTGTTATAACAAGGTTAAGGCCAGGTTTCCACATAGTGTAAAACACTGTGGAATTTCCGCAACAGAAATCTGTGCAGAAATTCCGGCAACAATTACAGTAGCAGCAAAGTGAATGAGACCCAGCAATTCTCAGCCACCCGCTGAGGACAAAAAAGCAGAAAAGTTGTGAGGAAATTGTTCTGGGGTGCAACTTTTTATCTTGTCAATTTATGCAGCCGATTCTGTGCGGAGTTGCTGCGTATTTGGCCCATAGACTTCAATGAATTAACTTAGCAACAGATTTGTTTTGTTGCGGTTTGTAATGCGTTATTGCAGTAAAAAGCGCTGGAAATCCGCAGGTGCACGTACACTTTGTTTTTGTTTTCTTTTTAAAAAATGTCAGGTTTTATTTCAATAGAAATTTACAGCTCAAAGAACAGTGAAATTATATTACATTTGCAGTACTGGCAAGAGAAGAAAACAAATAATCTTTATCAGACATAACCTGACAGAGATCCACTAAGGATCTTATTGTCATTTATAGTTAAATCTCTAATATTACTCCTTTTCTCCTGCCTTCTTTTTCATTTCCCCTCCTTCCCACTCTTTTCCCCCTTCCCCACCCAATTCCCTGCGAGCCACACGAAATAAATAAAAAAAAATTTAAATTACCGTAATTTAAAAAAATAATAATATATATATATATTTAATTGCTAAAAGGGGGGCATAGATTTGTACTAAAGCTTCATTGGGATCCTCGAAATCCAGAGGTCCCAATTAATAAAAAAATATAAATATTTATCCCCCTTGAGCAAGACAATTTGATTTAATTAAGAATAAATTTATTTACTTTTGTTCCCCAAGTCTTTACAGACGGGGAAGTCGGCGAAAGCAATCTTGCTGCAAGTTCTAACCTACCCATACATAATGTCTGACAGATCGGAAGGGAATTACCTCCTATTTGCCGTATCAAAGATAAATCTCCTAAAATACTAACTCTAGGATCCAGAGGGATGATACTATAAAAAATATTCTCCAGATAGGCAATCACCTCAATCCAATATTTAACCAATTTTGGACACCGCCATGTGAGATGTATCCAATCCGCTTCAGGGCCCAAACATTTAGGGCATACATCAGATTGTCTTGAGCCTATTTTTTAATAAAGTCTATGAACGATCATAAATTGGTAAATTCTATGATTGCTATTGGAGGAGACCCTAGGGGTTTGTTGGTATACACTGGACCAAAAGGTATCAGGCTGTTCGCCTATATCTATGTCCCATCTTTTTCGTGACTTAAAGCTATTAGGATTAGGATAGGCAAAATGATTCATCAGTATTTTATATAATCTCGCGATTACTCCTTCCTTAATAACCATATTTAGATTTAAATGCAATGTGTCCTTTTTTTCAATAGAGATTCTCCTTCTCCGCTGTGAATGGTCATGGGTAGATCATAATTGTAAATATTGAAGAAAATCTCCATTTGCTCATATTTAATTTTAAAACTAGAAAAGTCTCTCATATCTCCATTACCCAAAATATGAGAAATTTGTTTAATTCCTTTAGTTACCCAGAAATTACTATCAATGTTTCGCATCCCCTTAAAGCGTGAGGAATGCCATAAAGGGGTAAAGTCCAAGTATTCATGGATGGATAACAATTTCTTAATGTCATTCCAGACTTTATAAAAATAAAAATATACTTTACCAGCTTTATCAGGGTAACCTCCAAATGCCCCCGACTCCAATATATGATAGATAGAATTGTAACCCAATTTTGCTAACGTAACCAAAAGAGATCTATTTACCAGCACCTCCTCCCAATCTCTGATCTGTTTTGCAGCAAGGTAGAATAATGTAATATTTGGAACCGCTAGACCCCCCTCAGAAATGCTCATATGCAGTTTTTTAATTGCAATACTTGACAGTTTGCCCCTCCAAATGAAATTTTAGAAAATGGTATTTATGCTATTAAAATTATAATTTTTTTTTATCCAAATCGGCACGTTAGATATAACAAAGCAAATTTTGGGCAGAAGCACCATCCTAATAAGAGCTAGCCTATCCGCCATGGACGAGGGAAGCTAATTCCATGCCAAGGTTCTCATTCATATTCTCTAAAAATGCTACACAGTTTAAGGAATAAAATGCCTTCATATCTCGATTTGTATAAAGGCCGAGATATTTAAAACAATCAAAAGGGTCTAAAATTTTTAAAAAAATTCTTACAAATGTGTAAGTTGAGTTGTGCAGGGACATCAGAAACTATTTTGCCCAATTTATTCTCAAGCCGGAGAAATCCCCAAATTCATTAATCATATGAAATATTTCAGGAATGGAGCTTGTTGTCTGAGAGACATAGAAGTATATTGTCTGTATATAGCGATAGTTTTTCTTCCTGCCCCCCATATTTAAAACCCCTAAATTCAGTCGAACTACACAGTTTTATAGCCAAAAGGCTCAAGTATTAGCGCAAATAGAAGCGCATATACTTTGTTACAATCAATGTTTAACACTAAATCCGCAGGTAAAACCGATGCGGGAAAAATCTCAGCGTTGGTTCGCAGCAATTTCACAGCAACAATTTTCTGTGGATTTCTGTGACCAATTTATCTGTGTTTTTTTTGAGATTCCACTGCAAATTTTCTGTTGCAGAAAATCTGAAGCGTATCCTATGTGTGGGAACATACCCTAAGTGTATGTTCACACGCTTATTAAAATACGTCTGAAAATACGGAGCTGTTTTCAAGGGAAAACAGCTCCTGATTTTCAGCCATTTTTTTTAGCAACTCATGTTTTTCGCAGCGTTTTTTTACGCCCGTGTTTGGAGTTGTTTTTCTATAGAGTCAATGAAAAACGGCTCCAAAAACGGCTGAAGAAGTGACATGCACTTCTTTTTCCTGGGCCCCGTCGGAACAGAACGCCATTTTTCCCATTGAAATCAATGGGCAGATGTTTGGAGGCGTTCTGCCTCGTGATATTTCGTCCGTTTACGGCCGGAAAATAAGCTGTGTGAACATACCCTAAAGGCTCTGATTTGTCTGACACATCCACTGCTGTAAAATGAAACATTTGGTCACTAAGACCAGATCATGTTTCACATCCTACAGCCATAGATCCAGTCAACTATGTCTCTAATCTGTGAGAGGGATGGTAGTGGAAAGATTTTTGATTGACTGTCAGAGAGAGCTAAGAGAAGGAAGAGGAGGAGTGTTTGGGTGACCAGGTGACAGAGAAGTTAGCCCCATAAGATATAATATGTCTGCCAATGGTCACTGTCATAAAGCTACTTCATATTTGCAGCACTGGAGGGCCACATTTAGCCTCATCAGAGTTTTATATGTTGTAAAACAGAAAAAGACACATTTGTTTAATTTTCTTACCTCGCCCTGGTCATCTTTGGACTCTTGCCTTGGTCGGAGTCCTCGTCTTTCCTCCTCCAGCGTCGTCTTCAATGTGCGCAGGATCATGTGTGTAACCACAGACTGAACGTAAAAAAGGGGACAACAATGTGACTGCAGGAGACAGCAGGATAAATCTGGTACACAGATGACTGCTTAGAAAATGGTGAAGAGGCTGCACCAACATCTGTTGCATTTGGTGAGAATTTTTTTGTGATGGAATGGTACTTACCACTGCTCAGGAAGCCAACGTCACCGTGTCACACAGACTGAACATATCACACTCGTAGGGTTAGCAGGGGTTACATACACAACACATCTGGGAAGCAGATCCTGTTCTGGTGTCGAGATTGTCACTTTAACATGGAGATGTCTAATTGCAAAAAAGAAAAGTGAACAGTCTCTGCTATAGTTGTCTCTCTGACATCCGAATGGCGATACTTGTCTTCACAACACTGGATGGTGGTGGGGACGTCTGAAAGCTGATATGGGTATCCTCTGCTCAGCCTCACCTTGTCCTTTGACTTGCGTCACTTCCTGGGGTGCAGGAAGAGAATCAGGAAGTCTGCAAGAGAGCGCTTCCTGCATCGAGAAAATGCCAAGTGCCCTGGTGTATACAAAGCATTGTCTCTGTATAAGATTATATTAGAGCTGTGATCCCGGTCACCATTGTGTTTCCAGACTGGACATGATGTGTGATTATAAGCTCCTCTTCTGCTTTTTGAGTAGAGAATTGTGTAAATATCTCTATATAAATCTATGACTTCCCTTTTCTTGGATGAACTAAAGCTTTGTAAATTTCCACAATTTATACATAAAAATCTTCGCCCTTTTAAGCAATAACCCATAAAGTTTGTACTTGTTTTATTTAAAGGCAAATGTCAGTCCCAACTGCTACGGACATCAGTGATACACTTACCATTTCTAAATACATTCTAAAAAATTTCACTGCATACTTTTTTTTTTTCATTCTGAATGTGCCCCTCATCAGGCCTCAGAATGGAGCGCAGGTCCCATATTGCTTTATGCAGGAGGAGTGTTCTTCTGTGCGCATTGTCGCCCCTCCGCTAAGTAATACCCATTGTATAAACTGCAAATAATAGTGGAGGATGGGAAGTAACTGCTCTGATCGGTCCGGTGTGATTTACCGAGAGGAGAGGTTGTGTGTTCCTGAGCTCCTACTAGGGAGGGGGCATGGATTCATATGCAGGAGAAGAGCTGGGCGGCATCTTCCAGGCAAGCCCAAGGTCTGGAGTTGCGCCTATATTGTAATATTGATGAAGGTACTTCTTATGAAAGTAAAGCTAGCGGTACACTGTGAATTTGGCCACGACGCAGATTATAGGGCATAAAATTGATGTGTCGCACTGCGTGAATGGCAGCAATGAAAGTGAATGTGGCCGGGTTGCGACCCGCAGGTTGCCGCACCCTCGAACACTACAGTCGCAAGAAATCCTTCAAGTTTGGATTTGTTGCGACTGTTGTGACACAGCCGCAGCAACCTGCGCGTCGCAACGTGGCCAGATTCACCTTCATTACAGCAAATGCAGCCAGCATGACTGTGATAAAACAGTGGCTGTGCGACCTGTGCCGTGGCCAAAATCGCTGCGTATCCCCAGCCTAAATCTAAAAATGCTGCATATTTTCCAAATCCAGAGAGGAAAAGGTTAATTGTCCCCACATCTGATACCTGTGAACATGCTGTCATTGAGGTTGATGCTCAGGCCAGTGCAGAAATGACAGTAAGTAACAACCTAACCATGACACTTGTAATACCTGTTAGGGTGGATATACACAGTGCAGTTTTTTTGGTGCAGTTTTTGAAGTCACAACCAGGAGTGTATTAAAAAAGACGTATAATCTGTCCTATATACTTACCCTCACTTTACGATCCATTCCTGGTTGTAGCTTTTAAAAACTGAATCACAAAACTGCACTGTGTGAATAAGGCCTAAAATTAACCGAAATACTTAGAGACCACAGAGACTGTTCTCTTTTACCCGGCCTGTAGGAGTATAGGGGAGAATTTTTGAAAAGTGGCGAGAAGAGTAAGCGAGGTTACATAGTTGATGCGGTGGAAAAAAGACACAGGTCCATCAAGTCCAACCTATAATCCGACTGTGTTAATCTAAAGGAAAGCAAAACCCCAATCCGGTTGATGCCAATTGCCTCATTAGGGGAAAAATTCCTCCCGACTCCAAATATTGTAATCAGAATTAATCCCTGGATCAACGTCCCATCTCCAGAATCTAGTCCTCATAACTTGTAATGTTATATTTTTCAAGAACGGCATCAATGCCCTTCATGAAGCAAGAGAACGTAAGGCCAGCATCGGACTGCCAGATCTATGATTACTAAAGACAGAAATTAGCGAAATTTATAGCACAAATCTTCGACCTACTCATAGCAGGCGACGGTTTCAATTTCTGTCGTTAGGACAGCCCAAGATGCAGTAAATTTATTAAGAGTATTAAGACTCCAGAGCACATAGCATTAATACTGGAGTACGAGACGCCAGTATTAATAAATCTCACCCACTGTATGGTTCTCAACCCACCTGCCAAGATCTATGATGAAGAAGGATATGAATGGAGGTTACGCACGGCGTATATTTGCCCACATGTAAAAATGCTCAATGTGTGGAGTCTTAGGGCATGACCACACGTGGCGGATTTCCTCCGCAACTGTCCGCATCAATGCCGCACAGAATCTGCGTCGCAGATTCTGCTGCGGATCTGCACAAAATGTGCAGAAAATTGATGCGGACTAGCTGCTGCGGACTGCGGGAAAAGTGCTTCCCTTCTCCCTATCAGTGCAGGATAGAGAGAAGGGACAGCACTTTCCCTAGTGAAAGTAAAAGAATTTCATACTTACCGGCCGTTGTCTTGGTGACGCGTCCCTCTTTCGGCATCCAGCCCGACCTCCCTGGATGACGCGCCAGTCCATGTGACCGCTGCAGCCTGTGCTTGGCCTGTGATTGGCTGCAGCCGTCACTTACACTGAAACGTCATCCTGGGAGGCCGGACTGGAGACAGACGCAGGGAGTTCTCGGTAAGTATGAACTTATATGTTTTTTTACAGATACATGTATATTGAGATCGGTAGTCACTGTCCCGGGTGCAGAAACAGTTACTGCCGATCGCTTAACTCTTTCAGCACCCTGGACAGTGACTATTTACAGACGTCTCCTAGCAACGCTCCCGTCATTACGGGAGCCCCATTGACTTCCTCAGTCTGGCTGTAGACCTAGAAATACATAGGTCCAGCCAGAATGAAGAAATGTCATGGTAGTAAAACCAATACGCTCCGCAGCACACATAAGATCTGCGGACTTCATTGCGGAATTTTGACTCTCCATTGAAGTCAATGGAGAAATTCCGCCATGAGTCCGCCACTGCTCCGCAACAGACAGAGCATGCTGCGGACACCAAATTCCGCTCCGCAGCCTATGCTCCGCAGCGGAATTTTACGCCTCGTCTAAACGAACACTGCTAAATTAAAGTGAAAGTCAATGGAGAAACGGCTCCGCTGCGGATTAACGCTGCGGAGTGTCCGCAGCGGAATTTAAGTGAAATTCCGCCACGTGTGAACCCGCCCTTAGTGTCATGTAAAAGACACTGGCACTGGACTTGCTATTTGTAACTTGAGTACATGATATGGACATACTTTGCGTGAACTCCCAGTAGCCCAGCATGATAAAACCAGTGCAAAGCCATTTGAAGAGACTGAAGTGCAAGAAGTCCATGACGTCGCTGCAAGAGCTGATCCAGTCGGTGACCACAGTGCTGCGAGTCAAGATACAACTGGATCAGATACAGTCTAAATTGTGCAACAAGTGGATATTAGAAGTGACCATCCGGAAATAAATGCGCAGCAAATACCTACTGTCAGTATAGAGATATCCAATAAGACATCTGGAGAAGATGAAGAGGCCTCTTCTAAACATCAAGGCTCCAGTACGATCATAGAAACTATGGGGTCTGTCGATGATGAGGGATTCCAAGTTGTACAATGGAAAAATGTGTCATTTGAACAGGAGTCTCCTAAACACAACCATCAAGACAGTAGAATGATCTGTGGTGGAGATCTCTGCTGAAAGGTTCAGTGTCCTAGGAAATGACGATGATGACATGTGCGAGTCAAACCTCAAAGAGCAGGCTGAGGATGAGGAAAGAGACATTGAAGTGCTGGTGTCCTCCAAAAGATGGGGCACAAGAGACACTGCAGTACTAAATGGAAGGAACTTACAATATTGAGGTGACCTGCTTGAGCCTAAGGATTTGTTCCTCTAATGTGGACAGAATAAAAATCAGGAGCCAATTTACCAGCGACTATCTGATGAGAACTTTGATGTGCAAATTTTACAAGAGACCAGAGTAACATTGAAGGCTGAACAGATATGAGGGCGAATGATCAAGATAAAAGTGGTTTCAAGAAATATGAAATGCTATCTTTTCTATTGTGATACAGCAAGAATTTTTGTTTCATGTCATTTTATTTTAAATAAATTCTAAATCTAGTGGTGTTGGTTTTTAAGTAAGACTGACAACTGCTCTAAGAAAATCTTTGCCTCTTTTCTGCCTCTTATTTACAAGAAAAATAACAACAAGAATATAACTACTATAATACTGATTCCTATATACTAGAATATAACTACTATAATACTTCTCCTATATACAAGAATATAACTACTATAATACTGCTCCTATATACAAGAATATAACTACTATAATACTGCCCCCTATATACAAGAATATAACTACTATAATACTGCTCCTATATACAAGAATATAACTACTATAATACTGCCCCCTATATACAAGAATATAACTACTATAATACTGCTCCTATATACAAGAATATAACTACTATAATACTGCCCCCTATATACAAGAATATAACTACTATAATACTGCCCGTATATACAAGAATATAACTACTATAATACTGCCCCCTATATACAAGAATATAACTACTATAATACTGCCCTCTATATACAAGAATATAACTACTATAATACTGCCCCTATATACAAGAATATAACTACTATAATACTGCCCCTATATATAAGAATATAACTACTATAATACTGCCTCCTATATACAAGAATATAACTACTATAATACTGCCCCTATATATAAGAATATAACTACTATAATACTGCCTCCTATATACAAGAATATAACTACTATAATACAGCTCCTATATACAAGAATATAACTACTATAATACAGCTCCTATATACAAGAATATAACTACTATAATACAGCTCCTATATACAAGAATATAACTACTATAATACTGCCCCCTATATACAAGAATATAACTACTATAATACTATCCCCTATATACAAGAATATAACTACTATAATACTGCCCCCTATATACAAGAATATAACTACTATAATACTGCTCCTATATACAAGAATATAACTACTATAATACTGCTCCTATATACAAGAATATAACTACTGTAATACTGCCCTCTATATACAAGAATATAACTACTATAATACTGTCCTCTATATACAAGAATATAACTACTATAATACTGCCCTCTATATACAAGAATATAACTACTATAATACTGCCCCCTATATACAAGAATATAACTACTATAATACTGCTCCTATATACAAGAATATAAGTACTATAATACTGCCCTCTATATACAAGAATATAACTACTATAATACTGCTCCTATATACAAGAATATAACTACTATAATACTGCCCCCTATATACAAGAATATAACCACTATAATACTGCTCCTATATACAAGAATATAACTACTATAATACTGCCCCCTATATACAAGAATATAACTACTATAATACTGCTCCTATATACAAGAATATAACTACTATAATACTGCTCCTATATACAAGAATATAACTACTATAATACTGCCGCTATATACAAGAATATAACTACTATAATACTGCCCCCATATACAATATAACTACTATAAGGGCATGACCACACGTGGCGGATTTCCTCCGCAACTGTCCGCATCAATGCCGCACAGAATCTGCGTTGCAGATTCTGCTGCGGATCTGCACAAAATGTGCAGTACATTGATGCGGACTAGCTGCTGCGGACTGCGGGAAAAGTGCTTCCCTTCTCTCTATCAGTGCAGGATAGAGAGAAGGGACAGCACTTTCCCTAGTGAAAGTAAACGATTTTCATACTTACCGGCCGTTGTCTTGGTGACGCGTCCCTCTTTCGGCATCCAGCCCGACCTCCCTGGATGACGCGCCAGTCCATGTGACCGCTGCAGCCTGTGCTTGGCCTGTAATTGGCTGCAGCCGTCACTTACACTGAAACGTCATCCTGGGAGGCCGGACTGGAGACAGACGCAGGGAGTTCTCGGTAAGTATGAACTTATATGTTTTTTTACAGGTTGCTGTATATTGAGATCGGTAGTCACTGTCCCGGGTGCAGAAACAGTTACTGCCGATCGCTTAACTCTTTCAGCACCCTGGACAGTGACTATTTACAGACGTCTCCTAGCAACGCTCCCGTCATTACGGGAGCCCCATTGACTTCCTCAGTCTGGCTGTAGACCTAGAAATACATAGGTCCAGCCAGAATGAAGAAATGTCATGGTAGTAAAATCAATACGCTCCGCAGCACACATAAGATCTGCGGACTTCATTGCGGAATTTTGACTCTCCATTGAAGTCAATGGAGAAATTCCGCCATGAGTCCGCCACTGCTCCGCAACAGACAGAGCATGCTGCGGACACCAAATTCCGCTCCGCAGCCTATGCTCCGCAGCGGAATTTTACGCCTCGTCTAAACGAACACTGCTAAATTAAAGTGTAAGTCAATGGACAAACGGCACCGCTGCGGATTAACGCTGCGGAGTGTCCGCAGCGGAATTTTAGTGAAATTCCGCCACATGTGAACCCGCCCTAATACTGCCTCCTATATACAAGAATATAAACAGTATAATCCTGCCCCTATATACAAGAATATAACTACTATAATACTGCCCCCTATATACAAGAATATAACTACTATAATACTGCCCCCTATATACAAGAACATAACTACTATAATACTGCCCCTATATACAAGAATATAACTACTATAATACTGCCCCTATATACAAGAATATAACTACTATAATACTGCTCCCTATATACAAGAATATAACTACTATAATACTGCCCCCTATATACAAGAATATAACTACTATAATACTGCCATCTATATACAAGAATATAACTACTATAAGGGTATGTGCACACACACTAATTACGTCCGTAATTGACGGACGTATTTCGGCCGCAAGTACCGGACCGAACACAGTGCAGGGAGCCGGCTCCTAGCATCATACTTATGTACGATGCTAGGAGTCCCTGCCTCGCTGCAGGACAACTGTCCCGTACTGTAATCATGTTTTCAGTACGGGACAGTTGTCCTGCAGCGAGGCAGGGACTCCTAGCATCGTACATAAGTATGATGCTAGGAGCCCGGCTCCCTGCACTGTGTTCGGTCCGGTACTTGCGGCCGAAATACGTCCGTCAAGTACGGACGTAATTAGTGTGTGTGCACATACCCTAATACTGCCCTCTATATACAAGAATATATCTACTATAATACTACTCCCTATATACAAGAATATATCTACTATAATACTACCTCCTATATACAAGAATATAACCAGTTTAATCCTGCCCCCTATCTACAAGAATATAACTACTATAATACTGCCCCCTATATACAAGAATATAACTACTATAATACTGCCTCCTATATACAAGAATATAACTACTATAATACTGCTCCTATATACAAGAATATAACTACTATAATACTGCTCCTATATACAAGAATATAACTACTGTAATACTGCCCTCTATATACAAGAATATAACTACTATAATACTGCCCTCTATATACAAGAATATAACTACTATAATACTGCCCTCTATATACAAGAATATAACTACTATAATACTGCCCCCTATATACAAGAATATAACTACTATAATACTGCTCCTATATACAAGAATATAACTACTATAATACTGCCCTCTATATACAAGAATATAACTACTATAATACTGCTCCTATATACAAGAATATAACTACTATAATACTGCCCCCTATATACAAGAATATAACCACTATAATACTGCTCCTATATACAAGAATATAACTACTATAATATAATACTGCCCCCTATATACAAGAATATAACTACTATAATACTGCTCCTATATACAAGAATATAACTACTATAATACTGCTCCTATATACAAGAATATAACTACTATAATACTGCCGCTATATACAAGAATATAACTACTATAATACTGCCCCCATATACAATATAACTACTATAATACTGCCTCCTATATACAAGAATATAACCAGTATAATCCTGCCCCCTATATACAAGAATATAACTACTATAATACTGCCCCCTATATACAAGAATATAACTACTATAATACTGCCCCCTATATACAAGACTATAACTACTATAATACTGCCCCTATATACAAGAATATAACTACTATAATACTGCCCCTATATACAAGAATATAACTACTATAATACTGCCTCCTATATACAAGAATATAACTACTATAATACTGCCCCCTATATACAAGAATATAACTACTATAATACTGCCCCTATATACAAGAATATAACTACTATAATACTGCTCCCTATATACAAGAATATAACTACTATAATACTGCCCCCTATATACAAGAATATAACTACTATAATACTGCCATCTATATACAAGAATATAACTACTATAAGGGTATGTGCACACACACTAATTACGTCCGTAATTGACGGACGTATTTCGGCCGCAAGTACCGGACCGAACACAGTGCAGGGAGCCGGGCTCCTAGCATCATACTTATGTACGATGCTAGGAGTCCCTGCCTCGCTGCAGGACAACTGTCCCGTACTGTAATCATGTTTTCAGTACGGGACAGTTGTCCTGCAGCGAGGCAGGGACTCCTAGCATCGTACATAAGTATGATGCTAGGAGCCCGGCTCCCTGCACTGTGTTCGGTCCGGTACTTGCGGCCGAAATACGTCCGTCAAGTACGGACGTAATTAGTGTGTATGCACATACCCTAATACTGCCCTCTATATACAAGAATATATCTACTATAATACTACTCCCTATATACAAGAATATAACGACTATAATACTGCCCCTATATACAAGAATATATCTACTATAATACTGCCTCCTATATACAAGAATATAACTACTATAATACTGCCCCCATATACAAGAATATAACTACTATAATACTGCCTCCTATATACAAGAATATAACCAGTATAATCCTGCCCCCTATCTACAAGAATATAACTACTATAATACTGCCCCCTATATACAAGAATATAACTACTATAATACTGCCTCCTATATACAAGAATATAACTACTATAATACTGCCCCTATATACAAGAATATAACTACTATAATACTGCCCCCTATATACAAGAATATAACTACTATAATACTGCCATCTATATACAAGAATATAACTACTATAATACTGCCATCTATATACCAGAATATAGCTACTATAATACTACTCCCTATATACAAGAATATAACGACTATAATACTGCCCTCTATATACAAGAATATATCTACTATAATACTGCCTCCTATATACAAGAATATAACTACTATAATACTGCCCCTATGTATAAGAATATAACTACTATAATACTGCCCCCTATGTTCAAGAATATAACTACTATAATACTGCTCCTATATACAAGAGTATAACTACTATAATACTGTCCCCTATATACAAGAATATAACTACTATAGTACTGCCCCTATATACAAGAATATAACTACTATAATACTGCCCCCTATGTACAAGAATATAACTACTATTTATACGGCCCCCTATATACAAGAATATAACTACTATAATACTGCCCCCTATATACAAGAATATAACTACTATAATACTGCCCCTATGTACAAGAATATAACTACTATAATACTGCTCCTATGTACAAGAATATAACTACTATAATACTGCTCCTATATACAAGAATATAACTACTATAATACTGCTCCTATATACAAGAATATAACTACTATAATACTACCCCCTATATACAAGAATATAACTACTATAATACTGCTCCTATATACAAGAATATAACTACTATAATACTTGCCCCTATGTACAAGAATATAACTACTATAATACTGCCCCCTGTATACAACAATATAACTACTATAATACTGCTCCTATATACAAGAATATAACTACTATTATACTGCCCCCTATATACAAGAATATAACTACTATAATACTGCCCACTATATACAAGAATATAACCACTATAATACTGCCCCCTATTTACAAGAATATAACTACTATAATACTGCCCCCTATAGACAAGAATATAACTACTGTAATACTGCCCAATATATACAAGAATATAACTACTATAATACTGCCCCTATATACAAGAATATAACTACTATAATACTGCCCCCTATGTACAAGAATATAACTACTATAATACTGCCCCCTATATACAAGAATATAACTACTATAATACTGCCCCCTATAGACAAGAATATAACTACTATTAATACTGCCCCCTATGTACAAGAATATAACTACTATTAATACTGCCCCCTATGTACAAGAATATAACTACTATAATACTGCCCCCTATGTACAAGAATATAACCTCACAATTTTCATATGTCATTTGAATGGCTCTTTACGCTGTGATGCCGGTTCTGTTGCACTGTAGGCTCTTCATGTTACCGCTATCGATTGTATCAGGGACAAACTGAATTACATGTTTCATCAGGGCCTAGATAATCCAGAGATTTGCTTGTTAATCAGCTGCAGTACATCATGATGAACCTTGTGAAAAAGCAATTCATTAGCCTTGCAGCAGCGACCAGGACATAAGATACCTCATTCTGATACCATAAGGGCATGACCACACATGGCGGAATTCCTCCGCAACTGTCCGCATCAATGCCGCACCTAATCCGGGTTGCGGATTACGGCTGCGGATCTGCACAAAATGTGCAGAAAATTGATGCGGACTAGCTGCTGCGGACTGCGGGAAAAGTGCTTCCCTTCTCCCTATCAGTGCAGGATAGAGAGAAGGGACAGCACTTTCCCTAGTGAAAGTAAAAGAAATTCATACTTACCGCCCGTTGTCTTTATGACGCGTCCCTCCTTCGGCATCCAGCCCGACCTCCCTGGATGACGCGCCAGTCCATGTGACCGCTGCAGCCTGTGCTTGGCCTGTGATTGGCTGCAGCCGTCACTTACACTGAAACGTCATCCTGGGAGGCCGGACTGGAGACAGAAACAGGGAGTTCTCGGTAAGTACGAACTTCATTTTTTTTTACAGATACATGTATATTGGGATCGGTAGTCACTGTCCCGGGTGCAGAAACAGTTACTGCCGATCGCTTAACTCTTTCAGCACCCTGGACAGTGACTATTTACTGACGTCTCCTAGCAACGCTCCCGTCATTACGGGAGCCCCATTGACTTCCTCAGTCTGGCTGTAGACCTAGAAATACATAGGTCCAGCCAGAATGAAGAAATGTCAAGTAAAAAAAGCAAGACGCATCCGCAGCACACATGACATGTGCATGACAGCTGCGGACTTCATTGCGGAACTTTGAATCTCCATTGAAGTCAATGGAGAAATTCCGCCATGAGTCCGCCACTGCTCCGCAACAGACAGAGCATGCTGCGGACACCAAATTCCGCTCCGCAGCCTATGCTCCGCAGCGGAATTGTACGCATCGTGTAAACGAACACTGCTAAATTAAAGTGAAAGTCAATGTAGAAACGGCTCCGCTGCGGATTAACGCTGCGGAGTGTCCGCAGCGGAATTTAAGTGCAATTCCGCCATGTGTGAACCCGCCCTTAGGGTATGTTCACACGATTAACAAAATACGTCTGAAAATACAGACCTGTTTTCAAGGGAAAACAGCTCCTGATTTTCAGACGTTTTTTGAGCAACTCGCGTTTTCCATGGCCGTTTTTGGAGCTGTTTTCAATAGAGTCTATGAGAAAATGGCTCCAAAAACGTCCCAAGAAGTGTCCTGCACTTCTTTTGACGAGCCGTCATTTTACGTGCCGTATTTTGACAGCAACGCGTAAAATGACAGCTCGTCTGCACAGAACATCGTAAGACCCATTGCAAGTAATGGGCAGATGTTTGCCGACGTATTGGAGCCGTCCTTTCAGGGGTAATTTGAGGCGTAAAACGCCTCCATTACATCTGAAAACAGGTCGTGTGAACATACCCTAATAGTTTCTGGGTGACGGATACCTATGTTGGATGCCTAAAAGTGGCATCCGTCACACATAGACTATAATGGCATCCGTTCAGCGTATACATCATGAAAGGTCATGAAAGTTCATGATGTATATGTTAAACAGATCCCATAATAGTCTATAGGTGATGGATGCCACTTTTAGGCTGTACACTACGCTATTGTTCCTGTTGGAAAAACGGAAAACTAGGGGAACGGACGCCAACTGAACAAAAAAAATAATACCATTGCAATCAATGGTATTGGAAACGGTTAGTTTCCGTTTTTCTTTCTGTTGCTCTGGTGGAACAGTTGGAAAAAAAAAGAGTAGAAAAAAGGACCACAATGGCGCTGCTGTTAATGTAAATTAAAATGAACAATGTTCAAGATTTAATGTGAAAATAAATAAATAGACAAGCTACGCGTTTCAACGCCGGACCGGCGTCTATATCAGGCTAATAAAAAACAGGCTAATTACAGGGGTATATATACACACAGCATGATACAACTCCATTTTTTCAAAAACGAGGGCAAAACAACCACCAAAAAGGCGGGTGAAAGATCAAAGGTTAGGTGACACACAACAACTGCCCAAAGACAATGGGATTACACTGGGGGGCAAAAAAAGGGGTGATGGTTGAAAAAAATATATATTCTAAATAAAGAACATAAATAATGAAACAGAATATAATTTAAAGTATAAATGTGAAAGAAGATTATTAAAAAAAATTCATAGAAATTGAACAGCGATCACAATTGTTAAAAACATTCATTACGGTAGTGTACAAAAGACATATATGCATGAAAAGTGAATATGCTGATATAATCATTCAAAAACTCACCACATACGTAGTGGTCAAAAACCCACTGTGCGTAGCGATCTACGGACAGCGCTCGCAGTGGCGTCCCTGGTGTCATGGCAACCGCAGAGTTACGGTGGCCGAGAGGGGCCAAAAAAGGAGTCGTTGGATGCGGGGGAGCACCGGCCGAATGGCGGAAGAATAATGAAGACCGGCCTCACATTGGTTCATAATTCATTTTATTAACACAGATTTCTTATGTCGCATTTACTGACAAGAAACTTCATCATCCTGGTCATCCAATGATATCACAGCACAACAAAAACATCACACTCTTTCTCCTTTTTAAATATAGGACCCCCTCCTAACCTGTACAATCTATAAACCCGAACTACATACGCTGATAAAGAACCTCTTAATGAAAATCAATCATAAACTAATTGTATTCTACGGTCTTAACATTGAATGTTTATGTTAAATAACACTAAGGGCCTCATTAGGACTGGAGCCTTCACGTCCGCATATCGCACGCAATGTGTTGCCTTGTGATCTCATGCGAAATCTAGCGCAAACTGCCAGCAATTAATTATAGTAAGTGGGGGAAGATATTTAAGCGGTTTTATGTAATTATCGCAAAAAATCCAACATTGTGGGTCTGTTTTCAATCATGAGATCCACTGCATTTAAACGTATGCAGGAAACATGCATGCGATCCCATAGGAATACATTACACGCAATATCACAATGCGTTTTCCCGTGAATGTGCGATTATCGTGTGCATTTAATCACCTTGGAGCCTTGGCCTTATTCACACTCTTTAACAGAATTACTGGCCTTGTTGCTAATAGCAACCACTCTGAGCTCCACTTTCAACTCCTCAAATATAAGCTGCACTGTGATTGGTTGTTATGGGTAACAGTTTTTCTATTGGCTTACAATTTACATATTTTAAAAAAACCTGCGGTTTTGGGGATCGGCGCTGCATGGGGAACATGTTTATTATACACACTGAAGTCAGCCATACAGCTTAGGGCATATGCACACGACAGAGCTTGAGTACAGAGCCGCACAGTCTACGTACACCGTCATACAGCCTCCATTAGACTCCGTATATTCAGAGATATTCTCCCCTTGAGGCAGTGATTCCTTATACCGCTATACATACGGCGTCAATACAGCACGCTACGTTTTTTTGTGGGCTTTTTTTGTATTTAATTTTTTATGAATCCACTCTGAAGAAAAAAACCTCTGTATAAATTCGGAAGCATACGTACGAACAGTAGAGGTTTCATGTACAACTATAGAAGTCCTAAGGCCCTGTTCACAGGATGGAAATTTTTGCAACAGAACCCGCTGCGGATTCCGCCGCAAAATTCCGCCTACCATTCATTTTAGCAGGAAAAAGAAGCGTCCAGCTCAATCTACGTGTGAACTGACGCTAATATGGCTCCATCTATCTCATTGAATGTTAAGACCATGGAGCCCTGTCAATAAATTTCTTATAAAGAAAAAATTTTCAGAAGCGCTAAATAAAAACCAGCAAAACACAAAACCTGATTACAGAAATAAAAATATAAAAAGCCAAAAGGGAAGGAATGAAAGATCAGGTGGAGGCAAAACATATCCCATAAACCTCATATGAGCTGTACCTACAAGTTATTTATTTTACATCGGTCACGGTTTTTTTTTTTTATCCTTTTTTATACTTATACATTTTAGTTAATTTCAGGGTGAAATTCACAACAACTTTGTTGTTTGTCCGTTTCCGCATCCAAATCCGAATGTAACATGAAATTTGCGGTAGATTCGTTATGGAAAAATATACGCCATGTGTGAATCCAGCTGATGGCTCCTCATGTTTCCCAGACGCGTGTGAGTGCAGGAGTAGAAGATATCGAGACTAATTGTATTTAAATGTATCACCTGATTTATTTTTGTTTTATTCATTATAAATTTATACTGAAATATACTTTGTCTAATCTGTTCTTATAATTTGATTGTATATTTATTCTGTTTTCGTTACATAGTTATGGGGCAGCCATCTTGCCTTGCCCCTATAATCATGGTTGCTGCAATAGTAGTCACATAGACATAAAAAAAAAGCTAAGTCAGAAAATAACTTCATGACTTCTATGGGAGAGTGTTGTGGGCATGCTCTGTGACATGTGCAGGGGTCACTATGCAGGAAGGAGGGGTGAGCTGTGACGTCACTCAATGTCACTGGTGTGATCCTGTGTTATCTGCCTCCAGCTTTATTATTGACGTTGTACCTTTTATTGTAATCCTGTCTGTGATAACAATGAATTGACTACTTACCCAGTTTACACAACATGAATTGAAAAGTGACAGGGAACGTCAGCCTATTGTGAGGACTCAGACTCCCGTGTGAAAACTGCAATACTTCGAGTTGATTTGTTTAATTATAAATAGTAGAACAGAAATAAATGTTTTATACTTTGAGTCAGACCATTTTAGAACCTAAAAGTGTATGCAGCCGTTTGTTGACCTCAAGGGACCTGCTAATTATATCCAACTAGTCATACAGGTTTCCACCAACATATATCTAAACATAGCAGGTGCCAAGTATTTAAAAAATAGTGCAATTAAAAGAAGTGGTCCAAGGCCTTATACAAGTTTTTCTGGGCACACACACACACACACACACACACACACACACACACACACACACACACAATATTTGTTGCAGACATTTCTGCAACTGTCCCATTCATCTGAATGGAGTTTGCAGAAAAACATGCATTCTACAGAAAAAAAAACATTCACATGTATGGAACTGATTTTCGGTCGCTGACATTTCTGCAACAAAACCTGCCGTGTGTGAATCCACCCGAGGGTAAGTGCACTTGTTGCAGAAATTGCTACAGAAAGGGTATGAACACACACGGCGTAAACACGGCGTATTTTCCGCAACAGATTCATTGCGGAAAATCCGCAGCGCATTACAGTAGCAGCAGTGTGGGTGGGATTTCAACAAATCTCATCCACACGTTGCGGAAAAACGCTGCCGAAAAAAACGCACATAAATTGACCTGCGGTGCGGTTTCTTCAATCGCAGCATGCCAATTAATGATGCGGAATCGCAGCTCTTCTGTTGCGGGTTTTCCCATTGAATTCAATGGGGTGCTTAAACCCGCAACAAAGTGTAGTGTGTTGAGATATTTGCAGCCGTTTTGGTGCGTAATTTGCAGCAAAATACGCAACGTGTGCATGTAGCCTAAGGCCACTCTAGCGCAGCAGTATTTTGGTCAGTATTTTGCTTCAGTATTTGAAAGACAAAACTAGTAGTTGAAACTTCACAGAAAAAGTGCAATAAAAGGTTTTTATTTTTATGGTTTTGGTTTACAAATACTGAAGCAAGATCTGCCATGTGAAAGTGTCCGAAAGCCGGCCAAACGCATAATACAGCTACCCACACAACAAGAGGGAGAGGGCGGTTGGTGGCATCAGACTCTTCTGGTAGCAGTTCTTCTCTCAGGGGAACAAAGGATAAGGTAAAGCTGCACTAGAAACACCTAAACATCTTTTAGAGATCAGGCATTCGGTTATTCCATCTTTGTTTATTCAGATTTATTCTGTAAGAAAAAAACAACAACATTTAGTCATATTTTATCTTAAGACAACCCTTGTGCATCCCTACATTACCTATAACACATATATAAAAAACAAAACTGCCCCAGAATAGGACAGTGCATATGTGAAAAGTCAATTCATCTTCTATGCCTGGTGTTGCTTTTATCCAAGCTCCTCATAAACCATTTTGAAGCACTGACGGGTCTTCTAGTTTTGTCAATTTACAAAGCAAAATGTCTCCAAACAACATCACAACCACATACAGAAGGGATAATCCCCAGCACATACATTTCTACGCCCCCTAATCTTATATTTTACTGTGAACAGGTGCCCTTTACCTTCTGGACATTCAACTCCTCAGGACCTCCAAAGAGAGACACAGCTGTAATAGATAATGCAAGAAGGAAGAGTCATTATATAATGCTGAGTGTTACCATTACTAAAGTCTCAAGATATCATTTTCTTTATAGAGGACATCAAGCACTGGCTATAAAGTTGCTACCACTCTCCACTTTTCCGGGACAGGATTGTCTGACCCTTCTTGCCACTATTCTCTCCTACGAGGGACTAGAGAGGGGTTAGGAGGGGCATTACCTCTGGCCGTTTGGTAATGTCGTTTTGATTGTATATTGGTAGGAGCCCCCTACAGGTACACCGCCGTAAGGAAGGGAGATAGGATTGGCCTGAGTTGGGTTCCTCCTTCCCATAAAAAAAAGCTGCATGTGCTGCCTCTATGGGATGTACAACTTTTTGAAGTCAAGGTATAAAATGACCAAGTCCAGGGGTAATATGTAGCCCAATGTGGTCACCTTCAGCAGCCATGTGACCTAGTCACCCAATTGTGATCTCAGGGGGTTTTGGGAATGAGAGTGGCAGGAGCCCCAGTGTAATATTTTTAATAAAGTCCTATTCATTGGTCACTTCAATTTTGGAAAACTATATGGTGAACTCGTTACTATAATAACACTCTATTCCAGGACAGTCAAATGGTAAATTCCTCATGGTGCCTCCACAGTATTGGGGAGTATTTGATACTTTCAGGAGTAGGGACTGCTAACTGTGTACCCTCTTATGGCAAAAATCCCGTATACTGAACCTCCAGACCTTATGTCAGGACCCACTCCCATGATGCTCTTGGGTTTACCAATGTTTTGTCTCTTTTGTCTGTTAGTAATCGTACCTTTCCTGCGTAGGTAGCTTAGAGTCCCATAGAGAAACAGCGCAGTCAGAAAGAGATACATTATATCCTCAAGAGACGGACCTGATACTCCTGTATATATAGAGAGAGAGGATGAGCTACATATAGTCCCATATTGCGTCACTGTTTTTTTTACCACAACAAAGCGTCAAACAATCAAACTTTAAGCTGCAAAATAGCATCAAGAATCAGACTGGTCGCTATATTATGTCGTCATATCATTTAAATTACATTACCTGCAACCTTGAGGGTCTGGGAACTTGAGATGCTCCTTGTAGCACTAACATGTCCCACTCTGCAAAAGTAGCGTGCTCCATGGAGGTCGTTGCTGGCAACAATGCGCTGGTATGCGCTGATACTATAGGTGCCATCTTTATGGTGGGTGTGAGCAGACAGGTAATTGCCAGTCAGCAGGGAGGGATGTGATTCTCCTGGAAGCTGAACTAAGAAGTCAACAGATATTTCCATAGGGTGAAAGTGAGAAATGTCACAGGAGAGCGTCACCTCCTCACCAGGCTGAGCAAACAGAGGGGCTGGCTGGAGAATAACCTGCGGTTTGGCTGGAAGGACAACGAACAACAAAAACAGAATATAGATAATCAAATATATAGATTTCATTTCATTCCACTAAAGATCTAAAGAAAGTGCCCCCTCTTTAAAACGAAGAAGTCGCATGTCTCCCTATATTATTTTATGGGGTTCTTATATCAAACATAGAACGTTGGAGTGTTGCCCACAAATTTTTTTCACCCACTGTGTGACAAAGATTGCATCATTTTGCCATATTTCCAGGGGTCTGGCAACAAAAGTGAAAATATACACTAGTATGTACAATTGCATCCACAAAATGGTCCATCCCTTAAAGTGCCAATGTGCTAGAAGATGTGAGCCCCATCCCCCATGGCTTAGAAACAGGGCACCTTCTGTTTTAAGGCTTGTGACCTCTTTTGGCTCTGCTGAATGGGTTCACAGAGCCAGGGGGGCATATATGACAAGCTATGGTCAGCACACTAGGAGACATTTTAGTAAATACAGTTACGTCATCTATTTCAGTATCTAGATGTATCTAATACCCTAATGTGACAGGATCTGTCCTACAGCCATGTTCCCTTTAAAAAAAAAAAAAAAAAGTTCCAAAATTTAAAACCAATCCTAAATATGCAATTTTTTTTTAAACGCTTGTTGTAACTATACCCTCTTATCCCGCTCTCTGCTCTGTTCTCTTACCTGTGACCAACAGCTGGATTTCTCTCTGTGCCCTCAGGTAGGGTAGATAGATTATACATAACAAGATGCCCTGGAGTGAAACGTCGACATTTTCAATCATTAAGGAAGCGTCCCCTTCATTGTGCAAGGCCGAAAAGTTCAAGTGACAATTTGGGGCTTGCTCCTCGACCCTGTCCTTCCATCCATCATATGCATACAGGAGACTCCCATCCCCCAGAGCACGATGGCGCCACTCTACAGAAAAGCGTGGCTGATGTCCTCGCCACATGCCGCAAGGTACAGACAGAGGCTTACCCAACTGGGCATGCTGGATAGAAGAGTCAGAATATACAGCTAGAGAGACTAAAGGAAAAGAGAATATTAGCTGAAGACATGGCCAGATTTATCATCAGGTTTTTCCATCATGGACATCTGAGGCTGCTCACACTGACCATGGATGGACGGCTCCCTCTCTGCCAGTGGCCATAAATGCCATAAATGTCTCTGATGGCAAAACTCTTTAAAATTGCACAAAACCAAAATGACTAAACAAATGTACGAGCAGCCAACATCATTGACACCTACGTATAAGGCCGAATTCACACGAGCGCAACGCAAAGTGCAGTTTTTCACGTCAGAGGTGCATCCGTGGTTATAACGCATCCCCCATACACTAGAGTCTATGGAGGGATGCGTGAAATACATAGGTTCGTCTGACGGCCGTTGTTTTAACGGCCGTCACACGGACCTATAACACGTTCGTGTGAATAAGGCCTAAAAGTCCAGCACTGGAGATATGTGTCATAAATGGGGGCAGGGAGGGTCAGCCCCTACAAAACCTGAAATGACAGATAACAGAGAACCATGCATTACAGAATTGTTCAGCAATATTCAGGTTTTGTGTCTCTTTAAGACGTTGCAGTAAAGTCTGCTACAAAATGTGAGACCAATGAAAGAGATTAGGGTGTAGATTGTAATTGTTTTCTGCTCGTGGGCTTCAGCAGCATTAACTCTGCCCATGTCAGTGGCTGTAAAATAAGAGCAGTGGCCCTGAAAACTAGTTATACCGGGATGATAAAGCTATACAATATGGTGAACCTGCTGCTCCCTGCACACATTAAACTGGAAGACGTGAACATTTGCAGATGAATCTCCTATTACGTTGGACGGGATTTTACCTCCAAGGAGCACGCACCTGACAAATGATCTTTTTTGTCACCCAGGGGTCCTAGCACGAGGCTCACTGCCCTTCCATCCTTACGATTGCTGGCCGCCAGGGTGTACCAGGCCTTGCCGAGAGCTGACGGACTGAATTTCTCCTCTGTGAGGGAGCGTGCCCAGTTCAAAGAGACTTCTTGTGTCAAATGATGAGTTAGCTCACAGGAGGTAAACTCAGGAGAAAGTTTCCCAGATGGATCTAGATATAGGGGAGAAAACCAGATCAGGAGGAATAAATAGAGATCTATTACATATAGATACAATTCGCACCAATGTATAAGTATAGCATTTCAGGACATTTTTTTTTTTTTAAACGATCCTTTGGGACGATAAAGCTTTGCAGCAGCAAAGTGGCAAATGCTCTGTGCATATTTAGTTAACCTTTTCACGTCGCTGATCTGTAGATCCATGTCAAGAAAGGGTCTTTAAATATGGCGCCCGCTCAAAAGCATATCGGACATCATAGCCGTCGGGTCTCCGCTGTGTTGCACAAGAGGAACCCAGTGGCAATGCATGCGATCACAAAAATTTCTGATCGCAAGCATTCATCCCCTCAGATGCTGGTGTCAGATGTGACCATCGGCATCTGTGGGTTTTTTTCTGCCCCTTATGCTTCGGGCCGGTCACCGGCTAGCCAGTGTACTCTTCTAGCAGCTGGGAGCCTTGTGAACACTCCCAGCCCTGCTATAGGAAGATTGCTATTGAGACCTGCCCGTGGCAGGTCTCAATAGAAATGCACTAATTTTGCCATAGACTGCAATATTGTGATATTGCAGTCTATGGCATAAGTGATCTAATGATCGCAGGTTCAAGCCCCCTAGGGGGCTAAATAAAAGTTCAATTTTTTTAAAAAAGTTTCTTCAAAAATAAAAAAAATATAAAAAAATCTAAATCACCTCCCTTTCCCTAGATCACATATAAAAATAAACAAACACATTTGGTATACCCACGTCCAAAAATGCCCCGAACTATACAAATATTTATCCAATACGGTGAACGTCGTAGCGGGGAAAAAAAGGTAAATATGGCCAAATCACTTTTTTTGTCACTTCAACCCCGCAAAAAATGGAATAAAAAGTGATTGAAATGCCCGACATTACCCAAAATTGTATTAATAAAAACTACATCTTTCCACGTACAAAAAGATGCCTTACACAGCTCTGTACACAGAAATATAAAAAAAAGTTACGGTGGTCACAACATGGCGATGCAAACTAATTTTAGTTTCTTTCAAACATTGACATTTTTTTACAGGTACTAAAACATAACAAAAACTATATAAATTTGGTATCACCGTGATAGTACTGAGCCGCAGAATAAAGATGTTGTGTCATTTTCACCGTACATTGAGCACCGTAAAAAAGAAACCCATAAGAAAATGGCCGAACAGCTGTTCCATTAGAAAGTACAACTTGTCCTGTAAAAATTAAGCCCTCATATGGCTGTATTAACGAAAAAATAAAAGTTATGACTTTTTGAAGGGGAGGAAAAAACAAAAGCATAAAAACTAAAATTAGGTCCTGAAAGGGTTAAACAGAAAAGCATAATCCAGACAATTTTGGGCTAAATTGTTCAGCTTGATTTTAAGAAATAATGAGGTGCTGTAGATCTATCAATGTATTTATGCCAGTTTTCTTATGTAAACCCACTCAAAATTGGCCCCTGCACCACCCTCCATGTGATTGTGTCAGTAAAAAGCGTGTTGGCCTTCAGTCAGATGACAATGTTAAGACCGAACTGGTGTTATTGTAATAGTATGGCAGAACAATCAACATGATGAGGAGAGATATTGGCGCACTGTGTGCCGTTATTAGTTAATATCACCAAATGGGGCAACATTTTTTAAAAATAGTCCAATAAAAAAGTAGAGTAGATGCTCATAGCAACCAATCAGATTCCTTCTTTAGTTTTCAGAGGTCCCATGGGGACCTATTCCACTTTTCCTTTATACCTGCTCACATCAGTGATGTTCTCTTTATTCTTGTCTTATAAATCTCTACCACAATCTTTTTTCCTCACCAAAAACATAGAAGAGCAAGGTGTCAGGGTCAGCGGTTACTGGAGGGCTGTACGTCAATCCAGTGGCGTCTGTGAACTGGACCAATACCGGCGTCTGCAGGATGGAGCGCGGTTTAGAACTTGTTGCAGCTACCTCTTCCACCAGCCAGCAGGACAGAGACTGGGTCCCGAGAGCAGGGTGCACTGCCACGAGCGCAGCAGCTGTAAGAAACCGTTATCAAGCAGAGCAATGAAGAATATACGAAAACAACACTGTATAATATCGTTATCAACACAGTTATTTATCAAAGATGTCTACCAGGAGGACCGGCCTGGTTTCCCATAGCAACCAATCATAGTGCAGCTTCCTTTTCCTAAACTGCGCTGGAAAAAAATGGAGGCTACACTGCAATCGGTTGCTATGAGCATAATCATTTTGGATGACTTATATATGTTCATTTATGAAGCGCTAAATGCGGTCCCAGAGAACCTAACAGAAGAAGATATAATGTGCATAAAATATTGACATTATGTACATAGATCTGTGTTTATATACACATTGAAATATCTTCTGTCTATGCGGAGATATGATCACTAGAAGTTACAGGCCCAAAGCCTGTCATAGAAGTGGCAGGTTCGGAGGACATTTCCTGTTCTGATTTGTGTTGTCATGGAGATGTTATGTGGATCCAAATCATCAGAAACATGGATGTTTCCACATCTACACACATTACTGCCACTATTCCGATATATATTGATGTAGATGGTGATCTGAATCCACACAAGATCTCCATGACAATACAACTCCTGACAGGAGCCAGAGGGGGACATGTTGTCTTCCGTATCTCTTCAGGCTTTGGGCCTGTAGCTTCAAGTGATCAGATCTTGACATAAAAGTAAAATTGTTCACATTTGTAATGTACACTAAGGAGCCCTCGTAAAATTTCTTCTGGTGGGTTTCTTTTTAATAAATCTCATTTATAGGAGTTCTCCGGGACTGTAACAATGACTGTCTATCCTTTTAAGAGGCTGTCAATGTTTAATCAGTTGGGTCAGATCTCCAGAACCGCCCCAACCAGGATAATGGACGGGCTGTGACACTGCTGCGAGTGCTGCATCCCCTTTGTTTACATGGGCACGTACGAGCAGCTGTGCCTGGTCCTGCAGCTCGTCCCATTGAAGACCCCTTCATTGTACTGCGGTGGGGGTACTGGAGGTCGGACCCCACCAGTCAAACATTGATGGTGTATGGATAGACCATTACTGATATCGTCCCAGAGAACCCCTTTCAGTCAACACCTAAAGGGACGAAGGTGCATAACAGGTTTCAGAGCGGCGTGCTCAGGTTTTGTGGTTGTATGGACGGTGAAGGTTTATTTACACACAGACAAAAAATTCCCCTTTTAAAAGATGTGAGAAAATATGAAACTATAACACACCAAAAAATGTCCCTTGGGACAAATGAGCCCTAATGCTACCTATAAGTAATTATTTATTAAAATATAACTTATTAGGTCATGAAAATAATAATAGTGCGTTTCACACTTAGGCCTCATGTATACGGCCGTGCCCGTAATCACTGCCTGCGATAGCGGGCACAGCCGGCCGCGGCCAGCCACCTGCATTTGCGGGTTGTGTTCCCATACAAAGTGTGGGAGCACGGCCCGTAAAAAGCAAAAGAACGGACATGTCCTATCTTTTGCGGTACACTTCTACAGCCCGGACACCTTCCCGTAAATATACGGGAAGGTGTCCGCCGTCAATAGAAGTGGATGGGTCCATAATTGCAGTCCGCAATTACCGATGATTTTTACGTCGTGTGCATGGGGCCTTAAAGAGAACCTGTCGCATTGAAAATGCAGTAAAATGTGCGGGCAGCATAGTAAAGAGCATGAGATGAGTAGGTTGATGTATATTTTTGTAGCAAAAAATTCTGTATAACTTGTAATTTATTGATTTAAGCCTCTGCTCACTTTTTTCAGTCCAGTCCTACTCCAGGATTGACAGCCTGGCCTGTATGAGTGTGAATACAGAGATCGTTGTCAATCAGAGATTAGGACCAGATACCTACTGAACGCCTGAGCCCAGAATGAGCAGAGGTTTGTGGCCGTATGAGTATCACGTGTGGATTTGCCACATGGATTTCCTGCGTGGCAAGTAATCTCATCTTCACGTTGCAGAAATGTTCCATGTAAATTGACCTGCAGTGCGGATTTTAAAATCTGGAGCATGACAATCTATCTTTAATAGTTTCTTTCTCAGAATTGTATCTGACATGTTTATATATAAAAAAAAGAAAAAGTTCCATAAATGTGCAGCATAAAATCTGAACCTGTTTCAACACCTAAAAACGCATTAAAAAGGCAATATTAAGTGTTAGGTAGAGTCAGGGGTCATTTATTCTTTAGGGCAGATTTCGGGGTATTTTTGTTTATACACGTCCATCCAGCACAGTCATCGGACACACAGGGTGCAAAAACTTTAATGTACACAGCGTCTCCGTATGTATGTAAAGTCATGCTCCTTCAGTCAGATGAAGAACTCGGTATAGTGCCAAACCACGTATACTAATCATTAGCTGACTATACAAGCCAGCACACAGCCGCGCGTAAAAATGCAAAGCAAAATAAAAGTATGGCGGGTGGAAAGCCCCAAGAATTTTAAAGTGCAAAGTTCCACAGTAAATAAAGATGGGGCGAGGGGCGACGAGACAATTTCAATGATGAAACGACCATAAATTGTGAGAATTTGAAGGGTTAAATATGAGAGTAAGGGGGGGGGGGGTACAGAGAAGTTGGGGGTAAGGAGGGATATGGGCCTGGGTTCAAAATGACACTTTGATGATACTCACTGTGTACAAAAAGAATTAGGCTCAGCTTGTAGATTGTGGATGGCATCATGGCGGCGGACGTCCTGTAAGTGGGTAGAGCGGAGATCACTGACCACCTGTTACGGCACTGTACGCCCCTCTGCCTGGTTACCCCGAGTGTAACTCTTCCCTCTGTTATCGTCCTTGTTCTCTTCTACCTCGGCGCACTGATCTTTTTATATCTAATTCATTCTTTCACTTTCACTTTTCAGAAACGGCCAGTATTCTTGTAGATCAGATTCATCAGCAGCACGCAGATTAACCCTCTAACTGCTGGGCCATATTATCCTGCTCCATATTTTTGTTTTCGCCATACAGTTACTAACGGGGGGGGGGGGAAGGGGTTAGTACAAATATATGTATAAAAATGACGGGGTGTCTGCGTCTTATATTTTTATTACTGTCAGAACGTTCATTTCTTTATATACTTTGATATGGAAACAGATCACTTGTTTTTTTTTGCATTCCTCCTATAGACTATAATGATATAAATAAAGCAATCATAAAGTTTTGTTCATTTAACCCCCTCAGGGTGCAGCTTATTTTACTATTTTTGCCTCACTGCAGCCCTAACACAACTTTTTCTATCTGACGTTGCTGTATAAGATCTTCCTTGTGCATTTTTTTTTTGGGGGGAGGGGGGTTATTTTTTTCTTATCCAAGGGGGGGGGGGGTTATTTTTTTCTTATCTAATTTTTTGGTATATAAAGTTACGCGTTGAATTCATATATAATTTTTTTTCTAAAGCGGACCGAGACGAAAAAAATATTTTGTTTGTTTTATTTCCCCTTCTTTCTCTGAACACCTTAACTTGTGTTTGAAATTTATTGTATAGATTGTAACGATTAAGGAAATATAACTTAGTTTTTTTTTTTTATGTTTGACTTTTATTTAAAAATAGTTGTGTTAATCCTTTATCAGGGTATGTGCACACGCTTAACAAAAACGTCTGAAAATACGGAGCTGTTTTGAAGGGAAAACAGCTCCTGATTTTCAGACGTTTTATTTAGCAACACGCGTTTTTCGCAGCTTTTTTTAAGGCCGTTTTTGGAGCTGTTTTTCTATAGAGTCAATGGAAAACGGCTCGAAAAATTGCTCAAGCAGTGACCTGCACTTCTTTTTCGGGGGCGTTTTTTTACACGACTGTTTTAAAAAACGGCCGCGTAAAATAAACAGCCTGTCGGAACAGAACACTGTTTTTCCCATTGAAATCAATGGGTAGATGTTTGGAGGCGTTCTGTTCCGATATTTCAGCCATTTTTAAACCGTTTACGGACCAAAAATGGTCAAAAATAAGCCGTGTGTACATACCGTTTCTGTCACAAAAGTGAAGTTTCCTTTTAAATAAATTTGTGCTTTTGAAACTCAGGACAAACAGGTCACAAGAAAACACAACACAAATTTCCGGTAAACGCACTTTATTCTACAAGCCAACAGTAATTAGTCACCTTAAATGAGGGTGATGACCCCCACTACAATAAATTATGGCATAGAAAAGATGGGAAGAGTGCTTGTGTACATATAGCATAGGCACGCGCACTCATACAATTATGTATACACAGTAGTGTTATGGACTTCCGGCTAGTACTGTGGGACCGGTCTATATACACGTCATCTATAGTCATACTTCCGTATACATATTACGTGCTGTGCAAATGAGTGGGGGCTACATGTGACATTTTATACACGCACATGTATGTGTGGATACAAACACATATATGGCATATCTGATGTCAGCACACGTTCCAATCAACCAGCGTATACTTCTGAATTTTGTGTACCGTATGTCGGTCTACTTACACTTATAAATAGCTTAGTGTCTCTGGGAGGCACAGTATTATATATATACACATATGTGTGTGACGGAGAACCTATATACAGAGTCACACACATCTACTTCTAGAACTCCGCATACTATAATCATATACAGCTGTAGTATTGTGTATACACGGTCATTGTGCGGATGCCGTGTATACTGATACACACAGAGAGGTTGGAATATATGTGATTGATGATGGAGTGGAGGTCTCTCTGGATTTTTAGGTCTGTAAATGGAGACTTCTGCTATTCGATGGCGTTGCAAGAGTCGTGAGATATATTCATTATAAGACGTTGCGGTTTGTTGCAATCATTCACTATTTTTGCCCTTCACAATATTTACACCTAAAGAGGATCATGGGTTGCAAGAAATATCTCTACCAGATGGCAGATCACTAATGTATACAGAGAAAAGACAGTCCACATGAAGGCGGATGTCAGGGAAGGGTTTAGGAAGGTTGGGTACATCCAACTTTCCTCCATTTCCCTCTAAGGGTATGTTCACACGCAAACGTAAAATACGTCTGAAATTACGGAGCTGTTTTCAGGCGAAAACAGCTCCTGAATTTCAGACGTTTTTGCAAGTGCAGGAGTTTTTCGCGGCGTCAATTACGGACGTAATTGGAGCTGTTTTTCAATGGAGTCAATGAAAAACGGCTCCAATTACGTCCCAAGAAGTGACATGCACTTCTTTGAGGCGGCTCGTCTGCACAGAACACCGTAAGACCCATTGAAGTCAATGGGCAGATGTTTGCCGACGGTTTGGAGCCGTTTTTTCGGCCGTAATTCCAGGCGAAAAACGCCTGAATTACGTCCGTAAATAGGGCGTGTGAACATACCCTTACATTGATCTACTGTTTCATTCGATGCTCCACAGTGATCAGCAATCTCATTAGGTTTACCCGTCAAAGAAAGCAGCAGAGGTAGGTACAACACCACCCGGTTTTGGTGCAATTATAAAACACGTTCGCAATCTGAAGGTACAGGGAGACGTTTAGCGCCATCATCGTACACATATATACCGGCCCTCTAGTATTGAGGACATTGTGTGTATTGTAACTAACGTGTTTATTAAGGAGATGTGTAACCGCACTGGTGTCACGTTCAAGAAACCTTCTCCCTGGTGAATAATACACAACACGCTCACCAGACATTTCAGAGGCCGTCCCCTGTACAAGGCAGTGTCGCCCCCTCAACAGTTGGAGTGTCACAGGTTGGGGACGACTGGTGTAAGGAATCATCCACAAAGTAAGATGTGTCCTAAGTATGACTTTCACAAAAACAGTTATTGGATTAGAAGAAATTCATTCATTCAATAAAAATGGACAGTTCCCATTAAAAGTGGAATTCTAGTTGAGGTCTAAAATCGGATATTTAATATTAACGTTGGCGTTTTTTAGCTTTACTCTATTACGTCAGTTATGAGCTGTGACTGTAGCTTAGCTGCATTGTCTGCTGGAGTTTCAGGTAGTCTGAAAGCCAACGGAGGGCAATGGGCTTCAATGAGGGCGCAGCTTGGAGATTCTCTTTACGGTTTTAACCATTGGCAAATTCCCTCTTTCACATTTGCAAATTTCTTCCACATTTTTTTATTTTTTTTTGATACGTTATAGCCAACACGACTTTAAAAAAAATTCTGCTGACATTGATATTGCCAAAAATGACGCTGCACTATTCTTAATACTAGCGTGCCCTATTAGCTATTAAAGTTAGACAAACAACGTGGCAGTAAAAAACTCCTGGATGTAAACCAAGTATATTTAACCTACCG
Source organism: Rhinoderma darwinii (assembly GCF_050947455.1). Lineage (NCBI taxonomy): Eukaryota > Metazoa > Chordata > Amphibia > Anura > Rhinodermatidae > Rhinoderma > Rhinoderma darwinii. The sequence continues at coordinate 115,343,963 of NC_134694.1, read as the reverse complement.
TTATCTGTGAGTGCACCCTGATCACAACTTTAGTACTCGGTGTAATTTATAAAACATTTAAAATTTTGGGGACCGGTGGCAGAAAAAAACCCCTAATCCCTTCAATCTCTATCCAATAATCTGTACTAACTAATTTAAAATGATTTCACAAATCCAGACAAATGTACTTTACATGTCTATGTATATAATACTGCAAGGATATGAATACTTTTGGAACTATATTTTATCGCTCTAATGCATCTCAAATACAAAATAAAGCAATTCTGCAAATAGCCTTGATTAAAAAAAAAAATTACATTTTGTGTATACAGCTCCTATGCAGATGTACAGTATGTGTCTTCATGGTTACAGACTACAAACAAACCTGGTGTAGTCAGATCCTGCAGTCATGTGTTAATTCACTCCTATTGCTCCCTGCTGGATCAGACTACACACAAAGTTTGTCTGTAACCATGGAAACGCATACGTCTGCATAGGAGCTGTATACACAAAACATTTTTAATGAAGACTATTTGCCAACGTTGCTTCATTTATTATTTTAGATACATTGAAATAACAATAAAAAGTGGTTGCAAAAGTATGCATACCCTTAAACATAGTTTTCTGAAAATGACACCAGTCGCGTACCACCTCCATACATGACAATCTGTTACGCTTACATTGCGCACATAATATACGTAGAAACAATGTGTACCTAATGGTATACATAATATACGAGGAGAGAATACATATTAGTATCTGGCTACTATTTTAGAACCACAATGTAGTCTTATTGCACAAATATATGTATAGAGAAACATAGTAAGTGAAGGCGAGTTTCCCCTGTTTCAATATCTGTAGATGTATCCATCTGTTTTGTTAATTAACACAACCTTATTAGGCTTCGTTCACACCTGCGTCAGGGTCCCGTTCTGGTGGGATACTCCAATGGAACGTCAGAACAGGACCCTGACGCAGATGTGAACGAAGCCTTAGCAAAAAAAAGCAGGTTATCCCTGCAACAACAGCACTAGACTTAGATACATTTCGACAATGTACGTGTTTTTGCCTTTCCGCAGACATTATGACATTTTACATCAGTTCAATGCACTGGATACGTTGCAGGTACATCCATTTTAATCAATGGGTAACATCAGAGTTCCCGAGGAAGGCCCGTCTGCCTCTTCGATGACCATTGCATTTTAAGGACTCCGTGGCTGCTTCAGCTATAGGAGACTTGTGCACTTTAAAGTAGACCAGACACCTGAACACAAAGGAACCAGCCATGTTGGGGGTTGTACTATGAATTTACTAGGAACCAGCATGACAAATATATATCGGACCTCACGAAGGACAGTCAAACAATGCCCCTCGGTGACCACCCTGGGCCGTTGTAATTCGAAAGAACTAAGCCCACAATATGGTTGTTTCCGATGTAATCAGGTGATTGGTCAGTGTCAAATACTGTAGTGTTCCCCCTTCTTTACCCAACATTTTCTGAGCAACAACCCATAAGAGCACGAAGACGGGGTTTCTCCCACTCAAGGTTAACTGGAGAAGACGAGAAACCCTAAAACAAAAATGTTCCCGAGTATCTCCAGATGCTTCAACCATCAGTTCCCTCACACAACGGTCAATCCCTTCCTGGGTCAACATCCGATGATATCATTTGAAATTAATATGACCATAGAGAAGGTGTTACAAGTCATTCTTATCTTTGTGGTGATTATAGATTTTACACTATTTGGCAAAGTATGTGAACCCTCCTCCTATTTATTGAGTTCAGGCGTTCCAGCCACACCCATTGCAAACAGGCGCATAAAATCAAGCACACAGCCATACAATCTTTAGTGCAATTGCACACGACCGAGTTCGGGCCGTGAAAAGCCGTACAAGCGTCGGTCGCATTTCCTGGCTCGGCCACACCTGGCATTATAGACATTTATGATGCTAGGAGTCCCTGCCTCCCCACAGAACTGCTGTTCCGTGCTGTATCATTTTGTTCAGTATGGAACAGCAGTTCTGTAGGGAGGCAGGGACTCCTAATTATAAAATGTCTATGATGCCAGGAGTCCTGTTCACCTGTACCATGGTCGGGTATAGAAATGCATCCGACTCTCGAACCGTTTTTCACGGCCCGAACTCGGTCGTGTGCAATAGGTGTTATTGGTGGTAGTATTGGTGCTAGTAGTACTATAGAGCACAGTGACTTTTAATATAAATTTATGATCTGCTATATCTGCCCGTCACCTAAAAGTGCTATCATTGTGTAGTGGAAGCGTCTCGGAGTAGCAACAGCTCAGCCCCGAAGAAGACGACCACCCAAATTCACAGAACCGACGCCTGTTCAAAACTGCCTCTGGAAGGGACATCAACACAAGAACTATACGTCCGGAGCTTCATGTAATGGGTTTCCATGGCAGCTGCACTGAGATCACCATACACAATGCCAAGTGGCGGCTGGATTAGTGTAAAGCCCATTACCACTGGACTGGAGCAGTGTGTTCTGTGGAGTGATGAACAACGGTTCACTATCTGGCAGTCTGATGGATGCCAGGAGAACGCTACCTACCGGAATACACAGTGCTACTATAACATTAGGTGGAGGAGGGGAAATGGTCTGGGGATGTTTTTCAGGGTTCAACCCCTTATTTCCAGTTAAGGGTAATATTAATACTGCAGCATACAAAGACATTTTACACAATTGTAGATTACAACTTTGTGGTAACAGTTTGGGAAAGGCACTTTGCTGTTCCAGCAAGCTCATATAGGTGTGATAGTCAGGGGTCCACATACTTTTGGCCAGATAGTGTACATGTAAATATGACCCTTGTTCTTCGTGATATGGATTAACAGGTTGTTCACTGGTTTACCAACTTTTACCTGGCGCTCACTTTCTGAACATCCCCCTATTAATAATGTGCAGTTGGAAAAGACGCTTGGGACTGAGGGAGAGTCGTAACTCATCGCAGTCATTTTGCTTAAAAACTGAAAATACTGTACAACTGTCAAGATTCCTTCACAACATACGGCACGTACCACACTCCCTTCCGAGTAAATGAGAAGGGACGTGGGGCCGATGCCTATTCCCATGTAAATACAAGGTAGGTGACGAAGTGTCTATCGTCATGTAGAACAATACAGACAGACCCAGCGTTCACCACGTGCAGTTATTTGTGGCGTGATGCACCATTCAATGGTTAAAGTCATTGTGGAGAAGGGGCAGTTTGTGCTTGAGTAGGTAAGAGGGACTAAAGAAGACTCAACAGGTAGTGCAGGTAGGAGATTATATTGCTGATTCCATGACGAAGGGTGGGACATTGGATAGAAGTGCAGGAGACAAGTCATGATAGGTCTGTTATTCTGTCCTCAAGTCAAACAGGGCCCGTATTGGGTCTAAACTCTCTACCATTGACCCTTGGGTAAATCTTCTCTTTTTGAAGGCTCTGAAGATTACGAGTCCTGGCCTTCGGCACGGTTTCCACACTTCTCGCAGTGGGATTTTAAGTCTGTATTACGATTCATCCTACTGAGGTCTCCATTAGTTCTTGCCCTTTAGAAAAAAAAAAGTATTTGCCTTATTTAGCCACTCTACCACCACTCTCTGCCCCCCACCAGTGTTACACAGATGGCGTCTCACTAATCCCTTGCCCTGCTCCTCCTCCTCCCCCCACCCCTGCCCGGTGCCGCCTCTCGCAGTGCCCACGATGTCTCATGAAGCTGTCTCTCCACATAAACTTCTTGGCACATACTTCGCACTCATAAGGTTTGACCCCGGTGTGCGTCTTCATGTGTTCAGTTAGGTGGTGCTTCATCTTGAACTTTTTTCCACAGACGGGGCAGTCAAATGGGCGTAGGTTGAGATGCATATTGACGTGGCGATCACGCATACTCTTGTGGGAGAATGCTTTTCCACAATGGCATAAGAATATTTTGCCACCTTCTCCTTGACTTGTCCCTGTCCCACCTTGTCCAGCTGCACCATGTCCTGAAGGTAACACCAGCAACGGATTTCCTTGCATATCCAGAGGCAGAAGAGGAGGTCCCTGTGGGTAACCAGGACCATTGCCAGATGCTTCTTCATAGGGCATTCCATCTGAAGGTTCACAGAAATTCACCTGTTCTTCTGGAGCATTGAGAGTGCGGACATCACTAATACTGAGTTGTTCCTCTTCTTCATCTTCCTCAAGCTCTTCCTCGTCCTCTTCCTCCTCACCTTCACAGGTCAGCAACAGACCCTGGTGAGGCCGTTCCTTTTTTACATACACCCAGTGTCTCTGAGGAACAATGCTGGGCCTTCGGTAACTGGAGCAGCTAGCGACGGATGCTTCTTCTCCAGATGGTTCTTCTTCTCCGCCGGCTTCTTCTGCTGCTTCACTCGTGACATCACTCCTTCTTCTACTCCTCTCTGCACACGGTTCTGGAGGTGCCTCGCGTGGACTAAAGTAGTTGCTGCTGCTGGGGGACTGGTTTTCACTGGCTCTGCCGGAGTGAGGTCTCTGTGGGGTTGGACCTCTGCTGCTCCCGGCCCCCTCTATGCTTCCGACGCTGCTGTTGGCACGAGACTCCTTTAGCAGTTCAGAGCACTTATCCACAACGTGCCACATCTGAAGCACACTGCCCACGGTCAGGTAATTAACAATCTCATCTGCCAGCATAGTCAAGCGGCCCGTGTAGGCAGCACATAAAACGGCTTCAAATGCCCCTGGGTCGACGACACCTGGCAAAGCCACACAGCTCATGCCTTTGAGTAGCACCTGGTCGTGGAAGTACGGGGAAGAGGCAGCCAGAACGGCACGATGGGCACGGAATACGCGGCCTTGTGCATGGATGGATACATCACACAGCTTCCCTTCCACTCTCTGCTGGTTGAGACTCTCTAGGAGAGAGCTGGCCACATCTGGGAAGTCCACATGGATGAGAGGACCAGCGGTGTCCATGATAGAACAAGAAGAGTGGGGGGGCACCTGACAAAAGACATAGACAATAATAACATAACAGAAAGAATACAGAATGTGAAAAGCAAACATTAAAGGACTGATAAAAAGTCACCTGATTGTGTCATGGTTAATATCTAGGTGTATTGCAGTTATTTGCACATATTATTCTATTTCAATAGCGGTCTGCTGCAAGGTTGGGTCAGGCTGCTCCCTACACTGGATTAAATGGATATCCTTAGCAAATCCGCCAACATTACGTATCCAATGTCTGTGAATGGGGATTCTGTAAGGCTTTGTTCACATCTGCGTCAGGGTTCCGTTCTGAAGTTCCGTCGGAGCCCTGACTGAAGCAAACGGAAACCATAGGTTATAATGGTGATTTTAATGGTGACGGATCCAGTGCAAATTATTTCCGTTTGTCTCCATTGTGAAAGGTTTCCATCGTTTTGATGAAATGAATAGCGCACTTGACTACGGTATTGCTTCCGTTCTGACGGAAAGCTCAGACAGAACGAAGCCCTGACGCAGATGTGATCGAAGGCTAACTCTGTTGACATTCACTGGACAATATCCATGTAGATTCTTGACCAGAGCAAAAAAAAAAATATATATATCTGCGCGAAGAATAAGCATGTTTATTCACTGCACGAAGAAGGGCGATGTTTCCTTAACCCCCATGGAAGTAAATGGGATTTACAGAAACAGCCGAGCATAGCGAGCTTGGCTGTTTCCGTTATTCCCGGCCACCTCTCCATTGATTCTGTGCCTGGACGCAGTGGCCGGTGGTTAACGTAAATAATTAGTTTTCTACATACAATGAAAAGTTCTGCAGCTTTCTAATATACTATAGGGGACGTTTATCATTGTTTTTGTGTCGTTATTTTATCACTATTTGTGCTATTTATTTGGCGTATTTTGGCATTTTTAGGCATTTTGCGCCTAGTACCGCACTTTGAAAATTTCTATTTAGAATAGGAGTGGCCTTTGTGGCAGATTTACGCCACGTTTACAAAATGAGAAAAAAGTTGCATCTCCACCCGCACACAGACCCTGGCTAGAAAAAAATGCCATCACGTCAGCATGTGTGAAAGTTAACGGCAGTGTTGTAAATTGCGATAGATTAAAGAAAGTGGCGAATCACTCATAAATTTGTCGTAACATATTTAAATACTTTCACTTAGAAATTAGCTAAAATGACGCCACTTTTGATAAATTCGGGCCTTTGAATTTCAGTTTCTCACCATTTTCAAGATCTCAGTTTGCTGTCACTGGATGGAAACATTCCTATTTGTAGTATTACATGGCTCCATTCAAATAAAAGGGCAACCTTCTAATAAAAGGGCAACCTTCTTCTACATGAGGATAATCCGAGCCGCCACACTTTGCAATGTCTCACTTAACTAGGCAAGGCCCCCCCCCCCCCATGACATTTATATATATCCTAATAGGGTATATAGACAGGGGATCTCCAATTATGACAATCCCTTTAAACTTTACTCAAAAATGGAAATTCCCTTTTAGTCGCCGTCTTGCCATAGCCCACAAGTCTACGTAATCGAACGTCATAACATTTCCATTGACTTCTATGGGGGGGTCGGTGATATTAATAACGTATCATGTGACTCGAAACGCAATTTAAGTAAATGTACAGAATGTATTGTCCGGCAATGAATACATTTATATATGATTAATAGTATATGTGCATATCTGCATACGGGGGTAATATCATCGGGTAGAGCTATAGATGGGGAGCAGCCTTCTACCCCCACAATGTAATCAATAGACACAGGGTCCAGAAGATGCACTGTCTATAAGGGATGAGGATGCTTCCATGTCATCTATACCACATTCACACACAGCGGTAGCCACTCAGCTCCGCCACCTTCCTGCCTCCACACAGCGACACATCCAGCGCACACACAACGATAATAATCGCACACGACAGTTTATCTCACCCCAGGATTGTGTCTTGCTGTCTCTTTAACACCCTCTGTGTCTCAGGCCTCCTTAGGCTCCGCCCCTTCGTTAAAGGCGCGCAGGCGCATAATCCATCGCAAAGGATTATCGTATTTGTCCGACAAAAATTATTTTGCCTTTAATGCCTAAATCACAACAAATTTCACCTCGGATTGGTCGCTAGGCGCCGTATGACGCGCCCCTTTTTGTTTCAGGCCACCTTGTCTGCGGGGCTATTGAGATCTTCGTGATTGGTGGGTTGGTCTGTCCGTCATGAACAGGGCGTCTATCCTGGATGGTGATTGGCTGAAGAGCTAAATAGAGCGCTTTGTGTGACTACAGACATATAATATAGGTGTATAGTGGATGGATGTCTCGCTGCGACCGCGCTCTAATAACGAGGCTCTTTATAGCACAGACGTGGAGTGGTCAATAGGAAAAGTCACAGTACACAACACCTCCCCCACTATAACACACACATATATATATATATATATATATATATATATATATATATATATATATATATATATATATATATATATATATATATTACAGCCGAGTAATAAGGGCCACAGAATAAAACATTTAAAAAAAACAAAAAAAATACATTAATACATTATGTCAATTAAAAGGCCAGCAGTACCAAAAATAATTAAAGGGCATTTCCATCCAAATCTTAGAATTGGTGTGGTATTAGTATATCAAGTTACAGCCAAAGTTTAGTAAATATATATATATATATATTTCTTTTACATATTGGCTTTGTTCTATGTATTAGCAGCCGCCATTTTTGCGTCAGCCATATCGGTTGTCACCACTGAATTATCTTTTCAGAAAGGAAATATTCGACATCCGTTTCTTCAGTATCAATAACAAAATGACAATTGTAACATGTGAGAATCGTATTCAATGTCTACGCCACAAGAAAGAAACATATTAACATCTCTACGCAAAACAATCAATTACCAAAAACGTTTGACTAATATACGGCCATTTTTCGTTGGAAGCGTTCTTTACACACAGACATGTTAAAGATTTTTCCATAACAAGGATTGATTTGGAGGGGTCTGAATACTAAGATCTCCATGACTAACATTTATTTTAAGGGTAAGTTCATACGTAGCTTAAATACTGCGGAATTCGTTGCGAAAAATCGCAACATAATACAGTAGCAGCAAAGCGGATGAGATTTGAACACAACTTACCCACACGCTGCGTAAATGCTGAGCAGAAAAGACGCTCAGAAATTGACCTGCGGCGCGTTTATTTAGTCCGCAGCATGTCAAGCGTATTTACGTAAACGCTGCTTATTTGTTGCGGGTTTTCCCTATTGCACTCAATGGGGAGGTAAAACCCGCAACAAATAGCAGATGCTGCATTTTTTTGCGGTGGAAAAACTGCGATTATATTAAAAACGGGACTAAACCGATCCTGTTCTCGGGATCAGTGTGGTACACAATAGTCACATGACCACCTATGTACTGCACCCGATCCTTTATCATTACAATAAAAAAAAACATTGACAAGGATTCTTTACTGTAAGAGCGGTGAAATAGTCACCTCAAGAAATGGTTGTAGCTGAAACCAACATCAACGCTTTATGTAAATACATCAAATCCTTATGTGAATATTGATCCGTCCTGATCGCCACATGGAGGTCAGGTAGTAATTTTTGGTAGACTGTCCGTATATTTTTTTTGTTCCCTCGTTCTGTATCAATCTATAAAAAAATAAAGTTTGACGATTTTTACAACTAAACTAACTTAAAGGGAAGGTGTCCTGAAATTTTTATTTTTTTATCAATTGTTTTTAATATGATATTAACATAAATTTTATTTATTTGTGTTCTCATGTTCTACGTTTTTCTTACTTTTACTTCTCTATGGAGGCTGCCATTTTTTTTCATCTCTGTATGTGTCGATTAACGACACATACAGAGATGGAATACGGCACATACAGCCCCATAGAGAATGCGAACGGGAGCCGTTCCATTCTCTGCAGCGTACGCCGTCTGTGTGGGAACGGCGCATGCGCCGCTCCCACACAGACCAAAAGGAACCTTGTTCGCAGAGCGAAATCCGGCGCCATTTTCATGTGGACCGAAAGCCGCTGCAGGTCAGTAAGATGACGACTTCGGGCCATGGCTTCCATCCATATGTTCAAGGAAGCGAAGGCGGAAAGAGTAGGAGCGGAGGCGGCAGCAGGAGCAGGTAATTTATGTTTGTGTATGTGATGTGTATATTATGTTCGTATATGTGATGTGTATATTATGTTCGTGTATGTGATGTGTATATTATGTTCGTGTTATACGGTCTGATTACCACTGTATCTAATCCTCCTATACTGTGCAGTCGCTAAGAAAATGGCGGCACACAGTGTAGAAGGTTTGAAGATTCAAGCCCCTCCTTCTCCTGGCACTAGCCAGAAGAAGGGAGGGGGCATTGTGTGAGGACACTAGAGCGTTTGTGTGTCCACCCCAAATTTGCCGCATAAAGCAATGAGGTTGCTTTACCACATTGACCATGCTGCAATTTTTAGAACTGCTCCCCCTAGTGGCCAGCACATGGAAATGTTATAAATTAGAATCTAATTTATAATATTTCCTGACTTGTGAAAAAATTAAACAAATTAAAACAATGTGTAATCACTCAAATACTAATTGTTTAACTAAAAAAAAAAAAGAAGAAAATTCTAGCGACATTCCCGTTAAAGGGGTTTTCCAGTCCCTAAAAAATGATAGGCCATCAAGTTTTAGGGACTGGAAAACCCCTTTATATTCACACAGAGTTTTTTGCAGGCAGAAAAATTCTGCTTGTATAAATCTCCGTTTTTTTTAAGTGGTTTTGCACCACAGGCGTTTTTTCTACCCCTTTCTTCAACAGGCAAAGAAAAAACCTGCGAGCATTTGTCATAAAACGGGTCAAAAAACACGGCAGCGTTTCTTCCATCTCCCATTGATTTCAATGGGGTTTTTGAGGCGGGAAATGCCTGTAGATAGGGCATGTCGCTTCTTTCACGCCAGCGTTTTTGCCGCTTGCGGTAAAAAAACACCTCCCCTACCATTGAGATCAATGGGAGGCAATTTCGGCCGTTTTATGGTGTGGGTTTTGCCATGGTTTGCGCGGAAAAAAACGTGTCAAAGGCCTAAGGTAAGTTTACAAACCATGATCATTCAAACACTGATCAGTGAACATGGTTTTAAAAATTGTGGCCGAATATCAGATGGACATTTTCATCAGATGGTGGGGATCATCAAGTAAATAGGACCAATCTGCAGTACCCAGCGCAGCCACATCCGTATGTACAGCACTGTACCTGGTAACAAATAAAGGGGTGTGACGCTCGCTGGAATGATGCGGCCCCTTCATTTTTAATTTATTTGGGGCTGCAAATGAAATGACTGAACCAAAAAAGCAATACTTACCTATTCTCACTGCCAGCGATCCAGCGGCACTCCTGGTGATTGTTTACATGGATGTAGCATGGCGGGATCTGCGGTGCCCAGTGGTGACGAAGTGTACTTCCGGCATAATGCCAGAAATACAACACATGACCGCTGAGCCCTCTGATTGGCTGCAGTGATTACATGCTACCTGCATGTAAACAACTACCAGGAGTGCCGCCGCAGCCCCAGACTTGGATATGGCGCATGTTACCATCAGGTGATTGGATGTGAGCCATTTTTTTTGTAGGTTAGAGCAGATCTTTAAGATTATTTGCAAACATTATCAGAAATGGCATAAACAGCAGGCCCCATAACCAAAATTAAAATGCCGCCCCCCCATCTGGCTCATGCCACCCTTCTCCCCTTAACAGCCCATGCAGGAGAGAAGGGCAGCTTGATCTTCTGGCCATTTCCCTCTTCTTAGGGCTCCTGTGCTACCCCCGACCACCTTCTCATTGCCCACCACTTCCTTAGGCCTGATTTACACGAGCGTGTGCGTTTAGCGCATGCAAAAAACGCTGCGTTTTGCGTGCGCAAAAGGCACTTACCAGCTTCGTGTGTCATCAGTGTATGATGCGCGGCTGCGTGATTTTCACGCAGCCGCCATCATTATGACACTCCGTTTCAATATTTGTAAACCGAAAAGCACGTGGTGCTTTTCTGTTTACATTCAGTGTTTGACAGCTGTTGCGCGAACCACGCAGTTTGCACGGAAGTGCTTCCGTGCGACCTGCGTGGTTTTCACGCACCCATTGACTTCAATGGGTGCGTGATGCGCGAAAAACGCTGAAAGAACGGACTGTCTGCACTGCCCCATAGCCTAATATAGGTGCGTACGACACGCGTGAAAAGCACGCACGTATATTACGCTCGTGTAAATGATGCCTTAGTTATCACAACAATCTATTGACAGTTTCATTATAGTAAATATATTAGGCCCCATGCACATGAACGTGTTTTTGCAGGCGCAATTCGCCCGCAAATCTATGGGTGAATTACGGTCTCATTCATTTCTATGGGTCCATTCACACGACCGTGGTTTCCACGGTCCGTGCATTGCCCGTGAGCCTGGACCGCAAAAAGTTAGGACATCTTATTATGTCCGTATTGTGCGGTCCAGGTCCATTGAAATTAATGCACACAGCCCTGTGCACGGCCAACGATTTGCGGGCGATCAGCGGATGACACACTGCGGGCCGTCCAAGCTGCAAATCACGAGTCATGCACACCACCACAATCATGTACAAATCAGCCAGAAGAGAGGTTCTCTCTGCACCTAACGTGAGCAGACACCGCCGATGATCTCCTGGACGCTTCTTCTCTATGTGTCTGAATACAGGGAAGGATGAATGACCGGCATCTTCACCACCTTCTCTTGGCGCTGGTCACATCTCTCAGCTGAGACAAGGGCTGTGCCCCCCAACCCCTTAACAGTAGTGTGGCATTATCTACAGAGGGAAGCGTGTGGCGAAAAAATTTGTGAATAGAGGGTTAGCGCTGAGCGGTTAGGTCACATAGCTGACAGGGGTGGAGCTACACCGCTGTCAGTCTCCAAGGGTGACCAGCAGATTTCTGAAAGTAGCTGAACTCCAAACCCTTAGGCCCCATGCACACGACCGTGTTCGGTCCGTGATATACGGTCCGCATGTCGGCTGCATGTCCCGGACCGAACACAGTGCAGGGAGTCGGGCTCCTAGCATCACACTTATCTATGACGATAGGGGTCACTGCCTGTCCGCGGAACTACTGTCCCGTACTGTAATCATGTTTTAGTGTGTGACAGTAGTTACGTGGATAGGCAGTGACACCTAGCGTCATAGATAAGTATGATGCTAGGAGCCCGGCTCCCTGTACTTTGTACGGTCCGGGACAAGCGGCCGACATGCGGACCGTATATCACGGACCGAACACGGTCGTGTGCATGAGGCCTTACCCAACGTTGTGACATTTCATCCTCTCAGGGAAAAAAAACCTGAGCAGAAATGTTGTAATGTTGGGTGAAATAATGTGACATTGTTTTGGACCTTCGGAGTATTGCTTCCTTGGTTATCACCAATTTTGTACCAGATCCCTGCGTATACTGGAGGCCATGGTTGTGCTGTCCAATGGCGAAGGATGAAACATCACTGTAGTCCGCAGTAATAAGTCAATACGGCCATGTAACGTGACAATACTAAGGATGCATTGCCACTGAGGCATAGTCCGGACTCCGGTCAGATAGGGACGGGACATGGTGTTTACTAACAATATTTATTTATATTATTAACCCCTTAGTGTCTAAGCCTGTTTTGGCCTTCAGGACCAGCCCCATTTTTGCAAATCTGACATGTGTCACTTTATGTGGTAATAACTCCAGAATGCTTTTACCTATCCAAGCGATTCTGTGATTGTTTTCTCGTGACATATTGTACTTTATGATACTGAAAAAATTTCGTCGTTAAATTCAATATTTATTTGTAAGAAACGCCAAGATTTAGAGAAAATTAGCAAAAATTAGCATTTTTCTAAATTTTAATGTATTTACTTGTAAAACAGATAGTAATACCACACAAAATACTTACTAGTTTATATTTCCCATATGTCTACTTTATGTTTGCATCGTTTTTTGAACACTCTTTTATTTTTCTAGGACGTTACGAGGCTTAGAACTTTAGCAGCAATTTCTCATATTTTTAAGAAAATTTCAAAAGGCTATTTTTTCAGGGACCAGTTCAGTTCTGAAATGGCTTTGAGGGCCTTATATATTAGAAAGTCCCCAGAAGTCACCCCATTTTGAAAACTGCACCCATCAAAGTATTCAAAACAGCATTCACAAAGTGTTTTAGCCCTTTAGGCGTTTCACAGGAATTAAAGCAAAGTAGAGGTGAAATTTACAAATTTCATTTTTTTCTTCAAAAATTCATTTCTAATACATTTTTTATGTACCGCAGAAGGTTTTACCCAAGAAATGCAACTCAATATTTATTGCCCAGATTCTGCAGTTTTTAGAAATATCCCACATGTGGCCCTAGTATGCTAATGGACTGAAACACAGGCCTCAGAAGCAAAGGAGCACCTAGTGGATTTTGGGCCTCCTTTTTTTAGAATATATTTTAGGCACCATGTCAGGTTTGAGGAGGTCTTGTGCTGCCAAAACAGTGGAAACCCCCCAAAAGTGATCCCATTTTGGAAACTATACCCCTCAATTAATTTATCTATGGGTATAGTTAGCATTTTGAACCCACAGTTTTTTTGCTAAATTTATTTGAATTAGTATGTGAAGGTGAAAATCTACTTTTTTTGTGAAAAAACGTAGAAATTTTAAATTTTTACAAGGAATAAAGTAGAAAAAACACTCCAACATATGTAAAGCAATTTCTTCCGATTATAGCAATACCCCATATGTGGTAATAAACTGCTGTTTGGACCCACAGCAGGCCTCAGAAGAGAAGGAGCACCATTTGGATTTTGGATTTCTGATTTTGCTGGAATAGTTTTCAGTGCCATGTCGCGTTTGCAATGCACTGGAGGGATGAAAACCATGGAAACCCCCCAATAGTGACCCCATTTTGGAAGCTACACCCCTGAGGGCATTTTTCTAGGGGGTAAAGTTAGCATTTTGACCCCACAGTTGTTTTGATGAATTCATTGGAATTAGTCTGTAAAGGTAAAAATCTACTTTTTTTCTGAAAAAAGGTAGCCATTTTTAATTTTTACAAGGAATAAAGGAGAAAAAGCACCCCAACATTTGTAAAACAATTTCTCCTGATTACGTAAATACTCCATATGTGGTAATAAACTGCTGTTTGGACCCACACCGGGGCTTAGAAGGGAAGGAGCGCTATTTGGCTTTTGGAGCTCAAATTTAGCTGGAATAGTTTTTGGGTGTCATGTCGAATTTGCAAAGCCCCTGAGAGACCGAAACAGTGGAAGCCCCCCAAAAGTAACCCCATTTGGGAAACTACACCACTTAAGGAATCTATCTAGGGGTATAGTGAGCATTTAGGCCCCACACGTCTTTTGCAGAATTTATTAGAATTAGGGCGTGAAAATTAATATCAACATTATTTCCACTAAAATGTTGATTTTTTTCAATTTCACAAAGGATAAAGGAGAAAATACACCCCAACATTTGTAAAGCAATTTCTCCCAAGTACGGCTATACCCCACGTGTGGTCATAAAAGTTTTTTCATTCGAAAGTAATTAACCCTTTACGAACTGATTCATGTTTTGCTTTTTCGTTTTTCCTCCCCGCTTTCCGAGAGCCACCACTTTTTTATTTTTCTGTCAATAGAGTGGTGTGAGGGCATATTTTTTGCGGCACGAGCTGTAGTTTTTATTGGTACCATTTTGGGGTACATGAGATTTTGTTGATCACTTTTTATTCAATTTTTCGGCAAGCCAGGTGACCAAAAACCATCAATTCTTACAATGATTTTTATTTATTTTTGACGGCGTTTACCCTGGGCTATAAATGACTATTATACTTTATTCTGCGGGTCGGTACGATTACGGCGATACCATATGTATATACGTTTTTTTATGTTTTGCAGCGTTTGCGCAATAAAATAACTTATTTAGAAAATAATGTATTTTCTGTGTCACCATATTCTGAGAGCCGTAACTTTTTTATTTTTCAGTCAAAAAAGCTGTGTAAGGGCTTGTTTTTTGCGGGACGGGTTGTAGTTTTTATCGGTACTATTTTGGCGTACATGCGACTTTTTGATCACTTTTTATTACATATTTTGTGAGGGGTGGTGACCAAAAAATAGTGATTCTGGCATTGTTTTTCGTTTATTTTTTTTGCGTGGTTCACTGTGCGGGAAAAATAATATTAGAGTTTTATAGTTGGGGTCGTTACGAACGCGGTGATACCAAATATGTGTACTTTTTTTTTACGTGTTCATTTTTTTTCCTATAATGAAAGACTTATTATAGGAAAAAAAGCAGTTCTTGTTTATATCACTTATAACTTTTATTTTTACACTTTTTTTAAAACATTTTTATTCTTTTTTGTACTTTTTTCACTTGTCCCACTAGGGGACACTTAGACTTGCAGCTCTGATCGCTGCTGGAATACATTACACTACACACGTAGTGTAATGTACTCCAACTGTCATTGTGACGTGACAGTCACACTGACAGGAAGCCTACGACGACCACTCTCGGGGTGGTCCTCATAGGCTTCTGTACATGGCAACCCGGAAGCCATTGTCTGGCGTCCGGTTGCCATGGGTACCATCGCCAGCCCCCGTGATTTCACATGGGGGCTGCCGATCGGCGCTAAAGACCTTAATTGTGGCGTTCAAAATCGAGCGCCGCAATTAAGGGGTTAACTGCCGATATCAGCGGCGACAGGCCGCTGATCGGCAACGGGGAGAGCAGGGCTGACACCCTGCAGTTAACCGCCGCTGCGGTTAACTGTCAAAGCACTGACGTAACTGTACGTCAAGGTGCGCGAACTTACTGCTCACCTTGACGTACAGTTACGTCATGGTGCGTTAAGGGGTTAATGGCTTTCTATCTGAATCCTGATCAACCAATATATTGTGATAAAAAGAAAATGGAGCCAAACTTCGATTACCATAGGGTAGCAGAAATAACGTGGAAACTGAATTGTGCACATTTTATGGCTGTGACACCGGCCTCACACTACAGTACTATTCTGAAACCGGTACAAACTCTACATCCACTCTGAACCCTCCTATAAAGGTGTTGCTCAGCTGCGACGGACAAGCTACACCCCATCCCCGCCCTGTGATGCCACCGCGAAGTACATGGATTTAGCAGAGTACAAACCTTTGTGATATATTCATTGCCAGGTAATGTTCCTGCAGTTTACAGCGACCTCCTCTAGAACCTGCATATATGGGAATCATTTATCTCACAGTGAGTAAATGGAGAAGACAATTCAGACTTTACTATGAAATGTGGGACAACATAGATGAAGACTCACCAGTGACCGCCATGTTATCCTGCGTTCAGGGCGCATCACTCCGCAGAGACCGGCCGGACAGGTTACTCCACTTATATTCTTAACGTTCATTAAGGAAGAGCAGAGCTCCAATACATTCATCAAATGTAAACTTACAGGACACCAGCACTTTGGGTATATAGTGTCCGCCATAACAAATTCTGTACGTTATTTCTCTGCGGTATTTCTGATACATTCAATCTACAGAAGAAAGTTTGTTCAGAACGCCGTGTACTATGTGGTGTAGCTGTCAATAGCATTAAATCGTCTGACCTCGAGGACGGGCGAGAGGGAGATACAAATATGAAGTGATGTTTCATGAGGCATCTCGGACGTCACAATTGTACTACCTCAGCCGGAGAGGGCCTAATCCTAGTCGCTTACCAATCAAAGAAAAAATACCCAGCTGCACGTTATAACATGTATAACACATTGTATGATCCCCTCGTATGTTCTTCCCTCAAATTGTGAATGACTTCCTAGATCAGTGACCACACGGTCTATACATATAATAGCCGCTGTGGTCACCAGTAGTTGGCGTTTTCCCTACACAACTTTCTGGGGGGCTACTGACAAGCTCAGCTCATCTTTGTGCCATGCCGTAGACAGTTGTAGTATTTCCTGTGCTGACTCCCATGACAGCCACTCCATTATCATGACCAGTTCAAGCATCAGCGGGGGAATCTCCAGAACAACGCTGCTCAGGAAAGTCAAACTCCGGGGTCAAGTTCAGTTCTATATTATTCTCAATTTTCAGTTTCTTCCCAGGAATTCAACTTTTGCACTAATAAAGATTCTGACCATTTTTTTGCCTTCTTCATACATCTACTGTACAGAACTTATAGGGAAGAATTAATTAAGACACCGGCGTTTAGCACGCTAGTCTTTATATAAAAAACGCTGGCGTAAGATACACATTTTTTTATTAGGACGCGCATGCCTCATTATGAATTAAGTGCATCTCTGCCCATCTGTGCGCCAGAAAGTCAGCTGTATGGCAGCTAGGGGCTGGCGTAGATTTGTGCTATCATTTCTGCCAGTTTCTGATGTCATTTATAGTAAATTTGTAGGGACCCAGGTGGTCCCCTTCCACTTGACTCCAACCACTGTTGCCGAACCAGTAATAAATTCCCCCCATTGTGTTCTATTGTGCAGACATATGCGTGTCCTTTTAGCATAGATTTTTATTTAGGGTACTGAATACTTTAGGCTGCCAAGTTTTTCAGAATCGCACAACATGTAGAAAAACACTTTATACGGAAGCCAATAGTATACCGGCTAAGTGATATAGATCGATACTGGCTGGTCACCGGCTCATGTAGCTTTGTTTGCACAACCCTATTTTGTATAAAAGATGGCTGGATCATTGTACAGAGCATGCACTTTTACCTTGTGTCCCGTCCCCCCGTCCCCCCATTTGTAGGATTGTAAGCTCTTGTGATCAGGGCCCTCACTCCTTTTAGACTTTAAAGAGGATCTCTCACTAGCAATGTGTAATGGCCACTCTCCTACCTAATCTCATAGGCGCGGTCATGCTGATGGAGTAAGTATAAATAGTTTCCTAAAACGTTTTTATATTTAACGTTAGACGTCTATCTTAGTATGAAATTAGGCTATACTAGCCAAAGGGGCGGTAACTCTGCTCTCTGTGGGCGGTGTCTTTGTTGTCTGTATGACGCTGTCCAATCAGCGTCATACTGCTTCTCCCCTTTCCTGCACAATGTGGTCTGATTTTCTGTACCCTCTAACATAGTATGGGCATATGTTTGCAGAGTACACTTTGATCTGTCTGAAGGCAGAAAAAACCCGAAACCCTTCATCTTCCTTTTTTAGAAAAAAAAAAAACCAAATGTACTGTATATGTCTGATATAGGGCACAAACGTGGTGTGAACATAGCCTTAGATATTGCACATTTTTGGAATAGGTTCACATGTAGGTGAGGGTTTGTGCAGAACATTGCTGGTTAGAGGGGTCTGGCAAGGATATGACAAACCACGGGCAGAAAAACACAGGAGACATGTAATAAAACAAAGATTTATTCTCAAAGTTGTTTTGACAAAACAAAAATAAACAAGGTATATATGGGATAAGAAATCCAAAATTCCCCAGGGAGATAATTAAAATTTTCAAGTGTAGTATCGACTCAAACACAAGCAAAGATTTCATACAATCTTACCCCGAGAGCCTTCTGCTAACACTCATACGGATGACTCCACAGGACATACCCTGAACTCCCAATCCTAATGACTACCTACAATGGGGAGATGTGTACACCCCAGCCAATCACACCTAAATCCCAAAACGTCCGACCTCCATGTTATTGACATTCGGCTGTTGCTATTCTCCTAATAACCAGACACAACACACCACATAGTCCCCCATGGTCCCAGACACCTTCTCCTCCAATTCACTGTACAAAGGAGTCAATCAGAGAGGACAATCACTTCATCCGGGTCACACTGCGTGTAGACATGAGACTAGAAGGAAAAGGAAAAGCAGAAGCACAAAACGAAGATGGGACAAAATATAGGAAAGGGGAGGAGAGAAAAAAAAGGAATATTAGCAAAAATGTATCAGAAACCTAATGGTAATAATCATCATTCACCGGCGCAGAGAGCTTGCTCTGCTGCTCCCCTATTCCTCACCTTCTTGGACGACTTGGTTGGCTTAGTTGGGGTTTCCCGAGGGCTACAAGTCATCATGAGGCCCGGAGTGTTGTCCTCCTCATCATCATCACTATCAGAGGAGGTAGAGAGAGTTGTGTAAGAACTGCTGGGGACAAAAACAAGGTAAATATTCATATATTCGTATCACAACTTGGTGCAAATCAGGGAAAAAAAAAAATAAAAAATCAAATAAAATCCCTTTAAATCCTTAAAGGGGTTGCCGACCCCCCCCCCCCCAAACCACCAAAACTTCCCAAACATACAAAATGCCTAACTAATGTTAAGAGCTCATTATCTAAAGAAAAAGTATATTTTTGTGCCGTCACCTACCCCCGATATCACAGCCAATACGCTCAAATCTCCGATTTGTAGGCAGGATGGGACTGGTGCTGCTTTACTACATATCCCATTATACATTGCTGGCCTCTCGGCAGTCTATTCGTCGCCCCCAACTTGCCCTTGTACGGCCTCTCGAATAGGAGAGCTGGGACTTAGAAGGGGGCTGGTTTAGGAAGAGATGAGTCCCAGTGCTAGCCCCTTTTGATCACATGTTTGGAAACGCGCCCACACCAATGGCAGTAAGAAGCATCAAGAAGTCACGTGGGGCTGTGTCGGCGCGTCATGTAGGTGAAAATGTGAGTCGTTTCGGTTGGCGTTTTAGGAAAAAACGACAATATCAATATATTGGTAAGCTATTTTAAATCTTATTACAGGCTTACTACTAAAGTGTTTCTTCTCCAGATAACCCCTTTAAAGGAGCTGTCTGGTTTTAGCAAATTAATGTGATGTTCTTTTTTTGTATACAGGTTCTACAATTTTCCAATATACTTTCTGTATTAATTTCTCATGATTTAAAGATCTCTGCTTGCTGCTATTCAGTAGGAACATTCATGGTTTTTGTCCACGGTCATGCGATGCACACACAGAGGCACGACTCATTACAGCTGGGGCTTATACAGACGAACCTAAGTATAGGGGTTTTTCTAACGGCCGTCACGGCTGCATGTATTTCAATGCGGCTGTTCACGCGGCCGTTGTTTTAACGGACCGTGGGAAAAAATAGGACACGTCCTACTTTTGTCAGTTTTCGCAGATCCCTCAATAGACTCAAGATCATCATGAAAACAGGTCCCCCACGGTGTTGCGACTCAGACATGAACAACTGCTGGTTTTTAATGCCAGAGTTTACACTTGTTCGTCTGAATAAGACCTTACAGTGTGTGCGCAGCAGAGATCTTTAAAACGTCAGAAATTAAATTGTAAAATTGTACAACCTTTAATTATACAAAAAAATAACAGTTTGCAGGAACCGGACAACCCCTTTAAGGACGTGCACTATTTTGGTATTTTGGCCTTCAGGTCATAGCATTATTTATTTTTTCATTACCGCATTCCGAGAGCCGAACCTTTTGTATTTTTCCGTCTACGCAGCCATATGACGGCTTGTTTTGCGAGACAAGTTTTTATTTAATGGTCAAATAAAGGAGAAAAAAAATCCTGGCCCGCACATCTACTAGTTATACATTGAGCGATCGTGACTAAGCAACATTGATAAATATGAACATTAGGTTCTCAGTACACATTCTGATCCAGCTTTATAAGCCCTCTTGCCACTTTACTTGTGACCTTTTTTAAGTGGGTCCCTACATTATTAGCTGCAGTATCGCATTCCAACCAATTCTGTCTCAACAGCAACCCAATGGCCCAACAGCCCCCGCTGCCAGGATAGGCCACCTTGGCTCTACTTAGCTGCAATAGATTAACATATAACAAGTGGCTGTTCGGTCCAGATTTTTCTCTCTCCTTTATCGGATGTATTTTTTAAAGGTACCATGTAGGTGAACATAAACTGGAACGCATTCGTTAACTAATTATTTTGGGGGTGTGGGGATTCCACCATTGTGTTTTTTGTTTTGTTTTTCACGCTGTGTATCGTACAGTATGTAAACATTTTATCTTTATTCTATTACGTTTACGCCAATACCACATATATATACATAACATTTTAATATTTTACTACTTTGAAACAAGAAACTCAATTCTCATCGAAAAATGCACCACCGCATTGCATGAACCGTAGCTTTTTTTCCCCTTCTATCGACGTACCTGTATGGAGGTCTCGCTTCTTTCCAGGACAAATTATATTTTTCAATTGCACCATTTTGGGGTACAAATAACTCAACTTTCATTAACATTTAAAAGAGGATAAAAAAAAAAATAGCCATTTATTTTATGTTGTATTCTGCGCAATTTAGAAAAAGATTTTTACTGGAAAAACGCCTAATAGGCACAGTCACATGGCAGAGCTGGGGGCCTGTGAAGACAAACCATCGGCACCCGTCAATCGTGATGCGGGGGCACCGACGGAGTGATAGCGCAAACTCTTTCCCCCTCCGTTAAACTCTGTAGGTGCTACCAAATATATGAAACCAGCTATAAAAGCTAATTCCAAGAATTATGTGGAGTACAGAAGATGATTGCGGTGCGCTTCCAGCAGAAAGAACCCCATCATCCTTCTTAAATTGTCTCTGAAATATAATCAATTTGAACGTGGACCATGTCTATTCTGTGTGCGCGCGGAGGGGGGGGGGGGGGAATGGTTATCCTTTTACAGGGAAAAAAGTTGACATTGCCTCATTGATTAATGAATACGGATAATAGCGAATCTATTCACCAGGCAATAGTGAGACAAACCAGTCATTCACTGGGGCATTTCCATCTGCTATTTTTGTAAGATCCATTACCCCCCCCCCCCCCCCCCGCCATCTCCCCTCATTTTGTCTCTAGATTACCTTTAGAGGCATAACGAATGTCCTGACATAATGGGATGAGACGCACTGGGAGACACTTCTGTATAAATGGCGAACAAGTTATCAATGCAGAATGGATGAGTTATCCAAAATCACAATCAGAGTTCATTATTCAATCAGTTATCACTTACGAAATGAAGGCAAACACCTGACAGAAGCCGCGCGGTCACGCTTTCTTCTCGTTGTAGACGCCAATGAATTAACCTAAACTGTCATAGGAACTGTGCTTCATGTTTACTATGCTAAACTCCTGAGTAGGCCACACATGACCCAATCATTTAAACTGATGGAACGATCAGTCCTAAAATTGAATGGCTTTCCCAGAGGAAGATCAGCAATTCTGGCCAACAATGGCAATCTTTATCCCACACCGGGATTTTCCAGGATGTTCGGATCTCTCTACACAAGGAAACTTAGAAAATGTTCAATTCTCCTATAGAACGCCGCCACAGCAGAAATGAAGTTTTACAATGTGCACGGATATTTTGAATTCTCCAAAGAAACGCTCTTTGTCACAATTCTCCACTATGAAATCAGAACTGCCTAATAGGGTGTTTAAAGGGGTTGTCTGGTTCAGAGAACCCATTTTCAAAGGGGTTGTGCGGGACATTTAAAAGGGTGGCTGCCGGCAAGGGATGTGATCAAACAATTTAAATCCCCACCGCTCTAGCTCTGGAGGTCCCTGCAGTCTGTTTACTTTTACATGAAGTGATGACATCCCTATTTATCCATGTGACCGCTGAAACCAATCACTGGCCTCAGCAGGGATGCTGGCAAAAAGAAACAAAAAGGGTCGCCACTTATGCCAGTGATTGGCTGCAGCAGTCACATGGATGAAACGGGACGTCATCACTTCCTCTAAAAGTAATCAAACCGGAGGGCATTATCTAGGTATTACTTATTTTATCACGTCCGCTGCCTGCAGCCTGTCTTTTATATGTCCTAGACAACCGCTTTAATATTTACAGAATCCTCCAGATTTCCTAATAATGTGACCCTACGGTTTGGTATGCAGCAGCCTGAAGAGGTTTGGGCTGAGAATTTGCAACAGTCGTTACAGGTATCAGGTGACAATAGTCACACATCTGTCCTAAGTAGAAAAAAAATGGCCACCATTCCCCAATTATCACTGTCCTTTTCAGCAAAATTCAAGACTCAAATGAGCAAAATGCATGGACTAGTAATTTTCTTCTCTGTCATCTGTGGCCATTTTTCAAGCTTATAAAACAGACATGGATGATACTAGAAGTAACTGAATTTCCTCAGCAGCCCCGCATCTCATTATCTGATGGTTTTTCTTAATTCTATTTATAATATGTAAGCCTACACTTTATTAAATGGTCAGTGTCATTTTTATATAGATTGCCTGAAAAGGCTTTCAAGGTATATGTAACGTTCTGAATCATTCTACATTTGCAAAATCAGCCGTGTAATAATTAACTACACAGTCCGAAGACGCACTTTCACAGCAGGAACACTATAAACTGTAAACAATGAGACATGACATAGATGTCAGATATAAACCCATTATTTCTGACATATATCCCTGGAGGATGCGTGTAATCTAGACTAATGTCTCTTATATGAAATGTATAAATTACCACCTCTCTTGGAATGACTGATGAATCTATAAGTGTCGCGTGCTGCTGAGACACAGAAAACTTTCCATATACACGATCTGTCTGTTACAAGCTGTGGTCACATTTAAGGAGGATCTGTCACTGGTTTATTAATTCCCCATCTCCTAACTAATCTAATAGGCGCTATGATGCTGATAACTACAGTACAATTTGTTTCAAAAGCGTTTATTATTTGCAGTTATGAGCATTTCTCTAATATGCTAATTTGGCTATACTTGCCAAATGGGAGGTGACTCTTTTCACTCTGGGCGGCCTAATGTTTTCTGTATGATGCTGTCCAATCAGCATACGTCTCCCCCTTCCCTGCCCAGCAACACAGCGTGATCATATAGTATACAGCTTCCATTCCTGACTGTGTATTCAACTGGTGATATCTCTGGAAGTTTTACAGCTAGAACTTCAATGTCATATGAAAGGAATAGAAGCTCATATTTTATATGCCACCCGAACCGCTGTTCTAGGTGGTCCACAGCCCGAGATATGGCTGTTTGAAATAATCCCCCTTCCATCTAGTCCCAGTCTCTCACACTGTGTGAAGCAGTTTTTTATGCTGATAGGACGGTGTCAGAGGCTGGGAGGAGGCTCCACCTCCGGAGAATCGCTGCTGTTGACACTCACTTGACTAGTATAGGCTCATTTTCATATTTAGAAAAAATCTCCTAACTTTTAAAATAATAATTGTTTTGGGACACAATTTTCACTACCATAAGGGTTACAGCGCCTATCAGATCAGCCAGGAGATAGGGCGTTACTAAACTAGTGACAGATCCTCTTTAAACGCTCATCTTCCCCATGATTCAGTCTTTATACATCTCTATCCTAACCACAGCTCCCTTTTGCATGATTGGACCCCTTCCCACTTCTCACCAGTTTAGCTTTGCTCTTTTGCATTTTCGATCTATATGGTCTTCAGTGTATTTTTTTCCATTGTGTCTTTTTAGCCCATTATTCTTAGTCCAGTTCTCTGAGGACATGTTTTTCCTTTTCCTGTAAGGCGGGGGACTGTCTTCCTCTGTTTTTCTAGGTTTGCAAAAGTCTCTGCGGGTCGCCTTGACCTTGTTAAGTTTTAGACGTTTATATGAAGAAGTTTTTTGCACTTGCGTGGCCATGTCTACTCCATTACTGCTATCCAAGGGTGACAAGTCACGACCAGTCTTATTATCACAACTATCCAAGTCAGCTGCCTCTGTGTCGACGTTGGTAGCAGCAGCCTCGTGCTCCATCACAGGACTATCTAAAGGTCTCTTCTGATTTCCACAGGCTGCAGTGTCAACTACAGGATCATTGTCATCATTTTCAATGGTATCTGTACAGACTGGCTCCCCTTCCATACTCGCAGCCTCACTGTCTATACTCAGGCTTCTTTTCACGCACGGTTCTTCTGTATTTGAGCAACTTTCTTCCTTGACCATAGCAAATTTTGGCAGCTCATCTCCAGTACCTGAATCACTTTCCTCACTTAAAGGATCTTCTGTAGGTTCTGGGACGTCTTCATCACTCTGCTCAGAGTCCTCCTTGTCTTTTTCCATCAATGACACCCTCATATCAGGCAATACAAATTTTTCCGTGTTCTTATGCTTCTCAGTATCTACAGGCAGTTTACAACTCAAAATCACATTCGCAGTTTCCTTATCTTCCTTCCATTCTTCCTCCACAGAACTTTGTAGCAATTCACTGTGTTCTTGAGTCTCTTCCATTTGATCTCCATTGTTTGTGGTGGTCTCGCAGGCCTCCTGCTCGTCATTGTGCTCATCATCAGACTTGGCTTCAGCAGGGGTGTCATTACTTCCTGTTGGAAGGTCAGGGGAACCAGAGAGTTGTGCTTCCACCTCTGACTCCAGGGTAGTATTTGGAGAGTCCTTATCATGTGATGAAGATGTAGATGCTGGAGACGATTCTTGTTCTGTTGCTTCGTCCTGTTCTTCCATTACATGGTCATTTTCGTCATCACCGTCTTCCTTTTCTTTTTCCCTGTCCTCAGCACCAGCTGCCATATCCATCTTTTGGTCAGCCTCATTTTCTTGGTCAGCAGGAACTTCTTCTAAATAAAAAAAAGAGAGGAATACAAAATATATTACATAACGAATCAAACATTTTTTAAAAAGACTTTCCGATTATAGTATAATAAATTAAAAATCCGGGAACTGTTTTAACGATATGCATTTAGGTTCTTATGACCACATTATTCATATTTGATATGAACAAAGCCTTAAAGGGGATGTCTTACCATGACAACCAGTTTTAAATGTAAGAAGGCCTTTATTTGCTGATCACTGAGGGCTTGGCTGTAGAAAGCCTAAGCGATATGCGGCTATTGCAGTGGCACAGTTGTGGCT
Organism: Rhinoderma darwinii; assembly: GCF_050947455.1. Classification (NCBI taxonomy): domain Eukaryota; kingdom Metazoa; phylum Chordata; class Amphibia; order Anura; family Rhinodermatidae; genus Rhinoderma; species Rhinoderma darwinii. Next base: position 115,318,233 of record NC_134694.1, on the reverse strand, counting down.
GCTCATACGTGAATTAGTATTACATGCCAGTCATTCAGAAGAAAGGCCAATTATTTAATGTATGGACAGATGGGTTGTGCCAGAGCCACTGTTAAAGGTTCTCTGCTATGGCTAATAAAGGGGGGTCCCGAGTGGGAGACTACCCTCTATGACATCCATATGCCCTAATAGGACAAATGAAAAGGGGTTGTTTTCAAGAGACAATCCCTTTCAAAGTCATACTCGGTTGTGTTTATTTATTGTTCCTTACAAACATTAGGCTTTCTTCACAGTTCTGTTCCATCAGGTTTTTGTGGCTCTTGATGGGCAGACCAGCCTGTTGCACTATTTCACCCAGAGCAAAAACTCAACAGATTCATTATAAGTCAATGGGATCCTTTACAAGGCAGAGGCCATGAGGCAGGTGTGAAGAGAGTCTCATGTCGGCTCTGAAATGCCAAGGTTTTGGGTTTTCTTAGTTTGCCTTATTCTAACACTTTGGATTGGACGTGTTTTACATTAATATCCACACATCTCACCTTCCTCATGCTCTCCCTCCTCACTTTCTGGCATTTCTTTACTGTGCTCCAGCTCCTCCTCAATATCAGTTTCAGAATCTTCTGACTCTTCTTCCTCTTCTGATTCCTCAGATGACAACGGTTTATTCCTTTCAGATACCTTTAATTGTGAAAAGGGAGATGTTACTCTGAGAAATGGATGGTTTGCAAAATCATATTCTATAGCCCTAAATTCTTATATTTTTAGCTAAAATGAGGATACGCCAAATGTCTAAACCTAATTAAATCGCTCCAAACGGCAAACTTCCTTTTGAAGGATAGGTTCACTAGATATAACCACCTCTCGTATAGAATCCGTCACCATTGTGCTAACAGATGCATCCCTGAGAGATTAGCTGAGGAATGTGATGCAATTCTCACTGCTTGCACTGCCTACACGCACTGTTAGGTTTCGTTCATATCTGTGTCAGGACTCCGTTCATGGGTTCTGTCGGAGCCCATGAACGGAATCAGTTTGCATCCCCACTGATTTCAATGGTGAAGGATCAGGTGCAAATGGTTTCCGTTTGTCCCCGTTGTGTAAGGGTTCCGAATGAATAGCGCAGTATTGATTCAGTCAAAACGACGGAACCCTTACACAACGGTGACAAACTGAAACCTATAGTTTCCGTTTGTTTCAGTATAGATTCTGTTCATGGGTTCCCCTGATGGAAAGCTTCGACGGAACCCATGAACGGAATCCCGACGCAGATGTCAACGAAGCCTTACTCTACAATGTATAGACAAGTAACCAGCAAGGGGTTGATCCAGACGTGCTCACGAATTCAGAGACCGCTCTGGGTGAAACTAAAAGATATGATGCAACTCAAGATCAGTATAAGATAAAAAATAAGCAAAGTACTTTCAATATTACAAGTAGAATATGACTCAATGTAAGGCTATGTTCACACGGAGTATTTTTGGGGAGGAATATCTGCCTCAAAATTCCGTTTGGAACTTTGAGGCAGATATTCCTCTCCCTGCACGCCGATTTTCGCCCGCGGCCATTGAGCGCCGCGGGCATAAAACAGCGCGAAATACGCTTTCTCTGCCTCCCATTGAAGTCAATGGGAGGTCAGAGGCGGAAGCGCCCGAAGATAGGGCATGTCGCTTCTTTTTCCCGCGAGGCAGTTTTACTGCTCGCGGGAAAAAGACGCCGACGCCTCCCATTGAAATCAATGGGAGGCATTTTCGGGCCGTTTTTGCCGAGTTTTGCGACGCGGTTTCCGCATCAAAAAACTCGGCAAAATACCCCGTGTGAACATAGCCTAAGTGTCTACACTGATCACACACAAATTCCCCATGTTATTTTTATATGCAGTTTATAGTGTAGTTGGACAGTTTTTTTTATGGTTTTGCAGAAGTTAGTAATAGGAGTCAAAATGCCCAGTCATTGGTGCAAACAGTATATATAACTCATTATATCACACCTTTACTTGGCTGCAAAGCAGTCTCTCTAACAGCATTAACTTATATCATCAATCCTGTTCTCTGGACAGGATAATGGCGAGGTAGCATTGTGAAAGTTAGTAGGAAAGTCTTTAATAGAAAATAGAACTTTAATCAGTAGTTGTACTATATCCTACTTTGTAATCGGTCTTATTACAGGAAAGTGGCATCTTCCTCACCTTCCAGCAGCATGTTCAGAAATCTACTCAGTCTCCCAAAAAATGCAGTCTAGTGTGAAACAGTAAATAGAAGACAGGGAGGAGGGGTATGGAGCTGCACTGTGTCTGCTGTCTATGAGCCAGCCATGAAGTGGGTCATAAATGAATCCATCAACTTACACACTAGGGTAAACAATATTAACCCCTTTAATGACTACCCAAAATGCAGCTGCATGAACGATCATTCAGCTACAGGGTTGGATGCTTTTCACATCAGAACAGAGAGAGAAGGGAGATACAAGTTTCCTTCCTCTTTCTTCAATGCTATAACACAGCATTAAATGTGGACAACGTATAAATTCATAGTGCAGTTTCCTCTATTACTCCCAGTGGCTATGCAATTGATCACGTGATCACCGGGCGTCCTTTACTATATAAAGCTGCTGGGTCACTTCTCTGATTGTGATAAACGTCATTATACAGGATTGCTTTGTCCTGTAACTGGGGCCGATGTGTATTGGGTTGTCCTGACCTTCCCCCCGATGCAGATGACAGTGGACAGAAGGACTGGACATGTCGGATTTCAACACGCCCGAGCCCTTCTTCCTGCCGGAGACAAACAATGCAAGGATTCAAATACCAAATAATCAGAAAAAGCTGGAGGTAAAAGACGGAGCCTCCTGTCCATGGAGTTGTTTGGCACACATACCCTTCTCATTTTCTTTCTATAATCCTCCTCTCCGTCATCCTGCAAATCTGCATACTTTCTGATGATGTCGTTAAGGTGAGACACTGCCGTATTACGATTTTCACGCAGACATCGCGCCAAACCTGTGTCCTGCTGAGCAGGATCACTAACTGAAAAACGTTTAAATGTACAAGTTAATGAGACATTCACCATATTCAAACCTGAACAATATGAACCAGATGAAAACGAATATAAAGTTAATTCTGAAATACACAATCCACCCTTAACATACATTTATAAACAATTGAAGACTTAAAGGCTATGTACACCTTTGAGGGTTTTTTGTTTTTTTTAAATAAATAGATCAGTGTGATTAGTGTAACTTCTTAATTCGTTTTTATTAAAAATTTGTTTTACTTTTGGAGATACAGCTGTTCTGTATTCTCTATACAGAACAGCTGTATCGTTGGTTTTTCACTGAAAAAGTTATGAACTTAGATGTGACAGATTACAGGTGGATCCTGCGTGTGACGCCCCGGACCCGCCGACACTGAACGCAGCAGGTTCACAGGACTGACGAATTCAGTGAATATCGAACGATACAGCTGTTCTGAATAGAGAATACAGACAGCTGTATCTCCAAAAGTAAAACAAATTTTTAATAAAAAACTAATGAAAAAGTTACACTGATTAAAAAAAAAAACTAAAAAAAAAAGCCTCAAAAAGGTGCACATAGCCTTTAATGGGGTTGTATCCAAGACAGACATTTATCATCTATCCACAGGTGGTTGAGCATACACATTGCTGCACCAATTAAAGTCTATGGAACGGACGGAGACAGCCAAGTACAGCGCTCTGCTGTTTCCATCAGCCCTATAGACTTTGAATGGAGCAGCTCCTTTGAAGCTCCTTCTCACTGCAGTCATGCAGTGAAGAGGAACAAGGAGCTCTAGAACCCGGTTCTAGTGATTGGTGGAGTCCCAATGGTGGGGACCCCAGCGATCAGACAGATCTATCCTGTGGATAGGGGATATAGGTCTTTCTTGGCACAACCCGCTTTAAGGCCTCTTTCGCACAGCAGTATATTGCATCAGTGTTTGTAAGACAAAACCAGGAGTGGGACCAAAACATAAAGAGGTACAAATCTTCCATTATACTGGGTTTTACAGCAGGTTTCAATCTTCTCTGGCTGCTAAGGTGGACTTATAAAAAACAAAAAAAAGTGTCTTAGAAATTAAATACTTTTAAAGCAAAGTCATCATGTGTAACAGCCACTCAACCGGTCCTAAAACCCTCATAAAGAGCACAAACCCTCCAGACCGTTGTCATTTTCTGTCTAGCAATCGCTGGGGGATTTACAGGGGACAGATCTCTTAGGACAGGTCAGAAAACGTTTAAAAGGTTCCATTTCTGACATTTACGTTTTACATGGGGCACATCAAAATCAATAGGCCACCCCAGTAAAGCATAGACGCACAGTGTCCGCCAGAAAAAAGGACCCACTAAATTAACACTGAACGCTCCCTACCCCTAGTTGATGCCCTTCTAAATGTCAGCTAGAGCATTATCACACCAAGGGTGAGGTGTCCTGCATATTTTTTTTTAAATAACATACAAGTTAACAAATGATGTGAAATATAAAATCAGCTAAGCCAAACAGTCCTTAGAGGAAGCAACCATATATTGCCTGAACACGAAGCTGTAACTTTCCACTCACCACTTTTGTAGGAGTCCGTCAGGTGGCAGCCAAAGTTATAAATCATATCCAAATGTCTCCTGTCCTGGAGCTTGTTACCAAGTTCTCTGAAGGCATCTTGGGCCATGCTTTGCATCTGCTTGCGTGACAGTCCTAAGTCATGCTTATCATTTGCTCGCTCCACCACCCGAAGGACGTCTCCATAATCAGGGAAGAGGTCTCGGGTGCTATTAATAAACTTTTCCAGGCGCCGGTTAACTTCTGGGTAACGGGTACCCCTGTAGAGTATTCTCTGCTCTATAACTCGGCCGGTAAGGCTAGAGCAGTCCTTAATCTCACAAAGTTTCTCAAAGATGCGCAGCAATTTGCGCTTGAGCTTAGACTCCTGGATGTAGCTGGAGTCCTCATCTTCAAGCTCATCCAGGCTCAGCTCTTTCTCTTGCAGCTTCTTGATCTCCACAGAGTAGATCCTTAGGAGATTCTCCAAGTATCGAATCTGACGCTTGGAGCCCGTTTTCTTTACTGGCACTTCCTCTGCTTCCCCATCATTTTCGGTTAGCTTTTCAGCTCTTTCTGCGGCAGGCTGCTGGATAGCTTGTGATTGCAGGATGACCTTACGTTTCTGCGAATTTGCTTTAAGGGCGGTGCACAGTTCATTTATGTAAACAAAGATTTTCGAACGCTTGGTTTGCACCCGAGTGAGACAACGACCCAGGGTGTTTCGAAACTCCACCGAGGAGAGATAGGAGGGATTGGCCTTGCTGTATCTTCCCTGAAGAAACGAGATAACCTCTGGGTGCTCCGAAGTAAATTTTGAGCAGTATTCAATAAACTGAAACAAAAAGATGTATCTCAGTTTAAGACGAATGTAGAAAATGTCATAACAATCAGTTTAAAGGAGGAAGAAATAGGAGAACTAGAGACACTAGAAAACAAGTAGGGAATATAAAGGAAAATAAGGGACAAGACATTAAAGGGATTGTCTGAAATATAACCCCATAAAGCCCATAAATGTCGCAATGTACTCATCTTTACAATCTCTCTTCAGTCTCCCGTGATCGTTTCCATGCGTCCCACCACTCCGGTGTTATAAAGCCAACCATGACCTTATTAATAGCAACAAAACGTCCTGTGCCACCAAATGGTCACAGATATTGTATGACCTGACAACACTATTGCTGTCCGGTTACTATTGTAACAACGGAGCTGCAGGATGCATGAAGAGCAGCAGCAGGGGACGGAAGAATCATTCAGAACTGAATACTGGACCTGCTCTCAGACTCTAAATTGCAACATGGTATTATAAAATCAAAAACGACAGGAGTGAAACAGTAAAAATTAAAAAACAAAACCACGAATAAATATAATATAGGGGTAGAGGACGTATTAGCGAAAAAATAGAACATGTTCTCACCTCTTTAAAGAGCGTCTTATTTTCGGCACTTATCGTGACAGCCTTACGCTGTTGGCTGCTGCTTTTTTCCTCCTTTCCATTTGTTTGCTTAGGTGAATTACAGAGACTTGACTTGGCTTTTGTGGGACTTGGTTGTTCTTGATCATAGTCGTCATCGTCACCTAGCACAATGATTTCATTCACATGTGACATTTTTCTCTTTCAGGAACTCAAGGTTGGGACGGGGTAAACATGGCAGGACTGATCAAGTGAGAACCAACGGCGACCTGTCATAAATATAAAGATATAATAAGCAGGGAAGAGAACTCTTCCTACAGATCATTACAATCGGTGACTATCCACCACATAGTGGAAATACTAAAGATTTGGTGGGACGTCAAGTACATGAAAACTAATTTTTTTGGAGCGCACAGTAAAATCCTTTCCTTATTTAGTTTATTGGGGGACAGACCGTAGGTATTCGCTGTTGCCACTAGGAGGCTTGACACTGAAATAAAAAAAAGTGACTTCTACAGGATATACCTGCCCACAGACACTGAACCTACGCAGTCTGTCCACAAGCAGTAGTAGAAGCAGACACAAGGTAAGATCCCTCAAACTGACAACCATAAATGCAAAAAAACCTTGAAGACAATTGGGTGGGAGCTGCGTCTCCCAATGAACTGGACAAGAATAGGATTTTTACAGTGAGTACTCAAAAAAATCCTGTTTTCTTGTTCGTTACATTGGTGGACACGGACCGTGGGACGTCCTAGAGCAGTCCCCAGGGGCAGGAACAGAACACAGGACATGGTCAGTTTTTTCACAGATGCCTGCAATACCTTGCGACCCAGAGAAGTGTCTGCAGAGGTGAAGATATGCACCTGGTAGAACTTGACAAAGGTGTGCAATGAAGACCACACGGCCGCCTTGCACAATTGAAGGGTAGAGGCCGATGACGCACAGCCCAGGAAGCCCCAAATGCTCTGGTAGAATGAGCCGCGACCCAGAAAGAGGGAACCTGTCCCTGTACGCAATAAGCCTCACGAACAAGCATTCAAATCCATCCATCCTTAGAGGCCACCAAACCCTTGCTGGGACCCTCTGGGAGGATAAAGAGCAAATCCGACCGCTGGAAGGAAGCGGTGATAAAAAGGCGAATCCGCAGAGCACGGACAAACATCCAGGTTGTGGAGGAAACTCTCCCTCCGGTGACTGGAAGGACAAAAAATACAACAAATCAATATCCGCATTCATGTGGAAGGCTGAAACCACTTGAGGCAAAAAAGAAGGCACAGTGCGGAGCACTGCACTATCTTAGCGTAGAGTCAAAAACAGAGTACGACAAGAGACCCTCCGGATGAAGGTCACCGCAACCAGAAAAAACACCTTCCAGGACAGAAAGCAAAGAGGACTTCTCTCAAGGGTTCAAATGGAGTCGACTGTAAGACATCCAAGACCAAATTCAGATCCCACGAGGGGATCGAAGGACGATAAAGGGGGGGCCACAAGACCCACCCCTTGCAAAAAATCCTTAAATGTCAGCTTTAGATGCCAACGGGCCTCCAAATAAGATGGATGGGACAGACACCTGCCCCTTCAGGGAGCTAAGGGCTAAACTGTGATATAAACCCTTTAAAGAGAATAGAATCCTGTACAAGGAAAAAACTAAAGAGGGAAGCTTGCGATCTCTTGCGTGGGAAATGGGGGCTGAAGCCTTAAGCATAGTGAGGATAACATTCTCCGAAAAAACACGAGCCCTCAGAATGGCGGCTTCACCAGCCATACGTTAAACGTGGCGACCTGAAATTCTGGTGGAAGAAAGGTCCCAGGGAGAGAACATCGTGACAGAGAGGTGAGGGCCACAGGACGTTGGGCAACAGGGACACAAGGTCCGCATACCCACAGTGGCGCGGCCAATCCGAGGCTACCAGAATGGCAGGAATCAGTCAGAGGAGCCGCTGCAGGAAAGGCAAGACGTACAGGAGACTGTAGTTCAACCATGACACCACGACAGCGTCCATGGCACAAGCCTCTGGATACCCGAGCTCGAGAGATTAAGGAGGCTCTGTCACCACATTATAAGTGCCCTGTCTCCTACATAAGGAGATCGGCGCTGTAATGTAGGTGACAGTAATGCTTATTATTTAAAAAAAACAATCTGTTTTCACCACTTTATTAGCGATTTTAGATTTATGCTAATGAGTTGCTTAATGCCCAAGTGGGCGTGTTTTTACTTTAGACCAAGTGGGCGTTGTAGAGGAGTGTATGACGCTGACCAATCAGTGACCAATCAGCGTTATGCACTCCTCCATTCATTTAGGCAGCGCACAGGGATCCTTTTAGATCGCTATGTGCTGTCTTATACTAACACATTAACAATACTGAAGTGTTTAGACAGTGAATATACATTCTACGGGATGTCTATTCACAATCTCTGCACTTCGTTACTCTGTCTGTGGTAGTTACAGCAGAGGACGCATAACCTCATTGTAACCTGTCATCTACAGCGTAATCTCGCGAGATTACGCTTCCTCTGCTGTAACTACCAGAGTAACGAAGTGCAGAGGTTGTGAATAGACATGCCGTGGGATGTCTATTCACTGTCTAAGCACTTCAGTATCGTTAATATGTTAGTATAAAACAGCACATAAGGATCTAGCAGGATCCCTATGCGCTGCCTAAATGAATGGAGAGGAGTGCATAACGCTGATTGGTCACTGATTGGTCAGCGTCATACACTCCCATGTACAACGCCCACTTGGTCTAAAGTAAAAACACGCCCACTTGGGCATTAAGCAACTCATTAGCATAAATCTAAAATCGCTAATAAAGTGGTGAAAACAGATCATTTTTTTAAATAAAAAGCATTACTGTCACCTACATTATAGCGCCCATCTTCTTATGTAGGAGACAGGGCACTTATAATGTGGTGATAGAGCCTCTTTAAGCATGGGACCTGTCGATTGAACCTGGAGGCCTTCAAATCCACATCGAGACGACCCCGCCTGAGACAAATTTTGTCAAAGACGTGATGAAGAGACCACTCCCCGGGATCCACCGTTTAGCGAATGAGAAAGTCCACGATCCAATTGTCAACCCCAGGAATGTGAACCTATGTTAGAGCCGAAACATAAGCTACCGTCCAGACCAGGATACTGGAAGCCTCTGCTATCACTGCGGTGCTGTGAGTGGTTATATGGATAAGCCATGGCCGTGGCATTGTCCATCCGAACCCTCACCGGGTGTCCGGACAGAGACTGTTCAGTGCAGGAGACACAGAAAAATGGCTCACAATTTCAGAAGATTGATAGGAAGAGAAGACTCCTGTGCAGACCACAGTCCCTGAGAATTGAGGTTCCGACAGGTGCTCCCCCAGCCCCTGAGGCTGGCATCTGTGAAGAGGATCAGCCAGTTCAGTGGGAGGAACAGGCAACCCCGGGAAACAGCCAGAGAAGTGATCCACCACCGAAGCAAGCGAGTGGCAAACCGAGCGGGAAAGGATGAACTTCAGATCTAGTGATTGCAAGGGTCGATCCCTCTGGGAGTGTATCAACTGCTGTAGAGGGCGCATGTGGAACTGCCCAAATGGAATGGTCTCGATTGAGGCCACCATGGTCCCTAGAACCCGCATGCAGAGGCGGAGTGAAGTTGGCACAGCAGTCTGTAAGGAACTAATCCCTTCCTGAAGAATCGAGAGACATTGCGGAGAAAGGAAAACCTTCCGCAAGCGAGTGTCGAAGGCGACTCCCAAAAAGACAATCTGTCGAGAAGGAGATAGGCAAGAATTGGACCAGTTGATGATCCAACCAAACCGACTCAGTGTCCAGAGTGATCTGTAGAGCCATGAAGTTGTTCTCCTTGGAGGGAGTTGATTAGGATGTTGTCCAGGTACGTGGTGACGAATACCCCCTGGTGCCAAGAGAATACCTTCATAAACACTCTCGGGGCAGATCGGAATGACCACGAATTGGTAATGACGAGACAGGGCCGCAAAGAGCAGGAAGCGTTTGAGGGTAGCACAGATCGGGACGTGTAGATATAAGTCCTTGATGCCCACGTGGAGAAGAGCAGAGGGGAACACTGAAGCCCCACACACAAGAGCGTCATGATTGTCTGCTGGCGATCATGTGCGTAGACTGGCCAAACAGGAGACACACATGATTCCCCATAAGGACATAGGGGGAATAAAGTGTGCTCGAGCGCTATTGGCACATACTATAGAGTAGGTCCTACCCCCCCCCCCTGTGCAGTGAAGCGTCGACGGCATAATAGAACCGGCCATACAGTAAAAATTAGCGCTATCGGCCCAAAAGTGTCAGGGAGCACAGAGAGGGCTAAGGGAAAGACCCAGCGAATAGGCTGGTCCAGCGGACCGCCACAGTGCAGAAACGGTGGCACGGTTTTGGGACTGATCTAGTACACTCACCCAACTCTCCATCTCCCAGATGTACTGATCAGCAGTAAACGCACCCCCTCAGTGTTACCACCTTTACACGCTGGTGGGAGAGATGTTAGAGTTGCTCCTCTGGCTGGTGGGTGACAGAGGAGCTGGCGCTTTAGTCCCACTTGAATTCATAGGCAGGTTGGACAGCAGTGGATTTGCATATGATACAGTCCGCCCGCCAAATGGGAACACAGGGAGACCCTGTGATCCTAGTTCTTCACGATGAAAATAATAAAATAAAATAAAAAGAGAATGGTAGAGACTCCTATGACACTAAGCAAAGACTGAATAGCTAAGTGTCTGTGGGCAGGATATATCCTGTAGGAGGAATCACTTTTTATTCCATAGTGTCAAGTCTCCTAGTGGAGTCTCAGGGTCTGTGTCCCCCAATGTAACGAACAATACATTTTTAGCCCTTTCTCCTCCTCCATCTTAGTTTGTAAAGATCCTTAGCAACAGAGTTTTAGGTGTATGTTCACACGGCTTATTTTCGGGCGTTTTTCGGGCCGTAAACGGACGAAAAATCTGGAGCAGAACGCTTCCAAATATCTGCGCATTGATTGCAATGGGATAAACTGCGTTCTGTTCCAACAGCCTGTTTGTTTTTACGCGGCCGTGTAAAAAAACGTCCGCGAAAAAGAAGTGCAGGACACTTCTTGAGACGTCTTTGGAGCCGTTTTTCATAGACTATTGAAAACAGCTCCAAAAACATCCATAAAAAACGCAAGTGGTTTAAAAAACGTCTGAAATCAGGAGCTGTTTTCCCTTGAAAAGAGCTCTGTATTGTCAGACGTTTTTGGTTAAGCGTGTGAACATAGCCTTAACTTTAAAGGGGTTGTCCAAGATCCAGAAATAGATTTTCCGCTCAGTGTTTCTATACGTTAGGTCCCATTCACATCACGTTTATTTGCGTACGTTTGACATACACGCAGGGAAAAGCGCTCCAGGTATACATAGGCTGTGACGGATGCCTAAAAGCGACAACCATCACCCATGGGCTATAATGTTGTATGTTTCATCAATACGTCATGAACTCTCATGACGCTTTACATGACATATCTGTTAAAGGGGTTATCCACTACTGGACAACTGATGACCTATCCACTGACCTGTGGGGGTCCGACACTCGGACCCCGCACCGTTATGCCACTCCTGCTGCCTCCGAGCACTGGACGTACATGTCGGAAGCAGTTGGCTCCGGCCACTGAATAGGAGCAGAGCTGCAGTTCAGCAGAACGGCCGCTATGCTACGTACAGAGCAAACTGCTTCCGGCTCCGTACATCGCATAATGTGCCATAACATCCGGTGCCGGGAGCAGCTTAAAGAGGCTTTGTCACCAGATTTTGCAACCCCTATCTGCTATTGCAGCAGATAGGCGCTGCATTGTAGATTACAGTAACGTTATTTTTAAAAAACGAGCATTTTTGGCCAAGTTATGACCATTTTTGTATTTATGCAAATGAGGCTTGCAAAAGTACAACTGGGCGTGTATTATGTGCGTACATCGGGGCGTGTTTACTACTTTTACTAGCTGGGCGTTCTGATGAGAAGTATCATCCACTTCTCTTCAGAACGCCCAGCTTCTGCCAGATCACGCTGTGACGTCACTCACAGGTCCTGCATCGTGTCAGACGAGCGAGGACACATCGGCACCAGAGGCTACAGTTGATTCTGCAGCAGCATCAGCGTTTGCAGGTAAGTAGCTACATCGACTTACCTGCAAACGCTGATGCTGCTGCAGAATCAACTTTAGCCTCTGGTGCCGATGTGTCCTCGCTCGTCTGACACGATGCAGGACCTGTGAGTGACGTCACAGCGTGATCTGCCAGAAGCTGGGCGTTCTGAAGAGAAGTGGATGATACTTCTCATCAGAACGCCCAGCTAGTAAAAGTAGTAAACACGCCCCGATGTACGCACATAATACACGCCCAGTTGTACTTTTACTTTTCAACACGCCCAGTTGTACTTTTGCAAGCCTCATTTGCATAAACACAAAAATGGTCATAACTTGGCCAAAAATGCTCGTTTTTTAAAAATAAAAACGTTACTGTAATCTACATTGCAGCGCCGATCTGCTGCAAAAGCAGATAGGGGTTGCAAAATCTGGTGACAGAGCCTCTTTAACAGTGCGGGGTCCGGGCGTCGGACCCGCACCGATGGTATACTAATCAGTTGTTCAATAGTGGACAACTCATTTAAGTAGATACTATTATAGTCTATGAGTGGCGGAGGCCACTGTTAAATATCCATTTAACGCATCTGTCACCCATAGGCTACAATGTCATCCATTTAACAGATATGTCATGAAAAGCTATTGATGTATCCGTTTAACGCTATACAGTGGCATCAGTCACATTATAAGTCAAACTTATAAAAAAAAAATATTTCATTTCTTACTGGATTCTGTGGGATGGAATTGCGTGGTCGTCTATACATGGGAGTCTATTACGCCATTCCATACATTTCGAGCCTACGGACACTTTTTGTATGTATGTCGGGAGCTTTCCAGCCGTATACGCTAAACGTAAACAAAAAAAAACGAGACGTGAACATGGTCTTACAGCAACATCACCGTTTTGTTTCTTTTACGAGTCTCCTGAACAAGCGCAGTAGCTCTGAAAAATAGCCCTCCCGCACATACGCCACGTGATTGATGACTGTGCGCTCATTACGAGAGTATGGCCATGTGACCAATGTACGCAATGTCAGTCACTAATAAGAGTAGACAGCAATATTACGTGACTGAGCTACGAATCCGGGCTCAGAGGCCAAATCAGAATGCATTGAAAAGTACCCCACATTCTAGTAAACAACGGTCTCGGAAAACCCCTTTATCATGTTTTTTCCCACTGTATTGCGGACTACGCTGTTCAGTAATATTGTCCAACAATAAAATGTATACAGTTACATACGTGCAGGTTCTACGTTCATCGTTTACACGGAGCCTAGTGTAAAGACAAGATGTGAACAAAGGGCTCATTCACACGAACGTAGCCCACCTCGGATGTGAAAAACTGCCGTTCTCCACATCCGAGGTGGACCCGTGCGGAACGCGTTGTCACGGATCCCCCACAGACTACAGTGCACGGAGGGATGCGTGATACGCAGTAAAATAGGACGTCCTATTTCTCAACGGAGCGTTCACTCAGTTGAGACAACGGTCGTGTGAACGGCATCATTGAAAAGCATGAGTCCGTACAACGGCTGTTTTAACGGCCGTCACACGGACGTGATTAACGCTCGTGTGAATGAGGCCTAAGAACGTGAGCCCTAAGAGAAGGAGCTGTTCACACCTGCGAAGCCTCGGTCACAGATCCGGCCAAAAATACCGTACACAATAGCAGATCAGCCTATTTAAGGAGTCACGTTTGCCATCTTTTGCAACTATTTAGCAGCTGAAAATTTGCCACAAAATCTGCGTGTTATACGAGAAAAAAATGTATGTGGATTTCACTCGTTACACGGCAAAGGATGAAATCCACAGCAGTCCAAAGTAAATGCGCATAAATTCAAACTTAAAACATGTCGATCTTTTCAGCGGATTCACTGCGATCAAACCCGTGGCATAAAAATAGGCTACGCTTTCCCATCGTGTTTTCCATACAGAAATCTATACAAAACTGGGTGACAACCTCTATGCCAGCAGGGATGGAGGCCATATTGGTTGTCATTTTTGGAAAAATGAGAAACAAGAAAAATGGAACGAAAAGGCGAGATTTTTTTTTGTTATTAAGTAACGGGACGACTTATAAATATTTCGGGAGAGAAATCTCGTCAGTGCAGTAGAAAACCTCCCCCATTAGAAGTAAAAGCCACTGGAAACGCTCACAACACAGCAGCGCCCCCAGTGGACGGGCAGCAGGCTTCAACCGCTCATAATAAGACACCGAGTATATGGATTATGTGGCGAATTATGACAGAGGCTTCAGCACAGCAAACTGCCGTTTAACGAGAGCAGGCAGGACTCCGCTACACCCCGGGCTCCTCACGCACTGCCTCATGAATATGTAGATAACGCGTCCATGACGGCTGCGGCGACGAAACACACAAACCCCGGCCAATATAACAAAGAAATATCTCCGCTCAACATATTACCGCTCGGCGCTTTCTTTCACCACTTCCGGCCTCCTGTAATGTCAGTGACGACATGAGCTTCGTTTCCGTTTCCGGTAAGAGACAGAGACGCCATGACGCGCAACTCAGCAGGGGGCGGAGCCGATGTATCTTGAATCTATAAAAGCGCGCGGGAGGGCGTAGCTGTTGCTAGATTGACATGTAAATATCACGCCCACCGTGGGCGTGGTTTAAGTGATAATTGTGGTTCTGACTGAGGTCTTATTCACACCTTGCAGAATCGTAACACATACGGGAGTTGTCCGTTTTGGGTACTGTATCTGAAACAGAAAACAGTACACCTAGGGGACAATACAGTGGGAGATATGATGATGAAGTTGGTTTCTTATTAGCATTTTCAGTTTGTTTTTTTTACAAACATATTAACCCCTTCCCGTCGCAGCCACTTTTGGACTAAATGACAGAGCCCCATTTTTAAAATCTGACATGTGTTACGTTATGTGGTAATAACTTTGGAATGCTTTCACCTAGCCATGCGATTCTGAGACTGTTTTCTCGTGACACATTGTACTTTACGTTAGTGGTAAAATTTGGTCGATAAATACATTGCTTATTTGTGAAAAACGCCACAATTTTGAGAAAAATTGCAAAAATTATAATTTTTCTAAATTGTAATGTATCTGCTTATAATACAGATCGTAATACCACACAAAATAGTTACTAGTTTACATCTCCCATATGTCTACTTTATGTTGGCATCGTTTTTTGAACATCTTTTTATTTTTCTAGGACGTTACAAGCCTTATGAATTTAGCAGCAATTTCTCACAGTTTCAAGAAAATTTCCAGGGTCCAGTTCAGTTCTGAAGTAGCTTTGGGGGGCCTATATTTTGGGAAACCCCCATAAGTCACCCCATTTTAAGAACTGACTGCACCCCTCAAAGTATTCAAAACAGCACTTAGAAAGTTTCTTAACCCTTTAGGGTATGTTCACACGCAAAACTAAACCCGGCTGTAACACACGGAGCTGTTTTCAAGGGGAAACAGCCTCTGATTTTCAACTGTTTTTTTAAACAGGCGTTTTTTGCGGCCATTTTTTTTTGCTGTTTTTCTATTGACACAATGAAAAACGGCTCAGGAAGTGACATGCGCTTCTTTTTACGGGGCTTTTTTTTACGCACTGTCTTTTCAAACGACCACATAGAAAAACGCTGGTTGCAACGAAACGCCGTTTTTCCCATTGAAATCAATGGGCAGATGTTTGGAGGTGTTCAGCTTCCGTTTTTTTCAGCCGCTTTCCGGGGCGTTTATAGCCCGAAAAACGGTTGAAAATAAGCCGTGTCAACATACGCTCAGGCGTTTCACAGGAATAGAAGCAAAGTAGAGGTGAAATGTTTCTTTTTCTTTCTTTTCTTGCAGAAATTCTATTTTAATAAAAAAAAAATCTGAAACACAGAAAGTTTTACCAGAGAGACGCAACTCAATATTTATTGCCCGGATTCTGCAGTTTTTAGAAATATCCCATATGTGGCCTTAGTGAGGTAATGGACTGAAACACCGGCCTCAAAAGCAACGGAGAACCTAGAGGATTTTAGGGCCTCCTTTTTATTCGATTATATTTTAGGCACCATGTCAGGGTGGAAGAGGTCTTGTGCCAAAACAAAGGAAACACCTAAAAAAAAAGACCCCATTTTAGAAACTACACCCCACAAGGAATTCATCTAGGGGTGTAGTGAGCATTTTGACCCCAGAGGTGTCTTATAGATTTTATTAGAAATGAGCAGTGAACATTTTTCATTTTCTCAACAAATAAAGGAGAAAAAGAACTCCTACATTTGTAAAGCAACTTCTCTGGAGTAGGGAAATACCCCACACGTGGTCATAAACTGCTGTCTGGGCACACGGCAGGACTCAGAAGGGAAGGAGCGCCATATGGCATTTGGAGAGCAGATTTTTCTGGATTGATTCCTGGGCGCCATGTTGCATTTACAGAGCCCTTGAAGTACCAGTACAGTAAAAATCCCTGAAAAGTGACTCGATTTGGTAAGCTACACCCCTTGAGGAATTAATCTAGGGCAGGGGCGTAACTAGGAAAGACTGGGCCCCATAGCAAACTTTTGACTGGGGCCCCCCCCTCCCCTGGGTGTCACACAACCCCCCCCTTTTAGATAGTGCCTTTTTTACAGCCCCCCCCCCTGTAGAGAACGCCATACAGCCCCCTGTAGATAACGCCATACAGCCCCCCTGTAGATAACGCCATACAGCCCCCTGTAGATAACGCCATACAGCCCCCCTGTAGATAACGCCATACAGACCCCCCCTGTAGATAACGCCATACAGCCCCTGTAGATAACGCCATACAGCCCCCCTGTAGATAACGCCATACAGCCCCCTGTAGATAACGCCATACAGACCCCCCTGTAGATAACGCCATACAGCCCCCCCTGTAGATAACGGCATACAGCCCCCTGTAGATAACGCCATACAGCCCCCCTGTAGATAACGCCATACAGCCCCCCTGTAGATAACGCCATACAGCCCCCCTGTAGAGAACGCCATACAGCCCCCCTGTAGATAACGCCATACAGCCCCCTGCAGAGAACGCCATACAGCCCCCCCTGTAGAGAACGCCATACAGCCCCCCCTGTAGAGAACGCCATACAGCCCCCCCTGTAGAGAACGCCATACAGCCCCCCCCTGTAGAGAACGCCATACAGCCCCCCCCCTGTAGAGAACGCCATACAGCCCCCCCCTGTAGGGAACGCCATACAGCTCCCCCCCCTGTAGGGAACGCCATACAGCTCCCCCCCCTGCAGGGAACGCCATACAGCCACCCCCCCTGTAGGGAACGCCATACAGCCACCCCCCTGTAGGGAACACCATACAGCGTTCCCCCCCCCCCTGTAGGGAACGCCATACAGCGTCCCCCCTCCCAAAAAAATGCGACCTACAGTGTGTCCTACAAAATACATGTATCCCCTCTCCACAGGATCTCCACAGGATAGGGGATACATGAGTGATCGCTGGCAGCGATAGGGAGAACGGGGGACTGAAAGTCCCCTGAAGTTCTCCATGACTAACCTCTGACTTCCGGCGTCTGCGCAGCTCAATAAAAATGAAAGGAGCGTTGGTCACACATGCGCACAAGCACGACCGGCGCTCCATTCATTTCTACGGAGCTGCCGACACAGACCCCGGAAGTCCGAGGTTTGTGATGGAGAACTTCAGGGGACTTTCAGTCCCCCGTTCTCCCTATCAATGCCAGCGATTACACATGTATCCCCTATCCTGTGGAGAACTTTTTTATTTGTTGGGCTAACGACGTGATTTTTGCGACGTTTTTTCCGTAGACCATGCAGGTTTCATTTTTTATCGTTTTTATACACACCTTTTTTGCTATTTTAGAATTTTTATTCATAAAGTTTGAAAATAATAGTAAAAAAATAAGCTTTTTTACATTTCAGCTATTTTTTTTGTTGGTAATAACATAGTTTTACCCTAAAATAGACCTTTTATTTGTGATCGTCATTGTCTACCGTAAATTTTTATATATTACATGTCTATATTAGGGTAATTGGGTCAGCGCTAGCGTTACAACAATGATTGGCGGGGGGGAACTGTTTTTTTGGGGTGGCTATTTTATGTGTATTTATTATTTACATTTTTTTTGCACTTTACTTTATTATTTTTTTATTACTATGGTCTGTCCCCCAAAGGTCAAAGAAGACCTTTGGGGAACTTTATATATATTTTTTCTTTCTTTTACACCATGTTTTTCCACTGTAACTGGAGCTGCACAGCAGCCCCAGTTACGGGGGAAATCAGCCCTCTCATAGTGACGATTGTCACTAATAGGGCTGTGCTGGGTCTAGTAAGACCCAGCAACAGTCTGCCACTAACGGCACCCGGCGATCATGTGACCAGTCACATGATCACCGGGAGGAATAGAGACAGCGGCGCTGCTGCTGTCTCTATTCCTGTACACAGCGCGCATTCAGCGCTGTGTAAAAGAGATCAGAGAAGACAGAAGCAGCGAAAGCTGCTCCTATCTTCTCCTCAGGGTCCCCGGCAGTCACTGACAGCCGGAGACCCGACATTCAGCTGCCCGATCGCGCGGGCAGCAAGTTAAAACCCGAGCCGTAAAAAGTCTATGGCTCGGGTTTTAAGGACCCTGACCACTGGCCGTAAAAATACAGTCAGCGATCAGGAACCAGTTAATGGCAGAGCGGGGAGATACCTCCCTCCTCTGCCGTACTGTTCAGTGGCGTCCCGCTGTAGCAGCCATAGCGGCTGCTAGCGGAGCCTCCGGCCATGGTGGGGGCCCGTGCCGGCGGGCGACTCGAGCCCCCTCATGCCGCGGGCCCCGTAGCAGCCGCTACTGCTGCTACGGCGGTAGTTACGCCACTGATCTAGGGGTGTAGTGAGCATTTTGACCCCACAGGTTTTTGCTGAATTTATTAGAATTGGGATGTGAAATAAAATAATAAATTTTTTTCCAATAATTTTGCATTTTCATAAGGACTATAGGAGAAAAGCACCTCATCGTTTGTAAAGCATTTTCTCCCGAGTACAGCAATATCCCATATGCGATGGCACTACTGCTGTTTGGACACACGGCAGGACTCAGAGGGGAAGGAGCGCTGTTTGGCTTTTTGAGCACATATTTTGCTGAATTTGGTTCTGGGTGCCATGTCGCATATGCAAAGCTTCCTGAGGTACAAGTACAGTAGAAATACCCCAGATGTGACCCCATTTTCGATAATTTACCCCTCAAGGATTTCAATTGGGGTTGAAGTGAATATTTTCACCCCACAGGTCTTTTATTAGATTTGGGCCATGAAAATTTAAATCTACATTTTTTCCAATAATATGTCGTTTTAGCTCAACATTTTTCATTTTTTACAAGGACTACAGGAGTAAAGACACGCCAAAATTTGTCACGCAATTTCTCCCGAGTAAGACATTACCCCATATGTGGTCATAAACTGCTATTTGGACACATTGCAGGGCTCCACAGGGAAGGAGCGCCATTTGGTTTTTGGAGTGGAGATTTTACAAGATTAGTTTTCTGACACCTTGTTGCATTGAGCGAAGGTACCAGTAAAGTGTAATGAGCATTTTGACCCCACAAGTGTTTTGCAGAAATTAGTGCACAGTGGATGTTGCAGATTGAAAATTGCAATTTTTCCACAGATATGCCATTTTAGTGCCCAATGTGTTGTGCCCAGCTTGTACCACTGGAGACACACACACCATAAATTGTTATGTGGGTTCTCCAGAGTACAGTAATACCCCATATGTGGTCATAAACTGCTGTTTGGGCACATTGCCAGGCTCAGAAGAACCGCCATTTTGCTTTTGGAGCGTACATTTTGCTTGGTAGCAGTTTTGTTTGGGGTTTTACTGGTATTTCAGCTTATAATGTGGGACATATATAATCTGGGCCGAGTATATCAAGGTATATGTAATCTGTGCGGAGTACATCAGGGTATACACCGTGTTCCAAATTATTATGCACATTGGATTTAAGTGTCATAAACATTTAATTATTAGTTTTTCAATTAAACTCATGGATGGTATTGTGTCTAAGGGCTCTTTGGATCATTGTAATCAATCTCAGACACCTGTGATAATTAGTTTGCCAGGTGTGCCCAATCAAAGGAAAACTACTTAAGAAGGACGTTCCACATTATTAAGCAGGCCACAGGTTTCAAGCAATATGGGAAAGATAAAGGATCTTTCTGCTGCCGAAAAGCATAAAATAGTGCAATACCCTGGAAAAGGTATGAAAACATTGGATATTTCAAGAAAACTTAAGCGTGATCATCGTACTGTGAAAAGATTTGTGGCTGATTCAGAGCACAAATGGGTTCGTTCAGATAA
The DNA here is from genome assembly GCF_050947455.1 of Rhinoderma darwinii. Classification (NCBI taxonomy): domain Eukaryota; kingdom Metazoa; phylum Chordata; class Amphibia; order Anura; family Rhinodermatidae; genus Rhinoderma; species Rhinoderma darwinii. Next base: position 115,297,909 of record NC_134694.1, on the reverse strand, counting down.
AGGCATAATGAGGAAGGTTTCTGCCAGACAATCTAAAAGGATTAGGAGAGCAGCTGCTAAAATGCCATTGCAAAGCAGCAAACAGGTATTTGAAGCCGCTGGTGCCTCTGGAGTCCCGCGAACCTCAAGGTGTAGGATCCTCCAGAGGTTTGCAAGTTTGCATAAAGCTATTATTCGGCCACCCCTTACCAATGCTCACACCGTGTTGTTTACTGATGAGTGACGTGCAACCCTGGATGGTCCAGATGGATGGAGTAGTGGATGGTTCGTGAATGGCCACCATGTCCCAACAAGGCTGCGACGTCAGCAAGGAGGTGGCGGAGTCATGTTTTGGGCTGGAATCATGGGAAGAGAGCTGGTAGGCCCCTTTAGGGCCCGACTGTGTGAAAATGACCACTGCAAAGTACGTAGAGTTTATGACTGACCCTTCCGTGGTACAAAAAAGAAGAATCGTGCCTTCCGTAGCAAAATTATCTTCATGCATGACAATGCACCATCTCATGCTGCAAAGAATACCTTTGTGTCATTGGCTGCTATGGGCAAAAAGGAGAGAAACTCATGGTGTGGCCCCCATGTTCCCCTGACCTCAACCCTATTGAGAACCTTTGGAGCATCCTCAAGCAAAATATCTATGAGGGTGGGAGGCAGTTCACATCAAAACAGAAGTTCTGGGAGGTTATTCTGACATCCTGCAAAGATATTCAAGCAGAAACTGTCCAAATACTCACAAATTCAATGGATGCAAGAATTGTGAAGGTGATATCAGAGAAGGGGTCCGATGTTAACATGTAACTTGGACTGCTAAGTTTTTTTTTATTGAAAGAGCTTTTGACTTCTGTAAATATGACCTCCTGATGCTGCAAATTCAACAAATGACCATTTTACTTCTCTTTACAACCTTTAAAATGTTTTGATCTCTGTTGTGCAGAAAAATGTGAAGCATTTTGAGTTTTTTACTTCTAAAAAAAATCTGTTATCATTAGGAGATGTGTTCAATAAAATTTGCATTAGTGGAGTACATCAGGGTATATGTAAGCTGGGCGGAGTACATCAGGGCATAATAGGATAATGTAATAATGGGGTGAATAAATAATAAAATTAATAATCCATGGATTGGTGGGGTACGCTAGGAATTAATCCTTTATGCACAGGCCGTTGGTGTTTGGTGTTATACAAAATATCTGCGCTCCAGTATTGCCTAATCTTTGACTTCTTCACTAGCCCTATAAGCAGCACAAGGCCCCTAAAGTGTCCTCATCGCTGCTGCATCTACGGGGTCCACCTGAGGGGTCCACCTGATGATGTGGGGTTTTTAGTGAAAAACTACTGGACCTCAAAAATTAGTCTGTGCCGTCATTTACCATCATTGAGTTCTGAAAGTCATAACGTGTTATTTTTCCCTTGACAGAGCTGTGTGAGGGCGCGTTTTTTTGTGGAATGAGCTGTACGTTTTATTGGTTTCATTTTGGAGTACAAGTTATTTTTTTTAAAAACAATTTTTTGGGATACAAGAAAACGAAAAATTAGCTACTCTAGCACTGTTTTGTTTCTTCTTTTTTGACAGTGTTCACAGTGCAGTATAAACAAAGTGTCAACTTCATTCTGCGGGTCCATATGATTACAGCGATACCAAATTTATTTTGTTTCTTTTTTACATTTTACTACTTTCATACAAAAAAAAATAATTATGTTATAGTTTTCTGACAGCCATAACTTTTAGATTTTTCAGTTCATATCGACATGGGAGGGCTTTTATTTTGCGTAACACACTGTCGTTTTTCTGGGTACCATTTTGGGGTACTTGCGACTTTTTTGATCACTTTTTATTACATTTTTTTTTAGACAAAGTGAACAAAAAAATAAATACTGACATTGTTGTTTATTATTTTTTTTTACAGTGTTCACTATGCGGTAAAAATAACATATTTTTATAGTTCAGGCCGTTCCGAACGAGGCGACACATATTATGTATAGTTTTAAAAAAAAAACAATTATGACGGACTTGATCAGGGAAACAGTGCGATGATTGTTTTTATCACTTAACCCCTTAATGACCAGCCTATTTTGGACCTTAATGACCAGGCCATTTTTTACGTTTTTCCATCGTCGCATTCCAAGAGCTATAACGTTTTTATTTTTGCGTCGACATAGCTGTATAAGGTCTTGTTTTTTGCGGGACAAGTTGTACTTTTCAATAGCACCATTTTGGGGGACATATTATTTATTGATTAACTTTTATTTGGGGGGAAATAGAAAAAAACCTGAAATTTCGCCACTCTTTTTTGCGTCTTAAATCTACGCCGTTTACCTTGTGATATAAATAACACAATAAGTTTATTCAGCGGGTTGTTACGATTGCAACGATACCAAATTTGTATCGTTTTTGTATGTTTTACTACTTTTACACAGTAAAAACGCTTTTTTTTCAAAATTATTTGTTTTTGTGTCTCCATATTTGAAGAGCCGTAACGTTTTCATTTTTTCGCCGATGCGGTTGTATGAGGGCTTTTTTTTTGCGGGAAGACTTGTAGTTTTTATTGGTACCATTTTGGAGTAGATGCGACTTTTTGATCACTTTTTATCACATTTTTTTAAAGTCAGTATTCACAGAAAACAGCAATTTTTCCATAGTTTTTTATTACATTTTTTACGGCGTTCACCGTGCGGGTTAAATAATGTAATAGATTTAGAGTCGGGGTCGTTACGGACGCGGCGATACCAAATATGTGTAACTTTTTAACTTTATTTTGTTTTTTTAATAGTAAAGCATTTTGTGAGGGGAAAAGCTGGGTTTTTAATTTTTTTTCCCATTTTTTTTTAAATTAACTTTATTAAACTTTTTTTTCACTTTTTTACTAATCCCATTAGGGGACTATAATATGTGATTCTGCGATCGCATTTATAATACACTGCAATACTTTTGTATTGCAGTGTATTACTGCCTATCCGTTTAACACGGACAGGCATCTGCTAGGTCATGCCTGCGGCATGATCTAGCAGGCATTCACTCCAGGCAGACCTGGAGGCCTTTATTAGGCCCCCGGCTGCCATTGGAGACACAGACACTCGGCGATCGTATCGCCGGGTGTCGGTGGGAGAGAGAGGGAGCTCCCTCCCTCTCTCCAAAACCACTCAGATGCGGTGCTCGCTATTGCGCACCGCATCTGAGGGGTTAAACGGGTGCCTCTAGCAGCTGAGAGCAGGGAGATTTGACAGCTCCCTGCTCTGTAAACTTATTCCGATGCCGCGACGTAAAAAGTCTATGGCATCGGAATAAGGCCCGTTAGTGACCGACGTAGAAACACGATGGGCCGGTCACTAACGGGTTAAAACTTTTTATTTATTTATTTTTCTTAAAAAATGTGTTCTTTTTTTTTATACTTACCTGGGGACTTGGAGATCTGATCTTCTGATCCCCGATAAAATACACTACACTACTTATGTATGTACGCATATAGTGCAGTGTATTGTAACTGTCATTCTTCAACTGACAGTTAGCTTATTAGGTCCTGCATTGAGCAGGAACTAATAGGCGTCCATACCCGGCAGACCAGGAAGCCGCTGCTAGGTTTCCTGGTTGCCATCAGCACCCACGATCCCTCGTGGGGCGGGGGGTACAGAGGGAGCTCCTTCCCTCTGTCAACCACTTAAATGCGGCAGTCGCTATTGACTGACGCATTTAAGGGGTTAAACGGCGGCGATCAGCGGTAACTGCGATCGCCGCCATTGCAGTGGGATGTCAGCTGTATATTACAGCTGACACTCGCTGAAGATGAAGCGAGCACAGCTCCTGTGCCCGCTCCATATTCAGGACCTGCCTAGTACGTCGGATTGCACTAAGTTACTTGCAATACCGACGTACCAGACTCGTCATTTTGCGGGAAAGGGGTTAAAGTGAAAACTTATATTAATAATAAAATATGTTGCACAGAGCTGCCAGAGGTGAAAACACTTTAAAACAACCTAAAAACAGAAAGAGCTGACACAAAAATGGGCATCAAAGTGGGCACTACAAAATGTGATTTAAAGGGTTCAATTACTTTGGGCCACTGATCTCACACTGCCAACATACAGAGGGGAATGCCCGCATCGAAATCAGTAGAGTTCAGCCTGGCCTGAACAGGTTCTGGGCAAGAAAGCTGGCATTAAAGCTGGTAGACGGACACTTTTTCCAGATTTGAATAAGTAACTGGTGTTTTTGAAGGGTTAAATGACTTTAGGCCACTTATCTCACACTGCCAACATACAGAGAGGAATGTCCCACATCAAAATCAGTCAAGATTAGCCTGGCCCGAACAGGTTCTGGGCATGAAAGCTGGCATCAAAGTGGGCAAATTGTCAAGTTTTTACAGATTTGAATAAGTAACTGGTGGCCTAAAGTAATTTAACCCAACAAAAACATCAGTTACTTCTGTAAAAATTTACAATTTGCCCACTTTGATGCCAGCTTACTAGTAAAACAGATGAGTCGTAAATCAGAACTGTGATCGGAAACGTCGTGTCCTCCTTCATCCTCTTAAATGTGGGCCCGATTTAAAGGAAGACCATGCCTGCAATAGGAGCATAATTAGAGCGGAGTGATCTCCATCTTCCACCATCAATGTTTACATTCTCTGTAGAAGATCCATCTCCACAACCCATTCTTTGATTGTGGGGGGCTCAGTGGACTTCCAATGCCTGGGGATGAGAGTTGCCGTCAGAAGTGTCGGAGTAATCCCGTTTTTATCCCCAGTAAGGGACCAGGAATCAGGGATAAGAGTGCAGTCTGTGGAATGGGCACCATGGGAGATCTCTCAACCAAGGCATAAATATCAAATACAGCTTTCCGGAAAGTCTGAAGGACCTTGCATGACCACTGGATATGTAGAATCGTTCCGGTCTCCATGCCACAACGCCAGCAAATATCAGACACATCAAGATACATTTTGTGTAGGATCAGAGGGCATCGATACTACCTAGTCAGAATCTTGAAACTCTTTTCCTGAGCATGACATGCCATAGGCATTTTATGTGTCAACAAAAAAATACGATCCCAGTCAGCAGTCGTCAAACTAACCCCTAGTTCACGTTCCCAGGCACTAATATATGCAGGAGTTTGATCCGCCGAGGCCTCCAATAGGAGGGAGTATATTGTAGATATGACGCGACCTGGAGCCGTCGATTGTAGCAATATGGATTCAAAGGTGGTATTTGTGGACAGTTGAAGCCCCCCTGGTAGGGCAGATTGGAGGAATGCTGATAACTGAGCATATTCAAACCATGAAAGAGTCCTCCCAGGGCAGATCCCCCGCATCTCAGAAAAGAAGGGTAGACGTCCATCATCCGATAAGACCTGGCCTAATCGACTGTCGTCAGAGGAGGACCATACCAAGAAATTAGTTTTGTGTACAGCTGGTGGAAATTCCGGGTTGTCGAAGAGTGGGCTAAAAAGCCCAGGTCTATGCGATAGGCCCTTTCAAGCTAAAAGTCTATCCCAAAGAATGAGGACATGTTAGGTAAGAATCCAAGGTAAGGACCTAAGAGAAATTGCGGTAATGGTCCGTTCAATCGAGACCAATTTGTTGGAGCTATTGTGAAACCAATCTACAATTCGCATAAGAATAGTGGCCTGATGGTATAAAAGGAGATCAGGAAATCCCGCTCCCCCCTTCAACTTTGGACGAGACAAAACTTTCTTGTTGACGCGTGGCCTCATATTGCCCCAAAAGTTTTTACTTAAGGCCCCTTGAACACTCTTAAAGGAACAGTGTCATCACAATTTTTTTTTTAATATGTTAAAGATGTTAGTGCTTTATTAAAAACGTTTTTATTTATTTGTGTGTTTGTGTTTTACTTTTTCTTATTTTTACACTTTTTCTTCCCTATGGGGGCTGCCATTTTTTTTTCCATTTCTGTATGTGTCGATTAACGACACATACAGACATGGAATACGGCAGCTCCAGTCCCATAGGGACTGCGAACGGGGCCCGTTCCATCCACTAACATGTACGCCGTCTGTGTGGGAACTGCGCATGCGCCGCTACCACACAGTCCAATTTGAAATGCGCGCCGTCCGGCGCCATTTTCCTATGGACCGGAAGTCGCGGCCGGACAGTAAGATTACTACTTCCGGTCGCGGCTTCCGGACTTGTGCACTTGGACCAGCGGCAGCAGACGGAGCGGACAGGCCGGAGGGAGCCGCGGCGGCAGGAGCAGGTAAGAGATTTCTATGTATGTTCGTGTTTGTGTACGTTTACTACTGTATGTAAACCTACTACACTGTGTGTTAGCTCAAAAAATGGCGACACACAGTGTAGGGGGTTAGACCGTTCAAACCCCTCGTTTATCCCGGCACTAGCCAGGATAAAGGAGGGGGGGGGATGCTGAGAGCTCACTAGAGCGAGGGCTTTTTACCCAATTTTGCAGCATAAAGCAATGTGGTTGCTTTACCACATGCAATGCTGCAATTTTGGGAATAGCTCCATCTAGTGACCAGCAATGGGAAATATTATAAATTAGAATTAATTTATAATATTTCCTGACTCGTGAAAAAAAATAAAAAAATTTGAACAATGTTTAATCACCTACACACTAAATGTTTAATTAAAAAAAAAACAACATGTTTTTCTGGCAACACATTCCCTTTAAAGAATGTCCCTGGAATAAGTACAGGAACCGCCTGGTACAGGAATAAGAAGCGTGGTACTATATCCATTTTGATGACATTCATGCGACCGAACCAGGAAAGATGGCTGCGGTCATAGGAGTGTAGGTTCTTAAGGGTACGTTGAAGTAGTGGGGGGAAATTTAGGGAATATAAATCCGCCAAGTCTCCCGGGATCTGGGCCCCTAAATATTTGATAGATCGTGATTGCCATTTAAATGAAAAGGAAGATTTTAGGCTGTCTAGTAGCGCCATAGGTAAAGAGATGTTTAGGGCTTCTGTTTTTCAATAATTTACTTTAAAATTGCTCACTTGACCAAACGTCTCGAACTCCCGTATGAGAACCGAAAAGGAAATAGAAGGGTTTGTAACAAAGAGTAAGAGGTCATCAGCGTATAGAGCCAGTTTATGATGTGTCTGTCCCATTCTAGTCCCAGAAACATCTGAAGAATTACGTATAGCTGTTGCTAGATGTTCCATCGTAATAACATAAAGCAGCGGAGATGGGGGACAACCCTGTCTGGTACCGTTTGCTATTGATAAGGAGGGAGAGAGCACACCATTAACCCTTACCCTAGCCGTAGGCTTCTGATATAGAGAAAGTATTTGTTCTAACATTTTGGGGCCAATCCCTAACTGACAAAGGGCAGACCGCAAGAACTCCCAGTGAACACGATCAAAAGCCTTCTCTGCGTCTACTGATACCAAACACGTGGAGATCGACATTTTCCTGACATAAGATAATAATAAGATGGTCTTATTAGTGTTGTCTCGGGCCTCTCTACGTAGAACAAATCCTGCCTGATCAGAGTGTATAACCCGCGTAAACGAGAGGAGCTAACCTATTAGCTATAGCTTTTGAATAACATTTAACATCCACATTTATCAATGAAATTGAAGTTCGAATAGAATGATATTTCCCCGGCTTTGGAATAACAATGATAGTTGCCATCAAGAGTTTGTGGAATGAACGGGGTCAAGGAAGATACGGAGTTAAAAACCCTGGTCATAAATGAGGTCTTGAAGGGTCAAGTTGGAGACTTTGAAGAGGGCGTCCAGATATCTGACATTTTTGTCCCAGGCTCTGAGGATGTCGAGCTCTAATGATCTCATGTGGGCTTTGGCCCAGGGGACCGCATCTATGGATGAGGTCATTAGACCTAGGATTTTCATAGCTCCTCGAACCAATATATTCTGATAGCAAATAAGGCGTTCTATTGAACCCCGGATTGCAGCACTCCTCTCTGGAGACAATTTGACTGTCATCAACTGGGAATTCACCATGAACCCTAAAAATTTCAGATTCTGTGATGGTGAGAGCTGTGACTTTCTGAAGTTCACCAGGAACCCGTGAAAGTGAAGAAACTCCAATGTGGTTTGGAGATGTTCTTGTAGAAGGGACTCTGATGATGCTTTTATTAGCCAGTCGTCCAAGTAAGGGACCACACATATCCCTTTCAACCTCAGTACTGCTGTTAGGACCACCATGATTTTCGTGAACACATGGGGTGCCAATTAAATCCCGAAGGGTAGGCAGGTAAATTGGAAGTGCTCTACTCCGCCTTGCATCTGGACCGCCAATCGGAGGAACCTTTTGTGCGTGGCCAGAATCTGGACATGCAAGTATGCGTCCGTGAGGTCGATTGTAGCCAGCACGTCGTTCCTTTCCAGAAGGTTCATCACTGACCGGATAGTCTCCTTCTTGAAGGTTTTCCTCACCAGATATTGACTGCGGAAAGTCAGGTCTATTACCAGCCTCCAACTGCCGTCTGATTTGGGCACAGGGAACACTCTGGAGTAAACTCCTTGCCCTTTTTCTGAGACTGGGACATCTTCTAGGGCTGCTTTCTGGAGAAAGACCTGCAGAAGCTGATTGACTATCGGGTTGTGATGCCTGTTGAGGAAAAAGTGGTCTGGGGGGAGAGTTCTGAACTCCAAAGAGTATCCTCTCCTGATGGTTGCCGTCACCCAGTCGTCGGATGATGTCACCCACCACAGAGAGGAGAATCTTTGAAGCCTTGCTCCGAACAGGTTCTGGGCATGAAAGCTGGCATCAAAGTGGGCAAATTGTCAAGTTTTTACAGATTTGAATAAGTAACCGGTGGCCTAAAGTAATTTAACCCAACAAAAACATCAGTTACTTCTGTAAAAATTTACAATTTGCCCACTTTGATGCCAGCTTACTAGTAAAACAGATGAGTCGTAAATCAGAACTGTGATCGGAAACGTCGTGTCCTCCTTCATCCTCTTAAATGTGGGCCCGATTTAAAGGAAGACCATGCCTGCAATAGGAGCATAATTAGAGCGGAGTGATCTCCATCTTCCACCATCAATGTTTACATTCTCTGTAGAAGATCCATCTCCACAACCCATTCTTTGATTGTGGGGGGCTCAGTGGACTTCCAATGCCTGGGGATGAGAGTTGCCGTCAGAAGTGTCGGAGTAATCCCGTTTTTATCCCCAGTAAGGGACCAGGAATCAGGGATAAGAGTGCAGTCTGTGGAATGGGCACCATGGGAGATCTCTCAACCAAGGCATAAATATCAAATACAGCTTTCCGGAAAGTCTGAAGGACCTTGCATGACCACTGGATATGTAGAATCGTTCCGGTCTCCATGCCACAACGCCAGCAAATATCAGACACATCAAGATACATTTTGTGTAGGATCAGAGGGCATCGATACCACCTAGTCAGAATCTTGAAACTCTTTTCCTGAGCATGACATGCCATAGGCATTTTATGTGTCAACAAAAAAATACGATCCCAGTCAGCAGTCGTCAAACTAACCCCTAGTTCACGTTCCCAGGCACTAATATATGCAGGAGTTTGATCCGCCGAGGCCTCCAATAGGAGGGAGTATATTGTAGATATGACGCGACCTGGAGCCGTCGATTGTAGCAATATGGATTCAAAGGTGGTATTTGTGGACAGTTGAAGCCCCCCTGGTAGGGCAGATTGGAGGAATGCTGATAACTGAGCATATTCAAACCATGAAAGAGTCCTCCCAGGGCAGATCCCCCGCATCTCAGAAAAGAAGGGTAGACGTCCATCATCCGATAAGACCTGGCCTAATCGACTGTCGAAGAGTGGGCTAAAAAGCCCAGGTCTATGCGATAGGCCCTTTCAAGCTAAAAGTCTATCCCAAAGAATGAGGACATGTTAGGTAAGAATCCAAGGTAAGGACCTAAGAGAAATTGCGGTAATGGTCCGTTCAATCGAGACCAATTTGTTGGAGCTATTGTGAAACCAATCTACAATTCGCATAAGAATAGTGGCCTGATGGTATAAAAGGAGATCAGGAAATCCCGCTCCCCCCTTCAACTTTGGACGAGACAAAACTTTCTTGTTGACGCGTGGCCTCATATTGCCCCAAAAGTTTTTACTTAAGGCCCCTTGAACACTCTTAAAGGAACAGTGTCATCACAATTTTTTTTTTAATATGTTAAAGATGTTAGTGCTTTATTAAAAACGTTTTTATTTATTTGTGTGTTTGTGTTTTACTTTTTCTTATTTTTACACTTTTTCTTCCCTATGGGGGCTGCCATTTTTTTTTCCATTTCTGTATGTGTCGATTAACGACACATACAGACATGGAATACGGCAGCTCCAGTCCCATAGGGACTGCGAACGGGGCCCGTTCCATCCACTAACATGTACGCCGTCTGTGTGGGAACTGCGCATGCGCCGCTACCACACAGTCCAATTTGAAATGCGCGCCGTCCGGCGCCATTTTCCTATGGACCGGAAGTCGCGGCCGGACAGTAAGATTACTACTTCCGGTCGCGGCTTCCGGACTTGTGCACTTGGACCAGCGGCAGCAGACGGAGCGGACAGGCCGGAGGGAGCCGCGGCGGCAGGAGCAGGTAAGAGATTTCTATGTATGTTCGTGTTTGTGTACGTTTACTACTGTATGTAAACCTACTACACTGTGTGTTAGCTCAAAAAATGGCGACACACAGTGTAGGGGGTTAGACCGTTCAAACCCCTCGTTTATCCCGGCACTAGCCAGGATAAAGGAGGGGGGGGGATGCTGAGAGCTCACTAGAGCGAGGGCTTTTTACCCAATTTTGCAGCATAAAGCAATGTGGTTGCTTTACCACATGCAATGCTGCAATTTTGGGAATAGCTCCATCTAGTGACCAGCAATGGGAAATATTATAAATTAGAATTAATTTATAATATTTCCTGACTCGTGAAAAAAAAAAAAAATTTGAACAATGTTTAATCACCTACACACTAAATGTTTAATTAAAAAAAAAACAACATGTTTTTCTGGCAACACATTCCCTTTAAAGAATGTCCCTGGAATAAGTACAGGAACCGCCTGGTACAGGAATAAGAAGCGTGGTACTATATCCATTTTGATGACATTCATGCGACCGAACCAGGAAAGATGGCTGCGGTCATAGGAGTGTAGGTTCTTAAGGGTACGTTGAAGTAGTGGGGGGAAATTTAGGGAATATAAATCCGCCAAGTCTCCCGGGATCTGGGCCCCTAAATATTTGATAGATCGTGATTGCCATTTAAATGAAAAGGAAGATTTTAGGCTGTCTAGTAGCGCCATAGGTAAAGAGATGTTTAGGGCTTCTGTTTTTCAATAATTTACTTTAAAATTGCTCACTTGACCAAACGTCTCGAACTCCCGTATGAGAACCGAAAAGGAAATAGAAGGGTTTGTAACAAAGAGTAAGAGGTCATCAGCGTATAGAGCCAGTTTATGATGTGTCTGTCCCATTCTAGTCCCAGAAACATCTGAAGAATTACGTATAGCTGTTGCTAGATGTTCCATCGTAATAACATAAAGCAGCGGAGATGGGGGACAACCCTGTCTGGTACCGTTTGCTATTGATAAGGAGGGAGAGAGCACACCATTAACCCTTACCCTAGCCGTAGGCTTCTGATATAGAGAAAGTATTCGTTCTAACATTTTGGGGCCAATCCCTAACTGACAAAGGGCAGACCGCAAGAACTCCCAGTGAACACGATCAAAAGCCTTCTCTGCGTCTACTGATACCAAACACGTGGAGATCGACATTTTCCTGACATAAGATAATAATAAGATGGTCTTATTAGTGTTGTCTCGGGCCTCTCTACGTAGAACAAATCCTGCCTGATCAGAGTGTATAACCCGCGTAAACGAGAGGAGCTAACCTATTAGCTATAGCTTTTGAATAACATTTAACATCCACATTTATCAATGAAATTGAAGTTCGAATAGAATGATATTTCCCCGGCTTTGGAATAACAATGATAGTTGCCATCAAGAGTTTGTGGAATGAACGGGGTCAAGGAAGATACGGAGTTAAAAACCCTGGTCATAAATGAGGTCTTGAAGGGTCAAGTTGGAGACTTTGAAGAGGGCGTCCAGATATCTGACATTTTTGTCCCAGGCTCTGAGGATGTCGAGCTCTAATGATCTCATGTGGGCTTTGGCCCAGGGGACCGCATCTATGGATGAGGTCATTAGACCTAGGATTTTCATAGCTCCTCGAACCAATATATTCTGATAGCAAATAAGGCGTTCTATTGAACCCCGGATTGCAGCACTCCTCTCTGGAGACAATTTGACTGTCATCAACTGGGAATTCACCATGAACCCTAAAAATTTCAGATTCTGTGATGGTGAGAGCTGTGACTTTCTGAAGTTCACCAGGAACCCGTGAAAGTGAAGAAACTCCAATGTGGTTTGGAGATGTTCTTGTAGAAGGGACTCTGATGATGCTTTTATTAGCCAGTCGTCCAAGTAAGGGACCACACATATCCCTTTCAACCTCAGTACTGCTGTTAGGACCACCATGATTTTCGTGAACACATGGGGTGCCAATTAAATCCCGAAGGGTAGGCAGGTAAATTGGAAGTGCTCTACTCCGCCTTGCATCTGGACCGCCAATCGGAGGAACCTTTTGTGCGTGGCCAGAATCTGGACATGCAAGTATGCGTCCGTGAGGTCGATTGTAGCCAGCACGTCGTTCCTTTCCAGAAGGTTCATCACTGACCGGATAGTCTCCTTCTTGAAGGTTTTCCTCACCAGATATTGACTGCGGAAAGTCAGGTCTATTACCAGCCTCCAACTGCCGTCTGATTTGGGCACAGGGAACACTCTGGAGTAAACTCCTTGCCCTTTTTCTGAGACTGGGACATCTTCTAGGGCTGCTTTCTGGAGAAAGACCTGCAGAAGCTGATTGACTATCGGGTTGTGATGCCTGTTGAGGAAAAAGTGGTCTGGGGGGAGAGTTCTGAACTCCAAAGAGTATCCTCTCCTGATGGTTGCCGTCACCCAGTCGTCGGATGATGTCACCCACCACAGAGAGGAGAATCTTTGAAGCCTTGCTCCTACTTGTAGGATTGGCTGGGCGTCATAAACTGTTTGGATTTTGAGCAGGGTTTTTCTTCCGAAAGGAGGAAGGGTTTTCCCGCTTCGTTTTAAAATTGCACTGACGGTCTGGAAACCTTCTTTTGAACTTCGGGGATTTTCTTCTCTGATCCCGAAAGTAACGCCTGGTATCCTTACTTTTAGATTCAGGAAACCAATCCCCTTTGCCTTCCCCTAAGGAATTCAAAATATCCGTTAATTGGGGACAAAACAGATTCTGGCTGAAAAGGGAGGCTACAAAAATTATTTTTGGAGAGATTATCCCCAGGCCATAACTTAAGCCAATGAGCCCTTCTTGCCGCATTCGATAGGGACAAGGCCCTGGATGCATACTTGATGTTATCCAGCTGGGAGTCACAGAGGAACTCCGAAGCTGACTTCATTACTGGGAGGGACTGGAGAATTTCTGCCCTTGAGACTCCATCTTCTAGATCCCTTGACAGGTGGCTTAGCCAGACCCGGAGAGCTCTAGCCACCAGTACTGAAGACAAGGAGGCTTTGCATGAGCCCACTGCTGAAGTATACACCTTCTTCAGAAGGGAATCTGCCTTGCAATCCATGGGGTCTTTCAGCAGGGCTGGTTCATCGGGTCGAAAAACGGCTTTCTTTGCCAATTTAACAACTGGCAAGTCCAGTTTTGGAATATTCTCCCAATCTTTGGAGCCAGTTTTAGCCAGTCTGTGGAGGTTTTTGAACCGAGGTTTTTTTCCTCTCAGGCCTATCCCAATCCTGTTTTATCCATTCCATTAGGACAGGATGGCTGGGAAAATTTTTCCACTTGGTAATGGGTAAATAAAACAGTCTGTCCTTTTTAGGCTTATGCTCAACCTCCTTCCCCGTCTCCAATTTATCCTTCACCGCTCTGAGGAGATCATGGAGCTTATCCTTATTCAGGATGTAACATTCCTCGGGGTCGTCAGAGACCACCTCTGAATCTGAACCCCCTGCAGAGGAGGAATCCTCCTGGTATTGAGGAGGTGGAGAGGGAGAGCGCCTGGTCCCTAGAATGGTGTGATGATTTTACATATTCAAAAACTACAGACAGCTGTTGCTTAAACCATTGTATAAATCCCCTAGAATCTTCCCTGGAGTCCGTAGGCAGCACAAGCTTCCCCCCTGGCAGGACTTATGACTGTTGCTTCGTAAAAATACGCTGGGGCCCGATTTCCGGTACATACTTCTAGGGGAATTCCTTAATTGCTTAATGCTTATTGCTAATTAACCTGTCTCTGCTTGATTGTACCTAGGGGACTAAAACCCATATGTGTTGTGCTGCCTACGGACTCCAGGAAATAAAAATTTCGGTGAGTACATTTTCATTATACTGCTCCTATATACACAAGAATATAACCACTATAATACTGCCCCCTATATACAAGAATATAACTGGTCTCCTCATACTATTACTGGAAAGGTTCCTCTTCCGTCCCTTACGAACTGGTTCTTTTCTCTCTGGCGGTGTTGCTGGCTCCCCGTCCAGCTACTGACAGCCTGGGTAAATTATATCATGGGAGCAGCCTACTTAGTTTTTCAGCTTACCACCAGTTCTCCTTATCCTCCTCACACTCTCCTGTTTCTTTTCCCCACCAGCAAGGTTCCTCAGCGATCGTCGCATCATGTCCGTGGATGGGCTCATATATTTAGGCCACGCCTTCACTAAGGCCTAGGCCGCAACTTTGATCCCACCCACTTTATCGCGTGGGCATGGTGCTCTTCTCTGTATAGCAGCCTCAGGTGGTGGGCTTTTCTGTTAGCCTCTTGCTGTCATGTGCGTGCATCTCTCTAGGGGATGTCCTTCTCTTTAGATGCAATCAAAGTCTCCTCAGCAGTTAGTTTTTTTTCTGTCTACATCTTCTTGGTCCCCTACATGCACGATCCGTTTTTTCCAATTAATTCATTTTCTTCTCATTCCAAGAAGTGGTCGACTTAGTTTCAGAGACTGTATGTTTTTCAGGTGTTATAATCTAATTTCTTCTAAATTTCCTAAAATGCCGGTTCAGTCAGACCTACCCTGGAACTAAAGAAACTGAACTGTTTTGTGCATGCTCGCACATACCATATGGAGCCCTTTCAGTCGGTGGTCGCATCAATTCAACAGGGTGAAATCCTGTCCTCCTTCGACATACGAGAAGCCTACTTTCACATTCTATTCCCAGGTACCACTAGTGTTTCCTTTGATTCACTGTAGGCTCTAAACATTTCCGGTAGGTCGCCCTTCCTTTTAGGCTCGCCACTGCCCCCAGAGTCTTCAATAGGGTCATGGCAGCTCTCATGATGTTTTCCGTGCCATTACTGTAATCCCTTACCCGGACAAACTTTTGGTGAAAGCTTTCTCCAGGCAAGACAATCTCCCCAGCTTTAGGATCACTTGGATCCAATAATGCTCCTACAACTCTTCAGGGATGGTCCATGCAGTGGCTGGTGAACTTGACAAATGCCAGCCTCCCAGGCTGGTGGCCGATCTTCAGTCTTGGGACGGATCAGGGCCTGTGGTCAAGGAAAGAAGCCTCCTCATATATCAATTTCCTGGAGATGAGGGCCATTTTCCAAGCCCTCTGTTGTCAGACTTCCCTCCCTAAGGGCCATGCAGTCAGGTTTTAGACAGAGTTCAATAACGGTTGCCTATCTGAACCACCCTGTGGGCACTTGAAGCTTCGCAGCAATGTGGAAATCCTTCTGAATTCACAGTTGGGTCGAGTTCCAGCCCTATTAGCGGTCCACATTCCAAGAGTGGACTTTATCAGTCGACCTAGTATAGAGGTAAAACTTTGTTCTTTTCATAAGCAATTATGCCTCTTTTGATGCGTCCCATAATTTTTTTTGCCTTGGCAGCAGCTTCCTGACACTGGTTGCTAATGTTCAAATTTACTTACCAAAATTTTACTTTCCATGAGTCCTGAGGCATCACACACCAAAGGGTTAAAGAGGCTCTGTCACCAGATTTTGCAACCCCTATCTGCTATTGCAGCAGATAGGCGCTGCAATGTAGATTACAGTAACGTTTTTATTTTTAAAAAACGAGCATTTTTGGCCAAGTTATGACCATTTTTGTAGTTATGCAAATGAGGCTTGCAAAAGTCCAAGTGGGTGTGTTTAAAAGTAAAAGTCCAAGTGGGCGTGTATTATGTGCGTACATCGGGGCGTTTTTAATACTTTTACTAGCTGGGCGCTCTGAAGAGAAGTAACATCCTCTTCTCTTCAGAACGCCCAGCATCTGACAGTGCAGACCTGTGACGTCACTCACAGGTCCTGCATCGTGACGGCCACATCGGCACCAGAGGCTACAGTTGATTCTGCAGCAGCATCAGCGTTTGCAGGTAAGTCGATCTTACCTGCAAACGCTGATGCTGCTGCAGAATCAACTGTAGCATCTGGTGCCGATGTGGCCGTCACGATGCAGGACATGTGAGTGACGTCACAGATCTGCACTGTCAGATGCTGGGCGTTCTGAAGATAAGTGGATGATACTTCTCATCAGAGCGCCCAGCTAGTAAAAGTATTAAAAACGCCCCGATGTACGCACATAATACACGCCCACTTGGACTTTTACTTTTAAACACACCCACTTGGACTTTTGCAAGCCTCATTTGCATAACTACAAAAATGGTCATAACTTGGCCAAAAATGCTCGTTTTTTAAAAATAAAAACGTTACTGTAATCTACATTGCAGCGCCTATCTGCTGCAATAGCAGATAGGGGTTGCAAAATCTGGTGACAGAGCCTCTTTAACACACTTTTCCTACTAGGACAGAAGAAAACACACACATCAATTAACATGCCGGTAGCTCCATAACACACCCCTAGAGACCATTACAAACCATGTAAGTATGTAGCAATTTTTTCTATAGGGAGGGATGTTGTGCTGCCTGTGCTGGAAAGGTTAATTTTGGTAAATAAATTGGCACTTTAAATTTCATCCTTCGGCAGCACACACCCAAGGGATATAGATAGCATTGTGAAACAAACAGGGGAGGGAATCACAAAGACACCATTTCAAGCACTATTCTGCCAAAGGCCGCCACTTGGCTGGCAGAAATGTCCAGTTTGTAGTGTTTCACAAACGTACCAGGTGAAGACCAAGTCGCCGGATCTGCATATTCGATCAAATGAGACCTGGGCCAACTCTTCCCAGTAGAACGAGTGGAATGAGATTTAATTCCAGTAGGAGGCACAAGACCTTGGCCAGTATAACACCCTGTAACTAAGTTTTTAATCCATCTGGATAGGGACGCTTTTGAGGCTATCTTCCGTTTGTTAGGGCCTTAAAACTGAAGGAAGAGTGAATCAGACTTTTTGAACTGCGGCGACCTTCCTAAATTAATTATGACAGATTTTCTGACATCCAGTAGGTGTAATTTCCTGATATTCCTCTTCAGGGTTGGGGGGAAAAAAAAACTAGGAAGAATAATCTCCTGGTTAATGTGTTTCGCTGGAAGGAACTTTAGGCAAGAAACCAGGGCCCGTTCAAAGCGTGAGCAAGTCTTGGTTTACTTTAAAGAGGCTCTGCCACCAGATTCTCAAATCCCTATCTCCTATTGCATGTGATCGGCGCTGCAATGTAGAGAACAGTAACGCTTTTTTTTTTTTTTTTTTTTTAAAACGTTAATTTTTGGCCAAGTTATGAGCTATTTTTATATATATATATATATATATATATATATATATATATATATATATATATGCGCAAATGAGCTTTGAAATGGACAACTGGCCGTGTATTGTGTTTTTAACTGGGCGTGTTTACATGTATGACGCTGACGAATCAGTGACCAGTCAGCGTCATACACTCATCTCCATTCATTTACACAGCAGCGATGTGCAGCCACATAAACAGAGATTAACGTTAATCTAGTGTCCGGATAATGATTACACATGATCATCCAGCCTGGACGTCATGTGTATTCAGAATCCTGACACTTCTGAATCTTTTCTGTGAGATTCCAGCAAGCCACACGTAATCTCGCGAGATTACGGAGGTAAACGAGATTTAGTTTCCCTTGCTGGAAATCTCATAGAAAAGAGTATATAGTATATAGTAGTTCCCTGCTTCCCCAAGAAACTGCCGTTCCATACTGTATCATTTTGTTCAGTACAGCAGTGCCGTGGGGTAGCAGGACGAGAACAGGCAGCAGATGCGGACAAAATGGGACGCAGCCTCTCAGACATGGGAGGAGCTGGCAGGCGGCGCTTCCTCCTGCGGCACGGTGCCACTAAAGAATAGATTCAGCAGTTCTGAATCTACCTGGAAACTAAGTTTCCTGGTGCCTTTATGAGAGGATTCGACCTATTGAAAGGCTTCAGTAAGCAGAGTTTTGAACCATCCAAAGAATTCCTGAGCTTCTCTCGTGAACCCAGAGTCCTCAGGAAGGGGGCACCACCGTGCCCTACATCAGAAGTATGATTATCCTGCTGGGGCTGACCACACTACAAACACATTCTAGGATTATTCTTATGCTTCCATTTACCAGATTCTCTATGACTGGACAGCTGCAGAAATGAGAAAAATGACAGATACTTATAAACACGGATGTCACAAACTCAGACCGCTGCCTTGAGCAACAAATTTACCCTGCGCCAATAACAGAAGCTGCTGCCCGGCAGACTGCATAGAAACACTTAAAATTACCAGGTGCCATGATACAGACAGGCTCCCACGCATGCGCGCGCACACACAAACTTACCACTCGTTTGCATGGCCCAACCTCCAACGGCATACGCACGCGCACACCCACACACCAAAGATGATGCCGGCACTGGATGCCTTGGACACCTAAAGGCTGAGCCAGACAACAACGCATCCCCATTGGAAGTGTCAGTACAGGATCACCCAGAACGCCATGTACCCGGGAGAGAAAGGGGAACGACTGAGCAGAGTCTCGGTACACCAGAAGGGAAAGGCGCAACAACCTTCTTCCCAGCAAAGACAAAGCGTTTGTTATGGTCTCTAGGGGTGTTTTATGGAGCTATCGGCATGTTAATTGGTTAATCAATGTGCGTGTTTTCTTATTTCCTGGTAGGAAAAGTGTGTTAACCCTTTGGGGGTGTGTGTGTGTGTGTGTGTGCGTGTGTGTGCATGTGTGTGCGTGTGTGTGGCGGAAGGACCAAATGGAAAGTTAAGTTCGCAGTCCACCAATATTCCCAGGTCTTGTTTACTGGCACTAGTTACCTATGTAATAAACAAGATGTTCACACGTTTTAACAATGTGACCCACAATATATTACTAAAACACACTTTATAGGTTTAAACTCTATGGAAAACATAATATAAATAGATACATATCTAAAAAGAAATAGACTTGCTATGATCTGAAAAAACAAAAACACAGAAAATACTGAACAGATATGTACTCAGCTGTTGACAATAGCTTCTCTAATAACCAACGAAAGGATTGGGCAGGTTGAGATTAATGCAGACTCCCAAGCTCCGACACTCACTTAGCGGCTTGCTTGAGGCCAGGTTCACACCACATTTTAGCAGCGTGTTATACTGTCTTTTTATTTTTATCATGGAAAAAATAACCAAAAAAAGACAAGTCGTACAGGGTGCCTATCCCATGGCATGTGGCTGCCATAGACTTGCATTGCATGGAAACACAGATCTGTACTTAAATTTGTAAAACGGAGAAAAATGGACACTTAACCATGAGAAGCCCCATTAAAAATCTACAGAACCGTATAAAAAGGGAAGATATTTAATCTATACCTCCAGTCCACTGCACATTGCTCTCTCTTTTTGCTGATACAAATCACATCATAGTGATCTGTGGACAATTTGTTCAACAAGTGACAATTATACCGACTTCCATCAATTGGTCATTGGAAGGGATTGGTAAATTCAGTCATATCTTTCGAGAAAGTTGTATTTATGAATCGTGGTTGTAGTACTAAATTTGCTAAGGTCTGGGATATTTGGAATAACTCCCCTCTGACAGTCAACCCCTCCATTGGTTCACCAGATAATGTGAGATAGGAATATAGGTGGCCCAAATTTTAGTACGTATCTCCAAGAACTTGCTGTGCTGGACTTATCAGATGCTCATGGGTGACATGGGTCCTAGGCTGTTTTGTGTACTTTTATATCTGTTCTGGTTTGTCTCTCTATTACCATTGTCATACATATGTCCAAGCAAACCAGTCTACTCGCTATTGTTTATGACATATCATCATATTGGAATGCTCTATGTATAATCATTACTTGATTTGCTGTATGTAAATTTTCTTGATCCAATGTGCCATGTTTTGTAATTAGAGATGTATGATTGATTTTATACTTGTATATTGTAACAGTTCTTAATAAAACGAGTTTAAAAAAAAAAAAGTGACAATTATACTCCAATAATTGTTGATCGGACAGGGAGGGACGATCTTAATAGAAATTTGGTGGTGGGGACGTGCCGAGCTTTATTTACTCAAAATAGGTTGATTGTACTCACCGTAAAGTCTCTTTTATTGAAATAATTCGGGGACAACGCACCATAGACCAGCCTGTGTCACTAGGAGGCGGGCACAAGGTAGGAACTCTTGCTCTGCCGAGGCAGGCTGCAGCCTTCCCACTGAAAATGGCTCATTAAGCATAGGGCCCCACACACACGCACGTTTGTGAAATCATGTTTAATCACTGAGAAATGTATAAGGTTTTACTGCAAGCGAGAAATATACAATACACAGATTCAATGTAAGGGACATAGGGGCAGATTTATCAATATAGGTGCGCCTTAAATTTTGGCCAGAACATTGATTAGCGACATGCTCGTCACATCCGGTCTCATACTTAGGATATGGCCATGGCTTTGTAGAGTTGTGAAATGTACCAGATTAATCACTGGTGTTAACCATTTTTGTGGTGCAAAATACTGCTTCCAAATATGCCACCCATCAGGCGGTGTAAAGAAAGTAATAAAAAGTCTAGTATGTGCCGAAACTATCAAACAGCACTCGAGTGATTGAAAAATTTGCCACATCTTCAGCCTTGAACCCCTAGGTTTTCTATCTTTAAACCATTATTAATAAGGCTGCCCCCTAGTGTACACATATAACAGACACTTGTACAATGCAAAGTCCACAACAAGTAGGAAAGCTAGCGGGGTGTGCGGTCACAATGATATGTAAAAGTTAATAGGCCACAGAAACAAAGAACAGCAAATTTATTTACAGTAAGAAACACATCAGGATTTTTTACATATGTACAGACACCTCTAAAAAAAAAGATAATTATTCAAAACAGCACTAGATAAAAGTTTAGAATACATGAAGTACATTATTCAGTCATCACACACTAAAATATTTCGGAGAACAGGTTTCGGACTTCTTTTGCTTTCTTAATGGTAATATACAAGGAGCTTTTTCAAGCCTAGAATTATCGATAACTGAAGCGACAGCGCAAGTGCACGCTAAACGAGACCCTAACACTTAAAATTCATGTCTGACTAGACCTCTTTATATTTATGGAGTGTAGTTGCCCTTTAACTACACCTGGTTTACATGCATG
Source organism: Rhinoderma darwinii (assembly GCF_050947455.1). Taxonomy (NCBI): domain Eukaryota; kingdom Metazoa; phylum Chordata; class Amphibia; order Anura; family Rhinodermatidae; genus Rhinoderma; species Rhinoderma darwinii. Next base: position 115,276,403 of record NC_134694.1, on the reverse strand, counting down.
TTTATGCTATAACCGATAGCTTCATAAAAAAAAAATATATATATATAAAAAAAAAAAAATCAATAAAACCATCGAAATGTAACTTGCTTCTGAAGAGCTGCTCATTTCCGGTTTGCACGTGCGGTGCCGATCACACATTCATTAACCTAAAACAGAATACTAAATGAATAAGAGCAATAACAATAAATCAAACACTATGACATGGTAGATTTTAGTTAATAAATGTTAAACTATATTTTGATATGCAAATGTTTGATTTAGTTTAATTAAAAATGTAGTTTTTTATTTAAAACCTTAAGGGGACATGTTTGGCTAATGGGAGGGGGGGGGGGGGTGTTAGCGAGGGTAAATCGCATAAAAGCAAACGTGCCGTCATCAATATCTTACCTTGCTGGCAAACCGTAAGGAATTCACAGACTCTGCAAAGTTTTCTTCTAAGGGGGAAATGTTAACAAACATCAACCTAAAAAAGAAGGCGAGGATGACCAGATTAAAAGTCTTACAGTCCACTAAAGAGTACATAACATTTCTAATGCCCAAAATAGGCTGGGCCTTCAGGGGTTAAATAAGTTTTTTATATACATAAAGCTTAAATCACTATATAAAATGAAAATCTCTACAGCTTTCTTAATCCCTTAAGGACACGGCCAATCGTGCGGTTTTTCATTTTTACAAGCCATAAACTTTATTTTTTCACCTAGATAGCCTTGTTTTTTTTGGAGGACAAGTTGTCGTTTTTAATAGCACCATTTATTGTAAAATTATTTGTGGTGTGAAACAGGCAAAAAAAAACAACTGCGATAACACCATTTTTTGGGAGGTTTTGTTTTTACGCCTTCCATCAGGCGGTAAATATTACATGTTCACCTTTTTCTACGGGTTGATGCAATACCAAATTTTAATTATTTTTTTTATGCTTTACTACTTTTATTTAAAAAAAAGAAATAAATAATTGTGTGTTGCCATATTAAGAGCCATCATTTTTTTTTATATATTTTTTTTGCAGGGCGAGCCGAAATTTTTTACGGATACGATTTTGGGGTACATGTGACTTTTTATTCAATTTTTTTTTTTTAGAGCAAAGTTGACCAAAAAAACTGTAGTCTGGAGATATATTTTACAGAGTTCACCAAGCGGGTTAAATAACGCTATATTATAATAGTTTGGACTTTTACAGACACAGCGATACCAGTTATGTTAACTTATATATTTTATTTTATTTTTTAACATTGTTTTAGGGAAAGAAAAAGGTGGTGTTTTTTTTATTTATTTTTTTTTTAAATAAAGAAAAGTAGGGCTTCAAAGGCGTACAAAGATGGCCCCTCGGATTCAAACTAAATGCCACTCTTGTAACTATGGGGTTAAACGGGTGAAAACAATGTTATCTTTTATTCTGCCAGTTGCAGCGAGGTGATTGCTGTATTACACAGCCATCACCAGCTAAGTATGGCGCGAGCTTAGCCCGTTCCATACTTCCCCCCCCCCCCTTAGCGGCAGTCAAATACATGTACGTGGCCGGTCATTAAGGGGCTCAATACCGTGTAGCCCTTCCTCACCATTTTTAAGAACTTTATTTTCCCATTAGTAAATTAAAACATGTTTACATTCAGAGGCTACAATCCTGTACATAGCTAGTCCTGCATGCAATTGTATCCAGTCTAGGCAATTATCTGTCAGCTAAATAGCCTAACTCTGCAAACTGATACATTGTTGCAAACCACCAGATATATTTGTACAGCTGCAGCGGATTGTTTGAGCATTGCCTGAACTGGATAAAATTGTATCCACTGCTCGGCACAGAGCAGGACTGGGTATGTACTGGTTTACTTTTGAGAGGAGTATTGTGCACTGGTCATATTCTAATAGGACATATGCATGATGCTCTCCGGGCACTGTATGGTTGCCTTGGAAACTATCGCCTGTCTCTCCCTGTCAATGTCAAATCGGGTGGGAAATTTGACTTTAAAGGTTTCCTCCATTTAGGGGGGTCCCCCTGAGTGATCAGCTGGGGAAAGCAGCCAGAACTAACAACTTCAAATATGGATGTAGAATAGTCTCATCTCTGAATAACAGAAATGGGTCCCCCCCCAATGGCGTCCAAAAGTCATTCTGACATATTGTATACACTTGAGCACCAGGGAGCCATTCAGTTAAGGCAGAGACCAGGAGTGTAAGGGTATGTGCACACACACTAATTACGTCTGTAATTGACGGACGTATTTCGGCCGCAAGTCCCGGACCGAACACAGTGCAGGGAGCCGGGCTCCTAGCATCATACTTATGTACGATGCTAGGAGTCTCTGCCTCGCTGCCGGACAACTGTCCCGTACTGTAATCATGTTTTCAGTACGGGACAGTAGTTCCACGGAGAGGCAGGGACTCCTAGCATCGTACATAACTATGATGCTAGGAGCCCGGCTCCATGCACTGTGTTCGGTCCGGGACTTGCGGCCGAAATACGTCCGTCAATTACGGACGTAATTAGTGTGTGTGCACATACCCTTAGATATAGGACTGTATGAATAATATAGGACTTACACTTTGGAGTTCCCCCCCAAGCTGTTTTGCAGGAGGTACGTCAGCTTACTATTTCGATATGGTATATGTGCATCCTGCCAACAGAACAAATGTTTCACATCAGATTGTGACATTTCAACCTCCTTAGTGAACATACAGGTAACTTTTAAAATCTATCCATTAAATAGACAAGTTATTACCTTGTTGCATAATGACGTTATAACCATGCCCAGTGTGGAAAGTGAAGTATTTATGCTCTGCGTTTCTTTTAGTCGATCTCCTGAGGACAGAGATCGGTCCAGACGCTCGCTCCCAGCAAGGTCAATCAGGCTTAGAACAGCTGATGGCAGAAAACAAAAAAAAGAGACAGCAAAGTTAATGAACTATATTAAACCAGAGTAAAAGTCATCCCAAATACAAACACTAAAGCAAGATTTGACCAAACTGCTTGCTGTAAACGGACGCTTCTCACTGCTTCAGCCAATGTTTTTTCCAGAATAGCTTAGGAGAGAAATCGCAACAACCAGAAATTCTGCGCTGTAGGATGGATGCGTTCATTAGGGCTTCTGAAAAAGACCCTAATCAATATTAACAATGGGAAACTGCACCAGAGTTTCCATTTATAAATTAAAAAAATAAAAAATAGAAAAAGTGGCTACAGTCATAAGAGATACTGATGACCAATTATGGTACATAAACAAAGAAGAACTTAGGTTTGCTTATTTTCCACATAAAGTGCAGGACTTTACGGAGAAACTGGAGATTTGTTGTCCGGGTGATGAGCCTTCCAAATACCCGTCCACCAGTCAAAACTAACAAATAAGGGCCAGAAGACCGACTTACATGATGTCCGTACATCTCGGATACCGTTTTCCCCCTCTATTTTCAGTTGAAACACACTGTGGCTACGAGACGACCGGTCGTTGAGCACCGTTTTCGCCACAGAGCGGTTTGTTTTTGCCGTCCTGAGAAGCTCGTGCACCTACAAAACCGCAAAGAAAACAACCATTGATGGGAGTCTGTTAGTTCTTTTTTTGTCTACTAAACTAATAACGGTGTGGGAGGTGAATTTATCAGCAACAAAAGGTGTGTGTACACATGATTGACTTTTTACTTCCTTTTTATCATATACGAGCGAGGTCACAACTACCCCAAGGGCGGTGCCAAGCTCTGTGTCATGTGTAAATCTTCCCCCCTCGCCTTAACGGACAGCTCCAGCTTTCCCGATGTGACTAGCTTCAGCAGTAAAATCTTGCACAAGCGTTGCCCATTCCCTGTCCAGCGCATATGTGCTGCTCTCCCTGTCAATCAAGGCCAGGTTTACACAAAAGAGCCAGAAGTGAAAAGGCAACAAATCTAAGTTTGCACATGTTTAAAGCGTACCTCCAGTTATACGGACATTACATAGAAAACAGTCCTTGCTGTAGTTAGAAGAAAACAACAAAAAGCTAATAGAAGTAATTTAGTAAAGAGATTATTGTGCACTTCCCTGCACTAGAATTGTTTTTCTAAAGAATGTCAGTATAATTAGGGGAGCACTTTAATTCCCGTTGCCGGGTTTAGTAGACAAAAAGGAGCTAAGGGCCTGTTCACATCACCGTTCGCTTCCGTTCCGGGGTTCTGTCTGAGGTTTCCGTCAGGTGAACCCCGCAACGGAAAGTGACAGCACAGCTTCCGTTTGTCACCATTCTGGCAGGTTTCCAGTTTTCCAACGGAAACAATAGCGTAGTCGACTCCGCTATTGATACCGTCAGAAAACCGGAAACCAGCCGGAATGGTGACGAACGGAAGCCATTTTAGCGATGTTTCCGTCACCATTGAGATCAATGGTGACAAACTGATGCTGTGCTGTCACTTTCCGTTGCGGGGTTCACCCGACGGAAACCTCCGACGGAACCCTGGAACGGAAGCGAACGGTGATGTGAACAGGCCCTAACAGATTCAGTTTAAATAATGAATTCTACAACTAGCAGACTTGTTACCAGGAGTTACGTTAGATATCCACCTTACCTCTTCAACACTGGAAACTTCTTCATACCGCAGATTGGTGACATATACTTCGTTACTGGATGAACTGACTTTACGAATGTCATACTCTTGTTTCTTGTCTGGTCGATTTACCAGCAGATCTCTCAGGGTCTCATTATAAATCTCAAGGAAACTAGCAGTGAACTTATACTGTATAAAAAAAAGGAAACATAATATATATTTTTTTAAAAATGTAAATAAAATAAGCATATTGCTAGGACGTGATATCAATGTGTGATTGGTAGAATTAGGTCAGGTACAGGAGCCCCTTCAGTTTTTTCTCAAAATAAAATGCCACTCCTGAGGAGCTGCACTGGCTAGCAAATCTTTACACCGCCTATCTGGTGGAGTTTCAGAAATACATACATTAAAAAAAAAAATAAAAAAAAATGATTAAAGGCTATGTAAATATTTGAAAGGCAAGTTGTTTTATTTGAATAAAAAAAAAAGGTGTATCAGTGTGATTAGTGCAACTTTACAAATACTTAATTTTTTTTATACTTTTTTTTTTTTTTTTTTAGATACAGCTGCTCTGTGCTCTCTACACAGAGCAGCTGTATCTAGTGATATTCACTGAATCCTTTAGTCCCACGGACCTGACAGGTTAAGAGTGTGACACGCAGGATCCACCTGTAAACCATCACATCTAAGTTGATAACTTAGATGTGATAGATCACTGGTGGATCCTGCGTGTCAGAGACACAGGATCCACTGTCACTGAACCAGTCAGGTCCACGGAACTGACTGATTCAGTGAATAGCGCTAGATACAGCTGCACTGTATAGAGAAAACAGAGCAGCTGCATCTAAAAAAGTAAAAATAATTTTTAATAAAAAGTATTTGTAAAGTTGCACCTTATTAAAATAAAAAAACAAAAAACTTGCCTTTCAAAAGGTGTACATAGCCTTTAAAAGGCACAGTAGCTTTTTAGTTTTAGTCGATGCTAGGGATCCAACCTCCGAGGCCACCACCAAATTAGGTAAAGAAAACCCTGTAAAACATGAACACACAATATCACATTTACCTGCCAGCCTTTAGACTTTAGCTCATCCGCACTGCTAAAGATCTGATGGATAGCTCTGGGTATCATTCCCATGGTGTCCAACGAGATGTTCTCTGGGCCCTCCATGGTATAAGTCTTACCGCTGCCTGTCTGACCATATGCAAATATACAAACAGGATACCCATCCAGGGCTGACTAAATTGGAAAATGCAGTGTAAGCAGTGGAACCATTGAACCAAAACCACAGGTAAAAAATATGGCTGTGACTTACCTGAACAAGCAATGAGATCTCTTCAAATATAGCGGCCTGACTAGTGGTGGGAGGAAATGTGCAGTCGAAATTAAAGTCATATTTGACAGACTGACTCTTATCTCGACCAATATGAGACTGAAGGTAAAAAAAAAAAAAAAAAAATATTACAAAAAAATGAAATACTTACAATTTTATATATATTTTTTTTAATTTTTTTTTCTTTTTTAAATCAAACTGACGGTTAAGCCATGTATTTTTGACGGACGTGGAAAATAGGCTTACTTCCTCCAGTTTAGTTAGAACTATAGCCTTCTCATCATTAGGAGGAAAGATAATATGCCCAACAGGTAAAGCCTTCTCAGATGGTAGCGATGGACGGACTCTGCAGAAGACACGAATGTTTCCCTAGTGCGGAAAGAACACAAAACCATAAAAAGCGGAAAAATGAGATAAGGTCATCACAGATCACCTATAACAAGTACCACGGCCCACAGACCGTTCAGGACGACTTACCTTCAACTCCTGCACGGTGTTATGTAACTGTCTGCGCTCAGTTTCCAGCGTGTATATTTGCGTGTCATTTTCTGCCAAACGACATTTTAAATCATTTATCTCCTCACTTTGCTCTTTAACCAAGGTCTTCAATCTGGAGCTCTCGCTGTCCAGGCAAATCAACCGCCCCTACAAAAGGGTTAAACAAAAAAATAAATTTTTAGTTAGATGGTTAGTGGCAAACAGATAGAAAGTGCACATCATGACAACCTGCAGTAAATGATCCTAGAGGGAGATGTGTAATGATAATTCACTTATGGTCATCAGTATTTCCGCTTACCTCCTGGTCTTTCAGCTGCTGTGTCATGCTCTGATTGGTTGTCCTCAGCTCCTGTACTGCGCATTTCTCGTTAGCCAGTTCAGATTCCTGCCTGTGGCAAAGCTCAGCAAGACGCTGCACCTCTTTCTCAGAGTCTGACAACTTCTTCTGCTCAGACTGCAGTTTAGATTCCACTGAACTAAATACAGCATATAGTGTTGTAGAATATGGGGTCAAAACAGAAAAGCCATCTACGTATATTATATGAAAGGAACCTTGCGGACACAAGAACACATAGGAATGTTGCTATAAAAGTAAGATAAAAGCCAAGATATAGGTCTCCACTCACCATAGCTGTTGGCGGAGACCAGAGTTCTGACTGGTCAGAAGCTCCGCTTGCTTGTAGATCTGCTCCTTGGTGGTCTGGAGACGCGCATTTTCCCCAGACAATGACTGCACTTTGCCTTTGTAGTTTGTGACTTTGTCCTTCATGTCATTAACCTGGCCCTTCAGATCCCAGGCAGCACGTTTCTTGCCGGCGGCAGAAGCAGACGGTTGAGCAGGGTCTTGATGAGGATCAAAAAACATTGATACAATATATATCTCATAATCTATACACACAAACATAAATATTCAGCATTATAGAAAGGTGCTGCATTTCTAATTAAATTCACCCCTACCCTCGTTAGTCTTATCATTGCCATGCTGCCGTTACCACCCTGTATGACATGGACTGCAGGCTGAAAAGGGAAGTCTCCTGAGATCTCGCGAGACTACGCCTGCTGTGCTGTAACTCACAGAGACGCTATAGAAGTGGTCAGGATTCTGAATACACATCCCATCCGGGCTGAAGGTAATGTATATTCACTGTCAGGACACTACAGTAATGTTATAGTGTGTTTATGTGGTTGCACATAGTGATATAGCTATATCGCTATCTGCAGTATAAATGAATGGGGAGAAGTGTATGATGCTGATTGGTCAGCGTCATACACTTCTCTCCACAACGCCGACTTCGCCAAAAAGTAAAAAACATGCCCAGTTGTCCATTGAGAAACTCATTAGCATAAAGCTAATATAGGTCATAACTCCGTCAAAAATGATAGTTTTTCTAAATAAAAACCACTGCTGTAATCTACATTACAGCGCCGATCACATCATGTACAATATAGGCCACTTATAATGTGGTGACAGCCTCTTTAATTGGATGGTGCCCACCCTTATGCAAGCTTACCTGGTGCTGTGCCTTTGGGTTTAGCAGAAACTGCAGAAAAAAATAGGAATTAAAAATAGATTTTAGAATATTTTCCTAATTTGAACAGAAAACACTGTAAATCATAAAAATGTCAGGTGTGACATAGTAAGAGTATACCTGTGGTGTTCACCCTGTTCCTCGATTGTAGGACTTGAAGAGACTGTCGACCTGCAAATCAGAGAATAACTTATTATACCTTGACAATATCAAGGCTCCTGCGGCTGACAAAACACAAGCAGAAAATGTCCTTGTTGAGAGATGATCAGCAACGATTATTACTTGTGTGTTACCGAGCGATGGAGCGGTGTTTCACTAGTCGTAGTAGATTGTGGACCCACCACAGCAACTCTCCATTTGCCCTATAAGACCTTATGGAGATCATAGAGAAGGGTCCACAGCTCAAAAGCCCCTTATATTTCAATGTTCGACATGTAACACTACTTCAGTGGTAGCTACAGGGGAAGAGCATGGCTGGCTGCAGCTGCCCAAGTGATAACGGCTGATCACCACGTAATTCTGAAGCCAGATCCACAGCGATCCGATTGCCAGGACGGATTCAATTTAAAAAGATGTTGCCTTTATGTGACAATCCCTTTAATTTTTCCTTGGTCCTTAACAATTAAACACATCAACCAACATGTAACAGGGTTCTAATATCAGGTAGGACTGGGCAATTAATGGAAAAATAATCGAACTCTAAATTCAGCGCAATTAATAGACATCTTGCGAATTTCAGTTTTATTAGGTTTTTCCCCCCCGGTTTAAACGGTATCTGCATCTTCAGGACACAGATACAGTTGAAGCCAAATGGTAGAGCAGGGAGCCGTAAAGTCCCTGCTCTACCATTCACTATGTGTTGCTGGACACGAGGCAGTGACCTCACCGCACCTGGCATTTTACTGTGTGGAGGGCAGCTATGTGGGCCATTTTACGGTGTGGAGGGAAGTTATGTGGGGCAGGTTCCAGTGTTTGTTTTTATTACAGCAAGGTTAGTGTTACATACTCTATTATTGCCATTAAGAAGATACGGATACCTGAAGAAACAGAACCCAGCTCCAGCGTTAACAGAGCCTAAGTTTGGACATCTCAGCTTTTTTTTTTACGGAGTATCACAGAAACAGTAAATCCCATTCTTACGCTGAGGTTACTTACCAATCACTTGGGGCTTAGGAAGTGCAACAGCCGGGGTGACCCGGGGTCTGGAAGTGGCAATACTCGCTGCAACACGCATCTTTGGTCTGTCATCCCCTGGAGAAGACTTCAGACGTTTCTGAAAAAATAGGACAGAAGACGGATCAGCACCTTGACCTGAAGCTACGCAAATCAGGGGGAAGACGACATACAAAAGAAGAGAAAATAAGAAAACAAACATGTAATGTAACACACCACCAGCTCTGCCTTTACCCTGGATGACTGCTGCTTGTTATCGTCACTTAGAGTCCTCTTTCTGCTTGGAGGGACAGGTAGACGGGACGTCTTCAATGGCGGCAGAGACTTCTTTTCTATGGGGTCCTCCATAATCAGACACTGAAAAGAGAGAGAGACAGAATAAAATCAGATGATTACACATTCTGATCAGTGACATGTAGATGACTACAGAGACTGGATATGGGGGGCGCCTGATCATCTGTCACCAGCGTCTATGCAGAGAAGGAAACATTGGCCAAAGACCGTCTGGCAGCAGCTCCAGTAGCTGCATTGGTGGAGGTCCGACCACAAGACCCTGATCAGCGGCTGTCATTTTTTCTATATTGTAATGGCATGACCTGACCTAGTGTGAGTCAAGTTAAAGGGGTTTTCCAGCCAATAAAAATTGATGGCCTATCCTCAGTATAGGCCATCAATAGCTTATGGGTCCGAGCCCTGGGACCCCTGACGATCAGTTTTGAAGGGGCCGCAGCACTTGTACGAGCGCTGCTTCCTCTTCATTTCTTCACGCTCACTGTGAACCTTCAATACATTTGGCGGCGATACATAGGTATTGCAGCCTTCTCTTATTCACATCAATGGGAAAAAAGGCGCGCTGCGCCCGCTGAATTCTAACGATGCACCCCCTTCAAAACAGCAGATTGGCAGGGGTCCCGGAAGTCGGACCCCGACCCATCAGCTATAGATGGCCTATCCTGAGGATAGACAAGAACAGAGGATAGGCCATAAATTTTTATTGGCTGGAAAACCCCTTTAAGAACAGCTGACATTTGATCAGGGTCCCCATTAACCAATAAAACAAAATGTACAGTATATCCTATTGATAGGAAAAAAAAAACCTCACTGTGGGATTATAATGCAAGTTATGAAACGGGTGCATTATCAACAGGGGGTGAGAAGGGTTACCTCCTGATGGGTTAAACCAATAGGCACGGACCCCCCAGCTGTACAGGCCGCAGCACTGGCGCTTTGCCCCTTCTAGCGAAATCCCTGGCAGCAACATCACTATTTAAAATGCACCTGTCTGATAAAACGTGCCATGCAGCAGCCCCACCTCCAGCGACACCAACTTCCTACAGGACTATGAAATGTTGTATTTTATTTCTCACTATCTTGAAGGGCCCCTGTACGGAAAAGGACAATGTTGTTGCAACCAGAATACCCCTTCAAGTAGGGCTGGGCAATTATGATCTAAATCAAAATCACAATTAATTGAACATGTAACCTAGTTTACGATTATTTAGGCCACACCCCCTATTTGCATGCTATGCCATTGAATTAATATTTATCCCCCGAGCCTGCTGTATATAATATATACCCCCCTTACACTGCCCCCACACAGTATATAGTCCCCCGTTGCTGCCCCTATGCTGTATAATGCCCCCCAGCTGCCCCAAATAGTGCCTGATAAATACATACATACTGCCCTAACCCCGCTCCAATGACGAGTGGAGGAGATCCCTCTGCTCCGTTCGGCATGGCGCAGACCGGTGCGATGACGTCCAGCGATACAGAGTGAAAGGTAGAGCAGGGACCTTACGGTCCACTGCTCTAGCATTGGATTCAATTGTATCTGCCTCCTGAAGACGCAGATACAGTTTAAACAAGAAAAAAATAATTGACAAAACTGAAAATCGCAACAGGACGTAGATTAATTGCGCTGAATTTCGGTTTTGATTAATTGCCCAGCCCTACCTTTAGCATATTACAAGGTATCACCTGTCCACTAGATAGGTCAGTTTCCCCACCCTTTTCGGACTCTAGGCCCCCCTGGAAGAAAAAATTCCCTCGGGGCACACCTATCAAAAATTGTTTAGATAAAGACGTCCGTGCGCTGAGCATGGAAATGACGGGCAGCACGCGGACCCATTGATTTCAGTGGGGCCGTGAACACATTCGTGAGTTTTCACGCAGCGAGAGTCCATTGAAGTTAATGGGTGCGTGAAAACCACACAGAGGCACATCCGTGTGCGTTGCGATGCAATTCGATTGAAAAAAAAAACTATGTACTTTGCGAGTGCGTGAATAACAGGCCACTCGCAAAGCACACTGATGCGTAACGCGACGCACACGGACCAGATTCACACGCATGAATGTAGCCTTAGGGTAATGTTCACACAGCGTTTTTTTGTAAGGCAGAATAATCTGTCTCAATTTCTTCAGGAATTTTGAGGCAGATTTTGAATTGACAGTGTTTTTGGACTCCAAACGAGCGCCGCAGGTTTTTGTGCCTATTAATTTCAATTGAAAATAAGAGGTGAAAACCACTTGAGGACCATCAACCCCCCCCCCCACTCACTCACAGATGCCACACAGGTAGGTAGTGCAAGATTCTGCTCCTCACAGGGAGCTACAGTGGCGCCATGTATAAGAAAGGGGGTGCCACCTACAAGGGGGCTGTGTGCCGCACCAGCCCCACCAACCGCAGGCAGCGCCGCACCAGCCCCCCCAACCGCAGGCAGCGCCGCACCAGCCCCCCCAACCGCAGGCAGCGCCGCACCAGCCCCCCCAACCGCAGGCAGCACCGCACCAGCCCCACCGTAGAAGGCGCCCCCCATCCTACACATAGCGCCGCTGTAGCTCCCTGACGGAGCAGAATCGCGTGGTCGGAGCGCTCGATGTCACTGTCCTTTTATGGTTATTTTTTTTTAATAAATAAAAGTTATACAATTTTCCAATAAACCTTCCAGCGGATGTGATAACTCATGGCAACCGGAACACCCTTTAAATATATATATATTTTTATAAATGATGTAAATGTTCCTGGAGGCGCTCAGGACCGGAGATATGGAAAACTAGTGTGTGTTGTGTTTCTGGGACTTCCTGTCACCTCCGAAATGGCAGATAACAGATAGAAATCAACTGCACAGCGAATGGTAGATGTTTGGAATGGCCTCTGCACCCTGTGGTGAAACTACAAATCCCAGCATGCCCTGGAAGATTAGTTTCACCACAGTAGGAAAATCTCATGTTGCAGACAGCGGCCTCCACATGCAAAACACCGGTCAGTGACATAACCCAATAATTCAAAATACCCAGCGGGGCAATGAGAAGACCGGAGGGCGACGATAACCAGGATTACATATCGACTAGCAGCTACCTGCTCCGACCTGCACCCAATAACGGAGACGCCGCAATTATAGCTCCTCCATGGATAAACCACGATCTCCGCCAGCACGTACCTGCAGAAATCCGCTCCTCTCGTCACCATTCAAAATTCCTACTATTCAAATTCAAACAGGGCGGCAGTTAGTACCTAAATGTCCCGCGTAGTGTGAACGACCAATGAAACCTCAGCCCCGAAGGCAGACGAGACGCGATTGGACGTGTCTCCAAAACAAGATTAGAAAGACCTCACCTGGTACCCAATGAGAGCGAAGAACGACAAGTTGGGCGGGATAATCGGGGACGCTCTAGCGTTCGGTCTCCGATAAAGGAGACATTTTGGTTTTTGTGAATGCTTCAGAAGTTAAGGGGAAGTGGTCTTCCGGAAAATGGTGGCCAATTTTCAATACAGTGGTCCGCTTTCGTATACGGAATTGATCACATGACATGGGGGCTGTGGGGAGTGAGGGCAATAATTATACATTGTGGTTTGAATATATTCTGCCACATAACCTACACTGCAAGACAGGGGCTAGATCACTGCTAGTCTGACAGACATCTTATGGTGGCATAAGGTAGGCCGCACTCCAGGTTCAGCCAGAGCAAGGGATAGACACACATAAAGCTGCATCCCATCCGCGTGGTCTGATTTGTGCTACCGCTTTTACGGATTGACTTCAATTCAGCCGCAATTTAATTTATACATTTGAAAACGCGTTATCACTGTGTAAGCTGCGTGCACCCGGCTGTATTACTGCTATTAGGGTATATTCACACGGCGCAGATTTGTTGCAGAACTTACCCTTCGGCATCTCCATGCTGCAAAAGAAAACTGCACAAGATGACAGTATATACAATATATGAGAGTATTTTTTTTTTTTTATCAACTTAGGTTTATTAAGGCTTTTTTTTATTTTTTTGCGAAATTGTGGAAAAAACAGCAAATTCCATAGTTTTGTAATTTAATCTTACGTCATGTGGTACAAATTATGGCACGACTTTATTATGCTGTTCTATTATGTACGATAAAATGCTGGAACCACGTCGGCGACCGGATGGAACCCTTTAAAGTCAATGCCGATGTTTATTGCCGTGCAACCAATCCAGAGCTTAAAGAGGCTCTGTCACCAGATTTTGCAACCCCTATCTGCTATTGCAGCAGATCGGCGCTGCAATGTAGATTACAGTAACGTTTTTATTTTAAAAAAACGAGCATTTTTGGCCAAGTTATGGCCATTTTCGTATTTATGCAAATGAGGCTTGCAAAAGTCCAACTGGGCGTGTATTATGTGCGTACATCGGGGCGTTTTTACTTCTTTTACTAGCTGGGCGTTCTGATGAGAAGTATCATCCACTTCTCTTCAGAACGCCCAGCTTCTGGCAGTGCAGACACAGCGTGTTCTCGAGAGATCACGCTGTGTCGTCACTCACTTCCTGCCCCAGTTCCTGCATCGTGTCAGACGAGCGAGGACACATCGGCACCAGAGGCTACAGTTGATTCTGCAGCAGGATCGGCGTTTGCAGGTAAGTAGCTACATCGACTTACCTGCAAACGCCGATGCTGCTGCAGAATCAAATGTAACCTCTGGTGCCGGTGTCCTCGCTCGTCTGACACGATGCAGGACCTGTGAGTGACGTCACAGCGTGATCTCTCGAGAACACACTGTCTGCACTGCCAGAAGCTGGGCGTTCTGAAGAGAAGTGGATGATACTTCTATACACAACGCCCAGCTAGTAAAAGTAGTAAACACGCCCCGATGTACGCACATAATACACGCCCAGTTGGACTTTTGCAAGCCTCATTTGCATAAATACAAAAATGCTAGTTTTTTAAAAATAAAAACGTTACTGTAATCTACATTGCAGCGCCGATCTGCTGCAATAGCAGATAGGGGTTGCAAAATCTGGTGACAGAGCCTCTTTAAGGTATTTTTTGTTGTTCTCCATTGATGGAGATGAGCAACAGAAACCCGAACGCAGATGTGAACCCGGCCTTACCCTGGCATGTTTTTATAGGTAGATACCTATGGGAGACTGGGGCTGCCATTATAACCCATAGGCACCCCACAATAGCATCAGGGGAGCGCTGATGGGCTGACGTAGAGACCCCAATCCAATTGTGAAGCATGGGGGGGGGGCTAGTGTCATGTTCTGGGGGTGTTTTGCTGGAAAAAGGACAGGTGAACTACAGAAAACAGGATCATGAGAAAGGAGGATTATTGGGAAAAAAATACTGAAGCAACATGTCAAGACATCTGTTAAGCCTCATGTGCACGGCCGTGATTTTCGGGTCGGCCGGGGGCGGAGTGTCACCCATGAGCCGCCCGAAAATGAACCTGGACCGCAGAACACGGCCGTAATAAGACATGCCCGTTCTTTCTGCGGTCCGGGCTCCTGGGCCATGCACGGACCGTGAAAACCACGGTCGTGTGCATGGGCCCATAGAAATGAATGGGGCCGCAATTCTCCCGTGGATTTTCGGGGGAATCGCAGCCGCAAAAGCACGTTTGTGTGCATGGGGCCTTCTTTCAGCAGAACAATGATCCTAAACATTCCTCTGAAGCTGTAGCAAAATGGACAACTAAGGCCCCATGCACACGACCGTAAAAAAAACCTCAGTTTTTGCGGACTGCATTTGCGGTCCGCAAAAACAGACCCATTCACTTTCATTGAACGCGGACACCTTTCCGTAGCACTACGGAAGGGTGTCCGTGCTGTGGAAATGTTCCGGGAATTATGGAACATGTCCGTTCTTTTGCATTTTGCGGGCCGTGCTCCCATACTTTGTATGGGAGCACGGCCCGAAAATGCGGCTGTCAGACGGCGGCCGGCCGTGCCCGCAATCACGGGCCGTGATTGCGGGCACGGTCGTGTGCATGGGGCCTAAGGGAAAGTATTGGAGTGGCCGTCACAAAGCCCTGACCTGAATCCTATAGAAAAAGTGTGTCTAAGCAAGAAGGCCACTAACCCGACTAAATTTAGGGGCCCTTTACACGGGGTGATTATTGTGTAAAGTTTTGTAATATCGACTAAAAGTTTGCACTCATTGACCAGTGTATAAATGCTCAGTGATTGCACGATCAGTGATAAAGCCTTGACTACATCTGCGTTGGAGGCTCCGTTAAGGGCCTCCTTTGCAGATCCGGCCGAGATTACGGCATACTGCGCTACTGTTTCCGGTAAAACCACGGACACTCCGACGGCACACATTAAAGTCAAAGGGTTTCGTCAGCCATCTGTGGTGGAACGGAACCATCGCTTCTGGTTTTCCCTTGTTCTGCTCCTCTGATGGAGACGCAGGTGTGAACACAGCCTTAATTACTCGTTTGTCATTGATCAAATCTTTTAGGATGAGCTAAAAAATGATAGTTTGTCGCTGTTATAACCCCTCTTATAAACAGGCATCTTCTACATTATGGAAACTTCACCCTGTATATAAACCATTTCATTCTAATATTGTGAAATAAATCTATCTGTAATCCATTGTTCTCTAATTACTTTAGATGTGAACAAAGACATTTCTGCAACAAATCTGCCGTGTGTAAACATTCACTTATAGGGACCTTTGTTTCGGGCTGTAAGGGCCCAGATAAGCTGCGACAAGTAACGGGTATATATTAGGTGTTATTATACGCAGGAGAATTAGAGGATTGTTTTATGTGGTAAATTTAATAAAAAGAAAAAAATCACCTTCAATTCCTTTACGACCATTTTGAATCAAATCTAGATAGATAAATAGAAATGAGATAAATAAAAAGAATGTGATAGACACATTCATCAACATTGAAATTGCAACGCCAAGAAGGATGAGCCGTAACGTGATGCAAATCGAGGAAGTAGCCGGTGTCGCTGAGATCTGCAAATGATCAAATTTTCAAGCACCGAGCTCCAATCTGTGGCATGCGAAGGGCCAAAAACGCCGGATTGAAGGCAACGTTTTTTAGCCACATCAAACCTGAAAAATCTGATCAAGTGGTGTGCGATGATTGTGCGATGTCTCCTGTTCGTCGAGGTAACAGATATCGCCACTTGTAGCAAACTAAGAGGGACAGAATCACTCCGGCAGATCGCTACGCGCCTTGGCCGAGATGTCGGCACTATTCAACGTTGCGTGTCCCTGAGGTTGGGAGAACAACGACGAACGGGAATGATACAAACAGCCATCTTTCCTGAAGACGCCACTATAGCTGGTGAAACATATAGGAAGGCTGATTAGGGGGCACATCCATGTAAACTAGCCAGACAATCTATAGGTACTTAGGGCAAAGGCAGAAGCGAGCATTGAGCTGAGCTCGCTGTATGAATGAGTGGAATAACTCCCTAGTTAGAAATTCACCTATCCTGAGAGTCTGTAAATCCACAATTGTAGGACAATTATTTTTGATTACTCATTGGCATGGAGGGGAATGCCGCCATTTTTAGGTAGCACATTTTTCTTAGTGAAAATTTCAACATTGACAATTATAAAGTAACATCAAAGAACTTGCCGCTCTGTGTTAGCGTATAGTGCCATCGGGAGGAATGCCTCCGTTTGCTATTTAGCAATCAATTAACGGATGGTGCTATATCAGTATTAGTCTCTGGAATTATTTAGGAATCAAATCCTTTTGACTTAGTGACAATTTCAGCGATCATAATTATAGAGCAATATCCAAACATTTGTCCGTCAGTATTGGTATTATTCTCTGGTACATTTGGGAGGAATACGAGGAATGCCTCCACCAGGTAGCTCAACAAACCCTTCAGAAAAGTGAAAACATCAAAAAATTATTTTTCAATAATAGAAAGGGGGTCGACTCCAAATAACTATCCTCTCTTACCCTTATCAAGACTGTTGTCAATTAATGGTAGTCCATGGAACATAATTGTCTGTTTTTTTAATGTGGTTAATACATTAAATATATTATGATATTAGTGACATTAATAAAGTTTATTTCTTATTTTTATAGAATTTTTTTGCCACACAGCTAGTGGAAGTAAAGACTTTCGGCTTGTGTGTTTAAATAATCCTATTGTCCAATAAATGTTGTGTGGTGATCTATTCTGCACTGCAAGTGAAATTTGACGTCACATCACGAGCCTAGGGCGGCAAACGGTGTGGACACAAATAAATAAATACTGAGTCGCGCTAAAGACCCAATGAATCCATAAAACGGAGTCCAATAATACTAAAGGTGTCCTCTTTTTTCTATAATCCACCTTGAGGAAAGATAAAACTACAACGGTACTGGTGCAGCACGTGTCAGTAATGGCTGGGCTTTGAAGTTCTACCGCTGTTCCTGACTTCTGATGTTTCAAATAAGCCGACTACAAAAGAGACGACGAGTAGAGTAGCACCGCCAGTAACTTAAAGCATAAGGTATTTATTTCTACTCACAAACTAGATTTTTAAAAACAGTGTGTAATTAAAACGTAACACGCCGAGGCAGCCCAGTGTCAACACAAACCATCAGAAGGCTTTTGCACGGCATTGGGCTACGAGCCAGACGTCCAGCCACAGGTGTTCCAGTGCCTGCACGCCACCGCTCTCAAAGGCTATCATGGCGCACAGCAAGAGAGCAATGGAGGCTGAAATGGAGGTCTATCCTCTTCAGCGATGAGTCCCACTTTTGTCTCGGATGCAATGATAACCGGAGATTGATCTAGAGACCACGTGGGCAACACCAAGAACAGACCTTCACAAGAGAACGTCACACCGGTCCTACTACTGGTATTATGGTGTGGGGTGGCATAATGTACGGTAGCCGGACCCCTCTATTCTTCATTTCAGGTACACTAACCGCTCGGTATTACATTGATTTGGTCGTGGAGCCAGTGGTACGGCCATTTCTCCAAAGTGTCCCAGAAGCCGTTTGTTAACAGGACAATGATCGGCATGTTGCTCGTGCTACTGTGAGCAGCCTGCAGGGCCTAAACATGCTACTATGGCCTGCAGCGTCTCCGGACTTGTATCCCATCGAGCACATCTGGGACATCATTGGTTGGCAATTGCAAAGGGAGCTGCCAGCAGCCAATCTTGATGATTTGCGTGCCCAAGTGCATTCAGCGTGGCAGAACATTCCTCAGGCAACCATTAATAACCTCATTATAGCATGCCAAGACATGTAAGTGCGTGTATTTCTATGCGTGGCGCTCATGCTCGATACTAAATAAATTAAGATGTTTGCAATATTTTGTTTTCATTTTTTTATAATTTGCATATCATTAGCATGTCTATCGATACTTTGATTTTCACACTTCCAAGACTTTTCCTTCTTGGTGTGGCAATTTCAATGTTGAGGAGTATAGATAAATATGAGACGGATAGATAGAAAGTTAAAGGCTATGTACAATTTTTTTTAATGAACTTAGGCGTGATGAATAGCCGGCGGATTCTGCATGTCGGAGACACACAGGACCCGCTTTCACTGAACTCGTCGGTCCCGCAGACCTGACAGAAACGGGATTTAGCGAACAATACAGCTGCTCTGTATACAAGATACAAAGCAGCTGTATCTCAAAAAGTAAAATTTTTAATAAAAAAATTATAAAGTTGCATCAATCACACTAATGGACCTTTTTTTTATATATATAGAATTCTGTCTCAATTTGTGCCAAAAAACCGACCTACATTCCTTGCGTCAGATTTATTATGTGTTCTAGACATAGGGTGAAATCCTTGACTAATGTGCGTTAAAATCCGCGTGTAAAACATGATGCTGTTTCTTTTTTCCGTCACAAATCTAGTAGCCTACCATATCTAGCCGGATGCACCAACTTCATTATACAACACGCCCCACTGTGATAAATTCAGCGCATCTTCTGCCGGCCTGGTCTAGTTTTAAGCTGTCCGCATATATAAGATCTGGCCAGCATATGCACGGCAGCGCCGCCTTCGGCTAATCGGACTAGATGGATGAATTGCCTGGCGATTTTTGGGAGACTGTTCAGTGGGTGCCATGGCATCCACCATCTTAGAGTTATTAGGACACCTGATATAGGTGTGTATCCATGGTAGTCTTTATTTTATATACTATGTTAGATGTTTCTGACGATTTATAAACTATTTAGTTGGTCATTTAAAGGTATGACTTTTTTTTTTCCTTTACAAACTTTCTACTTTCATTGATGGTTAACACAGTACAACGCTCGACTACTACAGTCTACTAGAATATGGTAACAGGCGAGACTGGTGTACGGCACATTTAACCCCTTGACGCATTATCACGTACATGTACGTGATAATCGTCATAGGGAAGTATGGAGCGTGCTCACGATCTGAGCGCACTCCATACGCTGTGGGTGTCAAGAACAGTGATCGTGCTGTTGCTGGCAGTTTAACCCCTTAAAGAGACTCTGTCACCACCATAATGTGATCGGCGCTGTAATGTAGATTACAGCAGTGTTTTTTATTTAGAAAAACCATCATTTTTTACGGAGTTATGACCTATTTTAGCTTTATACTAATGACTTTCTTAATAGACAACTGGGCATGTTTTACTTTTTTTTACTTTTTGATCAAGTGGGCGTTGTACAGAGGAGTGTATGACGCTGACCAATCAGTGACCAATCGGAGTCATACACTTCTCTCCATTTATTTACACAGCACATAGTGATCTTACTAGATCACTATGTGTAGCCACATACACTAACGTTACTCAAGTGTCCTGACAGTGAATAGACATCACCTCCAGCCAGGACGCGATGTCTATTCACAATCCTGTAACGTTTGTGTGTGATTTACAGTTCATTAGATAGTACATTACATCTGGGTATGGCAGCCTTTGCACTCTCTGATTTTTAATACACACGGTGGGGCTTTTTCACAGTGGTGATTGTATCCCTGTTTTTAGAGAGCTATAAAATAAAGTTATATTTTACTTATATATCACTTCAGTGAATCTACTGATTTACAGCACAGCAAGCGTAATCTCGCGAGATTGCGCTGTAAATGACAGCCCAGCGTGATCTCGATGTGCTGTAAGTCACACACAAACGTTACTGAAGTATCGGGATTGTGAATAGACATCGCGTCCTGGCTGGAGGTAATGTCTATTCACTGTCAGGACACTTGAGTAACGTTAGTGTGTGTGTATGTGGCTGCACATCATGATCTAGTAAGATCACTATGTGATGTGTAAATGAATGGAGAGAAGTGTATGACGCTGATTGGTCACTGATTGGTCAGCGTCATACACTCCTCTGTACAACGCCCACTTGGTCAAAAAGTAAAACACGCCCAGTTGTCTATTAAGAAAGTCATTAGCATAAAGCTAAAATAGGTCATAACTCCGTGAAAAATAAGTGTTTTTCTAAATAAAAAACACTGCTGTAATCTACATTACAGCGCCGATCACATCATGTACGAGATAGACCACTTATAATGTGGTGACAGAGACTCTTTAAATGCTGCAGTCAATCGCGACCGCAGCATCTGAAACGTTGAAAAGAGGTGTGCAACCCCCTACGACAGCTCATCGGCGCCCCCACACCATGATTGGGGGGTGCCGGTGGTTGTCATGGCAGACTAGGGGCCTAATGAAGGCCCCCAGGTCTGCATCTGTAAGGGTATGTTCACACGCACTATTTACGGACGTAATTCAGCCGTTTTACGCCTGGACTTACGGCCGAAAATACTGCTTGAAAGCGTTGGCAAACATCTGCCCATTCATTTGAATGGGTTTTACGATGTACTGTGCAGACGGTCATTTTTTTTACGCGCTGCTGTCAAAAGACGGCGCGTAAAAAAGATGCCCGTGTCAAAGAAGTGCCTGTCACTTCTTGGGACGTAATTGGAGCCGTTTTCCATTGACTCCATAGAAAAACAGCTCCAATTACGTCCGAAAAACGCCTGCACGTGCCATTACGTCTGAAATTCAGGAGCTGTTTTTGCCTGAAAACAGCTCCGTAATTTCAGCCGTAACGGACGTGCACGTGTGAACATATGCCGTCTCTCTGGCATGGCTTAACTGAAGCCTGTGAAAATGACACTATACTGCAATACATTAGTATTGCAGTACAGTATATTGTACCAGCGACAAGACCCCTAGGGGGACTACTAAAATGTGTAAAAAAAAAGTTTAATAAAGTTATTAGTAGTGAAAAAAGAAATAAAAGAAAATATAAAAAAATTAAAAAAAAACCTTTTCCCACTTTTCCTCTAAAGTAATGTAAAAAATAAACAAAATTGGTATCGCTGCATCTGTAAAAGTCTGTACTATTACAATATACCATTATTTAACTTGCACGGTGAACGCCGTAAAAAACGAAAAAATGAATACGCCAAAATCGCAGGTTTTTTGGTCATCTTAGCTCGCAAAAATTTTTTAATAAAAAGTGATCAAAAAGTTGTATATAGCAAAAAATGGTACCAAGGAAAACTACAGCTCGTCCTGCAAAAAAGAAGGCCCCACACCGCTCAATCCACGGAAAAAATATTATGGCTCTCAGAATGTGGCGAAACAAAAAATTTCCTTTTTAACAAAGGTTTTTGTTTTTTGTAAAAGTAATCAAATATAAAAAAAAAACGATATAAATTTGCTATCACCGTGATCGTATTGAGCCGCAGAATAAAGTTAAGTCGTCATTTTCACTGTACGGGGAAAGCCGTAAAAACGAAAACCAAAAAACTATGTAGGAATCGCATTTTCTTTTTCCAATTTCAGCCCGCAAATAATTATTTTTCCGTTTCGCAGTAGATTATATGCTACTTTAAATGGTGGCGTTAGAAACTCCTCCCGCAAACAATAAGCCCCGCACTATTGACAATTTTTTTTTTAAAGTTATGGCTCTTGGAACGAAAAACTAAAAAGATGAAAATGGCTCGGTCCTTAAGGGGTTAATCAGTATAGCATCCCATTACTTGGTTTGATTAAAGGATATTATTTGGGGATTATACCCCCCAGAAGTGACTACTTATGGTCGCAATCTTTGTCCTTTGGTTACTCCAGTGTGACTTGCCAACCCCTCCCCTCCTGTATGGGGTGTGCAGACTGCTGCAGGGGGAGGAAGAGGGTGGAAGGAGGAAGTGACGAGGAGGAGACAGGACGAGGCGGGCAGAGGCTCACAAGCTTTGTGCCCAGCTCTGAGAAACGGTCCAGCAGATCCCAGCTACACTGACGCTTCCTCTGAGTGACAGCTCCAGCAGGAGGGAGTGAGTAGATGGACGCAGCGCAGATAGATGTTTGCAGAATCTTAGGGTTCCCATAGACAGCAGGCGGACTCCTTTATACCCCGATTATACTGAGCATCTCTTCCAATAACTTCCATCTGTAGCATCCTACTTTGTGTTGGTCGCAGGAGTTGAATGTGATGTTTTCTATTCTTGCCAGACTGCTGATTAATGCTGAAAAGATAAGAGGCGTGATAAGCGTTACAATATGAAAGATGTGCATGTTTGCATTTACGGTGCAGATTCGGCGGATGATGCGGTTTATCGGTAGTAGGTGGCCTGGAAGATGGAGGTTCAGCAATTAGTCATAAAGTTTGACATGATCGGCTGCTGAGTTCATTACCGTAGACTCATGATTACCCCGAATGTTATTTTCTAGCCTATAAAAAAGAAAGATATGTGTCACCCGGTCACAGCAGAGGAAGCGGCTTCATGAGCCAAACCTATAAGCAGTTTACTAATATACTGTGTAATAAATGTGGGATGAGGCACGGGAGGCCTCACACCTCAGGAACATGGTTAATACTGATCAGAGTTTTACAGTGTAAGGCCCCGTTCACATGGCGTTTGTGCTATCCGCCGAGCGTATACTTTTTTAAACACTAAAAAAGTATTGAGTCGTATAGCTCAGCGTATTCACAGACTATAATGGGTCAAATGTAGACCAAAATATCATCCGTTTGGTCTATGTTTGTCATGGTTTACGTTGGGATACTATTTTTTTGAAAGTACTGAAAAGCGTAGTCTGCTGCGCTAATCTGTACTTCAAAAAAAGGTATACGTGACGTAATGTTGTTTTTTTAGCATTGATCTCAATGGACGACGTATGCAAACGTAATGCTATATGTTTGTATCTGTTTACATACGATAAATCTATCCGTATTTTTTTTGTATCATTGTTCACTTTAAAAAAAAGTATACTTTTTTTTAGGTAAAAAACGGACAGAAACGTATACCGACGTATGAGTATACGCTAATCGTACACGCTATAAAAAACACAGACGTAAACAGAAAATGGTATACGTTTTCAATGGTCTACGTTTATATTAAAAAAAAGTATATGCGATGTGAATGGGTAAATAAGTAGATTATATTATCCATAGCTCCGTGTTTAGTGGCAGCATCTCCATGACCCTACGAAGAAACGGAATCTGCTGCGCCACAGTCTTATCTAGCTGCGGCCGGACAACCTGACAGACACAGATGGGAAATATTAATACATAAGTGGTTTGTTTTTGTCACATTTTTTTCTATACAGGTACCTAGTGGGAATTTGTTCTCCTGCGTTACATCAAGACGATCCCATATTGATATCTAGGACGCTAGAGAAACGTTTAAAGCTATACATAAAAATATTCACTGAATAATGAAAAGTTCTGCAACTTTTTATTATACTCCGTTTCAATTTCTCTTCATTTTTAAGACCTCTGCTTGCGTTTAGCGCTCTCTCTTGTAACGTGCCCTGTACCTGCGTCGGCTGTACATGATCAAGACAAGTTCAGTCTCTGTAAGGAAATATGAATGCTCCTATTCACTGACAGCAAGTAGATTCCTCAGAGCTAGTGCAAGGCAAAAGTAAAGCAGTTGCCCATAGCAACCAATCAGATTCAACCTTTCATTTTTCAAAGGTCCTTTGGATAATGAAAGCAGCAACCGGATTGGTTGGAAGCTAAAACATGGCCACATTACCACCGTCTGAAACCGGCCTAAGTACTCAACATGGAGTAACGTCTTTTTTAAAACCTGGTAATATTTCATGAATGTGCAATAAGGCGTCTGCCGTCCTGCCCTGGAGGAACAATGCGCTGTTTTAGTCCAGGGTTTACTTGTAATTTGCTGGTGATCTCACCCTCCATGTGAATGTATTTCCCTGTATAATTATGGGATCGTGTTTTTTTTCCCTGCAGGTAATTATGAGCGCTCGCAGATCGGACACAAGTTCTAAGCGGAAGAGGACAACACCACAAAAGCTGAAAAACAGAAAACTCTTTGCTGTCTCTGAAAATGACTTAATAGAGGTAGAGTATACAGCGTATACAGCGCACACTTACAGGAGCTCAAAACCATTTATAAGTAACTATATAAAAGCACAAAGCTGCAGGACGAGCGGATTTATACAGGTCACAGAACCCCAAGGTAACATCCATTATTCTCATTAGGTTACAGCAGAGGGTACAGGTTTTTTTATTTTTTATTATGCACCTCAGCTGCTGCAGAACCTTTTTTTTTTGAGGAGTAAAAGGGAGATTTCTGTCCACCTTTCATTTATTTTTTTGCCTATGTAGCGCCAACATAAGTTATCGTAGCGCTGGACAGAAGTTATCACTCACGGCCCCTAGTGGGGTTTACAATGTGTGTATAATGGGGTGCCGCTGAGGTGTGTATTATGGGGTGCTGCAGCAGCTGAGGTATGTATTATGATGTTCTGCAGCAGCTGAGGTGTGTATAATGGGGTGCCACAGCAGCTGAGGTCTGTATTATGATGTTCTGCAGCAGCTGAGGTGTGTATAATGGGGTGCCGTAGCAGCTGAGGTCTGTATTATGGGGTGCCGCAGCAGCTGAGGTCTGCATTATGATGTTCTGCAGCAGCTGAGGTCTGTATTATGATGTTCTGCAGCAGCTGAGGTCTGTATTATGATGTTCTGCAGCAGCTGAGGTGTGTATTATGATGTTCTGCAGAAGCTGAGGTGTGTATAATGGGGTGCCGCAGCAGCTGAGGTATGTATTATGATGTTCTGCAGCAACTGAGGTGTGTATTATGATGTTCTGCAGCAGCTGAGGTGTGTTATGGGGTGCTGCAGCAGCTGAGGTATGTATTATGATGTTCTGCAGCAACTGAGGTGTGTACTATAAGGTATTGCAGCAGCTGTGGTGTATATTGTGATGTTCTGCAGCAGTTGTGGCGTGTGTTGATTTTCGTCAGTTGTTGGCACAGCAGAAGGAACTTCTTGCAAAGTGACCTGTGACAGACAGGAGATAAGCGGTGTCTCTATAGCACCGCTGATCTCTATATAATCCTCAGGTTCTGACACCAAAATGTGATGATTATACAACTATCATTACAGTTCCTGTTCTAATCATAGGTCCATGCATTTTAGATGAATCCAGCATACAATCGCATTGTTTCTCCACTGAACAGGTTATTAATATACAATTTGATTGCTGACCGTTAGTAATTAAATAAGTTAAAAAGATAAGCGGCAAAGCACCGCAGCTCAGTTATTTTTGTGTTTGTCTTTTCCTTATTATCCGCAGTCACCTCACTTCTCCAAGGCAAGAGATGGAGAAAATCAGGACAGCCAACTGTGCCTGTCACAATTTCCCGAAACTCTGCACAACCGAGAAAACGTGCCGAAATCCCTCCATCAAACGCCGTCAAAGAAGGAAAGCCTGACTGAAAAACCACAGAACAAAGAAAACATGCCTGGAAAATATTCCAGCGTCTCAGCGACGGCACACAGGGGAAGAGGGCGACCGAAAGGAAGCAAAAACAAGACCTTCCCTGTATCCGCGACTAGGGTGAGATATTTCTACACGTTCCTCCGTCATTACATCTACATTTCTAGGTTGCTGCAACCACATTATGGCGGAGGTTGGCACCGATGTTCTATCTATCTATCTATCTCATATCTATCTATCTATCTATCTCATATCTATCTATCTATCTATCTATCTCATATCTATCTATCTATCTATCTATCTATCTATCTATCTATCTATCTATCTATCTATCTATCTATCTATCTATCTATCTATCTATCTATCTATCTATCATCTTGTCTGGCCGGACATGTCCTAATGTTGCCTTTGTGATCTGAATTTCCTAATAAAGTCCCTTGTTCCTTCATAGGTCTACTCAGTCCGTGAGGGAAAATCACCAATATATTCACTAAAAAAAGAGGGTGATATGAAGCATCAAGATGATGCAGAGACCCCACACAGAGGTAGAGGGAGACCAAAGGGAAGCACAAAGGTGAGTCAGTGTAAGGAATATGTCATATACACACTGGTTCAAATAGACAATTTTGCTACTTGAATTTCCGGAACTTAAAAATTTGAGTCTTACAATTTTTTGGTAGATGATGGAAATTTAGGCTGAGTTCACACGTCACGGATTTGATGCAGATCTCACCTGTTTGCATTGCAAAGATTTAAATCCACAATGAAAATCCGCTTAGCATGAACTCAGCCTCACTATACATCTGCATAATGTAAGTCCACTACTGTAGTATTGTGTCTTTTTCTATAGGTAAGATCCAGTGGGCAGGATATCCCAAAGAGATCAAGGGGAAGGCCAAAAGGAAGCAAAAACAAAAAGCCATCCAAGGCTGCTCTGCTGGTGAGATCAGCGTTGTAATATAACGTAATGCCGGATCTATCCTCTGTCAGGAAGCCTCTCTTTACCCTGATGCGAGGATTCTCTCTCCATAGCATTGCTCCGAGTGTCTTTATTCTCATACTTTCCCCATGTCATATTGATCACAGAAAATAATACCTGGACCCCAAAAGGTGGGAAGAGGGAGACCACGTAAACTGCCATCAAATGAAGGAGAGACCCCAAAAAGAGGAAGGGGGCGACCAAAGGGAAGTTTGAATAAAAGTACTTCTGCCAAAAAGGTGAGGGTGCTCATACAGTGTGTTACTCCAAGTCCTCGCTCTCCACGTCTTCTGCCCCTCCATAATAACTTCTTATTTCCTCCTAATTATTAAAGTGGTTTTCTGATGAATCAATTAGAGATGCAATAAAAATGATTAGTAGGGGTCCAACAGTGGGAACCCTCACCAAATCTGAGAACGAGGGGTCCCATGTATCTCACTTCTTTGGAGAGTGACCTATGATCACTTGTTCTCGGGGTTTGTGGGGATCACAGCAGCTGAACTAAAAAGAATCCCCCTCTACCTTCCACATATTGTCTCTGCTCTTCTTTTCAGCCATCTTTGTATAGTTCTTTATTTGTACCTTCCCCGTGTAATGACTGGGAGCGACACATCTCTATAGAGTCCGGTCCACATGAGAACATGAATTACACGTGAAACAAGCCGCAGGGTCTAGTGTGGGATGGTTTTCCATGATTAGATGAAGAATCTTAAACCATGAAATCTCACAAATTCTCACTGGTTCCAGCATTCTTTTTCAGCTAACTGTTATATCCGGGACCCATGAAAAAAAGAAACCGGGGCGTCCTAAGAAGATGGTTTTGCACCATACCGCTGTTTCACCCCTGACCCCAAAGCGTCCAAGAGGAAGACCAAAGAGTGCTGGCGGCCATGTACCGGTACCGAGCAATTTGGTAAGAGACTATTATGAAGGCGATCAATAATTTGCCTGTGACTCAGACGACACACTGTCACAAAAAGCTGTGATAGTACCTGATTGCAGCAGGGGGAATTCTACTGGTTAGAATATATCTTACATTCATAGCAGTTATATATTCTTCATTGCTGCAAACATGTCTTCATTTTATATGACACTAGAAAACTATTATTTCAAGTTCAATGGCTCAGTGTTAAGCCCTGTTCACACAGAGTATTTTGGCGCCTTTTTTTTAAGCAGAAACCGTGTCGGAAACAGCATTAAAAACGCCTGAAATCGCCTCCCATTGATTTGCGCTTGCGGGAAAAAGAATTGACATGCCCTTACTTTGGCCGTTCCCGTCTCTGACCTCCCATTGACATCAATGAGAGGCAGAGAAAGCAGTATTCGTGGTGTTTTTTGCCTGCAGTGCTCAATGGCCACGGCCAAAAAAACGCCGCAAAAAATGCAACAAAGAGAGTGCAGGCAGATTTTTCAGCCTTCAAAAAATCCTGTGTGAACAGGGCCTTATTATTAAAAAATATCTTAGAGAGGAGCTGTCACCTCTCCTGACACTTCTGTTTTAGTATATAATTGTATTTCACATGAAATAACATTTCTGGAGCATCTTTTCTTAGAACTCTACGTTATACTGCTACTCTGTTATTCCTCCTAGAAATGTATGAATAAATTGACAACTGGGTGTTACCAATTAGGGCTGGGTCTCTACACTGACTGACACTGTCCAATCAGTGCTCACAGTGCCAGACTATGTAGAGACACACCCCTTTGACAAGGAGAATGGTAATACCCAGTTGTCAATTTATTCATGCATTTCAAGGAGGAGCAACAGAGGAACGGCACAACACAGAGTTATAATAAAAGTTGCTTCAGAATTGTTGCTTCATGGAAAATACAAGCATTTACAAAAACAGACATGTCAGGAGAGGTAACAGGTCCTTTTTAAAGTTAGCCCCCTACAAATCCAAAGCATAAGTGGTTTAATTTAGCGCTGGTGATGTGGCTGATGAGTGCTATCATGTCCTGCACTGCTCACTACTTTCTCCCCTCGCCTTTTTTCCCCGGAAACAGCACCACTCTTGTCTATAGGCCGTGTCAGGTATTGCAGCTTTGGCCCATTCCAAGTGAATACCAGACATAGCCTATAGACAAGAAAGGCACAATTTCTGAAAAAACGTATGCCAATAGAGGAACTGACGGAGGGGAGGTAAAGAAGATCAAAAGGACAGGCGATAATGTAATCAGCATGGCGTCTATGATAACTGAATAATGACCTGGGGATTGGGTTATAGATGTAGAGGATGAGGCGTTTTCTGACTCTATTGTTGTGTCCGTCTTTTGCAGCTGAAACGTTTAGAATACTGCGCACAAGTTGAGGGGGATGATGAGGATGATGATGATGAGGAGGAGGATGATGATGAGGACAACGACTCTGATGAATAAAACAGCAGCTGTGGGATTAATTTTTCAAAGAACTGGTAACAGTAATTTTCTTTATTCCACAGTCTTGTGCGTGGCGCCTAAAGCTGCTCATACACATTTAATAGCTAGACTGACAGCTATATTGTCTGACTCTCCCCATAAGCACGCATGCTAGGCTTGGCCTGTGTCTGCATATTTATTTCAAGAGGGTATAAGCGGCTGTCAGACACCTCCGGTGCCACTTATCTCTTTGTGGCGAAAGATCCAACCTGTCCGTTCCTACTTCTTCCTGACGAGACAAGTTGGGGTGACCCCGGCACGTAAACGCCTACGATTAGGTATGAGATCAGGTAGAAGCGAGCAGCTAGAAAATTACAACATGTTTAAGGTTTCGAACCAAGACGGTAGAAATGCAGATTTCCCTCTTGCACTCCTTAGTTTTGAGACGCTACCTGCCCGCACCACGGCATACTCCTCTGTGGACCTCCTGTCTGTGACTCACCTGCTTCACTCTGAGTGTTCTCTACATGTCCTCATCTGAATCATCTTTTTTTGTGTTTTTGCAGCGTATTATTCTTTCATAAAGTGCTGATCTCTAAATCTACAAAATCTTTCCTTAATACATGAACACCAATAAATTCACCACAGGAGAAAGCTGCGTTCTTTCCCATGTTAGAGCAGCCACCTGTGTATTTGTAACCATAGCCAGCCATTCTGAAGACTATGGACAGATGCCTTTAGTCACAATGAAGACAGTTAATTAACGTGTGCGAAAAGGTGGATCCATCGAGGCAGGAACTACAATTAAAAATCATATACCCCCCCCCCCCACTGTAACATGGGGGCTTATAGGTCCAAGGACTGCTAAAGAATGTAGATTGGGGATTCCGATCTCATAACCTTTAATCTCGCTATAGGCAGATGACGTCCTTTCTATGCCATTTGTGTAAGATGTTGATAATTTTCCTGTACAGTGCGCAGTGACGGGTATATATTGTATACTATAATATAGTGCACATAAAGAGCTTCATGTCCTGCCTTTATTGTGACCAAGAGACAGTGTTTTATTTTTAAATAAACTTTCCTGCCGTGACTCATTCTTTTTAAAGAAGACAAACCAAAATAATTAGGCAAGAAGAAGGGTTTCGATAGACTAAGTATGACTTCTGCATCAGACTACACCGGGTCAGTTTGTTGTCTGTTACCATGGAGATGTATACATCTGCATAGTTCCTGTAAACACAGAACAGTAGGATATTTTTTTTTAAGATGATTTACAAAGATGTTTTATTTTTGATTTTCACCAAGCCTGTAAGTGACATTACAGGCCAAAAGCCTGAGGCTGCTCTTTCAGGTGCTGTTTTATGGACACCTAGCATGTATTGAAATAACCAAATACATCAATATCTCCATACTATCTGGCCTGAAGAGTGGCAGCTATGTCTGTATATGAGGGGGGGACGGGAACACTGCACCTGACATAAATCGGACCAGGACATGTGTCATCAGAATCTCTTAGTAGTGCAGCCTCAGGCTTTCGGCCTATAACTTTTAGTGATCAGATCTCGGAATAAAATATATTTTCATTTTTTTATTTTGCTATGTAAAGTCTCCTTTAATTTGAGTGTACAAATCCTTGAATCATTCTCTTTATCATCACCGTCTTCTGCGCTTGATGCTATTCACGTAATAAACCTCCTTCTTTTTCTGTAGGAAAACATTTTGGTGACCAGGACACAGCAGCGTGACATTAGAAGAGAGCGGCGGGCGATGTCTTTTGTAGTGACAGGGCAGTATAAGGATGTACATTTTGATGTGTAGTGATGTTTTTTCTTTAAGTTGTGTGAAGCCGGACTGGGCAGCCTCAAATATTCTTTTGTTAACATTGCTTTATTGTAATTTGCTGCCGAAATATCATTTCTACCAATGTGAACTGTAACGAGGTAGAGTTTTACGTTTTCCCTCCTCTTCCCGTAATATCTTTAATGTAGTCAAGATGTTCTCTCTTTTTTTTTTTTTTCTTTCTATTCAGTGACTAAATGAGCTCAGCGTCTTAAGTGTTCAGTTTAGTTTTGTTACGAGGATACTTGGGGCCGTTTACAACCGTCGAAACCTGTTAGAACGGCACAGAAAACAACATAATCCTATGTATTTATTCATCCGCCTGCTGATATTGCACATGTACCCGGCGTTGTACGGCTCCGTGATACTGACTGACAGATAAGCAAGGGTTCCCATTAAATAATTAAGGACTTACATATATAATCCAGGGTGCGGAATCACAAAAATAGCAGCCAAGTAGCACTCAAAAATAAGCACCAGACTTGTTCTGCAGATCGTGTCTGGTGAATAAATCGCTTTATTTTTGAGTTTTGCCTCACTGCTATTTTTTGTGATTCTGTACCGAGTGCGGAGAGGTCACCCCTTTTCAGAAGCACCGGACGATTCTGGCGTTTCTCACTGTGCTGCTCCACCATTCTATAATCCAGGGTGGTGATAATGGGGCCCAATTATCAAAAATGAAAAGTTGTTTTAGAAGAGCCGTACGATCAGGACATCCATCTCCGTAACAGAACTCCGCTCAGAATCCATATAGAAAATTATAGTAAAACAAGAACCAAAAGGTGAGATCCTGTCCGACAATGCTGGCGACGGATAGTCCAGTGAAATGGTAATGTGTTTTCGGGATCTATCAAAGGTTAGTCCAGAGGCACCAGAGTTTTTTATCGTAGATAAAGCGGCATACGCTGCACTGCAGGGTCTGCCATAGGGATAGTCGAGTGAATGAGGACATCCATGGTTTTTATTGTAGATTAAATGGCATGCAATGTGATTTAAACGGGATTTCCCACGAGGGATATTTATGACATATCCACAGGATATGTCATAAATGTCAGATAGATGTGAGTCCCACCTCTGGGTCCGGCACCTATCTCTAGAACGGAGCCCTCTAAACCCCATTTTACCTCTTTGTGTTCCTGCTGATTTCCGACCATGAAAAAGAAAACCGCGTAACTTGCTGAGCTACGCTGTTTCCGTAAGTCCCATAGAAATGAATGGTAGTTACGGAAACAGCATAGCTCGCCTGCTACACTTCTTCCGTAACCGCCATTCACCACTATGGGAGTTACGGAAACCACCAAGTAATCAGGAGGTGGCCAGGTGTCAGCGTGAGCACAAAAAGCTAGAACAGGGTTTAGGGGGCCCCATTCTAGAGATAGGTGCAGGTCCCAGAGGTGGGACCCGCATCTGTCTTACATTTACAACATATCCTGTGGATATGTCCTAAATGTCCCTCGTGGGAAAACCTCTTTAAAGTTGGCCAAATCCTAGTCAATTAGATGGAGGCATCAACGGCTATTACTGTCAAAAATTTTTATTGCATTTTCACAATAAGTGAACATACGGGCAAGAGCCAGAACAGAAGCTTTTGCATTGTAAAAACAATGAAAAAAAAGAAGTAACGGAGATTAAACGTTGGCTAAATGAGTAACAACAGATGTGCTATTCCATACAGTGTAACAGTTGTAAAGTCAAAAAAATGTAACCAAAATAAGTACATCAAGAAAGGTGGAAAGATCCAAGAAAAGAGGGAAAGAGAGAAAAAGACAGAAAAGAGAGGAGGAGAGGAAAGAGAGAAAAAAAAGGTCAATGGATTTTATTGTAGATGAAATGAAACAAAATGGATTTCAGGGTTGGCAAAAGAATAGTTAACGGGTAACTAAACGTTCGACAAACTTCTGACATGTCATAGTGACATGTCAGAAGTTTTGATTGGTGGGGGTCCGAGCACTGAGACCCCCACCAATCACTAGAACGAAGCGACAGAAGTGTTCGTGTGAGCGATCAGACGCTTTGTTTCTGTTCAGCTTTTTCAGGAAATTCGAAGTACGGGCTCATAGACTTTCTATTGAGCCCGTACACCACTACATTGATTTCCGGACAAACCCGAACAGAAACAAAGCGTCTGAGCGCTCACACGAGTGCTTCTGCCACTTCGTTCTAGCGATTGGTGGGGGTCTCAGTGCTATGACCCCCACCAATCAAAACTTCTGACATGTCGCTATGACATGTCAGAAGTTTGTCGAACGTTTAGTTACACTTTAAGTGGCTGGAGGCATGAATGTTTTGTTTTTTTGTAGATTAAATTGCATACAACGCGTTTCGGAGTCACCCAAAGAATACTCGAGTGGCTGGAGGCAGCAATGGATTTGCGTTTCGGGGTCAGCCAAAGAATAGTGTAGTGAATGAAGGCATCAGTGGTTTTAACTATAGATGAAATGGAACACAACAAATTTTAGAGGCGGCCAATGGTTTTTATTTTAGACAATATGCCACACAATGCGTTTTGGGGTTGTCTTAACTATCTACAATAAAACCACTGATACCTCCGGCCACTTGACTCTCCTACTCTGCCAGCACAGGATCTCGCCTTTTTGTTATTGCTCCGAGTATGACAAGTGCGTTTTATTCACACAGACCAGTCCTATGCGGAGTTCACTTATTTAGTGCATAATAAATGTTACTTCCTACAACACCCCTTAAAAATACCACTTCACTATGTACAGCAGAGCAGCACTAGGTAGTTTATTTGGTCTACAAAACTGACTTCTGCATCCAGGTATAAAAGCCTGACATCTGTACTGACGGATGGAGCGCCGCTGTTCACCATTTTCTACACCACTTCTCCGAAATACCATCTTCTCTTCCTTTTTTTGTAAATGACCCCCATAGACTTTGCGGTGAATACCCACAGGTACGAACATTACAATTATACTTTACAGACCCACACATTATGTTGAGGATGAAGGTGGAGATGGCGCTTTTCAAGATGGTGTTATACAGTGGAGAAGTTTAATATACGGCGGTCTAATCTGGATAGTGTATATTATACTGTATTATGCTGTATTAGACGAATTAAAACAATGCACTAAATCAGATGTAAGCAGTCTGAACAGCGGCAGTGTGAGGCGGGAATGTGCGGTAATACATGTGCTATATATACATACATACACGGCTACATATAAATCACTCCTATGTGCTGTACACCATTATATCCCTACATTTGTAAATGACCCCAGTGTCAGGAAAAATAAAAGTTGTTCACTTTTTGTTCTGTGCTTTTAGATATATTGTAGTGTCTTGTAATCGGTTTTACAAAAATAAAATGTCAAGTTAATTTTTCCTCTTTTTCGTGGCATCATTGTGTTCAGATTGTCTCCGTCCATACAAATCCTGCTCCGCAATGAAAGGGAAACTATTCCAAGGACATGAAATCCTCCTCATCCTTTATTAGTTGTGTAATATTGGAGTGCAGAGCTGCATTCAGAATTCTGTTGGCTTTAGAGCTGAAATCTCCCAAAATTCCCTGATGAACAAGATAACCCCATGGAAGTTGTGACATAATCGCATTTTAACAGACAAAACAATTAGTTCATTAATGAGTCAGTCCCATTGACATGATAATTAGCTGTACCGTCGTGTCATTCATCTACTCTGAGTGAAGACTTCCTCATCGTGGCCTCCAGATGGCGCTGCTTCACACGCATTTGAATAGTTCATATTCTTCGTGGCTTTGGGTTAATATTTCTCATTACAGTTTTATCAAATAACCATTGTCATCTTTTAAAAATATATTTCTACCAGAAAAATATATTCCATAAATGTATGTCGTGGAAAATCTCATGTAATAGTGCTGACACTGTCCCCACACACTCCAAAGGACAGCTAGAGCAGAATCATTACAAAGTTTACCCTCTGGAGTTTGGAAGTCTAGGGTGTGAAGAAGATACAGTTTGCTACACAGACTTGGTGAGAGAAGCTGGGGGCCACAGGGGAAGCACTGAGTGCCACATGCGGTGCCCACCCAGCTGCCTCCCACTGCTCTAGAATGTTATTTTATCCTTGAATATTAGGATTTCCCATCACCCATCACTCTAACTAAGAAGACCAGGCAAGACCGTGAGTAACAGCCCCAGACCACTACTCCTGCTCCAGCACACTCTCCAGTTGGCACTAGGCATCCATTGTGGTCTCTGGAAATTAAATGTGACTTAAAGAGGATTTGTCACTAGTTTATTAATTCCCTATCTCCTAACTAATCTAATAGGCGCTATGATGCTGATGACTACAGTGTAATTTTTTTTTCAAAAAACTTTTATTATTTGCAAAGTTATGAGCATTTTTCTAAATATGCTAATTTGGCTATAATAGCCAAATAGGTAGCGACTCTTTCTTTTCACTCTGGGTGGTGTAATGTTTTCTGTATGACACTGTCCAATCGGCATACAGCTTCTCCTCCAGCAACACAGCATGATCATATAGTATACAGCTGCCATTCCTGACTGTGTTTTCAACAGGTCATATCTCCGGTTGTTTTACAGCTAGAACTGCGATCTTAGAATCGCCTCTTTCATATGCCGCAAGAACCGCTGTTCTAGGTGGTCCACAGCTCGAGATATGGCTGTTTTGAAATGATCCCCCCCTTCCCTCCAGCCTCAGCCTCCCACACTGTGTGAAGCAGCTTCATGCTGATAGGACAGCGTCAGAGGCTGGGAGGAGGCTCCACCTCCGGGGAATCACTGCTGTTGACGCCCACTTGTCAAGTATAGACTTTTTTTCATATTAAGAAAAAAAGCTCATAACTTAAAATAATAAACCTTTTGGGACGCAATTTTTCAGTAGTATTATCACAGCGCCAATCAGATTAGCCAGGAGATTGGACCTTACTAAACTAGTGACCGATCCTCTTTAAAGAGAGAGAGAGATTTTTTATCAGCAAAAATGCTGCAATTTATTTTTGACATGAACATTTATTCAATTGTTGCACGGATGAGTCTGAATTTGGTGATTATACTGCACCCCTGTACTTACAAATGAGTGTACACTTATACTCAAATGAGGACCAGCATGTGAAAACTTTAAAAAATGGCGGCTTAGAACTTCATAAACGTGGAGGACGTGCTAACGCAATTGCTACTCTAAAAATAACCGAAAAAATGTATTTAGTGCCCCAAACTATCGTGTAGCGATGAACAATCCATCTTAGGCAGCAGAATTCTTCTCATTTTAACTTCCTTCTCCGTGACACAAGATTCTTGTTGCCAAACTCGTTTTTCTAAACAAACAAAACTCTTCCTTCTCGTTTCTGACTTCTGACACTGAGTCATCTTACCCTCTGTCCCACAGTGGTTGCTGCACGACGCCACATTTCATCATTCCTTCAGAACTTCACGAAGATTTTTGTACTGCAGACGTGTAACCTCTTAATATACAAGATCTACATCAGAAGTTACCAACCGGCGGCTCTCCAGCTGTCGTGAAACTACAACTCCCAGCATGCCCTAACAGCCAGCAGTCATATAAATTGAGCGATTAGCACACCCATACAGTACAAATATCTTAGTGTAGTACTATAGGGATCACTATAAAACCCTATAGATCTCTATCGAACCCCTATGGGGATCTGTAGAACTGTGCGGTGTCAGGTACAGTGGCATAGCTAGTGGGGGGCAGTGGCGATGGCCCCAGGCCATATACAGGGATGATGGCTGGTATATACAGAAATAATGGCTGGTATATACAGGGATGATGGGAGATATATACGGGATTATGGGGGTTATATACAGTGATGATGGCTGGACCAGGCATCATCCATGTATATAACCCCCATCATCCCCGTATATAACCACCATCATCCCTGTATATACCAGCCACTCACGGTTTTTTAATGCAAGGACCGCGGGCAAAAAACGCTGCCAAAAACGCTTGCCGCTGTTTTTTTCTGCCTCCCATTGATTTCAATGGGAGATCAGAGGCGGAACGTGCAGCTTTTTTTCCCTCTAAGCGGCCAAAAAAACGCCTCTGCCTCCCATTGAAATCAATGGGGGTGTTTTCGGACGCTTTTTGGCGCTGATTCCAACACGGTTTCTGCATCAAAATCAGCGCCAAAAGATTCTGTGTGAACAGGGCCTAACTCTTCCACATTTCTGGTTCTTTCTGATCTCTTCCCATTACCTTTAAAGGGTTCAGACTATGTCTAAAATATATGCAAATGTTCGAATGTTACAAAGTTTCAGATATAGTCATGCAGATTGATTCCATAATATTCTTTTTCTGCATCCTAATTTATGCCTGGACCAGTGCAGTGTTTTATTTATATTTGTAATGATATGATTCTTTTTTTATATGTTTACTCTTCATGTAGATATTTTAGGCTCTGTGCACATCTGCGTTGGGGTCCCGTTCTGATGTTCCGTTGGTGCTCTCCGTCAGAACGGGACCCTGAACTGTTTCCATCACCATTGATTTCAATGGTGACGGATCCGGTGCCCATGGTTTCCGATTGTCTCTGTTGTGCACCGGACCTGTCGTTTTGCCAGAAGCAATAGCGTAGTCAACTAAGCTATTGCTTCCGGCAAAACGAAGGGTCCGGTGCACGACAGAGACAATCGGAAACCATGGGCACCGGATCCGTCACCATTGAAATCAATGGTGATGGAAACGTTTCCGTCTGTGTCTGTTCAGGGTCCTGTTCTGACGGAAAGCTCCGGTGGAAAGTCAGAACGGGACCCCAACGCAGATGCGAACAGAGCCTTACGTTGTTACTACTATGTCTTTCCTTTGGATCTTTGTACTGTTGTTATGTAAATGTAATAACAAAAAATTTGTGAAATATTTAATACTCTGGGCTATTTGCTAATCTGACATCATGATAGTTCAGAAAATGAAGTAATTTTACTGTATTTGGGCAGCAGCACCGACCAGTTAGATTTATTCACGCCGTCTTTAGCCTCATCTAATATATAACCAGCTACTACATTGTGTACAGAGGGATTTACAGGTCGGCTCTTGGAATATATGTGTGCCTGTATTTATTTGCTCTTTTGTGCCATGCTGCGAAGGAAGGTGCAGAGGAGAAGGGGAGGCATGCAGCGACACACCTTGTTTTATTGGCACCGCACCTCCTGGTTTGGAATGTGTGATGGCAACTTCCATACATTCCCATAGAAAAGCAAAACATCATATAAAGGTAACATAAAACATCCGGTACGACAGAGACACTGTATGCAAAATCCAGCATCAGTACAAAACAAACCAGCAAGTGGATCTCCAACCCCAGACCCTGATAATTCTGCACTATCTGGGGGACTGGAGAATAACTGGTCATTGGGACCAATTAAAGGAATAGCACATCCACTAAAAACGCTGTGTAATAAGTTGTTGTGTGTTGTGAACTTTCTTAAACAGCATCCTCACATAGGTTCTCAGGTCTCCGTCCATTATATGTTTGTGCCCCCGTCCTCTATACCCACCATCACATCATAATGCAGCCCCTTTCATATTCAGTTCCATCTTTACTGACATATAATATAATTGGAAAGGTTACTCTTTTCCACAAGATCTGCACACTCAGGATCTGTCACTAGTTTATTAATTCCCTATCTCCTAATTAACCCCTTAATGACCAGCCTATTTTAGACCTTAATGATCAAGCTATTTTTTACGTTTTTGAATCGTCGCCTTCCAAGAGCTATAACGTTTTTATTTTTGCGTCGACATAGCTGTATAAGGTCTTGTTTTTTGCGGGACAAGTTGTAATTTTTAATAGCACCATTTTGGGGTATATATTATTTATTGATTAACTTTTATTAACTTTTTGGGGGGGGGGATAGAAAAAAATCTGACATTTTGCCACTCTTTTTTGTGTCCTAAATCTACGCCGTTTACCGTGTGGTATAAATAACACAATAAGTTTATTCAGCGGGTTATTACGATTGCAACGATACCAAATTTGTATAGTTTTTGTATGTTTTACTACTTTTACACAGTAAAAACGCTTTTTTTTCAAAATTATTTGTTTTTGTGTCTCCATATTTGAAGAGCCGTAACATTTTTATTTTTTCGCCGATGCAGTCGTATGAGGGCTTTTTTTTTGCGGGAAGACTTGTAGTTTTTATTGGTACCATTTTGGAGTAGATGCGACTTTTTGATCACTTTTTAATCAAATTTTTTTAAAGTCAGGATTCACAGAAAACAACAATTTTTCCATAGTTTATTATTTCATTTTTTACCACGTTCACCGTGCGGGTTAAGTAATGTAATAGATTTATAGTCGGGGTCGTTACGGACGCGGTGATACCAAATATGTGTAACTTTTTAACTGTATTTTGTTTTTTTAATAGTAATGCAGTTTGTAAGGGGAAAAGCTGGGTTTTTAATTTTTTTTCACATTTTTTTTTTATTAACTTTATTAAACTTTTTTTTTTACTTTTTTACTAGTCCCACTAGGGGACTTCACTATGCAATCCTCCGATCGCTATTATAATACACTGCAATACTTGTGTATTGCAGTGTATTATGCCTGTCCGTTTTAAACGGACAGGCATCTGCTAGGTCATTCCTGCGGCATGATCTAGCAGGCATTCATTACAGGCAGACCTGGGGGCCTTTATTAGACCCCCGGCTGCCATGGGAGACACAGACACTCGGCGATCGTATCGCCGGGTGTCGATGGGAGAGAGAGGGAGCTCCCTCCCTCTCTCCAAAACCACTCAGATGCGGTGCTCGCTATTGAGCACCGCATCTGAGGGGTTAAACGGGTGAGATCGATACTGATATCGATCTCACCCGGCAGAGCAGGGACGCCCCCAGCCCTCAGCTACCTCTGGCAGCTGAGAGCAGGGAGATCTGACAGTTCCCTGCTCTGTAAACGTATTCCGATGCCGCGACGTAAAAAGTCTATGGCATCGGAATAAGGCCCGTTAGGGACCGACGTAAAAAGACTATTGGCCGGTCACTAACGGGTTAATCTAATAGGCGCTATGATGCTGATAACTACAGTGTGATTTTTTTTTTATTAACAAACCATTTATTATTTACAAAGTTTGGAGCATTTTTCTAAATATGCTAATGTGGCTCTAATGGCCAAATAGAAGGAGACTCTTTCTATTCCCTCTGGGTGGTGTAATGTTTTCTGTATGACGCTGTCCAATCAGCATACAGCTTCTCCCCCTTCCCTGCCCAGCAACACAGAGTGATCATATAGTATACAGCTTCCATTCAACTGGCGATATCTCTGGTGGTTTCACAGCTAGGACTGTGATCCTGGTGCCATATGAAAAATTAGAAACTCATCTTTCATATGCCTCCAGCTGTTCTAGGTGGT
This sequence comes from Rhinoderma darwinii, assembly GCF_050947455.1. Taxonomy (NCBI): domain Eukaryota; kingdom Metazoa; phylum Chordata; class Amphibia; order Anura; family Rhinodermatidae; genus Rhinoderma; species Rhinoderma darwinii. The sequence goes on along the minus strand of NC_134694.1, from coordinate 115,235,950 downwards.
CCGCAGCCCGAGATATGGCTGTTTTAATTGATCCCCCTCCCCTCCAGCCTCAGTCTCTCACACTGTGTGAAGCAGCTTCATGCTGATAGGACGGCGTCAGAGGCTCTGAAGAGGCTCCACCTCCGGAGAATCGCTGCTGTTGACACCCATTTGTAAAGTATAGCCTCATTTACATATTTAGAAAAAAAGCTCATAACTTTTAAAATAATAAAAGTTTTTGGTCACAATCTTCACTAGTATTATCAGTGTGACAGCGCCTATTAGATTAGCTAGGAGATAGGGCATTACTAAATTAGTGACAGATCCTCCTCAAATATTCTTTGTTGCTGGGGTTTTGCTCTTTTCACTATTCAAGACTATGTTCACACTGGCGTTGCTTTTTGATGAGCATAAAAGTATAGGCTATTACCAATGCAATGATCTGATTGGGTAGAGGTTCTCTTTCCCCACCCACATTATACCAGCGACACGGTATCATACCCGGTATCAGCGTTATCATATGTTTACCTGGACGACTTCTTTATAGAAAAGGTGCAAGCAACACGGAGAGGAATCATTTTCCTGTAAGTATTGAACACTTTTCTGTGTTCCAACGGGTTACAGAGGTAACATAGCGGAGCGCTGCCTGTTCTTTTCATGTTCACCATATTCTGTCCCCATATTCTCTTGCTATTTTTATATTTTTTTCCCTTTGGCCCTCACTGGATGGTGACAAATTTCTATTAACACATTGCAGCAGCCAGTGTGTGAGACCAAGAAGGAACTTAAAGGCATGGTGTTGCCCGAAAAACATGTTTTTTTTTAAAAAATTAAACATTTAGTGTGTGGGTGATTAAACATTGTTCAAATTTTTTTTATTTTTTTCGCGAGTCAGGAAATATTATAAATTTTTTCTAATTTATAATACTACCCATTTTTGGTCACTAGATGGAGCTAGTTCCCAAAATTGCAGCATTGCAACATTGGGTTAAAAGCCCTCGCTCTAGTGAGCTCTCAGCATCCCCCCCTCTTTTATCCTGGCTAGTGCCGGGATAAACGAGGGGTTTGAAAGGTTTAACCTCCTACACTGTGTGTCGCCATTTTTTGAGGTAACCCACAGTGTAGTAGGTTTACATACAGTAGTAAACACACACAAACACTAACATACATTGAAATCTCTTACCTGCTCCTGCCGCCGCGGCTCCCTCCGGCCCGTCCGCTCCCTTTGCTGCCGCTGTTCCATGTGCACAAGTCCGGAAGCCGCGACCGGAAGTAGTAATATTACTGTCCGGCCGCGACTTCTGGTCCACAGGAAAATGGCGCCGGACGGCGCCAATTTCGAATAGGACTGTGTGGGAGCGGCGCATGCGCAGTTCCCACACAGACGCCGTACACGGCAGTCAATGGGACGGGAGCCGTTCGCAGTCCCTATGGGACTGTGGCTGCCGTATTCCATGTCTGTGTGTGTCGTTAATCGACACACACAGAAATGGAACAAAAAATGGCAGCCCCCATAGGGAAGAAAAAGTGTAAAAATAAGAAACAGTAAAACACAAACACACAAATGAATATAAACGTTTTTATTAAAGCACTAACATCTTTAACATATTAAAAATTTATTTGTGATGACACTGTTCCTTTAACAGGAGTTCAAAAAGCAAATAGTATGCCTACCAAATTACTAATACCAGATGTTTACCATATAGTTGAATGGCACGAAAATAACCAAAATGGTGCTGAAATGGTTAAACCCATATTATATTTGAAATACAATAGTGTTGCGGAAGTCATGGTTCAAAATATATTAGACTGAAATTTAGACGAGTGTTCCAACGGACACTCACTCCAGGGAATGTATCCATCTCCAAATCAAGTAGACACACAGACATTGCTTGTATGCTCAAAAATACTACTCTGAGGTTTATTGCCAAAATCAATTACAATAATATCATTCAAAAGGGGTGTAGGCTTAAGGTTAACCAATCAGAGGCAATGTGACAAAAACTCTGATTCAGTCAATAGCAAACAATCAGAATATTTCATATTGAGCCAATCACAGACATACAATACATTTCAAATGTAAAACTATAATTCTTCATTAGATGCTTACGTCAGGCTTGCAGTTGGTCTATTTGGCCTCTACATGGAACACAATAGCTTGTTCTTCTAAATGGCAGAGTTATATTCACATATATATGTGAATAATGAAATAGAAACAAATTAATAGGGAATGTGATAACTTCATGTCTGGGCGTTCAGCCAGACTGCTAATTGCTAGATTTGTTAAAGGGGTTTTCCATGTTCTGACAACTGATGAGCTACCGGATAGGTCATTAGTACATGATCTGTGGGGGTCTGAAACCCGGGCCCCGCACAGATCAGCTGCTCCAGTGCCTCCATGCACCGGACGTACATGCCAGAAGCAGCTCCGGCGACGGAATAGCAGCCGAGCGCAGTACTGCAGCTCTGCTCCTATTCAAGTGAATAGGAGTGGACCTGCAGTTCTGCAGTACGGCCGCTATGCAATGGTCGGAGCCAACTGCTTCCGGGCTCCGTTCATAGCATTATGCACCACAACATCAGGTGCCCGCAGCGGCTTATCGGTGCGAGGTCCAGGTGTCGGACCCGTACCGATGACATACTGATGACCTATCCGGTGGATAGGTCATCAGTTGTCAGAAGCTGGACAACCCCTTTAAGGTTATGCAAAAAACATTCAGAGATTACATATATTTCTGAAATAGAAGGGGGTAGAATTTCATTGCAGGTGGAATAGAATCCGGCACCCTGCTTGATAATTCACAATGTAATTTAATACAGATTATATAAGCAAATTGACCATCTGTCACAATAGTCCCTCAAGTTACAATATTTTCAAGCTACAATGGTCTTTTCCTCCAAATCACAAATTTATGTTACAATGCTACAGACACTGCTGATGTCAGGATTTGAACCCAGAAACAGCAGCAACTCTTCTCTATGAGGATCTGACATGTTAGAAAGTTGCTGGGTTTAGGTTCTCTTATTCTTGCCTCTTGGGACTTCTTGCCTTGATTGCCTAACTGGTCTCAACCTTTTGGCTTTCTATATAAGCCTGGCCCTTGCATTTCCTCCTTGTTAGACTCTTGAGTTTCCTGCCTCTAGTCTAGTTCCTTGCTGCTTTACTCCACAAACTGTTGCTGCTTATAGTGTACCGAACTTGGATTGTTTCCTGACACTTCTCTGCCTCACCCTACAGACTATTGCTTTTTATCTGTGTATCAAACCAGGGCTGTTACTTTACTATTATTTTGCAGTACCCAGCCAATCTTCATGTGCATTTCACTAGTAAAATGCCTATGATTAGCCACAGTGAATAACCAATGTAGTGTGTGTGTGTGTGTGTGTGTGTGTGTTTGTTTGTGCGTGCGTGCGTGAGTGCGTGCGCTTATTGGCTGTCTAGTGGCATCTTTCTTCAGTAAAGTGCAATGATACATGTACTGCATTGCCCTCTACATGTACTGCACTGCTCTCTCCCTGTACTACATGTACTGTACTGCTCTCTCCTTGTACTACATGTACTGTACTGCTATCTACCTGCACCACATGTACTGTACTGCTATCTACCTGTACTACATGTGCTGTACTTCTCTACCTGTACTACATGCACTGTACTGCTCTTCACCTCTACTACATGTGCTGTGCTGCTCTCTACCTGTACTACAGGTATTGTACTGCTCTCTACCTGTACTACATGTATTGTACTGCTCTCTACCTGTACTACATGTCCTGTACTGCTCTCTACCTGTACTACATGTACTGTACTTCTCTCTCCCTGTACTACATGTACTGTACTGCTCTCTACCTGTACTACATGTACTGTACTGCTCTCTACCTGTACTACATGTGCTGTGCTGCTATCTACCTGTACTACATGTACTGTACTGCTCTCTACCTGTACTACATGTACTGTACTGCTCTCTACCTGTACTACATGTACTGTACTGCTCTTCCTGTACTACATGCACTGTACTGCTCTCTACCTGTACTACATGTACTGTACTGCTATCTACCTGTACTACATGTACTGTACTGCTGTACCCCTGTAATACATGTACCGTACTGCTCTCTACCTTTACTACATGTACTGTACTGCTCTCTACCTGTTCTACATTTTCTGTATTGCTCTCTACCTTTACTACATGTACTGTACTGCCTTCTACCTGTACTACATGTACTGTACTGTTCTCTACCTGTACTACATGTACTGTACTGCTATCTACCTGTACTACATGTACTGTACTGCTCTCTACCTGTTCTACATTTTCTGTATTGCTCTCTACCTGTACTACATGTCCTATACTGCGCTCTACCTGTACTACATGTACTGTACTGCTCTCTACCTGTACTACATGTCCTGTACTGCTCTCTACCTGTACTACATGTACTGTACGATTATCTACCTGTACTACATGTCCTGTACTGCTCTCTCCCTGTACTACATAGACATTAGTAGTCACTCGGACAACAGCTGTTGGTGGCTGGTTTTTATTTTTACTGTACAAAACCCTGAAGAAGCTCCCCTCCTCAACATAGAAAGTGATTCATCAGCTCCCTGCAGTCATTTCAGTTATATGTAAAGTCCTGCTTTTTCTGTATTAGTCATGATCTAATTTTTCTTTCATTTTTTTCCTTTTTGAGTAGTATCTTTGATTTACAGCCCAGCACTGACAATTACTATTGGTTCAGTATAAATACACAAACAGTAAAAACAAGACACATTCATAACGTATGAACTCATCAATGCCTCCCGGATCCATGAAGCAGATGATCCACCAAGATATGATCATTTACATTCTTCTCATTCCTATGCGGTAGGCTTCTTTGTAGTCTTCTAGTATAAAATGATTAACATTAGAATTAATTATAGCCTCAAGTGATAAGTGTAAATGTGGATAACAGTTCATTCCCGTGTTTTAAGAGGGACAAGAAAACCAGCAAGGGACTGGAGCACAATCAGTAAGGGTCCTTTTATACGGGCCGACATGGGCCGTGTAAACATGCGCCGACAGCTCGTTGATTGACGCCTGTTTGCTTCTTCCACAAGGAGCTATGATCAGTAATATATGGGGACGAACGATTGTTACTGCGATCGCTCGTCTTTATACATTTCTATCATGTCAGCAGCACATACACAGGGAGAGGTTCTGCCGACAACAATAATATTTAATGCAGCATAAACGAGACATGAACGCTTGTTTTCCGGATAATTTGCCCGTGTAAAAGGGCCTTAAGGTCAGAATATATCAAAGTTTGTTATTTTGCAATTTTAAGTCAGCTGAGCGGCCTGGCTCTTGGTAACCCCAGAGAGCAGCTGTGATCTTTCAGTCGCACAATCCGCAACTGTAGTATTAACTGGCACCCATTAAAATTAATAAATTGGCCATGTATTAAAAAATATGAGTTAGGGCATTAACATACAAAGAAATTGGCATTTTTCTGTGGAACCATTTTTGAAAGAGTGACAACAGGGAGAGCACCTTCAGATCATCATCTTCTCAGAAACTGTAACAGTAGCATGTCATTTTATCAGCATGTTCAAGGGAGGTTAATTCAGTGACAACCAAGATGACGACATATCCCGTTGTCACTTTTTCAAAAATTGCCATTGCCTATAGCTTTCTATTTCAAAATCAGGCATTGGAAACAATTAGGGAACCCCTTGTGTTGGGGCATTCATTGAATATTTCCATCATATCCTGAAACGCTGACGGCAATCAATAGAGATGGATACTCCATCTTCTTTACTACTTGGTCCCAGAAGCGTATCTAGTGGGGGGCTAGCGAGGGTTTGTGTCTCTGAATCTGCCCTGAATAAAAGTATGCCTAGCAATGACTTTGCTTCTAGGGATCCCAGTGACCTACGTACACGGTTAACAACTTTACCTCTTCCCTCTTCTTCTCTTTCTCATAGTTTTCTTTTTTCTTCCCTGTTCTGGGGTAATACAGGAGTTGCCCCCGTGCTTGAATGGGACAAGCTGCAGTACCAGGCACAGCCACTCACACCAACAAGCCGCTGAGCCTATGTAAACAATGAAGGGGATCCATCGCTCGCTGTGGCCCTGCGGCCTTTTTATTGTGCTGTCCGGCCAGGTCCTGGATGTCAGACCACCAGCGATCAAACATTGATGGCCTATCCTAAGGATGAACCATCAATGTTATAGATCCCCACTTTTAGGGTATGTGCACACACACTAATTACGTCCGTAATTGACGGACGTATTTCGGCCGCAAGTCCCGGACCGAACTCAGTGCAGGGAGCCGGGCTCCTAGCATCATACATATGTACGATGCTAGGAGCCCCTGCCTCTCCGTGGAACTACTGTCCCGTACTGAAAACATGATTACAGTACGGGACAGTTGTCCTGCAGAGAGGCAGGGACTCCTAGCATCGTACATAACTATGATGCTAGGAGCCAGGCTCCCTGCACTATGTTCGGTCCGGTACTTGCGGCCGAAATACGTCCGTAAATTACGGACGTAATTAGTGTGTGTGCACATACCCTTAAAGTTATCGTGCCTATTTGTTACGCCAGTATCTTATAAGCTTTCCCGTGTAGCAATCGCTGTTGTCCTGTAAAAGTTTTTGATGCATTATATACAGAAAAATGCTGCTATCTCTTTAAATAAAAGAAATATTAAGACCTTCTGTTGGCTGCTGATCTACGTCCTCCTTTACTAATGTTTTTTATGTTCTGGGTGGAAATCCTCTCTGAAGGTAAAACTCCTGATATTGGACCATTTGTCTGATTATTCGCAGATCATCATCTCTATGAGAACCTCGTCATTTCTGTCTTTTAATTACAACTTCTGGGATGCTGTAAATATGAATTTGTTGTAAATAATAATTTGTGTAATTGCTTTGTATCACACAATTATGAGTCACCTTCAGAGAAAGTGAGTAATGCAAAGATTAACTGCCCGGAGCAGGTTACACTCCATTATATGGAAGCAAACAAATACACCTGTCCAGAGTTTCCAGGGATAGCCGGGTTTAAAAAAATGTCTCCCAGTAAATTTGACATTTCTGAGTACAAGTCTCATCTAATAAATGCTACTTTATTCCTAATTTCCTTTGAAGTTTAATTGTGTCGTATTAGAATGCAGCTCTTGAGTATAACGCAGGCTGAAACTCTGAATTACTACAAGTAAAGTAATGTAAGTACACAGTGACTCCACTAGCAGAATAGTGAGTGCAGCTCTGGAGTATAATACAGGATGTAACTCAGGATCAGTACAGGATAAGTAATGTAATGTATGTACACAGTGACTCCACCAGCAGAATAGTGAGTGCAGCTCTGGAGTATAATACAGGATGTAACTCAGGATCAGTACAGGATAAGTAATGTAAGTACACAGTGACTCCACCAGCAGAATAGTGAGTGCAGCCCTGGAGTATAATACAGGCTGTAACTCAGGATCAGTACAGAATAAGTAATGCAATGTATGTACACAGTGACTCCACCAGCAGAATAGGGAGTGCAGCTCTGGAGTATAATACAGGATGTAACTCAGGATCAGTACAGGATAAGTAATGTAATGTATGTACACAGTGACTCCACCAGCAGAATAGTGAGTGCAGCTCTGGAGTATAATACAGGATGTAACTCAGGATCAGTACAGGATAAGTAATGTATGTACACAGTGACTCCACTAGCAGAATAGTGAGTGTAGCTCTGGAGTATAATACAGGATGTAACTCAGGATCAATACAGGATAAGTAATATAATATATGTACACAGTGACCTCACCAGCAGAATAGTGAGTGCAGCTCTGGAGTATAATACAGGATGTAACTTAGGATCAGTACAGGATAAGTAATATATGTATACAGTGACTCCACCAGCAGAATAGTGAGTGCAGCTCTGGAGTATAATACAGGATCTAATTTCTGGATAAGTATAAGGTAAGTAATGTCATGTATTTTCAAAGTGATTCAGTTGTTTATGTAGATTCAGTCTATATATGAACTGTAATATGGTGATCACTTATGGTTTAATAAATAGAATGTGGACGAATTGAAAGTATCAGCCGCAGCACATGGTCAGGAGAGCAGCAGTTCTGGATGTTATCTGGATGATTTTTGCAGCTATTGATTCTAGGTCCGCACAGCGCCGCCTATAGGCCCCGCCCCGTTAGACACAAGGATCACATGACGCAGTTTTATTTTTACCCTGTAACAAAAATATAAATAAGGACATCCATGTAAGGAAACCGGAAGTTCCGCCATCTTTCTCCTCCTATACATATTCAGGCCACCTAATAACTTGCCCACCGCCATCTTGCCACACCCTTTCTCTTGAGGTCACATCAGGTCATTTTGCAACTACACATTCCATCTTGCTACACCCGCCCACCGCAGGCCACAGCGACATCTCACGGTTGTCGACAATCTCCGTTCAGCTCTACATCTGATAATCTCGATTTTCCTTGGTATTGTCGACACAGTTTTGCTAAATGACTAGATGATACGCCCCTTGAAAGGAAGCACCCACCTCATGGTGTACAATGATGGCGGAATTTCCGCTTCCTCACCAGTCTGGGGCCGCGGGGGCCGCTGGGAGAGTTGGTGGCAGCGGGTCCGGTGCGGGGTGACCGCAGGAGACCCCGGAAACTGCGTCACTGGCGGCGGCGCTTCATTAATATGCAGACTGATTAACATAATGTACTGATCGCTGCTCTCCTGTGTGTAGAGGGGAGAGAGAACTGCTCTGTGAGCGGCCGTGAGCACCGAGCTGTGTGCGGCCTGGACGGGATGGGGGACAGTAGGGGTAAGTGTGCGTCCCGGGGCTTCGTTATATCGCGATATACTGTGTGTACTAATCTATACAGTGAGCATCCGAGGTGACCTGGCTGCCTGTCTGCTGGGAGTTGTAGTACTATAAGGGCTCAGAATGCTGAGAGTTGTAGAATTACAGATAGATGGGTCATATGGCATGCTGGGGTTGTAGTACTACAGGTAGACGATAGAGGGAGCCACAGTGCATGCCGGGAGTAGTAGTACTACACATACATAGTAGGTTGCAGTATCTGGGATGTGACGCTGATCTTTGTGTGTATATAATGTATCTAGTATATGTCCAATATATAATTTATGTGATATTACAGCTATAGGCTATTAGTTCATATCCTATTGACATCTCCTAAGTGTTATTTGTGGGGGGAAAAAACTTTTTTATAGAAGTAAAGTATAATGATGTTCAGCTTTCTAAGTATCTGTTCACACCATGTTCACTATGCGCCGGGTGCGCTGGATTGGTCGCCCTATAGACGGCGGATGTCAGAATAGTGTCCCGTGTAGTCTGCTATGATTTCCTATACAGTGGCCACTACAAATAATGTATACCATGCGATATATGTAATGTCTACATGGCAGCCGGTGGGTGATGTTACTGGATGGTCTTCAGAGGCAAACAGGCTTAATATTTGACGCACGTGGCAGGAGATTTCCCCGGTTTATGTGCCAAACGTAGCCCCTAAACTGCATGTGAATAGAACCTAAGATATACTTTGTGTTTTGATTCATCATGAAGATCTCTGCTTGCTGTCAATGATTTGGCAAATTCAAAGGGTGAAAACCTTTATTGACCTAACACTCCTCGCTGTTGGGCTGGGCAATTAAACAAAAACCCCTTAATTGAAATTCAGCGCAATTAACCGACCTCATCGTGCGCGTTTGTTTCTTTGATTTATCTTTTCCCGCTTTCCTCAGGACGCAGATACAGTTGAATCCAATGGTAGAGCAGGGAGCCGCAAGGCCTAGCGTGCAAATAGGGGGGGCGTGGTACGTAAAAAGGGGTGTGGCCTAAATAATCGTTCATTAATCGTAATCGAGGTTACATGTTCAATTACTGGTGGTTTTCATTCAGGTCATAGTCGCTCAGCCCTTCCTCGCAGCAAAGTATTTTTTTCCACTTTTCTATCCAGGTTAGGCAATCCCCTGCTGTTCCTGCCCTCCAGGCTCATATATTTTCTGTGCACTGATACATTGTAACAAACTAGATTTGTGCTGCTGTCTGTAATGTTTGTTTTCTGTTAACTCTTTTCTTTCCACAGTTTGTCAAAGCCCAGACACCTCATCGCTGAGCCCGCCTTTAGGACACCCATTGAGTGACACCCCTTCTCCTAGCGCGCCTTTACACCCTTCCATGATTGGATCTGCGATGACCTCCTCAGTGAACTCTCCTCTCGGAAGTCTTGGCTCCCCTTATCCTGTTATTAACTGTGCTGTGGGCTCCCCTGGAATTCCCGGCACCCCATCTATAGGGTACGGACCTGTCAGCAGCCCCCAGGTTAGTGATGCGCTCCCCAATGTTTGTGTAGACTTTCTATAAAGGGATCCATCTCTGCAGGGAGAGCGATCAGGGGTATGAAAAATGGCTGAGCGTATCTGAGATTTCCATCATTACGTTTATCGTTGATACGACGCCATTTTGGAGAACAAGTACGGAAATTGACTTAAACAGGATGAGTCGGATATAAAACCTCGTATTATATGACTTCACGAATCATAGTGACAAATTCAAGTCGACAATCGTATCGTTTTATCATTGATTGTTTTGTGCATTTACATTGTGCGATTATCACCACCCGCTCGGAAATGTACGGTTTGTAATGATCGTTAAAAGGTGTTAAGGAGACTTTACGTATGTTCACGTTGTGTTTTTTTTTTTTTTTTTTCTATTGTAAAATTATTTCTGTTTTCAAGATCTCTGCTTGCTATCTGTGAAAGTGGACATTCTTGTACTGAGACTCCATGCACATGACCGTAGATTTCGTCCGTAATTGCGAACTGTGATTATAGTCTGTAATTACGGACCCATTCACTTCTATTGTCCATGGACACCTTCCCATATATATTTGCGGGAAGTTGTCCGGGCCGTAGAAAGACTCCGCAAAGGTTAGCACATGTCCTATCTATTGCTCTTTTACCGACCGTGCTCCCATACTTTATATGGGAGCACAGGCCGAAAATGCGGGTGTCTGTCGCCGGCCGTGCCTGTAATCGTGGACCGTGGTTACGGGCACGGAAGTGTGCATTGGGGCCTGAGGCTGTAAACTTGTCCTGATCATGTCCAATAGACACCGGTGAATGGTTTGTTACAGTTTATCAGAACTCCCTCTTATAACGAGCTCTTTACCGATGTCATTTGGACAAGATCAGGATTGGGTTCAGACTTTTGATGTAAACATCCATGTTTGCATTCACTGACAACAAGCAGAGGTCATCAAATTGGTGAGGAATTGATACAAAGTATTTAAGAAAACTGCAGGATTTATCATAACACAATAATCACTTTAACCCTTTCAGGACTAGTCTCCTTTTCGTTTTTATGCTTTTATTTTTTTCCTCCCTGCCTTCAAAAGGTCATAACTATTTTATATTTTTTCGTCGACACAGCCATATGGGGGGCTTAATTTTTACGAGACCAGTTGTACTTTCTAATGGTGCTATTTAATATTATGTGTGATGTACTGAGAAGCTGGAAAAAAATTGAGAATGGGGTGGAATTGGGAAAAAAACAGCAGTTCCTCCATTTTCTTATGGGTTTCGTTTTTTACAGTGTTCACTGTACGGTGAAAGTAACACGTTATCTTCTGCGGATCAGTGCGATCACGGTGATACCAAATTTGTATTGTTTTAGTAGCTTTCAAAAAAAAAAAAAAAAAAAAAGGGGAAAGTTTGAAAAACAATTTTATTTTTTTTTTCTACCTTTTATTTTTTTTAACCTTTTATTTAGCCCCCCCCTAGAGGGCTTTAACCTGTGATCATTAGATCGCTTATGCCATAGACTGCAATATCACAATATTGCAGTCTATGGCAAAATCAGTGCATTGCTATTGAGACCTGCCACCGACAGGTCTCAATAGTAATCGTCGTCTAGCAGGGCTGGGAGCATCCATAAGGCTCCCAGATGCTAGAGGAATACACTGGCTCCCGTGATCTCGCCGTGCGCGAGCCGGTGACTGGCCCTGAAGTGAAGGGGCCGTAAACACCTCAGATGCCGGCGGGCACATCTGACACCAGCATCTGAGGGGTTAAATGCTTGCTGTGATCGCAAGCATTGCTGCTGGGTCCCTGCAGTGCAACACAGGAGAGACCCGGCATCTAAGGCACCTGCTCTGCCTGTGAGCGGGCGCCATATCCAAATACCAATTCACGACGTAGATCTACAGATCTGCGGTTGTGAAAGGGTTAAAGGTTTTTCCCCCAGTATTGGACGTTATGGCATATTATTAGGATGCCACCGCTTATTGGTCGATGGGGAACCGTCTGCCAGGACCCCCCCCAATGATCCTCAGAATTAAGAGACCATAAACCTATCTACACAGTTTCTCCTCGCACATTGGCGCTCGCGTCCATCCGGCGTGCAGGGGGTCTCTGTACTGACACCATTCAGGTAAATTAAACTTTGGGGGCTTGTAGAGCTCCGTGACCAAAAAGCTGAATTTTAAGTTTTTGAGTGGAGTAACCCCTTAACTGCCATTAGGTTGCAATAATAGTGAAATGTTCGGTTTAAGGAGTCGACACCACGAGCGTTTTGTAGGGTGACGGTCGCCATCTATAATAAGGCATTGAGTCCCATAACAGCTGCATGTAGGTGGGGATTTAGGCTCGGACTACACGGCGACTTTGGCCGGAACACAGGTCGTGCGGGGAAAGATGGCTGTGTCGTCCTGCCGACCTCAGACACAAGGAATTAAAACCCGCTGGACTTATTACAAATGTGGTGGTGACCGCGTTCACTTACATTACTGGGATGTACAGAGTGCGACACCGATCTTTCACCGCCAAAGCCGCCGTGTAACGCTGGCCTGATCTGTAACAGTCGACAAAATATCAAGCGAAAACAATGCGGGAGATTTTTATATAGAACGATTTAACGTTAAAAGCTGGCTGTGTTGCCCATAGCAACCGATAGTAGCGCAGATTTCATTTTTCAGGTGCACCGTAAGAAATGAAAGCTGTGATTGGTTGCTATGGGCAACAAATGCAGTTTTTCTGTTACACACATTGGGGCGATTTATAAAACGGTGTAAGTCACGTGACAGCGGCCGTCTGGGGTCAGTATAGATTGTGTGACGGGCTTGTCTATTATATACGTATATACGCTAGAGTCAGACCTCCACAGAACGAGCCGCTGTAGCCGACTCCCTGTGCTTCACTCTTTCAGGGTCTCCTCCTATCTGTGTACTCTGCCATGTTCCGGTGCTCGTCCTATTAACCCCATTATGAAGCCCCCGCCGCCGCCCCTCTAACAATCCTTTACTGATTGGGAAATGTTTCCGATCGCTGCGTATCCTGGAGGATGAATGAGATCCGGTGCAAACAGTAACATGAGAGCCGCATTGTCTCCATTGTGTGCAGCGGCCATGGTGGATTATTGTTTACCTGTTTGGGTGGGGGGAGGGGATGCAGGGTTTTTCGTCTTCTTTTATCAAGGAGGTTACGTTCTCGGACAGCATTATCTGTTCCGTACAGGTCCGAGAGTGACAACTCTGCAGGTCCGTGTGCGGTCATATAATATAAGGGATCTGGCTGGAGATCTCTCACCCCTGGTACATAACCTCTACTGTGCGGAGCCGCCAGTGTCGTGGTCATGATCACATGACGTAATGAGCTCCTGTCCGTCACATATAATTACATTCCTGGAAAGCTCCGATGATAACGGGTGACTTCACGCTCGTGATCTCGGAGGTCACTGACTCCTAGACAATTACTGGGTGGCTTCATGGGAAATTATATTAGATCCGTCTGTAATTGTGCTGCTTTCATGGTGCCCGGGCGGGGGGTGCACTTCAATGGAAACCTCTATATCATGTGCCCAACGTCATGTATGTATTGATGATTTCCTGGCGATCAGTCCTGCCTGAAGGTCGTCTTAAAGGATCTCTAACCGCATTTTGTAGACTTCTCAAATCATGTAATTAAGGACGTTATGAAGATCTAATTAAGAATCTGTACGGGATGTGAACCGTGATGATAAGAGTAGACCAAGAAACAAACTACTGACATGTTCTGTCCACTGCTGAGCCGTAAAGGTAAAACCACTGACAGGTGAAGTGAATAACGTTGATGATCTGGTTACGATGTCGCCTGAACGAGAGGTGGGGCAGCAAGCGAGCAGTCATTTCTTGAAGTTGATGTGTTGGAAGCAGAAAAATGGGAAGTGTAAGAATCTGAGCGACTGACGAGACAAGTTGTGATGTGTAGACGACTGGGTCAGAGTATCTCCAAAACGTCAGGTCTTGTGGGGTGTTCCTGGTATATAGTGGTTCGTACCTACCGAAAGTGACAAAGGAAGGGCAGCCGGTGACCGGCAGCAGGGTCAGGGCACCCAAGGCTCATTGATGCGGATTGAAAGCTAGCCCGTCTGGCCCGATCACACAGAAGAGCTACTGTAGCAGAAATGGCTGAAAAACATACTACTGGCTATGATAGAAACGTGTCAGCGCACGCAGAGCATCGCAGCTTACTGTATATGGGGCTTTGTAGCCACAGACCAGTCGGAAGTCCATGCTGACCCCTGTCCACTGCAGAAACTGGACCGTGGAGCAATAGACGGGGGTGTCCTGATAAATCTTGTTTTTTTTTTTTTGTAACATCATGTGGGTGGCCGAGTGCGTGTGCGTCGCTTAACAAGGGAAGTGATGGCATCGGGAAGCATTATGGGAAAATGACAGTTCTGCTGGGAGAGCTTTTGGTCCTGGCATTCATGTGGATGTGACATGTACCACCTACCTAAACATCGCTGCAGACCAAGGACCCCATTCACGGTAGCGGTATTCCCTAATGGCAGTGCTGTCTTTCAGCAGGATAATGCCCCCGCCACAACGCAAACATTGTTCTGGAATTGTCTGAGGAACATGACAAATAGTTCAAGGTGGGGACTTGGCCTCCATGTCAACACCCCCTGACAGCCGCCAATGTAACCAGATAATATTGTTCACTTCACCTATTAGTGGCTTTTAGGCTGGATTCACACGATGTGGTTAAAATGCGTGGTTTGCCGCGATTCATGTAATAAAAAAGGCATTTTGACTGCCATGTGAACACAGCCTTAGGGCGCTTTACACCTGTGTATGAAAATACGGATGAGCAATACAGATCCTTATTGGTTTACAGTTCCGTTTTTGTTTTTCCGTATTGTATCTGTTCTTGTTCCGTATTTTGTGCTAAAAGTGGATTTATTTTCGCCCCCTAAACCCCCAGTTTTAATATATTGCGACATGTAGTGTGATCTGCGTCCACTTACCTTCTGCTGTATTTCATGGGTAGCCGCTCCAATCTGCCGTTGGCTCGCGTGGTCTTCACTGACTCCCTGACCTGATTTTTACGTCTACTGTAGAAACGGAGGTCGGTGTCTCAATCAAGTCTGAAACTCGTATCGAGACCCTCAATCATTAAAAAAACGGAAGTGTGTATAAAACCATTGCCAACGTTTTTCAATAATAAAATCTGGACGTAATACTATTTAGAAATGCGGAAGTGTGAATGAGCCCTAAATGGGATCGGTGTATAGATTTATATTGAACGGTAGACGTCATTTTGAGTTTGCGCCTCTTAAATTGTTAGATGTGAATACAAAAAATCTCTATATTCCTATCCCTACAGATAAATTCTACAGTCAACCTCTCCGGCCTTCATCCTGTAAACTGCTCAGAAGATGTGAAGCCCCCCCTGGGGATGAGAGTCATGACTGGGCATCCTAATGGAGGAACCTCCAGTGGAAAGCGGCTGTGCGCCATCTGCGGAGACCGCTCCTCTGGTAAGGACGGGTCGGGTTATCGGCGTGCACCTGCCATGTTACTATACGTCGTCCAACCATTTATTTACGTTATTGTCCTGAGAAGTTACAGCGATCCTGGTCACCGGCATCTATTAAATTACAGGGGGGAGAGGGGCTAATTTTGAGTTATTTTGCGCACAAATCTTCTCGGTTATTGTTGCTGCTGTTGTAATCCCGCTGTAGCTCCCGGCACACACTGCCACTCTGCGTCTTTAGAGGTTGCCAGAGACGCTGGGCGTTGCTCATTAACTGCCGGGCTGCAGCCACCCGGGAGGAGGAGGAATGAGCGGTGACGTATAATGTTCTCCTGAGCCCCAGCGATTGCTGCTGGTACACTCTGGAGGGTGTCACTATTTCACTAGACACGAATCTCCATGTTATACAGTAAATTGCAGATTCTTCACTAAAGTTTTAAAATGTTACTGAATTATTGTGCGTTTCCCACGCCGGCAGTGAAGCGCTTCTCACCCAAACCAACAAGCTGCCCGTAAAGCCGGTAAGACCGCGCCGATGCTGCTCAACGCTGGCAAGGACAAGGGGGTACTAATTAAATAGTTGCTTTTCCCACCAAAAAAATAGGATCTGCCTCTGGCTGGGAGTTGTAGTCCCCTAAGGGTTGCAGAACACAGTTGTAGTTGGACGTTTGCATTGAAGTTTTGTTCACCTAGAAATGAATTTGTCACCAGATAGAAGCGCCTGCAGCCATTACTAGGGATTAACCATATTGGTCGCGTTCGCTCGTGGCCGTGGCTTTGCTCACCTGCTTGTGTCTTGCAGGAAAACACTATGGGGTCTACAGCTGCGAGGGCTGCAAGGGCTTCTTCAAACGCACCATCCGCAAGGACCTGACCTACACCTGCAGGGACAGTAAGGACTGTATAGTGGACAAGAGACAGAGGAATCGCTGCCAGTACTGCCGCTACCAGAAGTGTCTGGCCACTGGCATGAAGAGGGAGGGTAAGTGAGCGCTCGCTGCCGGGACGTGCCACCTTCTTATAGGAGACTTACGGGGTGTAACGTTCTTCATCAGTCTTCATTACGTTTCTCTGCATTCTATCATGTAACCCTATAATACATTCTGACACTGGGGCAGATTTACTGATCTTATGGAAGTATAATACGATGTATGATAAATATGGCGCATCTCGCTGGACACTTTTCCTCCTCCTTACAGCATCTATTGGTCGGCTGAGTTTACAAAATTTTGGCAGTCACGTTTTAAACCACATCCCTTTCCCACTGAGCCCCTTGTCGAGCACACGACACCTTGCAGTATTTTTACTGACTGGTGTCCGTGCTGCAAAAATTACAGAACCCGTCCTATTCTTGTCAGTAATTACAGCAAAGACTCTCCCTTAGAAGTATATAGAAGCTTCTGTAAATACGGATGTGCATCTATACTGTCCGTATTTATGGAAGCATTGCTGGGCAACATTCTGATGACATCATATGCATCCTCCCTTTTCTTCTTTTTTTTTTTTTTCTTTATATTTTTTTTTATTTACGGACAGTATTTCGGGATAGATTAGAATACGGTCGTGTGCATGGGGTGTTAATAAAAGTGGCGCGCAGCATGTACGGCAGAATTCTGGCGCATTTTAATAGTAAATCTGCCCTAATGTCTTTTTCAATGTCTCTTCTTTCCATTTCTTATATAATACCTGTATAAACTGCGCCGTCAATAACCAGGCACTACATACCTGTGGCTACGTTGTCTTGTTTTCTTTTTCTATAGGAGCTTTGCATTGTGTTTGTGTGGCTGCAAGAAAAAAAATAAATGGCTGTCCCTGCTTTGGGCAGAATTGTGGTTAGTATTTCTATTAGGCTCTGTTCACACTCGTGTCACACTAACTTTTTTTTTTTTTTGTGCGTTGATACGAAGGTTAACAGACGTCTTCCATTAGGATCCGTTACCTTTACCGGTAATAACAACAAAACTGAGTATTTTTTCCTTTTAAACCAAATTGAATGAGTAAAAAGATTCGCTTTCCCTAGCTGCCTAAAATGATTTCCAGAAGTAGCGGATGTTGACTGATCTTTGCCATCAGAGCAAACATTGGAAAAAATTTACTAAGGAAAATGCACCACAATGTTGTAGTACCCGGCGTGTTTCTAATGTATTTTGTATTCGACATTTTTACGCCTAAGGCCTCATGCACACGTCCGTAGTGTTTTTCTGGTCCGCAAATTCCAGGACCGTGTTCCGTGAAATGTCCTCCGCAGTTCATCCGTATGTAATCCGCAAAATGCGGATGAAAAAAAAAAAGCCTAGGTAAAACAGGATGACGACAGAACTCATTCCCGGTCGTCGCCTAGCAACATTTCCGCAAATCCGCCAACTGCGGATGACACACGGAGGTGTATCCGCAATTCCCACGGGCCCATTGACTTCTATGGGCATGTCCGCATCGAATTTGCGGCCCGTAATAAGACATGTCCTGAGTTTCTGCGGCACGGATTTGCGGACATGCGGGGACCCGTGAAAACACGGATAGTGTGTATGGACCCATAGAAATGAATGGGTCCGCAATTCTCCCGTGGATTTGCGGGGGAATTGCGGACGCAAAAACACGGTCGTGTGCATGAGGCCTAACTCCTCAGTTTTAAAAGAGTTTACAAAAAGGGTCTTGGCTGAAAATAGTCATAAAGTGCGTTACACTTAGGCCAGGATCACACACGCAGTTTTGGTGCAGTTTTTGGCTCCGTTATTTTAGCCAAACACAGGAGTGGACCCAAAAGAAAGTAGGTGCACCCGTCTTTTCTTTATACCTTTCCTTCCTTTTGGTTTAAAAACTGCATCAAAACCGTGTGCGAGATCCTGGCCTTAGAGGCTCAATACCCATCCTAAATATGTCCAACTAACACAGGTGCAGGGCTTGTTACAATGTGTCAGTACTCCTTTTTTTTTTTTATTTTTTTTTTTTAAATGAGCCATGTGAGCAATACATGACCAAGACAGGTTTTCAGCCTCTAAATGTAAACAATGATGCTTGCTGTCAGTGAATGGAAACTGATCTTGAAAAGTGTAGTAATTATATGAGAAAGTTGCAAAATGTTTCGTTACACAGCGATTTAAACGTTGTTTGCATAAAACCAGGAAAATTTCAAAATCAGTGGTAAGATGCATCTCCTGGGTAGTGGATTTATATATTATCAGAACAGAGTGACTACTAGACACTACACCTGGATGTAGCCTTCCAATTGTGGTCTTCCAGCTGTATTTGTATGCCCTGATGTCACGCGGGCACAGAAGCTGTGTTGGTGCGATTAACCTAAGTGCCCGGTAGTGGTTGACCGCCGCATTCCCACCGTCAGCCGATCCGGGCCATTTAAAAACAATACAGATCGGCATCTAAGGGGTATAATCAAATTTTTTAACATGAAAGGCTAGGCCTAAGTATGCCCCCCCCCCCCCCCCCATGGCTGTCCTAGGGTACCAGAGAACTTCTCAAACAGATTCCTGTAAAGGCAGTAATATATTGGGCAGATGCAGATATTGCAATACAAATGCCGTGTTTTTTGTTTTGTTTTATGTGTGTTTACGTTTTTCAATAAAAATTTACAGTGATAAAATGAAAGATAAAATGTAAGCGTGATACCGCACGGCGTGGTAGTGTTTTTTGGTATATATATATATATATATATATATATATATATATAATATGGTGTGGCAAACCACAACAGAACCACTGTATAGACTCCCCGGCAGGACTAAAAAAATGTCAATTCAAATATTAAACACAACGTAAAAAATAGAATACGTTTTTTTTTTTTTTTTCATTTTTATTAAACCAATGTCGCCAACCATGAAACGTTCTATATACGTATTTGCTATTCCTGTAACTTTATCAGCCCGTAAGCGAATATACAATTATTGGTGAACAATGGCAGATGTTGCTCTTCAGGATATTACCCTTCTTCTTGTACCCCTCAGCGGTTCAGGAGGAGCGTCAGCGAGGCCGAGAACGTGAAGGAGAGGCGGAGTTTAGTGGGGCAATAAACGAGGATATGCCGGTGGAGAAAATCTTAGAGGCTGAACTGGCAGTGGAACAGAAGAGTGATCAGAGCCTCGAAGGGGGTGGATCTGTGAGTACTGTGTGTGTGTGTGCACGTGCGTGTGTTCCAACCGTACAGAGTATCTGATGATCCGGCGCCGCTCTGCTCCCATTCATGAATAGAAGGATTTTTTTCTTGCTGAACATGATAAGAAAATATAGAAAAATGTCCATGAGAGGCTGGAACGGTCAACGTTACGGCCTTAGATCTTTGACCTGTAATTGTCACCGTGGATCTTGTACTTACCTCCTGTCTCTGTCCTCAGCCTAGTGATCCGGTGACAAACATCTGTCAAGCTGCTGATAAACAACTTTTCACTCTTGTTGAATGGGCCAAGAGGATTCCGCACTTCTCTGAGTTGCTATTGGACGATCAGGTTATACTGCTTAGAGCTGGTAAGAGCCATTTTATATCTATGGTTAGAATTTGTAAGACGGCCGTAGACTTAAAGGGATTCTCCCCTCAAAACCACTTATCAGCTGTCCACAGGGCAGGTGACCAGAATTTGATCGCTGGAACCCCCATCGATCCCGTGAAAGGGGTCCTGAATCCCTTGTATGAATGGTGCGGTAGGACAAGGATGCGCTGCCGCTCCAGTCACTATCCCCAGGATCTCTGGCAGTCCCATAGAGAATGAATGCCGATACTTCTGTTGTATAGAATGGGGTTGCCGACAAAAATCATGTTAACAGACATCGACCATCAGAAAAGTCTTGATGGAACGGTTGTCTCGGGGATGTGGTACTTAACCCTTTCATGACCAAGGGTCATTGATGCCCCTGTGTCCAAGGTCAAATTTTCCATTTCTGACATGCACTTCTTTAAACGATAATATCTTTGCAACCACTTTCAATATCACAACTATACGAAAGGCTTTAATTTACTAGATTAGTTTAATTTAATTTTTATTATAAGCAGACAAAACACTTTTTTGTTTTTTTGTATATTTCTATTATATCTGTCTAGATCTATATATATCTGCTGTACAGCTCTGTCACAATTACTCCTCTTCTCTCTCCGGCAGCCTGGATCGCTGTGAGCGGGGAGTGACGAGGGCTATAAGACTATTCACACGACGTGAATAAAAACGGGCAGTTAACGGGTCAACTGTCAGATTTTCATGGCTGTTTTGCATCAGTGTCTCAAAACTTGAATCTATTTCCCGGCCGTCTGACCTTTTTTAACCGCCATTTGCGATCTGTTTTTCATGAACGTAAAAAAATTGAATGAATTTTACCACTGCAGATAGTGCCACACTGCCCATGTAGATGGCACCCCCTTCCTGTAGATGGCACCACTGTAGCTCCCTGTAGGAGTGGAATCCCTACGGCCAGGGATTCTGCTCATAGGGGGGAGTCTCTGATGTCTCTGTCCATATATAACCAGTGATGTCAGGGGCTAACTGTAAAAGTGGAATCCCCCTCCCAGAGCATCGGCAGCACTCTGGCCGGGGGTTCCGCTCCAGGAGTAGCCCCTGATGTCACTGTCCATATACATCGATCTGACCTGGGATTCCGCTCCTAGAGGGTGCTTAAGTGTCACGATCTACAGGGGGATGGAAAAAGTTGTGGGGCTCCCCCTAGGAGCGGAGTCCCCAACGAGCACTTTCTCGGTTGATTCTGCTCCTAGAGGGAGCTTAGATGGTGCTATCTACAGGGGGTTGTGTGTGGCGCGATCTACAGGGCGGGGTGTGTTCCAAGGCTCTCAAAGTCTTGGCGGACATGAGTGCGACGCTGCTTACACTGAAGCAGCACTGCATTCATTAAACCCCGTTCCAGACTGCCAACTTTATATATGTGACGACTGCACGTGGCATCGGCAGTTGGAATGTATATAGGTGTATGGCAGTAGTCAAGGGGTTAAGAACGGACTTTATATCGATTTCGCCACTACTTATTCATGCAATTAATAGAGATGAATAAATTCAGATTCATCTCAATGGGCAAAATGCTAATACCGAGGTTTATGTAGAGGCGGCTGTCCCGGAGATCCAGTCATGAAAGCGTTGCATAGCATAGTAGTACAGCAGAATAATATGTGCTCCGATACTTGGGTAAAGTTTTAATAAAGGCCCCAAAATGAACGTTCCTCTTCTGACCCTCCTTCCGTGTCTCTCCTTAGGATGGAATGAACTCCTCATAGCGTCTTTCTCCCACCGCTCCATTTCTGTGAAAGACGGCATCTTGCTGGCCACGGGACTGCACGTCCACCGTAACAGTGCGCACAGCGCTGGGGTGGGGGCCATCTTTGACAGGTAAGGGGGAACGTTTTGCAGTTCATTATTTAAAGGGAATGTGTTGCCAGCAAAACATGTATTTTTTTTTTAGTTAAACAGTTAGTGTATAGGTGATTAAACATTGTTCAAATTTTTTTTATTTTTTTCACGAGTCAGGAAATATTATAAATTAGATTCTAATTTATAATATTTCCCATTGCTGGTCACTAGATGGAGCTACTCCCAAAATTGCAGCATTGCATGTGGTAAAGCAACCACATTGCTTTATGCTGCAAAATTGGGAAAAAAGCACTCGCTCTAGTGAGCTCTGAGAATCCCCCCCTCCTTTATCCTGGCTAGTGCCGGGATAAACGAGGGGATTGAACGGTCTAACCTCCTACACTGTGTGTCGCCATTTTTTGAGCTAACGCACAGTGTAGAATTTTAACATACAGTAGTAAACACACACAAACCCGAACATACATATAAATCTCTTACCTGCTCCTGCTGCCGCGGCTCCCTCCGGCCCGTCCGCTCCGTCTGCTGCCGCTGGTCCAAGTGCATAAGTCCGGAAGCCGCGACCGGAAGTAGTAATCTTACTGCCCGGCCGCGACTTCCGGTCCACAGGAAAATGGCGCCGGACGGCGCGCATTTCAAATTGGACTGTGTGGGAGCGGCGCATGCGCAGTTCCCACACAGACGGCGTACACAGTAGTGGATGGGACGGGCCCCGTTCGCAGTCCCTATGGGACTGTGGCTGCCGTATTCCATGTCTGTATGTGTCGTTAATCGACACATACAGAAATGGAAAAAAAAATGGCAGCCCCCGTAGGGAAGAAAAAGTGAAAAAATAGAAAAAAGTAACACACAAACACACAAATAAATACAAACGTTTTTAATAAAACACTAACATAAAACTGACATGAAAAAAAAAATTTGGGTGACACTGTTCCTTTAAAGGAAAAATTCTAACCTGTAATGACCGATACGAGCAGCTGATACACGTCTATTTTTTGCAGAGTTCTTACTGAACTTGTCTCTAAGATGAGAGACATGCGCATGGATAAGACTGAACTAGGCTGTCTGCGAGCAATTATACTGTTTAACCCAGGTAAAGTGTCTTACTAGTGTAATCATTACTTTATGTAGTCCTGCCACTTGGTTCCAGAAAAGAGTGCGCTGATGGTGTAAACCTTGTCACAGACTGCGAGTTCAGCTTTGTTATGGAGGAACTCTGACTGCCCCAGAACCGAAGAATCAGCGATAGTACTGGCAGCTGAAGAGTTAAATCACTTTGATCCACGCCACCTGCATGGGGTTCTCTATCCTCCATCCATTTAGGAACGATCTGTATGAAAGTGTCCATTCCGTCCTGTGATAATTGGCGTTTTAGGATCGGTGATGAAAGTTCCCAAAGCATTCAATGTACAGATAAAGTTCCAGATACATGGGCGCTCCATGCCCCCAGATCGCTGATTATTACTGATGCTTCTGGTATAGAAAGACCTCATTGGGGCTGAACATATCCTTGTATTATCTCTATTTATCTCCTACGTTTTCCTGCTTTTGTTTAGATGCCAAAGGACTGTCCAACCCCGGAGATGTGGAGGTTCTCAGAGAGAAGGTCTACGCATCGTTGGAATCTTACTGCAAGCAGAAGTATCCAGACCAGCAGGGAAGGTGAGGGCCTGAAGTATAGAAGGAGGACTGACGGCATTAGCTGCAGACTAGATCTAACGTGCTGCGTATTGTGACTAGTGTCCGTTGTGAGAACTTGTGGGGTAACATGAAGCCCCTCTTAAATGTTCAAATGGTAATTATCTAACATGTAGTGACTACGGAAAATGTTCTTAAGGCTTTGTTCACATCTGCGTCAGAGTCCCGTACTGACGTTCCGTCGGAGCTTCCCGTCGGAACGGGACCCTGACTGAAACTAACGGAAACCATCGGTTCCGTTTCCATCTGCATCGGGATTGCGAGCTTTAGGTCCCATCTGAGCTTTTTGATTTCAATGGTGATGGATCCAATGCAAATGGTTTCAGTTTTCATCGTTGTGTAAGGGTTCCGCCGTCTTGACAGAATCAATACCGCAGTCGACTGCGCTATTCATTACGTCAAAACGACGGAACCCTTACACAATGGAGACCAAAGGAAACCGTTGGCACCGGATCCGTCACCATTGGAACGGAAACCTATGGTTTCAGTTTGTGTCGGTCAGGACTCTGTTTCGACTGAAAGCTCAGATGGAATGGAGACCTGACGCAGATGTGAACGAAGCCTTACCAGGAACTATTTTAGAAGGGCTCACGATCGGTGAAATGTCACTGCAGACTATTCATGACACGGCTGTGCAGCAGGAAGAATCCTTACAGTAAGTATTAGCAATGTGTGTAATGTGCAGGGTATAGACCGTCACCCACAGGGTGTTTCAGGGTGAGCAGTAGGAGTGAGTTCTGTGCATTCATTTCTGCAGCCAGTAGATTTTCATAAATCCTTGTATTGAGTTGACTCCATAGGTGGCGCTATTATTTATGATGTCTTGTACGACTTTTCCCTCAACCAAATCTCTTCTGCATTTCACCCAAGGTTTGCAAAACTGCTCCTCCGTCTCCCTGCCCTTCGTTCCATCGGACTCAAGTGTCTCGAACACCTCTTCTTTTTCAAACTCATTGGAGACACTCCAATCGACACCTTCTTGATGGAGATGCTCGAGGCGCCCCACCAGCTTTCCTGAGAGACTGACTGTAGCTACAACCTGCTGCTCCATCCCAAGAGACGGCTGTTATACAGACTCTAACAGATTGCTTCCAACTGGTGATGTTAAAGGCACCTCAAAAGCTATCACGAGAGATTTGCCTGAACTGGTCAGACTGCTGCTTCCCCTCCGGTGACAGTCCTTGGTATTCTCTCTAATAGACCGCGTCCAATTCAGAAGGGTTGGATTAAATGCAACTAATTTGTAGGGAGCGCTAATGAATTCCCCGAAATAGACTTTACCTTCCAGGTTACCCTTAGAGGTACAGGTACCTCCAGAAAGTGATCTCCAACCTAATGACTGCTGCTGAGAGGCTTCCACTAATGAAGAAATGAGTTCCGGGATTTTTTCCTCTCTCATTGAGACACTCCTATGCAATATTCTTGATTTTATGCTCCTGATTTGATAACTATGCTAAGAACGGGTGTCTCCGAAGTGATGGACCCCCCTCCCCCCCCCCCACACCCCCAAAGTTGTGATGTTTCTGCAAAGACGACCGCATGTTGCTGAACAGAAAGGGCTCTTCTGAGAGATGTGAACTCTATGAAGGAGACCAATGCCAAGTCGCTGCCATCTTTGTTCCTCATGAATTGCGCTTGGAAGGGACTGGCTAAATGAGGAACGGACTATTGAAGTTTGGAATTGATGACGGGAGTTGGTGGGATTTCTGGGGTTCAGAGGATGATTTGTAAGGACCGTCATACCCTCTTCGTGTTGCTGATTTTTAGACGCCCGATCTGATTACTGCACTTGTTGGGGTAGATGGGTGACGGCTTTGGTTCACTCTGGGGTGAAGGGGACCTCCTATATTATTGTTTCTTGGTATCATTCAATTAACTTTTTTGGGGTGGGGTATTAGTGACTGCTCTGCTTTTTCTTGGGGGTGCCTGTAGGAAAACATGAGGGCCTCTGTACCTCCATGTTTTCCTGATTAAGAGATCCATGAATTCTGACTGCCCTGCTTGGTTAAACTAGTTCTTTTACGATCAATACGTTTATTTGGAAGGAATATTATTATATTGCACATGATTTTAAGACTTTGTTTAAAAAAGTGATTGAGAAAAATCCATCTCTAGAATAATCCAAATTTTGTTTTTATGTATCCAGTTTGGTTAAAAGGTGGGATTTGGGATTTTTATTTTTCTTGCCCTTCTTTTCTTCTCTCTAATAACCTGGACCGGATAAATTGGGGCGAGTCGTGAGTCGGCACCACGCGGTGGTTGTTGGTGCGCGGTTTTAAGGTGTGACATGTACCCCCCCCCCCTCCCTTTTTCTATTTCTTTCAATAACTTTTTGCTGCTAGACCACGCCCGTCAATATTACGCTCTTCTCCCCAAATTCCTCTAATCTCCTTTTTTTAATTTTTCTTTATCAATTTTAATCCCCTGAAATTTGCCTATTGTGTCTGTTAATCTCACTCGCTCTAATATTTCTGGTAACAAAGTTGTGTCGTTGTCTTAAACCAGTCCTGCTGTTGCCTGCAGCTACAGAGAAATGTTACACACAAACCCACCCTCACTTTGTTATATACACTTTCTAGGAGGCAGCTCCTCGTGGGAGGGAGTATAAGGTAGGTAAGACTCCTCCCATCGGTAGCCCCGTTCCCTACTCTGCGCTCGTTTATTATTCCTGTTGCTTGGAATGAATATTAAAGAGAATTTAGCTCTGTCTTCTGGTTCTTTCTTCTTCATCTTACTGTTTTGGAACATTGATACAAGTTTGACTGTGTTGAAGGCCGGATTCACACGAGCGTGTTCGGTCCAAGATATACAGACCGTATGTTGGGAGTGTTTCCCAGACCGGACACACTTCAGGGAACCGGACTCCTAGCGTCATAGTTATCGATGACGCTAGGAGTCTCTGCCTCGCTGCGGAAAAACTGTCCCGTACTGTAATCATGTTTTCAGTACAGGACAGTTGTCCTGCAGAGAGGAAGGTACTCCTAGTGTCATAGAGAACTATGATGCTAGGAGCCCGGCTCCCTGCACTGTGTTCGGTCCGGGAATTGCTGCCGACACACGGTCCGCATATCACGGACCAAACACACACGTGTGAATCCGGCCTTATTGGTGTTCTGCGTTATAGGAGCAGAACAATGAAAAAACGGCTCTGCTGCATCCGGCACATGACGGATAACAGCTGCACCTGATGGAACCCGTTGACTTTAATGGGCTTCATCGGGTTTCCATAATCTTTGTCGTTTTGCCGGTCAAAATAACATTCTGCGCTATTTTGTCCATCAAAAACAGAATCGGCGATGGAGCCTCCGAGGGTGCCACTGATGCAATGTGAATAAGCCCTTTGTTTTATTAGATACACAGAATGTATCAT
This sequence comes from Rhinoderma darwinii, assembly GCF_050947455.1. Classification (NCBI taxonomy): domain Eukaryota; kingdom Metazoa; phylum Chordata; class Amphibia; order Anura; family Rhinodermatidae; genus Rhinoderma; species Rhinoderma darwinii. The sequence continues at coordinate 115,208,784 of NC_134694.1, read as the reverse complement.
ATGTATGGAAAGGCAGAACTCCTATCTGAATACTCCGCTTTTGTGTTAAGGTCCCATGGAGCGGTATGACGCAGCTGTCAAATGCTCGTTAGTGGCAGCACGCGGTCACGGGTAAAACGGCTGTTTACCTGCAAAATCGTGCGGCCGTTATTCACCCCTTTTATGGATGCACAATTTTGCAGATAAATATCTGTTTTTCTGCAGCAACGCGGGGCCATTTGCCAGCTGCGTCATGCTGCTCCGTGTGGCCTTACCCTTACATTTTTTGTGGGCTTTTCTGCAGTCAGAAATGTGTATTGTAGTTATATTAGAATTCTCTAAGTCGGTTGCAGCTTGTAGATTCTACTGCTTTTTTTTTTTTTTTGTATTTTTACTCCTCAATCACTTAGTCCTAATGTTAATTTTAACAAATATTTTTTTTACGCTTTTAAAAAAAAAAATTCACTGATCTTTTTACTGTCTATTATTACATTAGGGGTATGTGCACACGACCTGTTTTTGGCCCGTAAACGTCCCAAAAAAACAGCTGAAAAATTGGAAGCCAAACACCTCCAAACATCTGCCCATTGACTTCAATGGGAAATACGGCGTTCTGTTCCGACAAGACGTTTTTTTTACGCCTCATTTTCAAAATACAGCACTTAGAAAGACACCTGTGAAAAATAAGTGCATGTCACTTCTTGAGCCGTTTTTCATTGACTCTCTAGAAAAACTGCTCCATAGACTGCCGAGGAAAAACGAGTTTGCTTAAACGGCAGAAAATCAGCAGCTGTATTTCCTTGAAACAGTATTTGCGTGTGCGTGTGAACATACCCTAAGGGTATGTTCACACGGCCTATTTTCAGATGTTATTCGGGCGTTTTACGCCTCGAATTACGCCTGAAAAAACGCCCCTAATACGCCTACAAACATCTGCCCATTGCGGTCAATGGGAGTTACGATGTTCTTTTCCCACGAGCCTTTATTTTACGCGTCGCTGTCAAAATACGGCGCGTAAAATGACGGCTCGTCAAAAGAAATGCAGGATACTTCTTGGGACGTTTTTGGAGCCGTTTTTCATAGACTATTGAAAACTGTTCCAAAAACGGCCGTAAAAAAACGATGCGAAAATTGCGAGTTGCTCAAAAAACTTCTGAAAATCAGGGGCTGGTTTCCCATGAAAATAGCTCCTTATTTTCAGATGTTTTTCGTTAAGTGTGAACATAGCCTAACACTGGACTGGCTGTGTAGCTGCAGCGTGTCCTGCGTGGCTTCTTCTCTAGTGAATTGTTGGGCAGTACAGGCGGACATAATACCAGAGAGGCGAAATCAAGGCAGGGCCTGGCTGTCATGTCAAAGCTTTGTGTGAATGTTTGGCTGCCGACCACGGCCTTTGTGACATTATTCAGATGACCATAAGGTGAATGCATTTTAGCACCTGCATTACGGCCCAAAGCCCTGCCACGTCTGCGGATCCAATAATGCAATCTAACAAGGTTATAGGGGTCATATAAGAAATAGAATTAGCCAACTGTCAAATGCTTAAACTGCGGATTTGTTGCAAAACGAAAAGGTGATAAAAAATATTTAACTTAAGACCATTTCAAATTGTAAATAAAGAATGCTTTATGAATAAAAAATTCACTAATTAATAATCCCAGAAAATGTAATTTTACACGGTGCCGTCCAATGTAGACAAGAAAAGAATTACAAAAAAAACTAAATTGAGGGACATAACCAGCGTGCACTGGGATATAAAAAAAAAATAATCTAATTTATTATATGAATAATTAAAGGTACCAATTTCCCTGGTTAATACCAAACAATTCATTGCAAATAACAATATCATTATAAAAAGAAACCCTAGACTAACCAGGCCAGGTGAAAAAACAAATAGTAGTATGTAACCCCTGAGGACAAAGCAGGGAAATAATTACTTATTTAGTATACCAAATATATATATATATTAGTGTATACGGTGTAGTGTGTATATTATACAGGGTGGGCCATTTATATGGATACACCTAAATAAAATGGGAAGGGTTGGAAATATTAACTTCCTGTTTGTGGCACATTAGAATATGGGAGGGGGAAACTTTTCAAGCTGGGTGTTGACCATGGCGACCATTTTGTATCCAACTTTTGTTTTTTCAATGGGAAGAGGGTCATGTGACACATCAAACATATCGAGAATTTCACAAGAAAAACAATGGTGTGCTTGGTTTTAACGTTACTTTATTCTTTCATGAGTTATTTACAAGTTTCTGACCACTTATAAAATGTGTTCAAAGTGCTGCCCATTGTGTTGGATTGTCAATGCCGCCCTCTTCTCCCACTCTTCACACACTGATCGCAACACCGCAGAAGAAATGCTAGCACAGGCTTCTAGTATCCGTAGTTTCAGTTGCTGCACATCTCGTATCTTCACAGCATAGACAATTGCCTTCAGATGACCCCAAAGATAAAAGTCTAAGGGGGTCAGATCGGGAGGCATTTCTTCTGCGGTGTTGCTATCAGTGTGTGAAGAGTGGGAGAAGAGGGTTGAATTGACAATCCAACACAATGGGCAGCACTTTGAACACATTTTATAAGTGGTCAGAAACTTGTAAATAACTCATGAAAGAATAAAGTAACGTTAAAACCAAGCACACCATTGTTTTTCTTGTGAAATTCTCGATAAGTTTGATGTGTCACATGACCCTCTTCCCATTGAAAAAACGGAAGTTGGATACAAAATTGCCGACTTCAAAATGGCCGCCATGGTCAATACCCAGCTCGAAAAGTTTCCCCCCTCCCATATACTAATGTGCCACAAACAGGAAGTTATTGTCACCAACCATTCCCATTTTATTTAGGTGTATCCATATAAATGGCCCACCCTGTAGTTAAATAAATGCAGTATTACATCCATATCTAGTACAGATCCCTCTATTGTAGCTGAAAAATTAAGGCTATTAAGGCACATAGATAAGTGTAGGAGCGCTAGTATATAATTAATGTCCCTTACAGTAGCCTGTATACTGTTCTACCATATACAGGGCAGTAGTAGACTCCTCTGAGTGTTCGATGGACTTCAGATTTTCCAGGTGTGATCCCAAAGTAGCCACGATTTTAATCCACCAGTATTGTTATTAATCTTGTTTAATAGCCTCAATGTAGCTTTTCAAAGGCGTGGTAACAAGCCGACAGGAGAGCCAGGTATCATCCAGGTATGTATCCCCAAATCGATTTGAGTTGTTCCTGTGCCATATAAGTCCTTTGGTACGTTCCTTGTGGATCAAGAGATTCAAACCACATGGTGCAGCATACAATGTAGATAAGGGCACCTCTGGTGAACCGTATACCATTTGGGTTCATGTGCCAAAGCTGAATCTGGGGTTTTCGTTCCCCTGGGTGCCACAGCTGACTGGACAGGATCCTTTACAATGAAGCTTCACACGGAAGTGCTTGAGTTCTGGTCTGTAGAGCTCCCAATCTAATGTTCTGCACTCACATACACACAACCAATATATGGCCTTGCACTGGTTGGATTCACACTCAGGGCACTTGTGCCAACTACTAAACCTCACCCTTAATAGCTCTGATTTATAACTGAAGCTGCCCGACGGGATTGACTAGACCGATGATGCAGTTTTATGGTATAGAAGAAGAGCGCTCTAGTCTTGCATCTTATCCTGGTTATCAGTCCATTTATTCTGCAGCCAGATACCACACAGCAGGTTTTTAGAATTTGTATTTTAAGGAAAAAAAGGTTTCCTATAAAGCCCTGTGCATGTTTTAGATTAAATTGCAATATACTGATATGACCACTAGAGAGCAGCATGAGCCCACAGCCGGGCAATACAGCAGCACCTACACGTATAGGTGATCTGTTGTGTGCGACTGCCGACCTCAGCCATATATAAAGACATCACATTTCTATATCGTTTACTTCCAAGTGGTCATTTTCTGTATTTGAGATATAACTTTCTATTTAAAGGGTAACTCCACCTTTGTGGCTTCTTGTCCCAGATTAATGATATAGTAGGGTACAAATAGATCCTTATTCCAGTGTCTATAAACGCTCTTTCATATGAAGTAAATACAGTAAAGAAACTTGCCTTGTCCCTATTCTTTTAGTTCGATACCTCATGGTCTGAATAGCCTGCGGGTCCAGTATACATAGAAACGTGACTAGTGTATGTCTACAGAATCGGCTGACATTATGGTGTAGCGGTGCGATAGATAATGAAACTGTTTAGGGGCTGTAGATGGGCTGTGCTCCACATGGGACGGCCTTGACCAATTTTGATTTGAAAATGGAAATAATTGAAGTCTCGTCCCATTTTTTGTAATTATTTTTTTGTTTTTAAAACATACTTTTATTAGATTTTTTTTCTGTAAACATTTTGTTGCCAAATAAAACATACAGAGAAACAGTAATGACGTACAGACATGCAGTTATAGTGCAATTGGGGCACGGCCCCCGGGGGCTTCCTGGAGAATCCAATAACGTATATCTCATATTTTATTATTGACGACAATAAATCCTTCATATTGCAAGTAAACCAAGAGAACCGGCGGTCAGTGTCTCCCTCGCATACCACGCCGTATGTCTAAAAGGAGAAACCAAATCTACCGTCTAGTGGGGTGTTACAATAAATTGTTTCGACTCTTGTCCTTTTTTTTTTTTTTTTTTAGTAGCGTTTCCCTTTAAGAGAAACGAAACTATCTTAATATATTTTATTTTGTAACAAAGAAAAATGTAAAACTTTTTGGATCTGTTTTGAAAATAATTGCAAAACTTTTATATGACACACGAGATGTAATGAATAGAGTAATCCGGATGAAGTTTACACCCACAAACGGGATCTCATGTCCGAATATAACCGGGATGCAGCGCTCGTTTTATTGGTAATCTGATGGTATTTTTTGGGGCATCTGATCCTGCAGTTCTTGTATCGGTTATAAACTGGACGTGGTAAAATGCCAAACTGTAGAGGCCGGCACGGCTCTGTGGGCCCTTGGCTGACTGTGTATAAGTGGGCCCACTGTATTCCTTATTCTTGGCATGTTCCTCAAGACCACCATGGCCCCCTACGTTCAGCGGGCCCTTACATTTGTCCAGGTTTTCTTGGTTCTGACCATGGACCTGTGCCCTGCAAAATGTGCCCGACATTGAAGAGTAAAGTCTTTATTATTTACCTGCACCATCTTACTCCTTGTGAGCAGGATAATTGGGTCACAATTTCATTTCTGTTTTTTTTTGTGGTTTTTTTAGTCACATCTCTCCCCCTTTACTTTGTCCCACCCTCTAAAATTCCCTTGACTGCCCCTTTCTCCATAACAATTTCTCACTTTGTTCCCATTTGCACAGAACACCCTCTCTTCTCACATGGTGCGCTGCCTCACAATACACACTGCCTGTCTAATCCTCCCTCTCCGTGTCTCTAGCATCGCGTCCTTAGCACCCCCTCCCTTACTTTCTACCCCCCTCCTTCCTTCTCCTTACACTAAATCCCCCCTCTCCTCTCTCCGCTGCCCTTTTATCCCTCCACCGTTCTCGTTCCTGCTTTTCCTGTTTCCTCCTCCCCAGAGTCTTGCGTCCGCTATTGAGGACGCCTTATTTTTTTGCTCTCCCTCCCTTTTAAACGTTTTACTAATAAGGTTACTTAAGAAAAAAAAAAAAAAGTTTCAATAACAACTCTAAATATGAAAGAAATGTGTTCATGCAGACTCGCTGTTATTTCAGCTCTGAAGTTTTACCTAAACAGCCGGAGCCGGGCACAGGGCGCGTTCTGAATTCCCTCTCTGTCCTCGTGCTTTTTATATCACACCAGACCCAGAAAAAAAAACAAACCTGGATTTTAAGTTTTTTTTTTTCCTGGTTCTGTCAATAGCTCCTTGTTCTTTGTGCTAGAGCGAAGGAAGGAAAGAGAGAGCGAGAACATGGCTCTCACCTCCTGCTCCCACTACCCCTTCAAGACCCTGCCGCTCTGCAGAATATCCCAACGACTGTCCTTGTGCCTGCGATGAAGCCCTCACCATCTTCACTGCAACGTCACCTCTCGTTCTATGAACTGCCATGTCACAATCGCACATTTAAAACTTTATTTGGAAAGAAGGCTTTAAAAAAAACGAAAAAAAAACTACTAGTAAAAAACAATTATATTTTCCATGTGAATGGGCGGAGATCTATACGATTAATCTTCGCTTAAGACTTTGTTAAAAATCGTAAACTTTTTCCCCCCTCTCTCCCTGGCAACAATCGGATAATTCCACTGCAGAGGATTTAGCTTTTCGAGGTATTTTAAAACAAGGCTTTGGAAAATTGCTGCCAAAAGACTTTTTTTTTTTTTTTTTATTTCCCCAAGATCTGAGGTTTAACATTTTTGTTTTGTATCTGCAAAATAAATAAAGATTCCAAATATTTTGAATCCTTCTAATATATTTTTTATAATTTGTTATTCTGAAATTCTTTTAATGCAATAATAGATGTTCTAAATTATGACTATTTCATGATGGATTGTTTGACATTTTCTTGCTTATTTTCTCCGGGTTTGTATAATTGCTAATTTTTGTGCTTTTATGATTTTAAAACGAGACCCCTCACTGGAGGTGACCTGAACGGAGTAACGAAGCTTTGCGGAGGGCTAAAAATGTCAGATCTGTCTTAAATATTGTGACTGGGTTCTTGAAGGAAGGAGGCAGGTTCAGGGAGATGGGGCAGGTCAATATTTAAAAAGAGGCCTGTGTGTGCGAAACGTGACGATTAAGAATCCGAAATATTTAGCAGTCTCTTGGGTCAGTTCCTTTTCGCCCCTCACTCTCTCGCTGCTTCTGTAACCCCTTGTGTCTGATATAAAGTCTTCTCCTCCCCTTCTCTTTGTCATCAATTGCTGCTAAAACTTCTCTCGTTAAATCCTATTTCTCTGGCTTTTCGTTCTTTTTCCCAGTTTTTTACAGAATTGCCTGAAACTAAAAATATAACATCCCGGCGTTTTCTATTCAATTCATCAAAACCAACATTTTTGTATAATTCTATATGTTTAGTTCAACACAACTTTTTTTTATTTTCACGACGACTCTAAATGTGTCTTGTTATATTTAGGACACAAATCTCCGCCTCTCGTAAATTCTGCTTTCTTTTTTTTTTTTTTTTGAGAATGTCTGTCCATATAGCACCAATTGTCTGCGGGGCCGTAGAGTTTTGTCTATGCGTTCCTCTCAAATATTTAACACTTCTCCTTTCATGAATTGACGGGAGGAACAAGAGTCTTTTAGAGACGTATATTTCCGGAACAGTCACCAAAATAAACACGCGGTTCGCTCACTGTAATATTAGACTGCAGGGAACTCTTATACTTTCCATAATGAGGCTTTATTAATTATTCCTGTGATCATTTCCATAGACTTGTAGTATAACAATGACTTCTGTATGACTGGCGATTCATCTTTGCGCTTCCTGTATTATTGTGATGGTCGAACATGTGTTTTTATTTAAAAGCCAAAAAGAAAATGACAGTGTTTTTTTTTTGGGTGAAACGCGGTGCGCTTGGTTTCATACGATGCGCTCTCAGATCAATGGTCTGACATTTAAAGGTATGGAAATCCTACTCATGATCAATTAGGCACTAACTCTGCATTAAGTGTAGAATTGTCTTATGTTCCAGAATTTGCTGTTCCCAAAGAACAAAAGCAAAAAACGTTGCGTTGCGAATGTTCCTTTGGTGGAGCCTATTGAGGATAAGATGAGGCGATTTGCACAATCAATAGACTAGATAATCCATGAATCACCGTACTACTTAATCCCAAAATTCTGGCTCAAGTAGGGCACATTTCTTCAGGGCATCTGAGGAAAAAAGGGGCATGCTTTCTGGTGCTAGTGAATTAGTGAGCTCCAGAGCATGCCCACCAGAGAATGTTTGCCCAATTCTACAGTGATGGGCATATTTATTGGGTTAAAGCTTGTTTTGTGTCTATTTGTTAAAAAGAAAACCCTTAAGGCTGGATTCACACCATGTGGCAGTAATGCTAATGCCCCATGCACACGACCGTAAAAAAACCTCAGTTTTTGCGAACCGCAATTGCGGTCCACAAAAATGGACCCATTACTTTCATTGAACGCGGACACCTTTCCGTAGCAGTATGGAAGGGTGTCCGTGCCGTGCCGTGCCGTGGAAATGTTCCGGAAATTATGGAACATGTCCGTTCGTTTGCATTTTGCGGGCATACTTTGTATGGGAGCACGGCCCGAAAAAGCGGCTGTCAGTCGGCGGCCGGCTGTGCCCGCAATCGCGGGCCGTGATTGCGGGCACGGTCGTGTGCATGGGGCCTAAGTTTTAGGCCGTGTAAACTTAGAGCAGGTAGTCAGAAAGTGCGCCAATTTGATCAAAGTGGTTAATTCCGTATGATAAATTTGGCGCATCTAGCTTGACATGTTGGACACTTTTCCTTATGCCACTTATTATTTGTCTTAGTTTACAGCAGTTTTTGGGTCACAGTGCATTTTTGGCCACACCCTTTCTTCTGCTAGACCACACCAAAATAGTTAATAAATGTGGCGCACTGTATGTAGCCAGAATTCTGACTTAATTTGAGCAAGATTTCTGATGCATTTTGAATAGTAAATCTGTCCCACAGTGTTTTAGCGCGTATTTGGTGACCTTTTTTTTTTGTGTGCTTTGTTTTGGCCTAAAAATGCAGTGGCGAGATGTTACGTTAAGCTGCATCTAAAAATCCTACATACAAGGGTATGTCCGCACCTAGTGTTTGTCATCCACTTTGCTGCTACTGTAAATGCTGCAGGATTTCCGCACAGAATTCCGTTGCAGATATTCCGCAGCGTTTACGCTATGTGGGAACCCGGCCTATAGGACGCCAGAAAAAAAGTACATGTTTAAAATGTTTCAATATAAATAGGCCAAGGAGGCCTCAACCACAGTAACTTGTCTTACATGGATGAAGAGTTAATTTATCCAATTCTACCACGAGAGTTCCCAATGGAGTTTAGATCAAGAAGATTCTGAGGCTCCGGGACAATTTTTTTTAGTTCTTCAGCAATGCCCCTGACTTATCCTGTGTATGGTGAGGTTGTGCTAGAGATATCGATCACTGTCTGGGACATTCATTGAATATCGCTGCCGTTTTCTACATTCCACATTCTTATGTTTTGAGGTTTTTACACCCTGTTAGAGGTACAGCTTGGCTCCTCTACACCCATTGTTCTGCACCCTGGGATAAAGAAATGGGTTTCTTCAGCAAACCTAAACTTTAATCATTGGTCCAGTTGCTGTATTTTTGGCCCATTTCTTGAGATTTTTTTTTATTTTTTATAATCCTCTTGCTAATGATTCCACCTCTAGATGTCTGCTCTGCCTGGTTGAGGTCTCAGTTTGTAAACCGCCACCGCCGTGTCTTTAAGTCCTTGCTTTCTTGTACCTGGACAAATAAAATAAAAATTATATTGATGATTTATCATATTTGGGAGGAATTTTTTTGGTCCTGTCCCCATTTCCTCTTTTGGATGGCATTTCAGTGACCTCTGGTTTCACTGTAAGTTTTAAGCTGCCTTGATACAGTAGACTTACTTACTGCAACAGAGTTGCCAATACTACAGGCATTAACCCCTTTCCACGCCAAATATACAAAATTATTGTTTAGGCATTGTACTCATACCTACCTGACCATCAGCCAGGCTGTCAATCCTAGCAACGCCTCCAAACTCCACTTACACTTGAAAAACCACTATTATTATATTATATTATATTCTTTTTTTTTTTTTTTTAAAGCGCCAATAATTCCCGGTAGCTGTACATAGGAAATACAGAAGGGTTTCAATAGATAACATGAAATGATAAAAACAAAAGCACAATAAACATTCTGAGTGACAAACTAGTAGAAAAGGAGTGAAGACCCTGCTCTTGAGGGCTTAAATATCTACGAGGGAAGGGGACAGTAGGTGAGGGTAGAAGCTGGTCACCCGTTAGTGTAGGGGAGGGTAGAAGCTTTTCACCCGGTAGTGTAGTGGTGGCAGTAAGTGAGGGTAGAAGCTGTTCACCTGGTAGTGTAGCGGTGGCAGTAGGTGAGGGTAGAAGCTGGTCATCCGGTAGTGTAGTGGTGGCAGTAGATGTGGGTAGAGGCTGGTCACCCGGTAGTGTAGCGGTGGCAGTAGGTGAGGGTAGAAGCTGTTCACCCGGTAGTGTAGCGGTGGCCGAAGGTGAGGGTAGAAGCTGTTCACCCGGTAGTGTAGCGGTGGCAGTAGGTGAGGGTAGAAGCTGGTCACCCGGTTGTGTAGCGGTGACAGTAGATGAGGGTAGAAGCTGGTCACCCGGTAGTGTAGCGGTGGCAGTAGGTGAGGGTAGAAGCTGGTCACCCGGTAGTGTAGCGGTGGCAGTAGGTGAGGGTAGAAGCTGTTCACCCGGTAGTGTAGCGGTGGCCGTAGGTGAGGGTAGAAGCTGTTCACCCGGTAGTGTAGCGGTGGCCGTAGGTGAGGGTAGAAGCTGTTCACCCGGTAGTGTAGCGGTGGCAGTAGGTGAGGGTAGAAGCTAGTCACCCGGTAGTGTAGCGGTGGCAGTAGTTGAGGGTAGAAGCTAGTCACCCGGTAGTGTAGCGGTGGCAGTAGGTGAGGGTAGAAGCTGGTCATCCGGTTGTGTAGCGGTGGCAGTAGGTGAGGGTAGAAGCTGGTCACCCGGTAGTGTAGCGGTGGCAGTAGGTGAGGGTAGAAGCTGGTCACCCGGTTGTGTAGCGGTGACAGTAGATGAGGGTAGAAGCTGGTCACCCGGTAGTGTAGCGGTGGCAGTAGGTGAGGGTAGAAGCTGGTCACCCGGTAGTGTAGCGGTGGCAGTAGGTGAGGGTAGAAGCTGGTCACCCGGTAGTGTAATGGTGGCTGTAGGTGAGGGTAGAAGCTTAATGTAGGTTATAAGGTTTTCTGAAGAGTCGGGTATTCAGGTTGCTCTTGAAGGTTTTGATGGTGGTAGAAAGTCTGATGTGTTGGGTAAGGAGTATGGGGGGATGCATAGGAGAAATCTTGGAGATGATGTAAGGAGCAGAGCAAGAGGTCTTGTGAGGACTGGAGATTACGTGTGGGGAGGTATCGGCAGATTACGGCAGAGATGTATGAAGGAGACAAATTGTGGACAACCTTGTATGTTATTGTTAATATTTAGAACTAAATTTGCTGGACAATGAGACGCCAGTGAAAGTATTGACAGAGGAGAGCAAGACAAAAGAGCTTTCTAAGGATGTCAGGGACAAGATCATAGACCTGCACAAGGCTGGAATGGGCTAGAAAACCATAAGTAAGACGCTGGGTGAGAAGGAGACAACTGTTAGTGCAATAGTAAGAAAATGGAAGACATACAAAATGACTGTCAATCGACATCGATCTGGGGCTCCATGCAAAATCTCACCTCGTGGGGTATCCTTGATCCTGAGGAAGGTGAGAGCTCACCCGAAAACTATACGGGGGGAACTTGTTAATGATCTCATGGCAGCTGGGACCACAGTCACCAAGAAAACCATTGGTAACACATTACGCCGTAATGGATTAAAATCCTGCAGTGCCCGCAAGGTCCCCCTGCTCAAGAAGGCACATGTACAGGTCCATCTGAAGTTTGCAAATGAACATCTGGATGATTCTGAGAGTGATTGGGAGAAGGTGCTGTGGTCAGATGAGACTAAAATTGAGCTCTTTGGCATTAACTCAACTCCCCGTGTTTGGAGGAAGAGAAATTCTGCCTATGACCCAAAGAACACCGTCCCCACTGTCAAGCATGGAGGTGGAAACATTATGTTTTGGGGGTGTTTCTCTGCTAAGGGCACAGGACTACTTCACCGCATCAATGGGAGAATGGATGGAGCCATGTACCGTCAAATCCTGAGTGACAACCTCCTTCCCTCCACCAGGACATTAAAAATGGCTCGTGGCTGGGTCTTCCAGCACGACAATGACCCGAAACATACAGCCAAGGCAACAAAGGAGTGGCTCAAAAAGAAGCACATTAAGGTCATGGAGTGGCCTAGCCAGTCTCCAGACCTTAATCCCATCGAAAACTTATGGAGGGAGCTGAAGATCCGAGTTGCCAAGCGACAGCCTCGAAATCTTAATGATTTACAGATGATCTGCAAAGAGGAGTGGGCCAAAATTCCATCTAACATGTGTGAAAACCTCATCATCAACTACAAAAAACGTCTGACTGCTCTGCTTGCCAACAAGGGTTTTGCCACCAAGTATTAAGTCTTGTTTGCCAAAGGGATCAAATACTTATTTCTCTGTGCACAATGCAAATAAATATATATAATTTTGACAATGTGATTTTCTGTTTTTTTTTATATAATCTATCTCTCACTGGTAAAATTAACCTAGCCTAAAAATTCTAGACTGTTCATGTCTTTGACAGTGGGCAAACTTACAAAATCAGCAAGGGATCAAATACTTATTTCCTTCACTGTATACGGATTCGTAAAAAAGAGGGAGGCTGCAAATGATGTACCCAAAATGTTGCATAGCAACGCTTCCATAAATACAAACGGTTTACGGATGCGCATCTGTAGCCATCCATATTTACGGCAGAGTCTGTGCCGTAATTACGGACAAGAATAGGACAGGATCTATAATTTTTTTCAGCATGGACACCCATCCGTAAAAATATGGAAAGGTATCTGTGGACAATAGAAATGAATGGTCCGTAATTACGAATTAAATATACGGTCATGTGCCTGAGGCTACGCCATCTCCAGTAAACACAATCTCCTGAAAGAAACAAAAAAATGATGATGCCTTCTTTTAATTTGTTTACGAGGGAAAGTGCTGGTAAGAAACGGAGACCTGCAACGTCTCACATTGCCCAAGGGGAGATGGGCTGTGCCAATCTGAGCTGGGACCCCCCATCTACATGCACCCTATAGCGTAATTTGCCTCAAAACACATTTAGAAGAGACGAATGTTAATATAATTAATTGGCAAAATAAAAAAAAATATATATTATGTTACATGCAGGAGCGTAACTAGGGAGTGCGACGGTGATCATTACGTCACCAATTACTTCAACTTCCTGTAGGATCAGATATCACACAGGATTTGTTTGTACTCTGTAACCATGTAGACACAAGTCTGCATAGGAGCTGTGTACACAAAGCTGTAGGAGATTTTTAAGACTTTTTGCAAAGTTGTTTAATTTTTTTTCTAATGTCCAAGAAACCCGTCCCTCCCGATGCAGCAACAAACAATTATTTAAACTAGCTGGACATTGAAAAAAAAAAAATAGGTCTCAATAGATCGTTCTGTGTCCGCCCCTGTCCTACAGTATTGCACTATGGTCGCACTTGGATTTTCCTTTCTTTCTACATCAGGTGATGGGGCCACATTATCTTCTCCCCCTTCCCTGCACAGTGACTTCTGCACATGGCCCAGAGCATGCCCACTACACTCTCCCATGGAAGTCAATGAGTTGTTTTCTCGGTTTAAAGCAAAAATTTTGGTTCAGTATATATTTTTATTTTGTTAAAAAAAAAAATAATAAAAAAAAAAAGGGGTTATGCACACACACACTGCACCAAATGCTACTCCACCGCAACCAGTCCTGTACCAAATAATCTCTGCTATGTATATTAATACACATTAGCTGTATCCACGCACACTTACTATACCTGCAGTTGTGTCATGTATCTTCTTTTATTATGTAAAGTGATCTGTCTAATGTTGTGACCAGGGTTATAGAGCACAAACTGGTATTTTACGGGGTTTAGGCAGCTGTGCACCAAGCGCCTGCTTTATGACACATCCCCAGAACTTATCTCTGCCATTTCTAACACATTCATAAAGAGCATTGAAATTGTACCTGAATGCAATAAAACGTCAACCTCCTAAATCACTGTAAAAGAGAATTTCCTAGACTGGATACAATTGTAGCAAACCCTCAGCTGTGAGACATATAAGCCTGTACATGTTATCGGCATCTGAATGTAAACAAGAATGTTCATATTCACTGACGGCAAGCAGATATTTCAACATTAAAAAGGAATTGAAGATCAAAGTATTTTAGAAAGCTGCACAACTTTTATAAAATGATTTAGTTACATAAAATACAACTGTAAAGTATGACACGGGAAAGGTTTATAAATAGCCTTCTGAGGAGAAGCCGCAGTATAGAGCCAGACGCCAACTGCAGAGACCAATAAAGCAGCAGGAAATGTGTAATTCATTCCCATTACAATCCAGGGCAGTGTTGACCAACCGTTGGCTCTCCAGCTGTTGCAAAACTACAACTCCCAGCATTCCCTGATAGCTGGCATGCTGGGAGTTGTAGTTTCACAACAACTGGAGAGCACAAGATTGGGGTACAATGATCTTCTAGATTATTGCTGATTTCTTGAAATACATTTATGAGTCTTTTGTTAATAAACTTCATGAGCCATTGCTTTTATGTTTCTTCCCGATCCAGACCACCGATCCCCTATTCCTTCCCCTCATTAACCTATAAAAATTCTACCGCTAGGGTCCAATCATGTACAGATTTCATTCAGGTCAATAGAAGCTTATACAAATACGTACAGAATAAGGCCGCCTTCACACAAACGTAACACGGCTTCTATGGTGCCCTAACTCCGGTTCTCATGAAAAGCAGGATATACGGATGTTGCGTCTGTAATACGGACCTAAAAAATCACCCGTATTACGCTCGTGTGGAAGCGGCATAAGAAGGGATTTCCCATCTCAGAAAGTTATGGTATATCGTTAGGTTAGGTCATCACTTACTGATTGGTGAGGGTCTAAATGCCGGGACCCCCATTGACCCTGAAAATGTGATCCCTGCACAGGCGGTGGCCACCAACCTTAGCGCTAAACCGGGATCAGTGGGGGTCCCAGCAGTTGAATACCCACTGATCAGAAAGCGATGGCATATCCTAGCGATAAGTCATGGGAAAACAACTTTAAGCGTGTTAACAAGGGACTCAAAATTAAGGATACATAAGGCGCGGGTCACATGTTGCGTTTCTTGCCTCGAACCTTAATTAATGGCAAAAAAACTAATTTTGACGGTAACATGTGAACCCAGCCGAATAACAGGAGTTACTCGTCACAGTGCAGGACGTGCCAGGGTGTTTTCAAATAATTGGGTAACAAGACTATTTAGTGATTGTGAACCATGATGTGCACCTGATGTGATCCTGGTAGAGGAGGCTGGACTATATTATTGATCAATTTTGGATTCTTTCTGGAGTCAGCTTGTTCTCATGAGGCTTTCAAATGTGAATAAATACAGGAACCAAAATTGGGGGCTAAAACATACAGTGTACATTGGGGGGCCCCATAGAAAGGCACGAAGGTAACAAGGACATCAATACTAAGAAAGGACAAGCGGAGATGTCCAGATACCAATGAGATAAGGGGGACTTCTGTGAACCTTCAGGACTCCATGGTGGAGAGGGTAAAAGCAGCGAAACTGTCAGGGCTCCCAGCATGAGAGTCATCCCATTTACATACGAGGTACGCCATTGTCAGATGAAAACGTGATCATTTATGATTGAAAATTTTCCTAACGTGGCGGAGGTTCCAGGCATTATATATTACATTATGTCTTTTATATAAACATGGAGCTTTATTCATTTAGAGCAAACACTTAATTACGGAGAGTCCATAGTCATGTTTGCTCTTCCCATAGATTAGGACCAGTTTCTAAAACACTGTCTATATCACGAGGGCCCAGGAAACCTCGCACTGTCTAAGGCCCCATGCACACGACCGTAAAAAAATCTCCGTAATTGCGGACCCATTCAGTTCTATTGGCTGCGGATACCTTTCCGTATCGCTACGGATAGGTGTCCGTGCCGTAGAACTGTGCCGGGAATTATGGAGCATGTCCTATTTTTCGAATTTTACGGGACGTGCACCCATACTTAGTATGGGAGAACGGCTTAAAAATGCGGGCTGCGGCCCGTGGCCGTCGGCGGCCGGCCGTGACTGAAATCGCGGGCTGTGATCACGGCCGTGTGCGTGAGGCCTTACATTATGTCAGTGTTGATGAGTCCATCAGAGAAAGTCAGCAGTACAAAGATTCCCATAGAAAAAATAACTTTTTGTAAATGTAAGGCCCCTTGCACACGAACGTATTTTTGCGGCGGCCCCATTCATTTCAATGGGCCCATGCAGATGACCTTGGTTTCCACGGTCCGTGCATTGCCCAGGAGCCTGGACCGCAAAAAGAATGGACATGTCTTATTACGACCGTGTTCTGCGGTCCATAGAAATAAATGCACGCGGCCATGTGCACGGCCCGCGATTTGCTGGCGGCCACGGGTGACACTCTGCAGCCGTCCGAGCCGCAAGTCACGGTCCGTGCACACCACTACGGTCGTGTGCATGAGGCCTTACTATATAGATTCCTGTATTTTCCCCAGATCCTCCTGTGCTGCTTTGTTACATCTTTAAATGATCAGACGGAGATGTTTATTATTGTCGTCCAGGGATAAGACTGTCGTTAATGCAGTTACCAATAAAGAGGAGGCAGCTGCGTCATCACCTACAGCAACAAAAAGGAACAGCTCTGCCTGACCAGAGGAACACATGGAGAATACAGGAGAACAATAAATATTCAATGAAAGAAGAGAAAGCACAAACCAGCGAATTACTAACACAGAATATGTACAACTTATTATAGTGATAATTAAGCGTAGTTCCTTTTACCTCCCCGTTTTGCTGCTCTTTTCTTCCAGAATCTTCCCCGACTGTCAAATACCCCAAAATAAAATTTAACCTTTAACGCTTTACTTTTAATTTCCATGTTGGAGCTCTCCACTACTAACTGACTGTCACCTCCTCCTCTCTCATAACCATCTCCCCTGAATGACCCTCTTGCCCTATTGTCTAGACCTCTCTCCCTGTTCTTACGTACATGGGTGAAGATATCCTAGATATAACCCATATTGCCCCTGTAAGGCCCTTGATGCTGAGAGCCCACCTTAGGTTTTCCCCATGTCATGGTAGAAGACCAGGGTTGCCAACCGTCCGTTAATTCACGGACAGTCTGCAAAAACCGGGCGTTTTTTCTTCTGCTGTCCTTAGTGTTCGGCAGAAAAAATACACCTTCCGTGAATTTATTTCTCTTGAAAGTTTGCGCTGCGCATGCGCCAAATTGATATGCGCAGTGCAAACAAGGAAGTGACACCACTACACTAGAAGGCACAGCGCAGTCTTAGAGGTGGTGGGGGTGGAGTCCGGCGGCCTGTCAGCCATCCTATTGGTCCACAGCATCCTCAAACCCTGCCCCATTTCTGCCTCAATGCCCGCCCCATTTACCTCAATGAACGCGTGCCATGGCGAAGGACAGTGCCCACGGATGATAGGGGTAATAATATACAGAGATGCTGGCGGGTTAAATACACAAATTATGGGGGTTATATACAGGGTTGAAGGGATAATATACGGAGAGGACGGGGGTCCCTGTATATAACCCCATCATCCCTGTATATAACTCCTATTATCCCTGTATATAACGCCTATCATTCCTGTGTATTACCCCCATCATTCATGTATATAACCCCAATCATCCCTGTATATAACGCCCATCATCCCTGTTTGCAGGTTTGATGCTGGTACTATACAGGGATGATGGCAGGGTATATACAGGGATGAGGGTGGTTATATACAGGGATGATGATGGGTATATACAGGGATGATGGCGGTTATATACAGGGAAGATGGTGATATAGAGTGATTATGGGGTGATATAGAGGGATGATGGGGTTATCTACAGGAATGATGGGGTTATATACAGGGATGATGGGGGTACATCAGATTTATCACTAGCTCTTGATTTTGTAATGTGTCCATAAAAGTTTTGGTCTGTCCGTGATTTTTAGCTCAGTTCTCCAGAAATTACTAAAGTGGAGGTTGGAAACCCAGTAGAAGACACTTTCACAGGTTTCTTGTGCTCCACAACATTAGCAAACAAGGAAGGAGAGAAGTAGATCACAGGGGTAACATCAATGTTCCCTTCTAAAAAGAATGGGAAGGAGAGAGCGGAGCTTATGACTTTGCACCTGGCACTGCTGACTCCACGCTGGTTCCAGTACAAGGATGATGTGTAGGAATCCCCTGTGTATGAGGGCATAAACATATACCAATTTGATTATTACTATTGAGTCTCGTCACTTTTTTGTGCATTGCTAAACCAAACTCTCCAGAATCGTCCCCAACTTGTATCTCTTCCCTAATCCCTTATTACAGTTACGTCAATTCTTAGAACTTCCATCATCGCCCCTAAATATTGACATGTATTGTTCCCCATTGTCCTAAATTGTCAGCTCTGTTGTGCAGGTCCCTATTTGTCTACTGTGTCGTGTTTCGAGTTCGTACCCCCTCTATTATATAACGTGCTTCCCTGTTTATTATTCTGGCCATTTATAAGGGAACGACACCAATAATTAATTATAAATGTTCCCATACGATAACAGGACTTCCTTCTTGCTAATTCTTAGTGCTGGCTATTGGTTTATGTTATCTGCCATTCTATGACTACTACATTTCTTAATCATACTTTACAGGAAATCTGCTGTGTAC
Source organism: Rhinoderma darwinii (assembly GCF_050947455.1). Classification (NCBI taxonomy): domain Eukaryota; kingdom Metazoa; phylum Chordata; class Amphibia; order Anura; family Rhinodermatidae; genus Rhinoderma; species Rhinoderma darwinii. The sequence goes on along the minus strand of NC_134694.1, from coordinate 115,190,264 downwards.
AGAAAAATACTTCCAACCATGACTACAACTTTACCTCAAATCTTTCAAGTTCTGAAAAGCTCCTACATTTTTGTACTATATACAGAATCATCCATGTATTTTATTTTAGTTCTTCTCTGAAGTGGATTCCGCCTCCAGGTGTCCGTCTATGTCCAGTTATGTCTAAATACCATAAACTATCTATAGGATCAGACAGTACTAATTTGTGTGGTTTGTATTATGACTGTTGCCGGCAGACTCTGTAATCTAGACGCCATATGTCAGAATATTATATTATGTTAATTATGGTGAGTGGAGAACCACATGTGTAGTCTCTGGGATTTTACATTTTTATTTTCCTATCTGCTTTATCTTCATAGGATTCTTCTGACCGGGTGACCTGAGTGACAATGACAGTGATCATGACCAGGACTGGACGACGGGTGCAGATACACTGAAATCACCGGAGGCAGGTGCCAATGCTTCATAACAACCATGCCATATTGTAAGCGATGACGCCGCCCTGTCCCTGGGAGTCCTGTAATTTCATATACTCAGAATAGCCTAAACCCCAGGCTTCCAGAGTGCCCACACCATAATTACCAGGAGAGGAAACTCTGCCTTCTACTGCCTCTTCCTCACCCTAAAAATGCAGATTTTTCTATAGCTGTGCACATATAAATGTTTATTAAATGCATCCTTATATTGTCATGAGGTCATCTCACTAGAAGACTATCAAGTAAAAGGTACGTACCATACTGGCAGCCCATGTGGCTATGGGCCCATTGAGAGGGAAGGGCCAGTTTAGGATTGTCGGCGCCAAGCACAAGAGGGCAGCTCTCGAAGCGGAGCTAGGTCTCTCTTGTAATATAAAACTTCTATTTAGAGAGCGGTGATGTCACATGGCTTGTTGTGAGACTGTTGTATAATGTAATGTTTAATGGTCAGAGTGGACAATCTGAAATAAAAATAGTCTGAAATCAAAGCTGGAGACCAAGGTGTATTTTTTTTAGAAACACTTTTGCAGCACATCTTCCCCATTTTGCAGCACATCTGTAATGATGGGGGTAAGGAAACAGACAAGTGAACCCTAATCTACCTGCCACTCAGTCCCTGCCTACTTGCAACGACCCGCCCTAGGCGACGGGGTACAACTGGGCGACGGTCCCTACGCTCAATAAGTGCACGACAGACAAACAGACAAGGGTACACAGAAGCAAGGGAAAAGGGGCATTTGCCCACAGCAACACCGTGAGCAACAAGAGTGGTGAACGAGCCGAGTCAAACCAGGAGTATACGAGGTACAAAACGCAGAGCAGGAGAGTAGTGAACAAGCCGAGTCAAACCAGGAGTGTACGAGGTACCAAACGCAGAGCAGGAGAGTAGTCAGTAAGCCAGGGTCAATATGAAGCAGGGTCAAATATGTCAAGAAGCTGCAGCAGGGCCAGGAAACCAAAAGAGAAGAATGACAAGCAAGGAGGAACAGGAAAGGCAGGTATAAATAGACAGAGGGCGGGAGCTAGCTCCGTCTGGCCAGGCTGTGATAGGCTCTCCCACTCCTAAGCCTGCCATCCTTAGTGGTGGAAGATGGAGTCAGTCTCACAGACATAGAAGCAGGTGCAGACAGATTACCTATGGGCGTAGATACAGAAGCTGTGCCTGGCAAATCCTTAACAGTACCCCCCCTTTTATGAGGGGCCACCGGACCCTTTCTAGATGGACCTGGTTTATTGGGGAAACGAAGGTGGAACCTCCTGACCAATACCCCAGCGTGAACATCCCGGGCGGGTACCCAAGTCCTCTACTCAGGCCCGTATCCTCTCCAATGGACCAGGTACTGGAGGGAGCCTTGGACCATCTTGCTGTCCACAATCTTGGCCACCTCGAATTCTACCCCCTCAGGGGTGAGAACGGGGACAGGAGGTTTCCTCGAGGGAGCCAAGGACGGGGAGCAGCGTTTAAGGAGGGAGGCATGAAACACGTCGTGTACTCGAAAAGATGGGGGCAACTCCAGTCGGAAGGAGACAGGATTGAGGACTTCAATGACCTTGTACGGCCCTATAAACCGGGGAGCAAACCTCTTGGATGGGACTTTAAGGCGCAAGTTCTTTGACGATAGCCACACCAGATCCCCGACCATAAACAAGGGGTTAGCAGAACGTCTTCTATCTGCCTGAGTTTTTTGTATGCTCTGGGACGCCTCTAGGTTCTTCTGAACCTGGGCCCAGACTGTGCACAGTTCCCAATGAACGACCTCTACCTCGAGATTGTTGGAACTACCAGGTGAAATGGAGGAGAACCGTGGATTAAACCCAAAATTACAGAAAAAGGGGGATACCCCTGACGAGTTACGGACCCGGTTATTAAGGGAAAATTCGGCGAGGGGAATGAATAAGACCCAATCATATTGATAGTCAGAGATAAAACACCTTAAATATTGTTCTAGAGACTGATTAGTCCTCTCAGTTTGGCCATTAGTTTCAGGATGGAAGGCAGAGGAGAAGGACAGATCAATCTCCAACTTTTTACAGAAGGCTCTCCAAAACAAAGAAACAAATTGTACCCCTCTGTCAGAAACAATATTGACAGGGAACCCATGGAGACGCAGGATGTGTTTGACAAACAAGGTAGCTAACGTCTTAGCATTGGGTAGTTTTTTGAGGGGCACAAAGTGGCACATCTTACTGAAGCGGTCTACTACAACCCACACCACCGACTTGCCTTGAGATGGAGGCAAATCGGTGATAAAATCCATGGGGATATGGGTCCAAGGTCTCTGGGGAATGGGCAAAGAACGTATTAAGCCCGCTGGTCGGGACCTGGGAGTCTTGGACCTAGCACAAACCTCACAAGCGGCGACGTAGGCGGCAACCCAGGCCACCAATAGTTTCTGGCAATGAGGTGCTTGGTACCCAGGATGCCTGGATGACCAGATAGTGCGGAGTCATGATTTTCCCTAAGTACCCTTAGCCGGAATTTCAGGGGAACAAACAGCTTGTTCTCAGGAAGGTTCCCGGGAGCTGAACCTTGATCAGCAGCAATTTCAGAAACTAAATCAGAATCAATAGAGGAAATGATTATACCTGGAGGCAAAATACAAGCAGGATCTTCCTCCGAAGGAGGGCTGGCCATGAAGCTACGCGACAGGGCATCAGCCTTAATATTTTTAGACCCAGCCCTATAGGTAACCAAAAAGTTGAATCTGGTAAAAAGTAACGCCCATCGAGCCTGTCTCGGGTTTAGCCTCCGAGCAGATTCTAGGAAAACCAGATTCTTGTGGTCGGTAAGGACCGTTACCTGGTGCCTAGCCCCCTCCAGGAAGTGGCGCTACTCTTCAAATGCCCATTTAATGGCTAAGAGTTCGCGGTTGCCAATATCATAGTTACTCTCAGTGGGCGAAAACTTCCTGGTGAAGTAGGCACAGGGACGGAGATGGGTGAGGGACCTGGTACCCTGGGACAAGACAGCCCCCACTCCCACCTCGGACGCGTCAACTTCCACGAAAAATGGCTCCATTTGGTTGGGCTGAACCAACACCGGGGCCGAGATAAAGCACTTCTTAAGGACCTCAAAAGCCTGGACAGCCTCAGGAGGCCAGCGGAGGAGATCAGCACCCTTGCGAGTGAGATCCGTAAGGGGCTTAGCGATGACCGAGAAGTTAGCAATAAATCTCCTGTAATAATTAGCGAACCCCAAGAAGCACTGTAACGCCTTCAGGGAGGCAGGTTGGACCCATTCCGCCACAGCCTGGACCTTGGCGGGGTCCATGCGGAATTCATGAGGAGTGAGGATTTGACCCAAAAATGGTATCTCCTGCACCCCAAACACACATTTTTCGGTCTTCGCAAACAGTTTGTTTTCCCGAAGGACCTGGAGCACCTTCCTGACATGCTCAATGTGGGAGGACCAGTCCTTGGAAAACACAAGTATGTCATCAAGGTACACTACAAGAAATACCGCCAGGTAATCTCTTAAAATCTCATTTATGAAATTCTGGAAGACCACGGGAGCATTACACAACCCAAAGGGCATGACAAGGTTTTCGAAATGACCTTCGGGCGTGTTAAACGCAGTCTTCCACTCATCTCCCTCTTTGATGCGGATAAGGTTATACGCCCCCCGTAGATCAAACTTAGAGAACCATTGGGCCCCCTGAACCTGATTAAAGAGATCAGGAATCAAAGGAAGGGGATACTGGTTCCCTACAGTGACCTTATTCAAGTTACGGTAGTCAATGCATGGCCTAAGACCACCATCCTTCTTCCCTACGAAGAAGAAGCCAGCACCTACCGGAGAAGTAGAGGGGCGAATGTAACCCTTGGCCAGGCATTCCTGGATATACTCTCTCATGGCTTCATGTTCGGGACAAGAGAGATTAAATATCCTACCCTTAGGGAGCTTAGCTCCTGGTACCAAATCGATAGCGCAATCGTATTCTCTATGAGGAGGTAACACTTCGGAGGCCTCCTTAGAGAAAACATCAGCGAAGTCCTGAACAAACTCAGGTAGCATGTTCACCTCCTCAGGGGGAGAAATAGAATTAACAGAAAAACATGACGTCAAGCATTCATTACCCCATTTGGTAAGATCCCCAGTATTCCAGTCAAACGTGGGATTATGCAACTGCAACCAGGGAAGGCCTAAAACCAAATCGGACGATAATCCCTGCATCAACAGTACAGAGCACTGCTCCAAATGCATGGAGCCAACAAGGAGTTCAAAAACAGGGGTATGCTGCATAAAATAACCTTTAGCAAGAGGAGTGGAGTCGATACCCTCTACCGGGACAGGTTTAGGCAATTCAATCAAAGGCATATCTAGAGACATAGCAAATTCCACAGACATGATATTAGCAGACGACCCTGAATCCACGAAGGCACTGCTGGTAGCAGACCTACCACCAAAAGAGACCTGAAAGGGAAGCAAGATTTTATTAAGTTTCATATTCACGGGAAATACCTGTGCGCCCAACTGACCACCCCGATGATCACTTAGGCGCTGACTTTTTCCAGCTGCTTATTCTTACGCCTAGGACAGGTGTTCACTTGATGCTTGTCATCCCCACAATAGAAGCAGAGACCATTCTTCCTGCGGAACTCTCTACGTTGTTGGGGGGACACGGAGGCCCCGAGTTGCATAGGTACATCCGAGTCTTCCGTGGAAGAACGAAGCAACAGAACCTCGGGAGGCATCATGGGGGAGTCAGAGGAGAAAACACAAAAACTTTCACGTTGTTGTTCCCTGAGACGTCGGTCAAGTCGTACCGCTAAAGCCATAACCTGGTCTAGGGAGTCAGACGAGGGATAGCTAACTAGCAGGTCTTTCAGGGCATTCGACAGACCCAACCTAAACTGGCACCTTAAGGCAGGGTCATTCCACCGAGAAGCTACGCACCACTTCCTAAAGTCAGAGCAATACTCCTCAACAGGTCTCTTACCCTGACGTAAGGTCACCAGCTGACTCTCGGCAAAGGCAGTCCTGCCAGTCTCGTCATAAATGAATCCGAGAGCAGAAAAGAAAAGATCAACGGAGGAAAGTTCAGGGGTGTCAGGAGCCAAGGAGAAGACCCATTCTTGGGGCCCTTCCTGGAGCCGGGACATAATTATACCCACCCGCTGGCTCTCAGAACCTGAGGAGTGGGGCTTTAAGCGAAAATAGAGCCTACAACTCTCCCGAAAGGAGAGAAAAGTCTTCCGGTCCCCTGAGAACCGGTCAGGCAACTTGAGGTGGGGTTCAAGAAGTGAGGTGAGGGGTACTACCATGGTAGCATCAGGCTGGTTGACCCTCTGAGCCAGGGCCTGGACCTGTAAAGAGAGACCCTGCATTTGCTGAGCCAGGGTCTCAAGGGGGTCCATAGTAGTGTGAGAGACCAGGGTAGACTAGGTATAGGGCTTGTGATTATGTAATGATGGGGGTAAGGAAACAGACAAGTGAGCCCTAATCTACCCGGCAACTCAGTCCCTGCCTACTTGCAACGACCCGCCCTAGGCGACGGGCTACAACTAGGCGACGGTCCCTACGCTCAATAAGTGCACGACAGACAAACAGACAAGGGTACACAGAAGCAAGGGAAAAGGGGCTGTTGCCCACGGCAACACCGTGAGCAACAAGAGTGGTGAACGAGCCGAGTCAAACCAGGAGTGTACGAGGTACAAAACGCAGAGCAGTAGAGTAGTGAACAAGCCGAGTCAAACCAGGAGTGTACGAGGTACCAAACGCAGAGCAGGAGAGTAGTCAGTAAGCCAGGGTCAGTATGGAGCAGGGTCAAATATGTCAAGAAGCTGCAGCAGGGCCAGGAAACCAAAAGAGAAGAATGACAAGCAAGGAGGAACAGGAAAGGCAGGTATAAATAGACAGAGGGCGGGAGCTAGCTCCGTCTGGCCAGGCTGTGATAGGCTCTCCCACTCCTAAGCCTGCCATCCTGAGTGGTGGAAGATGGAGTCAGTCTCACAGACATAGAAGCAGGTGCAGACTGATTACCTATGGGCGTAGATACAGAAGCTGTGCCTGGCAGATCCTTAACAACATCTTCCCCATTTTGTAGCACGTCTTTTCAATTTTATCAACTTATTGATTCTCCTTTTGCAGCAAATACTTTTCCTGCTCGTGTACACAATCCAATGCAGTGATAGCTTTTCTTCTATAGTGCATCATATAGGCAGCCAGCAAAGTAAATGAACTTCACTCTAAGGGCTCATTCAGACGAGCGTAAAACTCATCTGTGTGCTGTGCATGGAAATCCCGCACAGCACACGGACCCATTGATTTCAAGGGGACCTTTCACACATGCAGGAGTTTTCACGCTGCGAGAGTCCGCTCCGTGAAACTCACTGCAAGTCCTATATTGGGGCGTTATAATCTGAAGTAAGTGGGTGCGTGAAAACCACGCAAATCACATCCATGCGTTGTGCGTGATTTGCGCATTAATTCATAAAAAAAATAAATGTGCTGTGCGAGTGCGTGAAAAACACATGCCACTGGCAAAGCACAGATGCAATAACGCAGCACACACGGACCAGATTTATGTGGGTTTTTTACGTGTGTAAATCTATCACGGGTGAATGCAGCCTAATTGTCCTGTCACTTACAGGATATAGGTATGGAGGCACTGACACCATTGTAGACTAAAGTATTGTCAGCATAGTGTATTGTCAATGCCTCCAATCTTTTAACCCCCCACTGGGGGTCTCAGCAGCGGGACAGCATGTAATTAGCTCATTGTCAAGGGGTCCTTCTTACAAAAAAAGATTGGCCAAAGTGTTAAACCCCTTTAAATAAATAAGATGGGAACATAATGTGCAGGAGGTCAGCACTTTTTCAGTGACGGTTTTCCAGACTTTAAATGTTAGCACTAGTTTTAAAGGGAATGTGTCGCTAGAAATGTATTTATTTTTTTTAAAGTTAAACTATTAGTATATAAATGATTACACATTGTTCTAATTTTTTTAATTTTTTCACAAGTCAGGTAATATTATAAATTAGATTCTAATTTATAAAATTTCCATGTGCTGGTCACTAGAGGGAGCAATTCCCAAAATTTCAGCATTGGCATGTGGTAAAGCAACCTCATTGCTTTATGCTGCAAAATTGGAGAAGACACACTCGCTCTAGTGTCCTCAAACAATCCCCCCTCCTTTATCCTGGCTAGTGCCAGGAGAAAGGAGGGGGTTGAATGTTCAAACCTCCTACACTGTGGGCCGCCATTTTTTGAGCGAATGCACAGTGTAGGAGGATTAGATACAGTGGTAATCACACAGTATAACACGAACATACACACACACAAACATAACTTACCTGCTCCTGCCACCGCCGCTGTCGCTGCCTCCGCTCCCTCCGCTCCTAGTCCTTGCTTCTGAACATATGGACGGAAGCCGCGACCGTAAGTAGTCATCTTACTGTCCGGCCGCGGCTTCCGGTCCACATGAAAATGGCGCCGGATGTCGCTCTGCCGAAGACCTTCCTTCTGGACTGTGTGGGAGCGGCGCATGCGCCGTTCGCACACAGGCGGCGTACGCTATAGTGAATGGAACGGCTCCCGTTCGCATTCTCTATGGGGATGTATGTGCCGTATTCCATCTCTGTATGTGTCGTTAATTGATACATACAGAGATGAAAAAAAAAATGGCAGCCCCCATAGAGAAGTAAAAGAGAGAAAAAAGAAAAAAGTACAACACAAAAACACAAATAAATAAGATTTATTTTAATGACATACTAAAAGCAATAACATATAAAAAAAATTTTTTTCGTGACACCTTCCCTTTAAGGGGCGCTGACCTCTTACATAATTTGTTCCTAGTAACGCCTAACTACTGGGGATAGCCGCTTTGTCCTTTGGCAATAAGATGCTCACAGGGTGTCCCGCTTCTAAGACTCCCCATCGATCAGCTTTAATCTTTGGAGGAACCCCGCAACAAGTGTCTTATCTCCCTGCAGCGCCTCCACAGGGGAAATTAAGCATTAACCAGTAACCATTAAAATCAATAGGCTGTCCATGTAATGCATAGATGTACTGGGTTCTCTAGAGCGAAATATGGTCTTTGTAGTTGCACTATTGTCTGGCTAATAGATGAGGGTCCTGAACGGGACCCCCCCCAGGGACCCCCCCCCTTTATATACAGAGGGTATATGAAAATGGGTTTTCTAAACCAAACATTCCCTCTAACATTTAAGTAAAAGGCAACAATCTCCAGCAGTGACCTTGGGTTTCACTCCTACCAGGGAACTGGGATGCTTGAGTAGTTTGTGCGTGTGATTACTCCATTTTCCTAAAATATTTTTACACAACCAAAAGGTATATTTAGAGGAGACCTGTGTTCTTCAAGATGAAGACAATCTCAGTTACAGCCGTGACCTCAAGTACACGACCATATTACGCTTCCATGTGATACAGATCCGTAACACGGCGGACACACAGCCTAGTTCCATATGAATCTGTGAGATTCTGCAGTTCTCTCCCCTAGAAGCATTGCTACTGAAAACCCCATATGGCAGCATATAAAAAAAATTCTTACCAGATTGTTATATGAACCTGTAGGGACTCTGTGTGCCATCTGACAGGGTCCTCGCACACGACATTACTATGTGAATGAGCCCTAATTAAACAAATAAAATAATTTATAGCCCAAATCTAATACAACAAATAAAGCCACAATGATCACTTAATCCTCTGATTATTATGAAATATGAATAAAATAGGAGCAAATAATATCTGAGAATAAAGAGTTCAGCTCCTTCCATCTCCTCCCAGCTCCTTCGATTCCCCCAGCTCCTTCCATCTCCCCCAGCTCCTTCCATGCACCCCCAGCTCCTTCCATCTCCCCCAGCTCCTTCCATCTCCTCCCAACTTTTTCCATCTCCCCTACTCCTTCCATCTCCCCCAGCTCCTTCCATCACCCCCCAACTCCTTCCATCTCTCCCCAGCTCCTTCCATCTCCACCAGCTACTTCCATCTCCCCAACTCCTTCCATTTCCCAAGCTCCTTCCATCTCCCCCTGCTCCTTCCATCTCCCCCAACTACTTCCATCTCCTCCCAACTCCTTCCATCTACTCCCAACTCCTTCCATCTGTCCCCAGCTCATTACATCTCCCCCTAACTCCTTCCATCTCCCCAGCTCCTTCCATCTCCCCCAGCTTCTTCCATCTCCCCCCAACTCCTTCCATTACCTCCCAGCTCCTTCCATTCCCCCAGCTCCTTCCATGCACCCCCAGCTCCTTCCCCTCCAGCTCCATCCATATCCCCCAACTCCTTCCATCTCCCCCCAACTTCTTCCATCTCCCCCCAGCTACTTCCATCTCCCCCAGCTCCTTCCATCTCCCTCAACTCCCCCAGTTCCTTCCATCTCCGCCCAACTCTTTCCATCTCTCCCAAGCTCCTTCCATCTCCTCCCAACTCCTTCCATCTCCCCCCGGCTCCTTCCGTCTCCCTCCAGCTCCTTCCATCTCCCCCAACTCCTTCCATCTCCCCAAGCTCCTTCCATCTCCCCCAGTTACTTCCATCTCCCCCAGCTCTTTCCATCTCCTCCCAACTCCTTCCATCTCCACCCAGCTCCTGCCATCTTCCCCAGCTCCTTCCATCTCTCCCCAGCTCCTTCTATCTCCCCCACATGCAGCAGAACGCTCAGAATGATTGTTTTGTTTCTAAATATCATGACACAGACGAGTACCTTGAAATACTTTGTGGACAATTAGAGGAATTTAGATTCAGAAATAATAATTGTCCCTTCTCTGTCTGCTGCAATTTTTTGCTTTAAACTTAGTGTCCCAGCAGCAGTTAGGATGTAAGTTTCTTATCACCATTGCTATCACCTGCATAAGTTACTTAAAGTGTTATCCCATCTTATATAGTATCCCTTGTAAGGCCACATTGTGAATATGGCATTGAGTTTTGGGCTCCACATTGTAAAAAGCATATAGGAGAACTGGAGAGGGTTCATAGGCGGGCGACTAGATTATTAAATGGATTGCGAGGTGTCGCTTACAAAAAAGAGCTAGAAAAATTTGGCTTGTTCAGCGTGGAAAAAATATGTCTTAGAGGTGATCTTATTAACATGTATTAAATGGATTGTGTGGTTAATACAGAGAACTAGCACATGAGCTATTCTTTCCAAAGACTCTACAAAGGACCAGGGGACATTCATTAATATAGGAAAGGGTTCTTTGCAGTTAGAGTAGTCAAACTATGGAATGTCCTGCCCCAAGAGGTAGTGATGGCAGATACTATGTCAGCCTTTAAAAAAAGGCTAGATGATTGTTTACTGACAAATGGCATTGAGGGTTATAACTAATCAAGCAACGAATGACGGGTAGTTTGAGAGAAGTTGAACTTGATAGACCTCTGTCTTTTTTTTCAACCTGTGTAACTATGATGGCATACTTCTAAGATATGCCATCACTTTATGATTAAGGGGACATGACCGCTGGAACTCCACCGATTCTGAGGATGAAGGGGCAGACTTGGCTGGGATTGAAATTGTGCAAGGAAAACTTAAAAGCGGACATAGCGCTAAATCAGTTTTGCGGCCTTTATTATCAGGATCGTACGGGGTCGCAAAGGTCAGCCTTCCACCGATCATAAAGTGAGCTCATATCTTTGCGATATACCATGACTTTATAAGATGGGAATAACCCTCTAAAGGACAAACCCAAAAATAGGAGGACATAGATGTGCACTAGGTATTCCCAAGTAAACACTAATAATGCACACCCACAGTGTTAAAGGTGTTGTTTGGATTTCCATGGGCCGTGTCTGATGTTACAGGAGAAAGGAAGGGAGGTAGGATCCAGCGCTTGGTAGCGTTTAAAATGGAAGTATTTTCCAAGTTTAATTGTATTGGATTAAAAAGGAAAGTCCAGTTGTATGGGGTCCTGGGTGTATAAGAAGTGGAGGGGTGGTATCCTCTGGGCCTACGCGTTTCGGACGACTGCCGCGTCCTTAAACTTGACCTACCACAGCCAAGTTTAAGGACGCGGCAGTCGTCCGAAACGCGTAGGCCCAGAGGATACCACCCCTCCACTTCTTATACACCCAGGACCCCATACAACTGGACTTTCCTTTTTAATCCAATACAATTAAACTTGGAAAATACTTCCATTTTAAACGCTACCAAGCGCTGGATCCTACCTCCCTTCCTTTCTCTTGTTTGCTACCCGTGTGCCGACACGAGGATCCGGGCGCTATCTACGACACACCGGAGTGTGTCAGGTGAGCTGGAGGTTATCTCCCCATTTCCATCTGATGTTACAGCTTAGTCAAACCCACTTGACAAGAGACACGCTGTTTCTGGAGAAAATGTAGACTTTTTCCCCCCAAAATCAACCCGTCTATAGTCCAGGAGGTGAACAATAGTTGGAGAATAAAATAAAAAACGTCCAAAATTTTTCACATTTTTTTCACAGATGCCTCACTCATCATCCACTAACTCCTGCCTCCTCTAAGAGCCGCACCCACTAGAAATATAAAAAAAAACATAATAAGATTTCCGAGGTGCCCCCCCCCTGATGCTGCTCACGCCCATGTACGAGGATCTTGTGTCTACCTGCAAAATAGGGAACTCTAAGCTCATAACTGCCCAAGAAAATAAAAAAACTCCTAATTAATGACAAATATTAGTTTGTGGGTCGTCTGATAGATGCAATTAACTGTTTTCTGTAGAATGTAAGTCGCTGCTGTGTCCACAGGAGGAATAGTGAGGAATTTCACACACTCTCGTGCCACCAGCGGCCGCAGCCAGAGAGGGTGAAGGTGTGTGACAGATGGGGGGATACACGGGGGGACGGATCACCAGTCACGGAACATGTGGGATACATAGAAAGATGGCAGACACATGGGAGGAGGGAGGGTATAAGGTGAGGTGAGATGCAGAAAGTGACAGCGAGGGAAGTACCGAGGAGAAGGGAAAGGTAGATGCAGAATTGCTGGAAATTAGGGATGGATATTATGAATTAATGACAAAGGGAAAGTGAGAAGGTGAGAGCGGAGATAAATACAGGAGAAAGTGGGTGAGAGTGGGTGTGCTTAATGAAAGGGAGCTCACATAGGGTCTCACCTCAGACACCCCCTCTCCTCCTCCCCTTAAGCACTGGGCAGCCCTCCTCTCCCCTCCCCAGGCTGTCTGCACATGGTGTAAGTAGAGAGTTTTCAGCAGTAGCTGCAGCCTGTCCTCTGCTCTCCTGTCCTGTCCTGTCCTGCTCCCTTGTACCTCGCTCCTACTGATTCTGCGGCCCTCCTCCTCTCCCCTCCCTTCCCCGTACCTGGGCATCATGCCCCATCCTCAGCCCAGGAGATGCAGGGTCCCCGGGGTGCCCCCTCTCTGCAGCCTGGCGCTGCTTCTCTTCTGGCAGCTGGTGAGGACCCAGGCAGCAGGTAAGACTGGCATTCATCATGCCATTTTGGGGGGCAGACTGTACCGGGGAATATTATCATTAGTGCTGGGGTAAGAACACTTAGGGTAATGCAAGAAATGACAGCAACCACAAAGTTAGTAAAAGTGCCCACTTGGGTTATAAATTGTGCGTTAAAAAAAAAAATCAGTTTATACCCTGGGAGACAAGTATGGGCACTTAGATGACAATTAACGAATTGGGTCCATTGAATTGATTGCATAGTTTGCTAGGAATGTGTCACTGGGTGCCCGTTATTTGGAGGATAATATCTCAAACTGGGGCCAAAAGGGGCTATAAAATACTTTGGAAGTCTAAGCTGGGCTGTCAAAGTCATCAATAATGAGTCAGAGCTGGCGTGACTGGCACAGACTCCCAGACAGACAGACAGACAGACAGACAGGGAGGTGTCCAATATGCACGAAATGTCACTGCGAAAATGTTAAATGTCAAAAATGTAGCCTAAAAAAAAGGTGATAGAAGCGAATGAAGGTTCAGCAAATGAAAAATATAAAATATCAGGTGTTGCCAATTCATGAAGATGCTGATGGTTGTTAGTCCTGAGTCGCCTGTCAGCGGGTACAATGTAGCTCTACCTGTTTGCAGTTAAGCAGGGAGCCCCCAAGTGCAGATGTCATGACCGATCCATTATGGGTGCTCTCATCTCCAATCCATGGAAGACAAAAAGATAAATGTTGAGGATTTTTGTTAAAGTGTTTCCTAGTAGTGAATGAGCAGATTGAGTGTAACCCTTAAATTCATGCACAGATAATAATAGATGTCAATGACGGATGACACTAGAATCAACTCAAAACCAAAGAGAAGCCGCAGGGAACTCCATTACCCCTAATCTTCTCCCGGTCAGCGGAGGTCCACTGGGTATATTTAGGGGTGCTAGCTGGATTATAGGACGAGCATGAACCACCTGCTGTGGCTTTAGAGACACATTCTTTATGGTTTTGGTTTGGGGAGAAATCTGTTATTCTGCCAGTCCTTGCACAATGTGTATTTATCTGCTTCTGTAGCTTCAAATTGTGGGATTTATATTATAGGGGAAACTGCGTCTTATGATTTCCAATGAAAATGTGTGGATAAGTTGTAAGAATGCACAAAAAAATACTGTTATCATGGGGCAATTATTAGTCCTAGGTTGTGTTTCTCTTCATGATTTGGAAGCCTTATTAAAATTTTATATTGTCATATGACCTGAAGTTGCAAGGTGCTGTATGATGTCCGTACTCACATCTGTGTGCTAAATGTGTAGTGACATTGTATTCTGATGACGGTATAATCTGAGGATGCCCGCCACCCCTGCCCTCGCCCCTGACATAGCAGTGCATTGTATCTATGTGTTTGTGTAGGGATGCCTACAGTGTATGTATAGATATGTGAATAGCAGTGTTTGTATAGGGCTGTGTGTGTGGCGTGCAGGAGATGCAGGCACACAGGGAGCCCAGGTAGGGGGATACAGTTTGGGATGTGAGGTATGCCTAGGAGTGCAGCCTTCATACCACCCTCAGTGACACTCATATCTCAAAGCAAGTGGTGCATGTGAGAGGCAGCTCTGCTAGATTTATCATCGTGATGGTATTTGCAGCATATGGTCCTGAAAATGGGGGGGGGGGGGGGGGTTACAGACACCATTTTTCAATAAAGCCGATAGCTCTGGAGGTGGTGGGCGTGGGCAGGAAACAGGTAAACCCCACCTGGATGAAGCCTCAAGCAAAAGACCCCAGAGGGTAAAGGGTTAACCACATTTTATTCTTGATCTCAATATGGAACTTTGATGATTTTTATGATTGTCTAGAATTTGTTACTAGTTTTATAGATAACTTTTCACAACTTTTTGAAACAGTAAAGAGTTTATGTTAAGATTGTCCTGCTATTTTGACACTTAAAGAATTCCTAGCTACAATGAGACAAGTTCTTTAAAGGCCAAATGATTAATTTATTATGTCATATCGAGGGTAAAGAAGAAATAAGATATAATAACCCGCCTGAACTTTTTCCCTGACGTTTCTACCACACAGAGAACAATGAAGATATTTTATTGTTTGACCGGCCAGATTATTTTTTCTGTTCGGTTTGTTTTTAATGAGCTCAGCACTGGCTGATGGAACAAGAACACTTTTATAGCGAGAACAGAATTTTCCATGAAGGCAGAATAAGATTTGAGTTGCACGAATCCATAAAAAGGTGCTGGCGGTGATCTCTGGGAAGGAGACTTTTCATCTGGCTCTGAGATCTGCAGGAATTGAATAAGAGCAGAACCCAAAGTGAAATCTGAATCCCATAACAAACTATAGCAGATTCCCTACATAAAGGTGACAGTCAGCGTGTGGGAGGGAAGCGGATCAGGACAAAGCTGCCATTTAACGGGACACTGTAGACTAGAGTTTGGAGCGGAAATCTACTTGACAACATAGATCTTTATAATAAAGTGATTGAAAATCCCGGACCGGGGACACATGGAGAGCAGGAGACCAGGCAGCAGCAAACAAACTTGTCAACCACTGCTTTACCACTTTAGAAATAATTAGCCTCGGGCCAAATCCAAGATGAGGAAACTTTCTAGGCCAAGGATTAGCATCAGACTAGATGACATTGTAGGACCAGAAGCTGGAAGGACAGAGGTCAGGCCAGGACAGGGATCTGTAGGAACATAGGACTTGTAGAGCGCAGGTGACTGCTCGGTATATACAGGTGGAGGAGCTTCACCTGGTGCTATTCATTCCCATGTTTCAGGTTGTACATCGAGACTATGGGGGTTTCATGAATAAATCTGGAGCGTCAGCGCAGGATTTATGCATATGAATCGTTATTGTTATTAAATGTGCATTACAAATGTGGACACGTTCCGGATAAGGCACTGAGAAGTTGACTTCATCTGATTAGGCAGATTACTATATGGCTTTATCCCACCCCTCCTGTGTGAATGCCGCCCTGTGTCCTCTACCTGTTCTCTCAGTGCCAGGGAAGGCTGAGGTCTGCTGAATAGTTTGGGAGAGGTGTCAGTTATTTCAGTGGAGGACAGCAGGAGAGCTGAGAGCGAGGGATGAAAGCCGAGCTTGTTAGGAGCGAGCACTGAATCTTACAGTAGAGAGCAATGTGTCAATCACCGGGGTCCCAGAGTGGACTAGAGAACAAGCGAGAGAAACGGCATCTAATCCGCTCCTGTTTTCACTGCCGGAAGGTGTATATGATACAGTAGATAGAAACCTAGAATAAAGGGGCCACGGCCCCAGGGCTGGACTTAAGAGTGTGTAGTCACATCGGGCGCATCTCCTGCCATTGCTGGCCCTGATGACCAGGGAAACTGGAACTTAAACCGCGAAAAACCATACTGGGTGCCCAAAACTACAGACAGGCAGATGAACAGAAAGCAGCTTCATAGTTTATGAACCAGCAAATGGGCATTGTTTAGGCAATTGTTATTTTGAACACTTTATACCAATGTTATTTGTACACTGAATGGTTGTATTATTTGGGCACTATATGATATACCCATGGGGGAGGCATCAATAGACGGTACTGCACAAGTCACCATGCAACCTAAGGCCGGCCCTACATGGCCCCTTTGGCAACTTTTTGACAAAGGGGCCCGAAACTGTACTCTATCTGACATTGTAACATTTGAATAGGGCTTTGTTGTTGTTCTTTTTGGCTATTTTTCTGCAGAGTACCCCCCTAACAGGATGGATGGATGGATGGATGCATGGATGGATGGATGGATGGATGCATGGATGGATGGATGGATGGATGGATGGATGCATGGATGGATGGATGGATGGATGGATGCATGGATGGATGGATGGATGGATGGATGCATGGATGGATGGATGGATGCATGGATGGATAGAACATCTTCTTGAATTTAATATTAATATTTGTTATTATTATTATTATTATTATTATTATTATTATTATTATTATTTATAGTGTTTTGCATACATGCCAAGCGACCTGTGCCAACATGTGACCCATTGATTGGAATCATACTACATGAGCCTTAACATGTAAGATCCAACACCCAGGAAAAAGTAAACAATTACAATACTACAATATCTTTATAAAGACTAATACTCTGGTGTCTGGTAAAAGTGACAACTGCTCCTGGCGCCATTTTGTGAAGAGGAAGGGAATCGGTTAGAAGACAGGTCCAGATCACATGGTTACATTTAGAGAGCAAGACCCAATTCTGGAACATGAAGAAGCATTTAGGGGATACTAATAAAAAAAAATAAAAAAAAAATATCATTGCATTATACTTTGAAGGGTATTACATTTAGGTTGGAAAAGTTGTTTTTGCTTTGGCTTCTAAGTGCAATATCTGGTGCCGGAGGTGAGTATGTTCTGTACATGGCGTATATGCCGGGGCAGGGTGAATATACTGGGTATCCGCCTTCATGGTTATACAGTATTTCATCTTTATGTTGCTACAGCTATGCGGTGTAATGCGGAGGTATATATATATATAAATGATCATTAGGGGAACTATAAACATAAATATGGTAAGTTATTGTCAAGGGCTAAGGGCAATAACTTAGGGCACAAGATTAAAAGACAGACCTTAAAGTTTATATAGAATGTTGGAAGAGCTTAAAGGGCCCCTAGCTTTTTGTGCTCACGCTGCCTCCCGGCCACTTACTGATTGCATGGTCAGGAGTTATGGAAACAGCTTAACTCGCTGAACTACGCTGTTTCCGTAAATCATAGAACTGAATAATGGTTACGGAAACTGCGTACCTTGCATGCTGCGCTGCTTCCGTAACTGCCGTTCACTACTATGGGAGTTACAGAAACAGCGTAGTTCAGCGAGTCATGCTGTTTCCATCAATCCCGACCATGAAATCAGGAAGTGGCGGGAGTCAGTGTAGGCACAAAAAGCTAGAACGGAAATTAGTGGGCCCCTTTCTAGAGATGGAGGTGGGACCCCCATCTATCTGACATTTATGACGTATCCTGTGGATATGTCATAAATGTCTCTGGGAAAACCCTTTTAATTCTCTCTATCCAATACAAAAGCCACCAGTAATTGTGAGCCATGACATTTATTAGCTGAGTCCTTCACATGCAATCTAATACACAGTAGGATACGGGTGACAGTGGCCACTTACCTACCGGGTTCCTTGTGCAACTGCATAGGTGGCACTCATAGTATGTCCAGCCCTGGAAGGGTCAGAGGAAGATGTTATAAAAGGCTCTATAGCAACTTGGAACTCAGCCGTGGCCTCACATACATAGACTCACACAGATATACACACACTTATGCCTCATGCACATGATGGTGTGTGCCAGCCGGGTCCCGTCAGTGATACGTGGAAAGATAGTACATGTCCTATCTTTCCTTTGGAATCGCATCAGTTTTCATGGACCCGATTCACCCGCTAAAGTGAACAGGTCCATGAAAACTATCGGGTGCCACTCTGATGCCGTTAAAAACGGCCCAAGTGGCAAATCGGTCGTGTGCAACTGGCATTACACACAAATTACATACACATACTTACACACTGCTTCGTTCACATCTGCGTCGGGACTCCGTTCATGGGTTCTGTTGGAACATTCGGTTCTGTCTGAGCTTTTTTATTCCAATGCTGATGGATCCGGTACAAATGGTTTCCGTTTGTCACCGCTGTGCAAAGGTTCCGTAGTTTTGACGGAATCAATACCGTAGTCGACTGCTCTATTCATTCCATCAAAATGACGGATCCCTTACACAACGGGGACAAACGGAAACCATTTGCACCGGATCCGTCACCATTGAAATCAATGGTGGTGCAAATGGAAACCTATGGTATCCGTTTGTTTCAGTTTGGATTCCGTTTTGGGTTCCCCTGACGGAAAGCTCAGACGTAACCCAAGAACTGAGCCCTGACGCAGATGTGAACAAAGACATAGATACAACAACATATAGAGGTATACATACATCATACACACATATTCACAGACAGATATACAGAGATATTAACGCATACATACAGAGATACAGACACATATTTAATTATCATGATGAACCCGTGCAAGTATCAATGTCACCGTGGTTTACTCAATATAGAAGTAGACATGTGTGACATAATATGCCGCAGTTATAACTGATAGGTTCATAGGTGAAGAATAGGCAATTATAGGGGACAGTATATAAAAGAAGTCATGCAAAATAATATAGAGCAATAAGAAGAAGGGACCTTTGTAATATTGGAATCTGCTGGACATTCCTAGCATTAATGCTTATACTGTAATAATTGCTGAAGTCGGAGCACATGATGTCTATGTTTTCATTTCACTTTATGACAGATTGTTGGTAACTTGATAGATTTCTCTGCTCTTTGAATTAATGACGAGAGAGATCTGCAATGTGAAACGTCACTTAGGAAATTGCTGTGGGTGTGATCCGGGCTCAGAACGTTCCTTTCACACAAAGCATAATGTGGAGATTATACTCCGTGTGTTGGCTCTCCTACAGAAATAGCAATTAGGGATGAAATGCAAGATGCCCGACCCTCGCCCTGCTATACTAATCCCAAATACACAGCCCACAGAGCTAACTTCTATACCCCCCATGTGCTATATAGCCATATATTGTGCTATTAATACAAATACTATACATTTTCATAGGTCTATAGGTATTTAGATTCTTAATAAATCTGTATTATCCATATGATCGGAGACCACCCAGTGATGTCATCTCTGGGTGGCCCAGGATTATGTAATCTATAAGTGACTGGTTAGAAGAGCTTGGCCTGCCAATATCAAGACCGATTGGGGACAAATAGAGATCTGCGTTACTGTTACTTTTAGATGACTATTAAATATACTATTGTAATTCTTTGCATTTCTTGTCTGTATTGAACTTTACTTTTGCATCTTCTCTAAAGATAAGTAGTCTCATTTATGGCTAATTGAAAATTTTTACCATAAGGACTTTATTCATGATAATAATATCAGCCCATTTATTGGAAGGCACACAATATTCATGGTAGGCCAGGACCTAAGGCGACAAGTTCAGGTGATCACTATGTAGCAGGTCAGTGTACCCAGTACTAGTATCTCAGCTAGATTACTGGAATATAATAACGTAATATCTAAGATTCTCATCAACACTTGTCTTTCCCTTACAATGGTTTCCTCCATTCAGTCCTTGGTTATAGAAAAGCCATCATGGCCCTCTTGGCTAGTGACATGTCCCTATTTTCCAGTTGACCAATAGATCTTCATTAACAAATTTTCCATCTGGAGTCCATCTTGTTGTTAACACCCACCTTGTATGTTATGTTATTGCTGCTTGGTGGAGTTTACATATTCATCGGATATCATTCAAGTGTTTGGTGCTAACCTTGGACATGCACAATAAATAGTCAATATTTCTTATGATGAACCAGAAATGTCCCTGCTTGACCAACCTAAATGTTGGGAGGCTGGTAAGGACTGGGCGCGTCCTGGGCTTCTGGACTATAAAGTTCAGGGCCACGCACCACCAACCCTCATGATACAGCAGAGCTGAATTTATTGATCGTGTTGATATGTAGGCGCAGTTGGGATGAATGCCGGAGCATTATGTGATGGGGCTATAACCGTGGTAGTAAGAATGTCAGGAAGGGCATAGAAAAAGCGTTCAATGGGACACAAAATGTAAAAGTTCCCATTGATCTTTCACATTTCTGTGTTTCTAGCATGACCCCGACTTCTCATAAGCTCGAGGGAGAGAATCTCAAAAAAAAATCATATTGAAAATATAAAGTTTTGCATTGTTATAAAAAATATTTGCCACTTTGTGCATTTTTTTGTCACCTGTTTATGAGGCGTGGATCCACCATTATTCTAATTGTGGACTGATGCTTCATTGTGCCAGGACTGCCATATCCTAATATGAGGATGGACTCAATGCAAGAATAACCGGCAAATGTCCCGCTCGTCGTTCTGTCACGTCTGTGATTTCTGCCTGCGCTGGCCGGTTTACCAGGCAATCATGTCTATCCTGAAATAATACCTGAGATCCTGAGCTACCAGATAAAATAGTTGGCGAGCTGTCAGTGGAAAGGTATTCGCTGGTCACAGAGAAGACTGAATACGTCAAATAGCAATTCACATGAGCTCCGTGCCCCATAACCGCACACCTTAAAACCATATGGATCTCATTCCACAGACACACACGGCTACTGTTTTCCTTTGCATTTTCCACTCTCTGGTATTCGACTGTGTCTGGCCCCGTAGACTGATGTTTCAGGAAAGGATTTCTAAATTAGTGACAGGAATGCGGCACTTAACAATGCAAGATTTACAAGCGAATCATTATGAGTGTTTGGGGTCCCTCTGCATCCCCACCCAGGGTCCCCTGAAATGGCCCCTTTGAAATGGAAATATATTGAATTTTCTTAGCCTAAGTTGCTGTGAGTGCTGAGGGCATCCTCTGTCTGAGCCCAGGGAAGGATTTTCACAGAGAGCCCATTGTGTGAATGGATGCACAGAGCTCCTGTTTATAGAGCAGCTTCACTTTGGGAGAAGCTGGGGGGCTAAACGGAGCAAGGGAAGGGAGGTAAATATTTGGTTTGGTTTTAGAAAGTATGTGTCACAAGAAGATCGTTTTCAGAATCTCTTCTCTGCCTTTCAATGATGCATTCACCAGGCAGATCCGCTAATACTCACACTATATATGGCCAAATTACACATTTTTAAGCAAAGTCATTTTATTTCTTTGAACTTCATATTTTTGGAGTTATGTGATTAAAAAAGATCTAAAAATGTTTCTTCATTTCCCATTGTTTATATATGACCAACAACTTCCATAGCACTTTGCACAGATTAGAATCCTTCACATCCCCGGGGGGCACATATACACCCTAGGGTTAATTTAATCAAAAGCGAATTAACTTTTTAGCATTGGTGGACTAACCAATCAGGAATTAGAGCAATGCCGGGAGGTCCTTAGCCAGAGAAGGGCCTTAAAGTTGGCCATACACATTAGACAGCAGTCTACTCAAGTCCCTCAGAAACAGACTCGGTAAGTTTTTTAGAACGTAGGTGATTAGTTTTCTGGCAGAGGCCTATCTACCGCGGCAACAAAGGATCGAGCATGTTGAAATCTCCCGTTGAGGGACAGTCGGTAGACCCCCATATATAGTATATGGTTTGCCATTCCTCAGGTTCAGCCCACTTTTATCTAATGTGTCACTCATTTAGAAATCTTATGACTATGACCAGCTTTAGTCGGATGCCGCACTCATTAACGTTTTCATGGAGAACCTGAAGAGCAAAAAGCGGGTGAAAAACGATATAAATGCTGTTCAACCCTCTTAACAATGGTGGCTGTGGCTGGTGACTTTATCAATGCGGAGGGTGACATTCACTTTTGTCAAATTTGTGAGGTCTCTTCTTCCACAGGACATTTATAGCAGCTAATAATAAAGATATTGCTGGGAGAATCTGCAGTCGGGAACAGGTTTATTAGGGGAACCGCCCTATGTTCCTTTTGTCACAATAGCCTCGTGATGAGTCCAAAATCATATTATCACAATGATCGTCACCAGGATACGACCTTCTTGATTTTATTTAGTCTTCGCCGCTTCATTTCACCAAGCGACGGATCATTGTGAGGGCCATTTGTGGGTGATAAAAATAATACTCATAATGCAATTCAGCCTGTGGACAACCCTGTGTTTGATTGCTGAGACCCGTGGACCTACCATCCATCTAACCCCATGACTTCAGTTCATTATGACTTTGCTGTATCAATGTTTTTGGATTTCCAAGCCATAAAAAATACAACTAATGCTGTATGGAGAATGTTTTCTTTACAATAAATCTCATTTTTTTCTGATTACTTAGATACACATCGCAGCACAAAACCTACGGTTGGGTGATGTAGGCCACATGGTCACTCACACATATGGGTCTTCAGTATTTCGCATATTAATCAGGTGGTTTAGATTGGGACATGTTGTAATAGAAATGCTTGCAGTGATTGTCCAGCTCATGATCAATATTCTACCTCTCATTAATATCGTGTATCCATAAATTGTAATTTTGTGCTTTCTTCAGAACCCGTCTTATCCTCTTACCTATTTCCTCTATACTAAACTTGTCTGATCTTCTATTGTAGAATCCAGCAACTCCTCTGTAGTAAACCTCCTCTTTAAACAATGCCCATACTGTCCTCTGTTCTGTCTCCTCCTTGAAACCTTGTTTACTCTAGAACCTGGGTTATCCTCTGCCTGTCCTGCCTGTTCTATTCCCTATCCTAAACCTATGCTGTCCTCTTCCTTCACTTTATCATCTACTCTAGTACTCTACTTGTTTTCTGCGGTAAACCCATTTTATTCTGAATCCTAAGATTGTCCTTCCTTTCATCCTTAACTTTTCTTCCCCACAACTCAACTGATTCTCCACAGTAAGTTCCTCCCAAGCCCATCTTGCTATCTGTTCAAAACTTGTCCTATTCTTCACCATATCCCATGCAGTAAACCTGTTAAATGCTCTACCCTATCATCTTCCTGTTCTCCTTCCTAAACTTGTCTTAACTTTTACTATGAAAGTCAACTAATTCTTCACAGTGAGTACTTTCTATCCACTACCCTAAACCAATCCCAACTTTGTCTTATGCTTTAGTCTAGATCCTGGTTTATGTTGTGCAGTAATCCATCCTGCTCTATTCCAAACCTATTCTTTCCTAAACCTGTCTTATCCTCTTATATAGAACCCAACCGATATTCTTGCATAAACCTGCTCTCTAAATGTGCCCTGTCCTCCATAATAGACTAGTCTTATCTTCTCCCCGGAACTAAACGGATTCTCCTCTTTCATTCCTTACCTTAAGCTCATCCTGTCCTTTGTCCTAACCTTGTCTATTCTGCTCTAGAACCTGGCTTATCCCCTGCACTAAACCTGTTCAATTCTTTTCCCTAAAACTCATCTTGTCCTCCTTCCTAAATGTCTTTTGCTCTACCCTAAAACCGGACTTATCCTCTGAAAAAGTCTTATTTCTGTATCCTCAGACTGCAGCTTCTGTGTCCTCATCGTTTGTTTTGAAATTTTCTGATGGAATTGTGGAAACGGTAGCAAGCCAAATGTAGAGGAGGACTTAATCCATCCCAACCCTAAGAATTTGGCAGATAAACCTTCGTGGAACCATCCATGTCTGGCAAAATGAGCAGGAGTATGGGCAGAAGTGAGGAAATTTATACATAGTTTGTACTGTTGCTACAGCACTTGTATGTACTTTTCTCACTTCTTGGCATTTCAATTTTTTATTAAAAGGATTAAGACGCTCAAATTAATAGGACCCAGAGCTAAATCCCCAGGGTATAAAGTATCTGTATAGTTAGTATCAGTAGTAGAGCTGGTGCTATGTGTATGGGTATGTTCACATCGGAATCTGCCACGGGTTCTGCTGCAAAATTCCCACCTCCAATTCATTTCAATGGGAGTTGGAAACTTCTTTCTCCCGCTAGTTGAGTTTTTCAGCTAGCGGGAAAAAGAAGCGTCCTGCTCCATCTTCTGGCGGATTCCACCCGAACTTCCCATTGAAGTCAATGGGGGGGGGGAGAAATCTTGCTGCCGACGGCAAGAATAGTTTTGCGGCGGGACCCGCCATGCAAAATCTGCCATGTGAACATGGCCTAAAGGTGTCCGCACAGAAAGATACTGCTACTCTACCACCCATGGCACTGTGGGCTGATGGTTGGATCATGTCCAGTTATATGGTGAGATGTTGGATGCGCTCATATATGTAGCTTTTCTAGATTGCATTTCTAATGTCGCTTAATAATGATTTCATTCTGATTATCAATATATCATCTCAAATTCAACAATAGAATATATACAGTATGGCCACTATAAGTCTAGGACTATACAATAACTTATGTCGGGGACACTGCATTCTGTCATAGCCAGCGATCTTTATGTGCTGTTCTCTTGCTACAACACCCTGCAATGTCACCCCCAAATAACGTGTCTCAATGTCGTCCTCATTGGTAGTAATTTAGCTTTGACTCATACTGTTCCTTTAAGTCGTGCTATTTTCTTAGTGAAGAATGTCTCAGGGCAGAAAGTGTTACTGCATCTCACTCTTGGGACCTTTCCATCTGTTTAAAGTTTTCTCTCAATGTATAAAGTGATTTTCCAGGAGTGGTTATTTGTGCAGCCAGTGAAGGGCTGTGATGGACGTGTGTATATATTATGTGCGCTGTATATGTATTACTGGAGTCACCTAAGCTGCAACCTCTTCAGTGTCTCTATTTTTCTCATCCTGTGTATTTGAAGTGCAGAAGTCACAGCGGGGATGTGTGTTTGTGTATAGTCTGTGCAGTCAGTCAGTGTCCACTTGTGTCTTCTCAGATTCTTTCTGTGCTATGTGCGTCTATTGTCATCCAGTCAATGTGAAGTTTACAAGTGGTGCCCTGGTCACTGGTAATTCACTATTTAGAATCTCTAAAGGCTTCCTTTGCACTGGCATATAATGCTGCTGCTCATTGTGTGATTTGCGTCAAGGTGCTCCATGGTAAAAATATAATTATAATAACTGTCTGCCTTATATGAAATCTGTATATGTCTCTCGTCGTACAAGAATATAACTACTATAATACTGCCCCCTATATACAAGAATATAACTACTATAATACTGCCCCTTATATACAAGAATATAACTACTATAATACTGCCCCCTATATACAAGAATCTAACGACTATAATACTGCCTCTATATACAAGAATATAACTACTATAATACTGCCCCCTATATACAAGAATATAACTACTATAATACTGCCCTCTATATACAAGAATATAACTACTATAATACTGCCCCCTATATACAAAAATATAACTACTATAATACTGCCCCCTATATACAAGAATATAACTACTATAATACTGCCCTATATACAAAAATATAACTACTATAATACTGCTCCTATATACAAGAATATAACTACTATAATACTGCCTCCTATATACAAGAATATAACTACTATAATACTGCCTCCTATATACAAGAATATAACTACTATAATACTGCCCCTATATACAAGAATATAACTACTATAATACTGCCTCTATATACAAGAATATAACTACTATAATACTGCCCCTATATACAAGAATAGAACTACTATAATACTGCTCCTATATACAAGAATATAACTACTATAATACTGCCCCCTATATACAAGAATATAACTACTATAATACTGCCCCCTATATACAAGAATATAACTACTATAATACTGCCCCTATATACAAGAATATAACTACTATAATACTGCTCCTATATACAAAAATATAACTACTATAATACTGCCCCTATATACAAGAATATAACTACTATAATACTGCCCCTATATACAAGAATATAACTACTATAATACTGCCCCCTATATATAAGAATATAACTACTATAATACTGACCCCTATATACAAGAATATAACTACTATAATACTGCTCCTATATACAAGAATATAACTACTATAATACTGCCTCCTATATACAAGAATATAACTACTATAATACTGCCTCCTATATACAAGAATATAACGACTATAATACTGCCCCTATATACAAGAATATAACTACTATAATACTGCTCCTATATACAAGAATATAACTACTATAATACTGCCTCCTATATACAAGAATATAACTACTATAATACTGCCTCTATATACAAGAATATAACTACTATAATACTGCCCCTATATACAAGAATAGAACTACTATAATACTGCTCCTATATACAAGAATATAACTACTATAATACTGCCCCCTATATACAAGAATATAAATACTATAATACTGCCCCCTATATACAAGAATATAACTACTATAATACTGCCCCTATATACAAGAATATAACTACTATAATACTGCTCCTATATACAAGAATATAACTACTATAATACTGCCCCTATATACAAGAATATAACTACTATAATACTGCTCCTATATACAAGAATATAACTACTATAATACTGCCCCTATATACAAGAATATAACTACTATAATACTGCCCCTATATACAAGAATATAACTACTATAATACTGCTCCTATATACAAGAATATAACACTATAATACTGCCCCTATAAACAAAGGTATATTTCTAATAATAGAACAGTTTGTAAAATTTCTGACATTGCACGGATCAGTTCAGTTCTTTGCAGTCCACTTTTAGCACTATCTGTATAGATAACAGGACATACTAGTAACCCCACATTTATTGCGTTGCTTTATTTGTATATCAGATGTGAATGTTCCTCTTCTCTCCTTCTCTTTACCGTTCTGTGTCTGGGTTTTACTCCCCCGCTGCTTCCTAATAACTACTGTCTTGCTGCGCCCAGCACATCCTAGAATAATATTGCTCCTCTCCTTGTTCCAAATGAGAACCAAATGCCAGCAGCAACTTCATTCCCCAAGTTTTCCGTCTTTCATACAAACCCAGACAGGCTCCGGCCCTCCGCTGAGCACACAATGTCCCACTGACATGCAATATCCCCTGTAAACCACAGCAGGTGTCATAAGGAATAGACAAGGACTGACTGCGACCATCTAGAGAGCTCTGTAATGTTAGTCCTGTATACAGCCGTATATGTTCTGTGGATTATAGGGTAACGGCAGGGGAAGTTATTCACTACACAGCCCCCTTATAATCAATGAGCTGTCCGAGTAATGTACGGGCCTGCCGGATCCACCAGAGAAAGGGAACCTCATTGTAGCCACTCTCCCCACTCATAGATAAGAGTCTCAACCAGGGGACTCCCTTAATTAAATCCAAATTCCCTAATAGGTTATATGAAAATGGGTTTTCTAGACCAAACAACCACTTAACTGAGTTTTTGGGGGTTATCTGTAAAGATTTTAAGGACCTCAACTTGGAAGGCTACATTTGGCCTTTGCGCTGTCAGTTCAACCTTGTAGTAGTAGCATGTTTTTTTATTTTTCTCTCATCCATCATCTCTACTAGTACTTAACCACGATAAGTCTCTAAAGTTCCTCTTACACCGGCCAAGACAGCTCGTTTGCTCCTGTCACACGGAGCTATGGATGGGGACAAGCAGGCGTTATTTCAAACGCTCGTCCCCATACATTGGTATTATGTCGGCAGCGCGTCTCCCTGTTTACACACGTGCTGCCGACAACGATAATATTTTCGTTTTTTAAAACAACACGATCAGCAAACGCTCGTTCATCTGCTGATCGCTGCCCTGTTTACACAGGCAATTATCGGCATCGAGCGTTCAATCAACGCTTGTCTGCCCGATAATCGCCCAGTGTAAAAGGGCCTTAAGTCCCTATACAACAAACCATCACATATTATCAAGGCTTAGGCTGGGGCTAGACATAGACTTTTAATTTGTAGTGAGCAATAAATTGCTGTCCATAGGAATACATTAGGCTGGGGCTACACACATCATACTACAAAAATTTGCTGTGATAAATCATGTGTTGCCCTAATCAAATGCATTCCTATGGACAGCGATTTATCGCTTACTACAAAAAAAAAAGCCCTGCCCCAACCTTAACTTTCATTATTAAAAGGTTATACACAGTAGTAGACGGAGTGGAGTAACACAAGACTTCAGGATCAGACTACAAAGGGGGTTTGTTTTTAGTCTGTAACCATGGAAACACGTAGGCTTGCATAGTAGCTGTATACTACACATAAAACAATATTTTAATCAAGACTGTTTGTTTGTAAAGTTGGATCATTTTTTTTTTCATTATAAGATCAATAAAAATGGTTGCCAAAGTGCATATGAAGGTATAAACGAACATTGCCATTCTGTAGTGCCGGTGTTGCCTTATACTTTTATGATATCTGTGACCAGAAGACTTTATGACGGACGCCTGGGGAGGTTACCCGTGATTGTTTGTTTCCTGGTGGATGATCATTGAGCTGTTTTTTTTCTTCATACACGTTTACATACCATTTATCAGATGAAGCAGTGTTTCTGTTTTTGTTCATGATGGTTTTGCAATTTTTTGTTTCCATACTGTTTATATGGGTATTTGAACAGCAGTTAATGCTTAAAGGGCACCTCCACTTTTATAAAGAATGTAAGCTTAGTAGTACTTACATGTTTCCAGTGATTGTTCAGCGCTCTTCAGCACAGGCCACCAATGGTCTTATCAGGTTCTTTGCAGAAACTTCAATCTTTCCACAAACATTTTTCTCGGCCGTGGTAGTTGGCAAAATCAATATTCACTCTAAATACAGACCTAAATAGGTATATCTGTATCCACATTGGGAGACATTCACTTGCGTACCAGGGGGCAACTTGAAAACTACGCACCTCAGAAAAAGTACTGGTGGTGGTGTCTTGGTAAATATTGTATTCATGACCACCGTTATGTATTTTAATGCAATACAGTTTATGCTACCTGAGAAGAAAGCAGATATGGGGGAGGATAAGATTAAAGAGCTCTAGTAGCTAATTTTTCCGTTAGCTAATAGATGAGAGTACTGAACAGGTTCAGTCCTCCCATACTACCATAGGACATATTAAAAAAATGATATTCCAAACCAGATGACCCCTTTAACTGACAATATTTTAGAATTACAGATTATAGTACATTCTTCTGACCTGTTTAAAGAAGCATGTTCTTTTATATATATATTTATTAAGACTTTATTATCTATTTTGCACACAATATGTGCAGTACAAAAAAAAATAACAAAAATTAAGTAACATACATAGATTCGAACCTATAAATATACCTCCCTCCCATGCCCACCCTTCCACCCCATGAGCATCAATATATACATAAGAAAAAAGAAAAAACACAAATATATATATGTATTTAAGTTAGATTATGACGTTCTGTTATCTTTATCTGTTAATTTACTTAGTCCCACATAAAGGCTAATATTAAAAGTCCCGTAGTATGATATTATGTTCCTCTATATCTAAAATTGTATCCGTATACCTTCCCCACCTCTCGTAAAAGATTTACCACTTTTAGGCTCAGCAGATAGCAGGTTTCTTTTTTTAATCATTTATTTTAGATCTTGGATTACCTCTTTAATTGAAGGAATCATTTGTGACAACCAGTGTCATGGAATAATTTTTTTTGCCACTAATAGCACCACATGGGGGATTTGTGCGGCATATCCCCCTTTTCCCTCATAGTGGAGCAGGCATAGCCATGAATCGGTACATATTCTGCCAACCCCAGATGAAGGATAAAATCCCTCACTTCCTCCCAAAATATTTTCATTGTTTTACATCGCCGGAAACAATGCATCACATCTGCCCTGCTTTGTCCACATTTAGGGCATTCCTGTTTTTAACCCTCTATATAATCCCCCAATGGCAAGTTATAAGCTACATTATTGTGCAGCATAAATGAGACCTCGCTGCATTTTTCTGACTTACATATGTTGTTAATTCTAATCAGACCTATGGAAAGTCTCTCTTTGACCTCCTCATATGGCAGTGCAGTTCCCAGGTGTTTCTTCTAATTTACTATATTCGTCTCAGGCTCCCCCAATTCCTGTATTTTCCCCGGGATCCTATACCCTTGTGATATCCTCAGTTCTCCCCCTCTGAACATGTCATCCATTGTCGAGTTCCAAAATCCATCTGCCTGTTGTCTCCAGATAGTAATGTATAATGACTGTAAATAATGATAAATATGAGAATCCGGGAGGTTAAATTGCTTTAGGATCCCTTTCTATAAAACTGCCTTATATTTCTCATGTCATTATTCCTCCAATATCCTAAAGTTTTTAGACCTATCAATTCTCTGGCTGTTCCAGAGTCTTGAAACTCCCATTATCTTGAGAAGGAGGGAGACAATCCCATCTGCCTCCTCACTAGCCACCAGGTTTTTCTAATATCCATGACTATCATTCCAGACCCTAGTTCCCTTAGTTTTCCTTGTTTGCCATGTGGAGTGGTTCTCTCAGCGACTGCACCCCCAAGGCCCCCCTTTCTAGTGCCAAGTCTACGATTGTCTCTTAATTATTTATCCATCTCTTATATATCGGAATAGACATGCCAGATTATATCTTTTGATATCCAGGATGGCTAGTCCCCCCTCTCTTCTTGGCTTATATAGCGGAGCCAGGGATATTCTTACCCTTATCCCCCTTCCCCAAAAACTCGTTAAAAGCTCTATTAATTGTATCGACTTCTCGAGAGGATAAACGGGAGGGTCTGTAATATGTATAGGATCCGGGGACGCTCATCATCTTTATAAGATGGACTCTTCCTATGATAGGTAACGGCAGCTCTTTCCACCTTTCCAGCTCGTGCTCAATATTCTGTATCACTTTAATGTAATTTAGATCGTCATCGTTCACAGGTATAGTAAGCCAGAAACCTAAATAAATAACCTTTTCGTCGGCTACCACTAGACCCAGGTTGGTAATATAGTGGGAGGATGCATTTTCCGGTGGACGTAGAAAGAACACGTCACATTTACCCTCGTTGATCCTGAATGCCGAGAAGGATGCACAGTCCCGGATTAGTTCCTTAGAGAATCATCCCAGTCATTAAGATTCAAAAGTACATCATCCGCAAAAAGAATGATCTTTAATTCTTCCTCACCTATCCTGATCCCCCGTATCTCTGTACATTGCCTTATGGCCTCCGCAAGAAGCTCTATAGCCATATTGAACAAGGGGGGTGGAGGGCATCCCTGTCTTGTCCCTTTGTGGAGGATCATATATTCGGAGATCACATTGAATGTACAGACCTCTGCCTTAGGATCCTCATACATAGATCTTATAATATTAAATGGGTTTTCCAGTTTCTGACAACTGATGACCTATCCACCGGATAGGTCATCAGTACATGATCTGTGGGGATCCAATCACCCGGGCCCCGCACAGATCACAGATCAAGCCGGATGCAGTTGGCTCCAGCCACGGAATAGCGGCCGAGCTGCAGTATTCAAGTGAATAGGAGCGGACCTGCAGATCAGCAGCACAGCCGCTATGCAATGTACGGAGCCAAGTGCTTCCAGCTCCGTACATAGCATTATGTGCCGCAACATCCAGTGCCACCGGAGCGCCTTATCGGTGCGGGGTCCGGGTGTCGGACAAGCACCCATGACATACTGATGACCTATCCGGTGGATAGGTCATCAGTTGTCAGAAGGTGGACAACCCCTTTAAAGATGTTACCTTTGAAACCCATTTTATGCATTACTGTAAAGACCACACAACACATGTTCTTCCGCCAGCGTACCTGCCGGTTTAAAAAATACTTATCTAGCAGCCTAATATTACCCTGTATTATTATTTGTGGTGTGCACCATAATTCTCCGCTGTACACACAATATACACTCTATAGCGATGTTAAATGAAGCATTCACCTGCGGCAGTCAATATGGAATCTGTGTGTGGGCTTCATGAATGGGGACGGGAAATGCCCCTTGACCTCAGGCAGCCGGTCAGTCTCCAATGTCTGTTTGTCTGCCTGAGACTTCTTGGGGGGGCCGGAGGAAGTGTAAAGTAGAGTGATGTAGGTGTCCTTCTGCGGCACATCTCTGGCAAACACCTGAAAGCTTCTCGCTGCTCTGAATGAATCGTTTGTTATTAATCCTGATTTTCTCAGTACCAGAATTCTGTTATGGACAAGACAAAAATGTGTCATCCTGTGTCTATTGTATCTACCATCTGGGTGCACAGCTACGACACAATGTATGGAATGTCTGGGAAAAATCCCTCATACGTTTTATGGGATCTATGTGTCAGGACGTAGACTCCTGATGTGATGAATTAGTTTGCAGAGAACCATTTGTCACGTTGGCATTCGCCACGGAATTCAGCATTTTGCCCTTTAAATCTCTATGTTGATTTCTATTGCATTTAGATCTTCTTGTTGCAGCTCTCTGGAAACTCTGGATCTATTAGTTCATTGTAGCTGTTAGGACCGCGCGGCATCCAGTCCTACTAACTAGGAATTTAGGACTGAGACTTATATATATATCTAACAGTAACATTGATGGGGAAGAGACGTACAAATACTCTTTCATTACAAAAATCTTTATTGTACCTTTTAATATCTTTCTTGTATAGAAATGTCATGTGGTATAAAGTAGGCAATGAATATACAATCCATCCTGCACTTAAATTATAGGAAGAGGCTCATTGTTCACCCCACTCAGAGGTCAGGTAAAGCTCACCTTTTATTGGGTGAGGGAGGAAGACTCTGGGCAAAAACGAATAAACCATGTTATGCCTGGTGTAGGACATGAAGGGGTGGAGCATGACACCACAATAAGAAAAACAAAGAGATAATCCCTGTGTCATGCTCCGCCCCCTCCCTACTCTAGGGATAACATTCAGTTATTACAGTTTTTTAGCATAATTGTAACAGTCATTGTACAGGGTGTTTATTTCCAGTTGCACCAAGAGCAGGTTATTTATCAAAGTTTTCAGACGCTTTTCTATTCACCAGTATACCAGTCTTAATACATTTCCCCTACTCTTAGGCCTTATACACACGAACGTGTCCGATTCGCGTCCCCAAAAAACGAGCCGGGTTTCGTGCATATGACCGTTTTTCTTGTCCGTGTTGCTCCTCTGTAAGAACTTCCTGGTTTTACTTTGCATTTACATTGCATTTTTTTTTACCAATTGATGCCTGAAAAACGCACAACACACAGATGTCGTCCGTGTGCTTTCCATGTTTTTCACGCACACATGGACTTCAATGGGCGAGTCTGATCAGCAAACACGGACCAGAATAAGACATGGGGCGAGATTTACGCAACGGACACATGCGCCGTAAAAACACGCGGATGGGTGAATAGCCCCTTTGAATTGCATTGGTAAGTGTGCTGTCAGTTATTTAAATGGACAGAACACCGACGTGAAATTTCTTTAGTGTGAACAAGGCCTTAAAGACGCTATTTTAAAATATTGTCAGTGAGGAGATACAGTCGTTTGTAAAATGTAAAAATACAGAGAGGGGAGGCAGAAAGACCGAACAAAACAGGAGCAGTGGTCTATACTACATGCATGTAAAGGGTATTGATCTTCTCTCCTCCATCAGCTTTCCTCATCCCTCTCTTTCTCTCCTCCTTTCCCTCTGTCTCTCAGTCCCACTTGGATTGAGGTATGTGGAGGGTAATGAGTTTTTCCTGCCTGGCTTCTGGTTGGAAGTCCTGCAGACTGAAAAAGAGTCCTGTTACTGGGAGTCTGCCATTCACATCGGCTCCTTTCATTAGTGGACCCCCCCCCCCCCCCTCCGCTCCATCTCTCCATCTCTGTCTGTGTCTTCATCTCCCTCTGTCCGCCTGACCTTTCTCTCCAAGCTTCTCCCACCTCTCATTCCTCTGTTTCTACAAGGGACAGATTAAATGCAGGTGTCGGATCAGTCTCTTCTCTGAGTGTACGGTATACAGGTGACAGATCAGTCTCTTCTCTGAGTGTACAGTATACAGGTGACAGATCAGTCTCTTCTCTGAGTGTACAGTATACAGGTGACAGATCAGACTCTTCTCTGAGTGTACAGTATACAGGTGACAGATCAGTCTCTTCTCTGAGTGTACAGTATACAGGTGATAGATCAGTCTCTTCTCTGAGTGTACAGAATACAGGTGACAGATCAGTCTCTTCTCTGAGTGTACAGTATACAGGTGACAGATCAGTCTCTACTCTGAGTGTACAGTATACAGGTGATAGATCAGTCTCTTTTCTGAGTGTACAGTATACAGGTGATAGATCAGTCTCTACTCTGAGTGTACAGTATACAGGTGACAGATCAGTCTCTTCTCTGTGTGTACAGTATACAGGTGATAGATCAGTCTCTTCTCTAAATGTACAGTATACAGGTGACAGATCAGTCTCTTCTCTGAGTGTACAGTATACAGGTGAAAGATCAGTCTCTTCTCTCTGAGTGTACAGTATACAGGTGACAGATCAGTCTCTGCTCTGAGTGTACAGTATACAGGTGATAGATCAGTCTCTTCTCTCTGAGTGTACAGTATACAGGTGACAGATCAGTCTCTTCTCTGAGTGTACAGTATACAGGTGACAGATCAGTCTCTTCTCTGAGTGTACAGTATACATGTGATAGATCAGTCTCTTCTCTGAGTGTACAGTATACAGGTGATAGATCAGTCTCTTCTCTGAGTGTACAGTATACAGGTGACAGATCAGTCTCTTCTCTGAGTGTACAGTATACAGGTGACAGATCAGTCTCTTCTCTGAGTGTACAGTATACAGTTGATAGATCAGTCTCTTCTCTGTGTGTACAGTATACAGGTGACAGATCAGTCTCTTCTCTGAGTGTACAGAATACAGGTGAAAGATCAGTCTCTTCTCTGAGTGTACAGTATACAGGTGACAGATCAGTCTCTTCTCTGAGTGTACAGTATACAGGTGATAGATCAGTCTCTTCTCTCTGAGTGTACAGTATACAGGTAATAGATCAGTCTCTTCTCTGAGTGTACAGTATACAGGTGACAGATCAGTCTCTTCTCTGAGTGTACAGTATACAGGTGATAGATCAGTCTCTTCTCTGAGTGTACAGAATACAGGTGACAGATCAGTCTCTTCTCTCTGAGTGTACAGTATACAGGTGACAGATCAGTCTCTTCTCTGAGTGTACAGTATACAGGTGATAGATCAGTCTCTTCTCTCTGAGTGTACAGTATACAGGTGACAGATCAGTCTCTTCTCTGAGTGTACAGTATACAGGTGACAGATCAGTCTCTTCTCTGAGTGTACAGTATACATGTGATAGATCAGTCTCTTCTCTGAGTGTACAGTATACAGGTGATAGATCAGTCTCTTCTCTGAGTGTACAGTATACAGGTGACAGATCAGTCTCTTCTCTGAGTGTACAGTATACAGGTGACAGATCAGTCTCTTCTCTGAGTGTACAGTATACAGTTGATAGATCAGTCTCTTCTCTGTGTGTACAGTATACAGGTGACAGATCAGTCTCTTCTCTGAGTGTACATACAGGTGATAGATCAGTCTCTTCTCTGAGTGTACATACAGGTGACAGATCAGTCTCTTCTCTGAGTGTACAGTATACAGGTGATAGATCAGTCTCTTCTCTGAGTGTACAGTATA
This sequence comes from Rhinoderma darwinii, assembly GCF_050947455.1. Lineage (NCBI taxonomy): Eukaryota > Metazoa > Chordata > Amphibia > Anura > Rhinodermatidae > Rhinoderma > Rhinoderma darwinii. Next base: position 115,154,383 of record NC_134694.1, on the reverse strand, counting down.
CAGGTGACAGATCAGTCTCTTCTCTGTGTGTACAGTATACAGGTGATAGATCAGTCTCTTCTCTGAGTGTACATACAGGTGATAGATCAGTCTCTTCTCTCTGAGTGTACAGTATACAGGTGACAGATCAGTCTCTTCTCTGAGTGTACAGTATACAGGTGACAGATCAGTCTCTTCTCTGAGTGTACAGTATACATGTGATAGATCAGTCTCTTCTCTGAGTGTACAGTATACAGGTGATAGATCAGTCTCTTCTCTGAGTGTACAGTATACAGGTGACAGATCAGTCTCTTCTCTGAGTGTACAGTATACAGGTGACAGATCAGTCTCTTCTCTGAGTGTACAGTATACAGTTGATAGATCAGTCTCTTCTCTGTGTGTACAGTATACAGGTGACAGATCAGTCTCTTCTCTGAGTGTACAGTATGCAGGTGATAGATCAGTCTCTTCTCTGAGTGTACAGAATACAGGTGAAAGATCAGTCTCTTCTCTGAGTGTACAGTATACAGGTGACAGATCAGTCTCTTCTCTGAGTGTACAGTATACAGGTGATAGATCAGTCTCTTCTCTCTGAGTGTACAGTATACAGGTGATAGATCAGTCTCTTCTCTGAGTGTACAGTATACAGGTGACAGATCAGTCTCTTCTCTGAGTGTACAGTATACAAGTGACAGATCAGTCTCTTCTCTGAGTGTACAGTATACAGGTGATAGATCAGTCTCTTCTCTCTGAGTGTACAGTATACAGGTGACAGATCAGTCTCTTCTCTGAGTGTACAGTATACAGGTGACAGATCAGTCTCTTCTCTGAGTGTACAGTATACATGTGATAGATCAGTCTCTTCTCTGAGTGTACAATATACAGGTGATAGATCAGTCTCTTCTCTGAGTGTACAGTATACAGGTGACAGATCAGTCTCTTCTCTGAGTGTACAGTATACAGGTGACAGATCAGTCTCTTCTCTGAGTGTACAGTATACAGTTGACATGTCAGTCTCTTCTCTGAGTGTACAGTATACAGGTGATATATCAGTCTCTTCTCTGAGTGTACAGTATACAGGTGATAGATCAGTATATTTTCTGAGTGTACAGTATACAGGTGACAGATCAGTCTCTTCTCTGAGTGTACAGTATACAGTTGACATGTCAGTCTCTTCTCTGAGTGTATAGTGTACATGTGATATATCAGTCTCTTCTCTGAGTGTACAGTATACAGGTGACAGGTCAGTCTCTTCTCTGAGTGTATAGTATACAGGTGATAGATCAGTCTCTTCTCTGAGTGTACACTATACAGGTTATAGATCAGTCTCTTCTCTGAGTGTACAGTATACAGGTGACAGATCAGTCTCTTCTCTCTGAGTGTACACTATACAGGTGACAGATCAGTCTCTTCTCTGAGTGTACAGTATACAGGTGATAGATCAGTCTCTTCTCTGAGTGTACACTATACAGGTTATAGATCAGTCTCTTCTCTGAGTGTACAGTATACAGGTGATAGATCAGTCTCTTCTCTGTGTGTATAGTATACAGGTGACAGATCAGTCTCTTCTCTGAGTGTATAGTATACAGGTGATAGATCAGTCTCTTCTCTGAGTGTACAGTATACAGGTGACAGATCAGTCTCTTCTCTGAGTGTACAGTATACAGGTGATAGATCAGTCTCTTCTCTCTGAGTGTACAGTATACAGATGACAGATCAGTCTCTTCTCTGAGTGTACAGTATACAGGTGATAGATCAGTCTCTTCTCTCTGAGTGTACAGTATACAGGTGATATATCAGTCTCTTCTCTGAGTGTACAGTATACAGGTGATAGATCAGTCTCTTCTCTGAGTGCACAGTATACAGGTGACAGATCAGTCTCTTTTCTGAGTGTACAGTATACAGGTGATAGATCAGTCTCTTCTCTGAGTGTACAGTATACAGGTGACAGATCAGTCTCTTTTCTGAGTGTACAGTATACAGGTGATAGATCAGTCTCTTCTCTGAGTGTACAGTATACAGGTGATAGATCAGTCTCTTCTCTGAATGTACAGTATACAGGTGACAGATCAGTCTCTTCTCTATGAGTGTACACTATACAGGTTATAGATCAGTCTCTTCTCTGAGTGTACAGTATACAGGTGATAGATCAGTCTCATCTCTCTGAGTGTACAGTATACAGGTGACAGATCAGTCTCTTCTCTGAGTGTACAGTATACAGGTGACAGATTAGTCTCTTCTCTGAGTGTACAGTATACATGTGATAGATCAGTCTCTTCTCTGAGTGTACAGTATACAGGTGACAGATCAGTCTCTTTTCTGAGTGTACAGTATACAGGTGATAGATGAGTCTCTTCTCTGAGTGTACAGTATACAGGTGATAGATCAGTCTCTTCTCTGAGTGTACAGTATACAGGTGATAGATCAGTCTCTTATCTGAGTGTACAGTATACAGGTGACAGATCAGTCTCTTCTCTGATTGTACAGTATACAGGTGATAGATCAGTCTCTTCTCTGAGTGTACAGTATACAGGTGATAGATGAGTCTCTTCTCTGAGTGTACAGTATACAGGTGACAGATCACTCTCCCCTCTGAGTGTACAGTATACAGGTGATAGATCAGTCTCTTCTCTGAGTGTACAGTATACAGGTGATAGATCAGTCTCTTCTCTGTGTGTACAGAATACAGGTGACATATCTGTCTCTGCTCTGAGTGTACAGTATACAGGTGACAGATCAGTCTCTTCTCTGAGTGTACAGTATACAGGTGATAGATCAGTCTCTTCTCTCTGAGTGTACAGTATACAGGTGATAGATCAGTCTCTTCTCTGAGTGTACAGTATACGGGTGACAGATCAGTCAGTTCTCTGAGTGTACAGTATACAGGTGATAGATCAGTCTCTTATCTGAGTGTACAGTATACGGGTGACAGATCAGTCAGTTCTCTGAGTGTACAGTATACAGGTGATAGATCAGTCTAATCTCTGTGTACAGTATACAGATGATAGATCAGTCTCTTCTCTGAGTGTACAGTATACAGGAGACAGAACAGTCTCTTCTCTGAGTGTACAGTATACAGGTGATAGATCAGTCTCTTCCCTGAGTGTACAGTATACAGGTGATAGATCAGTCTCTTCTCTGAGTGTACAGTATACAGGTGATAGATCAGTCTCTTCTCGGAGTGTACTGTATACAGGTGATAGATCAGTCTCTTCTCTGAGTGTACAGTATACAGGTGATAGATCAGTCTCTTCTCTGAGTGTACAGTATACAGGTGATAGATCAGTCTCTTCTCTGAGTGTACAGTATACCGGTGACAGATCAGTCTCTTCTCTGAGTGTACAGTATACAGGTGACAGATCAGTCTCTTCTTTGAGTGTGCAGTATACAGATAATATATCAGTCTCTTCTCTGAGTGTACAGTATACAGGTGATAGATCAGTTTCTGCTCTCTGAGTGTACAATATACAGGTGATAGATCAGTCTCTTCTCTGAGTGTACAGTATACAGGTGATAGATCAGTCTCTTCTCTGAGTGTACAGTACACAGGTGACATGTCAGTCTCTTCTCTGAGTGTACAGTATACAGGTAATAGATCAGTCTCTTCTCTGAGTGTACAGAATACAGGTGATAGATCAGTCTCTTTCCTGAGTGTACAGTATACAGTTGACAGATCAGTCTCTTCTCTGATTGTACAGTATACAGGTGATAGATCAGTCTCTTCTTTGAGTGTACAGTATACAGGTGATAGATCAGTCTCTTCTCTAAGTGTACAGTATACAGGTGATAGATCAGTATATTCTCTGAGTGTACAGTATACAGGTGACAGATCAGTCTCTTCTCTGATTGTACAGTATACAGGTGATAGATCAGTCTCTTCTCTGAGTGTACAGTATACAGGTGATAGATGAGTCTCTTCTCTGAGTGTACAGTATACAGGTGACAGATCACTCTCCCCTCTGAGTGTACAGTATACAGGTGATAGATCAGTCTCTTCTCTGAGTGTACAGTATACAGGTGATAGATCAGTCTCTTCTCTGAGTGTACAGTATACAGGTGACAGATCAGTCTCTTCTCTGAGTGTACAGTATACAGGTGATAGATCAGTCTCCTCTCTGAGTGTACAGTATACATGTGATAGATCAGTCTCTTCTCTCTGAGTGTACAGTATACAGGAGATAGATCAGTCTCTTCTCTGAGTGTACAGTATACAGATGATAGATCAGTCTCTTCTTTGAGTGTACAGTATACAGGTGATAGATCAGTCTCTTCTCTGTGTGTACAGAATACAGGTGACATATCTGTCTGTGCTCTGAGTGTACAGTATACAGGTGACAGATCAGTCTCTTCTCTGAGTGTACATTATACTGGTGACAGAGCCGTCTCTTCTCTGAGTGTACAGTATGCAGGTGATAGATCAGTCTCTGCTCTGAGTGTACAGTATACAGGTGATAGATCAGTCTCTTCTCTGAGTGTACAGTATACGGGTGACAGATCAGTCAGTTCTCTGAGTGTACAGTATACAGGTGATAGATCAGTCTAATCTCTGTGTACAGTATACAGATGATAGATCAGTCTCTTCTCTGAGTGTACAGTATACAGGTGACAGATCAGTCTCTTCTCTGAGTGTACAGTATACAGGTGACAGATCAGTCTCTTCTTTGAGTGTGCAGTATACAGATAATATATCAGTCTCTTCTCTGAGTGTACAGTATACAGGTGATAGATCAGTTTCTGCTCTCTGAGTGTACAATATACAGGTGATAGATCAGTCTCTTCTCTGAGTGTACAGTATACAGGTGATAGATCAGTCTCTTCTCTGAGTGTACAGTACACAGGTGACATATCAGTCTCTTCTCTGAGTGTACAGTATACAGGTGATAGATCAGTCTCTTCTCTGAGTGTACAGTATACAGGTGACAGATCAGTCTCTTCTCTGAGTGTACAGTATACAGGTGACAGATCAGTCTCTTCTCTGAGTGTACAGTACACAGGTGACAGATCAGTCTCTTCTCTGAGTGTACAGTATACAGATGATAGATCAGTCTCTGCTCTGAGTGTACAGTATACAGGTGACAGATCAGTCTCTTCTCTGAGTGTACAGTATACAGGAGACAAAACAGTCTCTTCTCTGAGTGTACAGTATACAGGTGACAGATCAGTCTATTCTCTGAGTGTACAGTATACAGGTGATAGATCAGTCTCTTCTCTCTGAGTGTACCATATACAGGTGATAGATCAGTCTCTTCTCGGAGTGTACTGTATACAGGTGATAGCTCAGTCTCTTCTCGGAGTGTACAGTATACAGGTGATAGATCAGTCTCTTCTAAGAGTGTACAGTATACAGGTGATAGATCAATCTCTTCTCTGAGTGTACAGTATACAGATGATAGATCAGTCTCTTCTCTGAGTGTACAGTATACAGGTGACAGATCAGTCTCTTCTCTGAGTGTACAGTATACAGGTGATAGATCAGTCTCTTCACTGAGTGTACAGTATACAGATGATAGATCAGTCTCTTCTCTGAGTGTACAGTATACAGGTGACAGATCAGTCTCTTCTCGGAGTGTACAGTATACAGGTGATAGATCAGTCTCTTCTCTGAGTGTACAGTATACAGATGATAGATCAGTCTCTTCTCTGAGTGTACAGTATACAGGTGACAGATCAGTCTCTTCTCTGAGTGTACAGTATACAGGTGATAGATCAGTCTCTTCTCTGAGTGTACAGTATACAGGTGATAGATCAGTCTCTTCACTGAGTGTACAGTATACAGATGATAGATCAGTCTCTTCTCTGAGTGTACAGTATACATGTGATAGATCAGTCTCTTCTCTCTGAGTGTACAGTATACAGGAGATAGATCAGTCTCTTCTCTGAGTGTACAGTATACAGATGATAGATCAGTCTCTTCTCTGAGTGTACAGTATACAGGTGATAGATCAGTCTCTTCTCTTAGATGTACAGTATACAGGTGATAGATCAGTCTCTTCTCTGTGTGTACAGTATACAGGTGACATATCTGTCTCTGCTCTGAGTGTACAGTATACAGGTCACAGATCAGTCTCTTCTCTGAGTGTAAATTATACTGGTGACAGAGCCGTCTCTTCTCTGAGTGTACAGTATACAGGTGATAGATCAGTCTCTTCTCTGAGTGTACAGTATACGGGTGACAGATCAGTCAGTTCACTGAGTGTACAGTATACAGGTGATAGATCAGTATAATCTCTGTGTACAGTATACAGATGATAGATCAGTCTCTTCTCTGAGTGTACAGTATACAGGTGACAGATCAGTCTCTTCTCTGAGTGTACAGTATACAGGTGACAGATCAGTCTCTTCTCTGTGTGTACAGAATACAGGTGACATATCTGTCTCTGCTCTGAGTGTACAGTATACAGGTGACAGATCAGTCTCTTCTCTGAGTGTACATTATACTGGTGACAGAGCCGTCTCTTCTCTGAGTGTACAGTATACAGGTGATAGATCAGTTTCTGCTCTCTGAGTGTACAATATACAGGTGATAGATCAGTCTCTTCTCTGAGTGTACAGTATACAGGTGACAGATCAGTCTCTTCTCTGAGTGTACAGTACACAGGTGACATGTCAGTCTCTTCTCTGAGTGTACAGTATACAGGTGATAGATCAGTCTCTTCTCTGAGTGTACAGTATACAGTTGACAGATCAGTCTCTTCTCTGAGGGTACAGTATACAGGTGACAGATTGGTCTCTTCACTGAGTGTACGGTATACAGGTGACATATCAGTCTCTTCTCTGAGTGTACAGTATACAGGTGATAGATCAGTCTCCTCTCTGAGTGTACAGTATACAGGTGATAGATCAGTCTCTTCTCTGAGTGTACAGTATACAGGTGATAGATCAGTCTCTTCTCTGATTGTACAGTATACAGGTGATAGATCAGTCTCTTCTCTGAGTGTACAGTATACAGGTGACAGATCAGTCTCTTCTCTCTGTGTGTACAGTATACAGGTGACAGATCAGTCTCTTCTCTGAGTGTACAGTATACAGGTGATAGATCATTCTCTTCTCTGAGTGTACAGTATACAGATGATAGATCAGTCTCTTCTCTGAGTGTACAGTATACAGGTGATAGATCAGTCTCTTCTCTTAGATGTACAGCATACAGGTGATAGATCAGTCTCTTCTCTGTGTGTACAGAATACAGGTGACATATCTGTCTCTGCTCTGAGTGTACAGTATACAGGTGATAGATCAGTCTCTTCACTGAGTGTACAGTATACAGATGATAGATCAGTCTCTTCTCTGAGTGTACAGTATACAGGTGACAGATCAGACTCTTCTCTGAGTGTACAGTATACAGGTGATAGATCAGTCTCTTCTCTGAGTGTACAGTATACAGGTGACAGATCAGTCTCTTCTCTGAGTGTACATTATACAGGTGACAGAGCCGTCTCTTCTCTGAGTGTACAGTATACAGGTGATAGATCAGTCTCTTCTCTGAGTGTACAGTATACAGGTGACAGATCAGTATCTTCTCTGAGTGTACAGTATACAGGTGATAGATCAGTCTCTTCTCTGAGTGTACAGTATACAGGTGATAGATCAGTCTAATCTCTGTGTACAGTATACAGATGATAGATCAGTCTCTTCTCTGAGTGTACAGTATACAGGTGACAGATCAGTCTCTTCTCTGAGTGTACAGTATACAGGTGACAGATCAGTCTCTTCTTTGAGTGTGCAGTATACAGATAATATATCAGTCTCTTCTCTGAGTGTACAGTATACAGGTGATAGATCAGTCTCTTCTCTGAGTGTACAGTATACAGGTGACATATTAGTCTCTTCTCTGAGTGTACAGTATACAGGTGATAGATCAGTCTCTTCTCTGAGTGTACAGTATACAGGTGATAGATCAGTCTCTTCTCTGAGTGTACAGTATACAGGTGATAGATCAGTCTCCTCTCTGAGTGTATGGTATACAGGTGATAGATCAGTCTCCTCTCTGAGTGTATGGTATACAGGTGATAGATCAGTCTCCTCTCTGAGTGTACAGTATACAGGTGATAGATCAGTCTCTTCTCTGATTGTACAGTATACAGGTGATAGATCAGTCTCTTCTCTGAGTGTACAGTATACAGGTGACAGATCAGTCTCTTCTCTCTGTGTGTACAGTATACAGGTGACAGATCAGTCTCTTCTCTGAGTGTACAGTATACAGGTGATAGATCAGTCTCTTCTCTGAGTGTACAGTATACAGATGATAGATCAGTCTCTTCTCTGAGTGTACAGTATACAGGTGATAGATCAGTCTCTTCTCTCTGAGTGTACAGCATACAGGTGATAGATCAGTCTCTTCTCTGTGTGTACAGAATACAGGTGACATATCTGTCTCTGCTCTGAGTGTACAGTATACAGGTGACAGATCAGTCTCTTCTCTGAGTGTACATTATACAGGTGACAGAGCCGTCTCTTCTCTGAGTGTACAGTATACAGGTGATAGATCAGTCTCTTCTCTGAGTGTACAGTATACGGGTGACAGATCAGTCAGTTCTCTGAGTGTACAGTATACAGGTGATAGATCAGTCTAATCTCTGTGTACAGTATACAGGTGACAGATCAGTCTCTTCTCTCTGAGTGTACAGTATACACGTGATAGATCAGTCTCTTCTCTGAGTGTACAGTATACAGGTGATAGATCAGTCTCTTCTCTGAGTGTACAGTATACTGATGATAGATCAGTCTCTTCTCTGAGTGTACAGTATACAGGTGATAGATCAGTCTCTTCTCTGAATGTACGGTATACATGTGATAGATCAGTCTCTTCTCTGAGTGTACAGTATACAGGTGACAGATCAGTCTCTTCTCTGAGTGTGCAGTATACAGGTGATAGATCAGTCTCCTCTCTGAGTGTACAGTATACAGGTGATAGATCAGTCTCTTCTCTCTGAGTGTACAGTATACAGGTGATAGATCAGTCTCTTCTCTGAGTGTACAGTATACAGGTGATAGATCAGTCTCTTCTCTGAGTGTACAGTATACAGATGATAGATCAGTCTCTTCTCTGAGTGTACAGTATACTGGTGATAGATCAGTCTCTTCTCTGAGTGTACGGTATACAGGTGATAGATCAGTCTCTTCTCTGAGTGTACAGTATACAGGTGATAGATCAGTCTAATCTCTGTGTACAGTATACAGATGATAGATCAGTCTCTTCTCTGAGTGTACAGTATACAGGTGACAGATCAGTCTCTTCTCTGAGTGTACAGTATACAGGTGACAGATCAGTCTCTTCTTTGAGTGTGCAGTATACAGATAATATATCAGTCTCTTCTCTGAGTGTACAGTATACAGGTGATAGATCAGTCTCTTCTCTGAGTGTACAGTATACAGGTGACATATTAGTCTCTTCTCTGAGTGTACAGTATACAGGTGATAGATCAGTCTCTTCTCTGAGTGTACAGTATACAGGTGATAGATCAGTCTCTTCTCTGAGTGTACAGTATACAGGTGATAGATCAGTCTCTTCTCTGATTGTACAGTATACAGGTGATAGATCAGTCTCTTCTCTGAGTGTACAGTATACAGGTGACAGATCAGTCTCTTCTCTCTGTGTGTACAGTATACAGGTGACAGATCAGTCTCTTCTCTGAGTGTACAGTATACAGGTGATAGATCATTCTCTTCTCTGAGTGTACAGTATACAGATGATAGATCAGTCTCTTCTCTGAGTGTACAGTATACAGGTGACAGATCAGTCTCTTCTCTGAGTGTACAGTATACAGGTGATAGATCAGTCTCTTCTCTTAGATGTACAGCATACAGGTGATAGATCAGTCTCTTCTCTGTGTGTACAGAATACAGGTGACATATCTGTCTCTGCTCTGAGTGTACAGTATACAGGTGATAGATCAGTCTCTTCACTGAGTGTACAGTATACAGATGATAGATCAGTCTCTTCTCTGAGTGTACAGTATACAGGTGACAGATCAGACTCTTCTCTGAGTGTACAGTATACAGGTGATAGATCAGTCTCTTCTCTGAGTGTACAGTATACAGGTGACAGATCAGTCTCTTCTCTGAGTGTACATTATACAGGTGACAGAGCCGTCTCTTCTCTGAGTGTACAGTATACAGGTGATAGATCAGTCTCTTCTCTGAGTGTACAGTATACAGGTGACAGATCAGTATCTTCTCTGAGTGTACAGTATACAGGTGATAGATCAGTCTCTTCTCTGAGTGTACAGTATACAGGTGATAGATCAGTCTAATCTCTGTGTACAGTATACAGATGATAGATCAGTCTCTTCTCTGAGTGTACAGTATACAGGTGACAGATCAGTCTCTTCTCTGAGTGTACAGTATACAGGTGACAGATCAGTCTCTTCTTTGAGTGTGCAGTATACAGATAATATATCAGTCTCTTCTCTGAGTGTACAGTATACAGGTGATAGATCAGTCTCTTCTCTGAGTGTACAGTATACAGGTGACATATTAGTCTCTTCTCTGAGTGTACAGTATACAGGTGATAGATCAGTCTCTTCTCTGAGTGTACAGTATACAGGTGATAGATCAGTCTCTTCTCTGAGTGTACAGTATACAGGTGATAGATCAGTCTCCTCTCTGAGTGTATGGTATACAGGTGATAGATCAGTCTCCTCTCTGAGTGTATGGTATACAGGTGATAGATCAGTCTCCTCTCTGAGTGTACAGTATACAGGTGATAGATCAGTCTCTTCTCTGATTGTACAGTATACAGGTGATAGATCAGTCTCTTCTCTGAGTGTACAGTATACAGGTGACAGATCAGTCTCTTCTCTCTGTGTGTACAGTATACAGGTGACAGATCAGTCTCTTCTCTGAGTGTACAGTATACAGGTGATAGATCAGTCTCTTCTCTGAGTGTACAGTATACAGATGATAGATCAGTCTCTTCTCTGAGTGTACAGTATACAGGTGATAGATCAGTCTCTTCTCTCTGAGTGTACAGCATACAGGTGATAGATCAGTCTCTTCTCTGTGTGTACAGAATACAGGTGACATATCTGTCTCTGCTCTGAGTGTACAGTATACAGGTGACAGATCAGTCTCTTCTCTGAGTGTACATTATACAGGTGACAGATCAGTCAGTTCTCTGAGTGTACAGTATACAGGTGATAGATCAGTCTAATCTCTGTGTACAGTATACAGGTGACAGATCAGTCTCTTCTCTCTGAGTGTACAGTATACACGTGATAGATCAGTCTCTTCTCTGAGTGTACAGTATACAGGTGATAGATCAGTCTCTTCTCTGAGTGTACAGTATACTGATGATAGATCAGTCTCTTCTCTGAGTGTACAGTATACAGGTGATAGATCAGTCTCTTCTCTGAATGTACGGTATACATGTGATAGATCAGTCTCTTCTCTGAGTGTACAGTATACAGGTGACAGATCAGTCTCTTCTCTGAGTGTGCAGTATACAGGTGATAGATCAGTCTCTTCTCTCTGAGTGTACAGCATACAGGTGATAGATCAGTCTCTTCTCTGTGTGTACAGAATACAGGTGACATATCTGTCTCTGCTCTGAGTGTACAGTATACAGGTGATAGATCAGTCTCTTCTCTCTGAGTGTACAGCATACAGGTGATAGATCAGTCTCTTCTCTGTGTGTACAGAATACAGGTGACATATCTGTCTCTGCTCTGAGTGTACAGTATACAGGTGACAGATCAGTCTCTTCTCTGAGTGTACATTATACAGGTGACAGAGCCGTCTCTTCTCTGAGTGTACAGTATACAGGTGATAGATCAGTCTCTTCTCTGAGTGTACAGTATACGGGTGACAGATCAGTCAGTTCTCTGAGTGTACAGTATACAGGTGATAGATCAGTCTAATCTCTGTGTACAGTATACAGGTGACAGATCAGTCTCTTCTCTCTGAGTGTACAGTATACACGTGATAGATCAGTCTCTTCTCTGAGTGTACAGTATACAGGTGATATATCAGTCTCTTCTCTGAGTGTACAGTATACTGATGATAGATCAGTCTCTTCTCTGAGTGTACAGTATACAGGTGATAGATCAGTCTCTTCTCTGAATGTACGGTATACATGTGATAGATCAGTCTCTTCTCTGAGTGTACAGTATACAGGTGACAGATCAGTCTCTTCTCTGAGTGTGCAGTATACAGGTGATAGATCAGTCTCCTCTCTGAGTGTACAGTATACAGGTGATAGATCAGTCTCTTCTCCCTGAGTGTACAGTATACAGGTGATAGATCAGTCTCTTCTCTGAGTGTACAGTATACAGGTGATAGATCAGTCTCTTCTCTGAGTGTACAGTATACAGATGATAGATCAGTCTCTTCTCTGAGTGTACAGTATACTGGTGATAGATCAGTCTCTTCTCTGAGTGTACGGTATACAGGTGATAGATCAGTCTCTTCTCTGAGTGTACAGTATACAGGTGACAGATCAGTCTCTGCTCTCTGAGTGTACAGTATACAGGTGATAGATCATTCTCTTCTCTGAGTGTACAGTATACAGGTGACAGATCAGTCTCTTCTCTGAGTGTACAGTATACAGGTGATAGATCAGTCTCTGCTCTCTGAGTGTACAGTATACAGGTGATAGATCAGTCTCTTCTCTGAGTGTACAGTATACAGGTGACAGATCAGTCTCTTCTCTGAGTGTACAGTATACAGGTGACAGATCAGTCTCTGTTCTCTGAGTGTACAGTATACAGGTGATAGATCAGTCTCTTCTCTGAGTGTACAGAATACAGGTGACATGTCAGTCTCTTCTCTGAGTGTACAGTATACAGGTGATAGATCAGTCTCTTCTCTGAGTGTACAGTATACAGGTGACAGATCAGTCTCTTCTCTGAGTGTACAGTATACAGGTGACAGATCAGTCTCTTCTCTGAGTGTACAGTATACAGGTGACAGAGCTGTCTCTTCTCTGAGTGTACAGTATACAGGTGATAGATCAGTCTCTTCTCTGAGTGTACAGTATACGGGTGACAGATCAGTCAGTTCTCTGAGTGTACAGTATACGGGTGACAGATCAGTCAGTTCTCTGAGTGTACAGTATACAGGTGATAGATCAGTCTAATCTCTGTGTACAGTATACAGATGATAGATCAGTCTCTTCTCTGAGTGTACTGTATACAGGTGACAGATTAGTCTCTTCTCTAAGGGGGGCCCACGGCCCCCCGCACCACATCAATAAAAAGTTACTGTAGAAACTCGGGCCGCGGGCCCCTGTTACTATAGTAACAGACAGTACTTACCTTCCTGGTTCCGGATCGCAGTGGAGGTCCTGACGTCAAGAGCTGTGCGCAGCACATGACGTCACAGCGCTATGCGCCGCACACATCATCGAGACGACAGAACTACCGCCGCGGCTGAAGAGGAAGGTAAGATTAGCCCTGACTGGCGGGGTCCGACTCCCGGGACCCGCCAATCAGCTGTTTTGATGGGGCCGCAGCACTCGTACGAGAGCTGCTCCCCTTCATTCCGGTCACACTGTGAGTCGGTGTCGGCTATTCACAGTGTGAGCAAGTAGTGAAATGAAGGGGAAGCAGCTCTCGTACGAGTGCTGCGGCCCCTTCAAAACAGCTGATTGGCGGGTCCCGGGAGACGGACCCCGACACATCAGCTATTGATGGCCTATTCTGAGGATAGGCCATCAATGTTTAGGGACTGCACAACCCTTAAGCCTACGATGTAGCAGGCGTAGGCTATGTTCACACGGGGTCTTTTGCCGAGTTTTTTGACGCGGAAACCGCGTCGCAAAACTCGGCAGAAACGGCCCGAGAACGCCTCCCATTGATTTCAATGGGAGGCGTCGGCGTCTTTTTCCCGCGAGCAGTAAAACTGCCTCGCGGGAAAAAGAAGCGACATGCCCTATCTTCGGGCGCTTCCGCCTCCGACCTCCCATTGACTTCAATGGGAGGCAGGAGAAAGCGTGTTTTCTGCCCGCGGCGCTCAATGGCCGCGGGCGAAAAACGGCGCGATAATTGCTATTCACACGGAGTATTTTGGGGGAGGAATATCTGCCTCAAAATTCCGTTTGGAGCTTTGAGGCAGATATTCCTCCCCCAAAATACTCCGTGTGAACATAGCCTTAGAGGGCCCATGAGACAGGATTACAGATTGTGTGATCCTGTCTGCTGGACCCTGTATCTAAGCCAATCACATGGTAGGCTTAGATACATGGCCCATGCGTGATCCTGTCTGCTGGGCCCTGTATCTAAGCCAATCACATGGTAGGCTTAGATACATGGCCCATGTGTGATCCTGTCTGATGGGCCCTGTATATAAGCCTACCACACTGTAGGTTTAGATACAGGGCCCCAGCACACACTAGTCTTATACTGTATAAGATTACTGTCTGCTGGACCCTGTATCTAAGCCTACGTTGTGGTAGGCTTAGATACAGGGTCCCACAGACAGTATCACACATGGGCCCTGTATCTAAGCCTAACACACGTGTTACTAATCATTTTTTGTGTGTTTTCTTACAGGTTCGGTCGTTGGACTACGTCGGATTCCAGGACTACTTCGATGACAGCTTTTTTTTTTATTATCAATAAAATGGTTAATGAGGGTTGTGTGTTTTTTTTTTATTTCAATAAAATATTTTTTCTATGTCTTTGTGGTTTTTTTTTTAAACTATATTACTACCGCCTTAGTAATGGCCGCCGGCTGATTGACAGCGTCCATTGCTAAGGCGGGGCTTAGTGTGTGCCGGTGCAGAGGCGAACACTAACCCTCTTTATTACCCCGGTACCCACCGCCACCAGGGGTGCTGGGAAGAGCCGGGTACCATCCAGTACCTGACCATCTGTAGTGATGGTAGGCCACTGGGGCGGCCGCAGGCTGGTAGTATCAGGAGGGGAAAGGCCAGATACAGTGGCCCTTCCCACCCTGGTAATGCTAGGCTGCTGCTGCATTATTGTATCTGGCTGGTTATGAAAAATAAGGGGGAACCCACGTCATTTAAAAAAAAATAATTGGAAAGAACGATGTCGGGTCCCCCCCCAATTTTCATAACCAGCCAGATACAACACAGCAGCAGCAGGTAGCATTACCAGGGTGGTAGGTGCCACTATTTTTGACCTTCCCCAGCCTAATACTACTAGCATGCGGCCACCCCGGTGCCTGCCTGTCACTGCAGATGGTCGGGTACTGGTTCGTACCCGGCTCTTCCCAGTACTCCTGGTGGCGGTGGGTACCGGGGTAATAATGGGGGTTAGTGTTGGCCTTTGCACCTGCTAACATTAAGCCCCGCCATAATAATGGAGGTTGTCAATCAGCCAGCGGCCATTACTAAGGCGGTGATAATAAAGTTTAAAAAGATACAAGCACAAAGAAAAAATATTTTATTGAAATAAAAAAACAACCCTCATTAACCATTTTACTGAGAATAAAAAAAACGCCGTCATTGAAGTCCTCGAATCCGAAGTCCAACAACCGAACCTGTAGAAAAACACAAACACACAAAAATAATCAGTAACACATCAAGAAGCAAAATTATTATTCTTACCTATCCTGGGTCCAGCGCTGGAGCCGCAGTGTCAGCGAGCTGAGTCCTGTATCTAATTCTATCATGTGTGATACTGTCTGCTGGGCCCTATATTTAATCCAATCATGTGTGATACTGTCTGCTGGGCCCTATATCTAATCCTATCATGTGTGATACTGTCTGCTGAGCAACTGTATCTAATCCTATCATGTGTGATACTGTCTGCTGGGCCCTATATCTAATCCTATCATGTGTGATACTGTCTGCTGAGCCACTGTATCTAATCCTATCATGTGTGATACTGTCTGCTGGGCCCTATATCTAATCCTATCATGTGTGATACTGTCTGCTGAGCCACTGTATCTAATCCTATCATGTGTGATACTGTCTGCTGGGCCACTGTATCTAATACTATCATGTGTGATACTGTCTGCTGAGCCACTGTATCTAATCCTATCATGTGTGATACTGTCTGCTGGGCCACTGTATCTAATACTATCATGTGTGATACTGTCTGCTGGGCCCCATCTCTAATCCTATCATGTGTGATACTGTCTGCTGAGCCAATGTATCTAATCCTATCATGTGTGATACTGCCTTCCGAGCCACTGTATCTAATCCTATCATGTGTGATACTGTCTGCTGGGCCCTATATCTAATCCAATCATGTGTGATACTCTCTGCTGGGCCCTATATCTAATCCAATCATGTGTGATATTGTCTGCTGAGCTACTGTATCTAATCCTATCATGTGTGATACTGTCTGCTCAGCCACTGTATTTAATCCTATCATGTGTGATACTGTCTGCTGAGACACTGTATCTAATCCTATCATGTGTGATACTGCCTTCTGAGCCACTGTATCTAATCCTATCATGTGTGGTACTGTCTGCTCAGCCACTGTATCTAATCCTATCATGTGTGATACTGTCTGCTGAGCCACTGTATCTAATCCTATCATGTGTCATACTGCCTTCTGAGCCACTGTATCTAATCCTATCATGTGTGGCACTGTCTGCTGAGCCACTGTATCTAATCATATCATGTGTGATACTGTCTGCTGAGTCATTGTATCTAATCCAATCATGTGTGATACTGTCTGCTGGGCCACTGTATCTAATCCTATCATGTGTGATACTGTCTGCTGAGCCACTGTATCTAATCCTATCATGTGTGATACTGTCAGCTGAGCTGCTGTATCTAATCCTATCATGTGTGATACTGTCTGCTGAGTCAATGTATCTAATCCTATCCATAGTTTATAGGGTCGTAGTGCTATAGATATGCTATGCTGTCTCCTATACACACATTTTTTTTTGGGGCGGACACATATGTATTGGGGCTTTTTCCCCTGACATTTTAAGCCCTGAGGGTATGTTCACACGGCAGCGTCCATTACGGCTGAAATTACGGTGCTGTTTTCAGGAGAAAACAGCACCGTAATTTCAGCCGTAATTGCATGTGCAGGCGTCTTTCGCTGCGTCCATTACGGACGTAATTGGAGCTGTTTTTCCATGGAGTCCATGAAAAACGGCTCCATTTACGTCTGAAGAAGTGACAGGCACTTCTTTGACGCGGGCGTCTTTTTTACGCGCCGCTTTTTGACAGCGGCGCGTAAAGAAAATGACCGTCGGTACAGAACATCGTAAGACCCATTCAAATGAATGGGCAGATGTTTGCCAACGCTTTTGAGCCGCATTTTCGGACGTAATTCAATGCTAAAACGCCCGAATTACGTCCGTAAATAGGGTGTGTGAACCCAACTTTAGTGGCGCCCCGGCTGCTAGAGCTGCATTGTTGGGTCACTTAGGAGACCCAGCGATGCAGCTGAAAGCTGCGGACAGTCGGCCATGAGGAATTTGCAGGGGGGGCCCAATAAGAACTTTTGCATCGGGGCCCATGAGCCTTTAGCTACGCCCCTGAGTATACAGGTGACAGATCAGTCTCTTCTCTCTGAGTGTACAGTATACAGGTGATAGATCAGTCTCTTCTCTCTGACTGTACAGTATACAGGTGATATATCAGTCTCTTCTCTGAGTGTACAGTATACAGGTGACAGGTCAGTCTCCTCTCTGAGTGTACAGTATACAGGTGACAGATCAGTCTCCTCTCTGAGTGTACAGTATACAAGTGATAGATCAGTCTCTTCTCTGAGTGTATAGTATACAGGTGACAGATCAGTCTCTGCTCTGAGTGTACAGTATACAGGTGACAGATCAGTCTCTTGTCTCTGAGTGTACAGTATACAGGTGATAGATCAGTCTCTTCTCTCTGAGTGTACAGTATACAGGTGATAGATCAGTCTCTTCACTGAGTGTACAGTATACAGGTGACAGATCAGTCTCTTCCTGAGTGTACAGTATACAGGTGACAGATCAGTCTCTTCTATGAGTGTACAGTATACAGGTGACAGATCAGTCTTTTCTCTGAGTGTACAGTATACAGGTGACAGATCAGTTTCTTATCTGAGTGTACAGTATACAGGTGATAGATCAGTCTCTTCTCTCTGAGTGTACAGTATACAGGTGACAGATCAGTCTCTTCTCTGAGTGTACAGTATACAGGTGATAGATCAGTCTCTTCTCTCTGAGTGTACAGTATACAGGTGACAGATCAGTCTCTTCTCTGAGTGTACAGTATACAGGTGACAGATCAGTCTCTCAGTCTCTTCTCTGAGTGTACAGTATACAGGTGACAGATCAGTCTCTTCTCTGAGTGTACAGTATACAGGTGACAGATCAGTTTCTTATCTGAGTGTACAGTATACAGGTGACAGGTCAGTCTCTTCTCTGAGTGTACAGTATACAGGTGATAGATCAGTCTCTTCTCTGTGTGTACAGTATACAGGCGATAGATCAGTCTCTTCTCTCTGAGTGTACAGTATACAGGTGACAGATCAGTCTCTTCTCTGAGTGTACAGTATACAGGTGACAGATCAGTCTCTTCTCTGAGTGTACAGTATACAGGTGATAGATCAGTCTCTTCTCTGAGTGTACAGTATACAGGTGATAGATCAGCCTCTTCTCTGAGTGTACAGTATACAGGTGATGGATCAGTCTCTTCTCTGAGTGTACAGTATACAGGTGATGGATCAGTCTCTTCTCTGAGTGTACAGTATACAGGTGACAGATCAGTCTCTGCTCTGAGTGTACAGTATACAGGTGACAGATCAGTCTCTTCTCTCTGAGTGTACAGTATACAGGTGATAGATCAGTCTCTTCTCTCTGAGTGTACAATATACAGGTGATAGATCAGTCTCTTCTCTGAGTGTATAGTGTACAGGTGATATATCAGTCTCTTCTCTGAGTGTACAGTATACAGGTGACAGATCAGTCTCTTCTCTGAGTGTACAATATACAGGTGACAGGTCAGTCTCCTCTCTGAGTGTACAATATACAGGTGATAGATCAGTCTCTTCTCTGAGTGTACAGTATACAGGTGATAGATCAGTCTCTTCTCTGAGTGTACAGTATACAGGTGATAAATCAATCTCTTCTCTGAGTGTACAGTATACAGGTGACAGATCAGTCTCTTCTCTGAGTGTACAGTATACAGGTGATAGATCAGTCTCTTCTCTGTGTGTACAGTATACAGGTGACAGATCAGTCTCTGCTCTGAGTGTACAGTATACAGGTGACAGATCAGTCTCTTGTCTCTGAGTGTACAGTATACAGGTGATAGATCAGTCTCTTCTCTCTGAGTGTACAGTATACAGGTGATAGATCAGTCTCTTCACTGAGTGTACAGTATACAGGTGATAGATCAGTCTCCTCTCAGAGTGTACAGTATACAGGTGACAGGTCAGACTCTTCTCTGAGTGTACAGTATACAGGTGATAGATCAGTCTCTTCTCTGAGTGTACAGTATACAGGTGACAGATCAGTCTCTTCTCTGAGTGTACAGTATACAGGGGACAGATCAGTCTCTTCTCTGAGTGTACAGTATACAGGGGACAGATCAGTCTCTTCTCTGAGTGTACAGTATACAGGTGATAGATCAGTCTCTTCTATGAGTGTGCAATATACAGGTGACAGGTCAGACTCTTCTCTCTGAGTAAACAGTATACAGGTGACAGATCAGTCTCCTCTCTGAGTGTACAGTATACAGGTGATAGATCAGTCTCTTCTCTGAGTGTACAGTATACAGGTGATAGATCAGTCTCTTCTCTGAGTGTACAGTATGCAGGTGATAGATCAGTCTCTTCTCTGAGTGTACAGTATACAGGTGATAGATCAGTCTCTATTCTCTGAGTGTACAGTATACAGGTGATAGATGAGTCTCTTCTCTGAGTGTACAGTATACAAGTGATAGATCAGTCTCTGCTCTCTGAGTGTACCGTATACACGTGATAGATCAGTCTATTCTCTGAGTGTACAGTATACAGGTGACAGATCAGTCTCTGCTCTGAGTGTACAGTATACACGTGATAGATCAGTCTATTCTCTGAGTGTACAGTATACAGGTGATAGATCAGTCTCTTCTCTGAGTGTACAGTATACAGGTGATAGATCAGTCCCTTCTCTGAGTGTACAGTATACAGGTGATAGATGAGTCTCTTCTCTGAGTGTACAGTATACAAGTGATAGATCAGTCTCTTCTCTCTGAGTGTACAGTATACAGGTGATAGATAAGTCTCCTCTCTGAGTGTACAGTATACAGGTGAGAGATCTGTCTCTTCTCTGAGTGTACAGTACACAGGTGACAGATCAGTCTCCTCTCTGAGTGTACAGTATACAGGTGAGAGATCTGTCTCTTCTCTGAGTGTACAGTATACAGGTGACATATCAGTCTCCTCTCTGAGTGTACAGTATACAGGTGATAGATGAGTCTCTTCTCTGAGTGTACAGTATACAGGTGATAGATCAGTCTCTTTTCTGAGTGTACGGTATACAGGCGACAGATCAGTCTCTTCTCTGAGTGTACAGTATACAGGTGACAGATCAGTCTCTTTTCTGAGTGTACAGTATACAGGTGATAGATCATTCTCCTCTCTGAGTGTACAGTATACAGGTGATAGATCAGTCTGCTCTGAGTGTACAGTATACAGGTGATAAATCAATCTCTTCTCTGAGTGTACAGTATACAGGTGATAGATATGTCTCTTCTCTGAGTGTACAGTATACAGGTGATAAATCAATCTCTTCTCTGAGTGTACAGTATACAGGTGATAGATCAGTCTCTTCTCTGAGTGTACAGTATACAGGTGACAGATCAGTCTCTTTTCTGAGTGTACAGTATACAGGTGACAGATCAGTCTCTTTTCTGAGTGTACAGTATACAGGGGACAGATCAGTCTCTTCTCTGTGTGTACAGTATACAGGTGACAGATCAGTCTCTTCTCTGATTGTACAGTATACGGGTGATAGATCAGTCTCTTCTCTGAGTGTACAGTATACAGGTGACAGATCAGTTTCTTCTCTGAGTGTACAGTATACAGGTGACAGATCAGTCTCTTTTCTGAGTGTACAGTATACAGGTGATAGATCAGTCTCTACTCTGAGTGTACAGTATACAGGTGACAGATCAGTCTCTGCTCTGAGTGTACAGTATACAGGTGATAGATAAGTCTCCTCTCTGAGTGTACAGTATACAGGTGACAGATCAGTCTCTGCTTGAGTGTACAGTATACAGGTGACAGATCAGTCTCTTTTCTGAGTGTACAGTATACAGGTGACAGATCAGTCTCTTCTCTGAGTGTACAGTATACAGGTGACAGATCAGTCTCTTCTCTGAGTGTACAGTATACAGGTGACAGATCAGTCTCTTCTCTGAGTGTACAGTATACAGGTGATAGATCAGTCTCTTCTCTGAGTGTACAGTATACAGGTGATAGATCAGTCTCTTCTCTGAGTGTACAGTATACAGGTGATAGATCAGTCTCTTCTCTGAGTGTACGGTATACAGGTGATAGATCAGTCTCTTCTCTGAGTGTACAGTATACAGGTGATAGATCAGTCTCTTCTCTGAGTGTACAGTATACAGGTGACAGATCAGTCTCTTCTCTGAGTGTACAGTATACAGGTGATAGATCAGTCCCTTCTCTGAGTGTACAGTATACAGGTGATAGATGAGTCTCTTCTCTGAGTGTACAGTATACAAGTGATAGATCAGTCTCTTCTCTCTGAGTGTACAGTATACAGGTGATAGATCAGTCTCCTCTCTGAGTGTACAGTATACAGGTGAGAGATCTGTCTCTTCTCTGAGTGTACAGTATACAGGTGACAGATCAGTCTCCTCTCTGAGTGTACAGTATACAGGTGAGAGATCTGTCTCTTCTCTGAGTGTACAGTATACAGGTGACATATCAGTCTCCTCTCTGAGTGTACGGTATACAGGTGATAGATGAGTCTCTTCTCTGAGTGTACAGTATACAGGTGATAGATCAGTCTCTTTTCTGAGTGTACGGTATACAGGCGACAGATCAGTCTCTTCTCTGAGTGTACAGTATACAGGTGACAGATCAGTCTCTTTTCTGAGTGTACAGTATACAGGTGATAGATCATTCTCCTCTCTGAGTGTACAGTATACAGGTGATAGATCAGTCTGCTCTGAGTGTACAGTATACAGGTGATAAATCAATCTCTTCTCTGAGTGTACAGTATACAGGTGATAGATATGTCTCTTCTCTGAGTGTACAGTATACAGGTGATAAATCAATCTCTTCTCTGAGTGTACAGTATACAGGTGATAGATCAGTCTCTTCTCTGAGTGTACAGTATACAGGTGACAGATCAGTCACTTTTCTGAGTGTACAGTATACAGGTGACAGATCAGTCTCTTTTCTGAGTGTACAGTATACAGGTGACAGATCAGTCTCTGCTCTGAGTGTACAGTATACAGGTGAAAGATAAGTCTCCTCTCTGAGTGTACAGTATACAGGTGACAGATCAGTCTCTGCTTGAGTGTACAGTATACAGGTGACAGATCAGTCTCTTTTCTGAGTGTACAGTATACAGGTGACAGATCAGTCTCTTCTCTGAGTGTACAGTATACAGGTGACAGATCAGTCTCTTCTCTGTGTGTACAGTATACAGGTGACAGATCAGTCTCTTCTCTGAGTGTACAGTATACAGGTGATAGATCAGTCTCTTCTCTCTGAGTGTACAGTATACAGGTGATAGATCAGTCTCTTCTCTGAGTGTACGGTATACAGGTGATAGATCAGTCTCTTCTCTGAGTGTACAGTATACAGATGATAGATCAGTCTCTTCTCTGAGTGTACAGTATACAGGTGACAGATCAGTCTCTTCTCTCTGAGTGTACAGTATACAGGTGATAGATCAGTCTCTTCTCTGAGTGTACGGTATACAGGTGATAGATCAGTCTCTTCTCTGAGTGTACAGTATACAGGTGATAGATCAGTATATTCTCTGAGTGTACAGTATACAGGTGACAGATCAGTCTCTTCTCTCTGAGTGTACAGTATACAGGTGATAGATCAGTCTCTTCTCTGAGTGTACAGTATACAGGTGATAGATCAGTCTCTTCTCTGAGTGTACGGTATACAGGTGATAGATCAGTCTCTTCTCTGAGTGTACAGTATACAGGTGATAGATCAGTCTCTTCTCTGAGTGTACAGTATACAGGTGATAGATCAGTCTCTTCTCTGAGTGTACAGTATACAGGTGATAGATCAGTCTCTTCTCTGAGTGTACAGTATACAGGTGATAGATCAGTCTCTTCTCTGAGTGTACAGTATACAGGTGACAGATCAGTCTCTTCTCTGAGTGTACAGTATACAGGTGATAGATCAGTCTCTTCTCTGAGTGTACAGTATACAGGTGATAGTCCAGTTCAGTGTGTATGTTTAAAAAACATTAAAGGGTGTATGTTATGCTTCTCTGTATATGTGGATTTAGTTAATTGGATACAGGGAAGGTTGTATTAAGGGTTGAATGGATATAACAGACGCTGCTGGCTTTTTCACTGTGAAATATTTACGTTTGCCAATTTCCATTCTCTCAGCCGTACAGCTTCCAGACACCTGTGAGACTCTGAATCTCTGAAATTTTGCATATACTGAGGCGTTATTATTGTGCCTCCCAGTGGCCCTCTTTGTGTCTCTGTACTGGTACACGTGTGCGCCAAATCTATGTGTTCTATAGTAATAACAATGATATTCCATTATGATTCTCAGCATCTACAATTACATATAACTATAACTTGTCTTCTAGTATGTCTGACATGTCGGAGTGCAATGCTCTGCAATAACTAAGTTACGTCTCTAATTGTAACGATGAATAACTATGTGTCAAAATGATTATAGCCATGCAGCTTTCCAACAGTAATGATTGATTTAAAATGTGCAAGTCTCTAAATAAATTTGGCGCATTTTGGACTTTCTAATAGTCAGAATATCAAATCTACATCTGCTATGAGCAGGTATAATATTGCGCCAAAATTGATGCCATTTTCTGGCTTTCTTCATAATAAATGTCTCCTTGGAAATCACACACATTCTTCTCTTCACTTTTGATATTTGGCAAATGATGAGAAAAGAGTCCAAAAAGGATGTTTTTTGGCGCAGTTTATGTTCAAATCTGGCGTGAACTGCACTGTCAATGAGGGACTTTGTCTCTGTTTTAATAAGCAGCAATAGACTCATAAGTTGAAATAGTAATATAATAATCTTTATTTATATCGCACCCAGTGACGTACCTATAGGGACTGCAGCAGTCACAGGTGCAGCCCGGGGTCTCATAGACCCTCCCACCACGTTTGTCAACAGTTAGGCCTCATGCCCACTTCA
Organism: Rhinoderma darwinii; assembly: GCF_050947455.1. Classification (NCBI taxonomy): domain Eukaryota; kingdom Metazoa; phylum Chordata; class Amphibia; order Anura; family Rhinodermatidae; genus Rhinoderma; species Rhinoderma darwinii. Next base: position 115,130,168 of record NC_134694.1, on the reverse strand, counting down.
GTTTTTTTCGTCAGGGTGCTATCTGTTGTTTTGACTGATAGCACCCTGACACATTCATTTCAATGGGGTCATGCACACCTCTGTTGTTTTAGCGGAACCGTGCGGCCGTTCCGTAATGGCAGGTCCTACTCCTGCTCGTTTTTGACGGAACAGTCTCGGCCTTTGCATTGATTTGGTCCGTGAAACAATGGACTGCACATGGAAGCCATCCATGTGCGGTCCGTGATTCGCGGAACCGTCATTAGCGGCCGTTCAAAGGCCGACGGAAGTGTGCATGAGGCCTTACTGTAGTAATTGAGGCCTATGTAGTTACTAATAGGTGAAACTACATGAGTCCCCTTTACTACAGCAACTCCTCCATATACTTACTCTCCTCGCTCCTGAGTTTGGTCCTCTTCGACTTCGGGTGCAGTACGGCGTTCAGCGTCAGGTTGTTGTATGCGCGGTGCACAAAATGTCCTAATGCTGAACGGAACTAATCCTATCATGTGTGAAGCTGCCTGCTGAGCTTGTGTATCTAAACATATGTGTGATACTGTCTGCTGAGCTTGTGTATCTAAACATATGTGTGATACTGTCTGCTGAGCTTGTGTATCTAAACATATGTGTGATACTGTCTGCTGAGCTTGTGTATCTAAACATATGTGTGATACTGTCTTATGAGCTTGTGTATCTAAACATATGTGTGATACTGTCTGCTGAGCTCGTGTACCTAAACATATGTGTGATACTGTCTTCTGAGCTTGTGTATCTAAACATATGTGTGATACTGAGAGAGAAAGAAGAGTTGATCCAGCTGTAAAGGATCTGCCAGGCACAGCTTCTGTGTATACGCCCATAGGTAATCAGTCTGCACCTGAGTCTATGTCTGTGAGACTGACTCCATCTTCCACCACTCAGGATGGCAGGCTTAGGAGTGGGAGAGCCTATCGCAGTCTGGCCAGACGGAGCTAGCTCCCGCCCTCGCTCACGGTGTTGCCGTGGGCAACTGCCCCATTTCCCTTAGCTTTGTGTACCCTTGTCTGTTTGTGTCGTGCACTTACTGAGCGTAGGGACTGCCGCCCAGTTGTACCCCGTCGCCTAGGGCGGGTCGTTGCAAGTAGGCATGTGCGATACTGTCTGTTGCGGCCCTGTATCTAATCCTATCATTCTAAAATAAAGGCATTGTGCCTCAGATATCACTCCCCAATCTTTAACATTTATGGTTTTAGCCTGTCATTTTTGTAAAAGCAATCCCCTATGAAGATCTACCTGGAGGACATGGCAGAAGATGAGGCAGATTAACCACTTACTCGCTGCATCTCACATTGTTGGGAAATCGTTCTCCCCATAGAGATTTCCATTATTGGAAACTAAGAAGGATATCCAATATCGGCCATTTAGTAGACACGACTACCACTCTCTTTCTTGGACCTAAAACGTACATTTCCAGGCATACCCGGTACCACCCTGTTATTCCTACATTCAGGCACGCAGTTATGTATCGAAACACTTCCACATTCTCCATCAATGGAATGAAAGTCAGCTCTTCGGGCCATTCTCACGAATCCACCCACGAGGTCTTATTTACACCCAGATATTAAACACTCCCCTAGATTATACTCAAACCAAGATAGGTCTGTCCAGATTGACGGAAGATTTGCCAAATTTAACAATATCTATACTCTTGACGGCGCTGGAATGTCGTTATGATTATCTCCACCCGCCGTTATGTGGAGATGACCCTCCATCTATATCATCGTGCATTTATCACTCCGATCAGGGGTCATGGGATGGAGATATCGCACACAGATAATTGCTGCCGACGGCACGCGGCCTGGGCTGATTTATTTCACTCTTTATGGCAATGTCCACTAATACAAATATTCTGGCGTCGGATTACTGACTTTACCAGTAGCCATTTAACAAATTGATCCCAGACTGGAGCATTTTCACTATATAGACATGGATGTGACCCCATGACACTGAGTTAAATCTATTCTACACACTTGGATCCAGTCGTCCCTCCCTCAGTTTCTGGAAAAACTCTGACTTGTGGGGAAAATGAACTAGATAGACACTTCTTTTAAGAAAACACACACAATGTTTCATTGAGATTTGGCAGAGTTTTATTACAATTTTGCTCAGACATGTCTGATAATCTATTAAAGATTGCTCCCAATTAACTGCATTGCACCGCGGCCGACTGATACTGATATAGTATATGTCTGGTGCGGAGGGGACCTGCGTGCCACAGGGACCGGTTCAGTGTAGCCGGGCGCGTTCTCCCACTGGGTTAGGATACATTTCCGCAGCTGTAAAGATACATTACACAAGTTAGTATTGGGCTTCAATAAATCAACAAACTTTGTTGCTGTTTATTTACTAGTTGTCCCTTTTTCTTGTCCCCGTCCTCTTTCTCCTCTCCCCCTTTTTCCCCATATAAGACTTGTGATGAGGAAATTTATATCTTTCATTTGAAAACTCTGTTTATAATTTCTAGAAGTAGCCAAACTTGTTCATAGATTTATTTTAAATATTTTGCCTCATTTGTATTCATGTTTTGATGTGCCGCAGTTATCGTGTCTTGCTGTTTTCTGTTTCTTGTTTTATATTGGAAAATTCTAATAAAAACATTTGAACATAATCCTATCATGTGTGGTACTGTCTGCTGGACTGCTGTATCTAATCCTATCATGTGTGATACTGTCTGCTGGGCCCTGTATCTAAGCCTATCATGTGTGATACTGTCTGCTGAACTGCTGTATCTAATCCTGTCATGTGTGATACTGTGTGCTGGGCCCTGTATCTAATCCTATAATGTGTCATACTGTGTGCTGGGCCCTGTATCTAATCCTATCATGCGTGATACTGTCTGCTGGGCCCTGGATCTAATCCTATCATGTGTGATACTGTCTGCTGGGCCCTGTATCTAAGCCTATCATGTGTCATACTGTCTGTTGCTCTGCTGTATCTAATCCTATCATGTGTGATACTGTCTGCTGGACTGCTGTATCTAATCCTATCATGTGTCATACTGTCTGCTGGGCCCTGTATCTAAGCCTATCATGTTTCATACTGTCTGCTGAACTGCTGTATCTAATACTATCATGTGTGATACTGTCTGCTGGGCCCTGTATCTAAGCCTATCACGCTGTCTCTGAAACATATATATTTTTTGTATTTAATTTTTTTTTACATTTTGAGGCCTCAAAACTGCTGACAGCGCAATATAGGGGAGGCCATTGTCACGTCACCTTTTGTCTTGGTCATGTAAGTTGCATAACCGATAAATCGATGCTTAATTCCCTCGGCGCCGGTGTCGCAAGTCCTCAGTCGTGCAACACACGACCAAAACAAAAGGTGATGTTACAATGCCCCCCCTCCACGTCGGCTGTGAAAATAAGTTGTGGGGGGAACACCGGGGCTCATGATCTTTTAGCTTCACCCCTGATAGCACCAAAATATTCCACAGCACTTTACAATTCAGAGGGATCATGTACAGACAATATCAGACATTATATAGTGACAAACCAAGTAACAATTCAAACAAGAGCAGTGAGGACCCTGATCACAAGAGCTTACAATCTATGGGAAGTAAAGTTGTGTTCTGAAGCTACGGGCTTCCTGCATGAATGTGTCCTAAATTAAAACCTGGTATTAGAGGGTTCAGCACTTGTAACAGATATCATATACCATTATAAAACAGATGAAACCTATTTCTCTAGGCTGACTCCTATATCTTCTGCTACATTCACACCTGCTGGTATTAATGTACTTTAGGCATGTTTGTTTTTTTTTAAATGTTAGAAATTGGGATTACCCTGTAATTTTTTATTTTTTTTTGCAAAAGGCACCAGAAACGCTAAAAGATTGAACAAAACCTAAGACATATTTCAATGCTGTCTATCACAAGATGCGTTACTTACCATTTGCCTTTGTGCAACATATTCAGACCTGGCAAAATCCTTGTGTGCAGTTTATAACGTGTGTAGTATAAGGGCTCGTTCAGACGTGGCAGAGTTTTTTCGCTGCAAATGTTGGTGCAGATTTGGGGCAATTACGCAATGAATCTGCACCAACATTTGCATATTTGACAGGTAATTCAGACGTTGCAGAAAACAGCGGACTTGCCACAGATTTCAGTTTTTGCATTGCAAAGACTAAAATCCGCAGTGAAATTCCGCTTCTTCTCCGCAACAGACAGTGCAGGCTGCGGAGGGAAAATTCCGCACCGCAGCCTATGGTCCGCAACGTCTGAACTAACTTACCTAAAAATGTATTGAAACAAATGTAAAAAACGGCCGCTGGAGAATTCCACTGCGGACTGTTCACAGCAATTCCGCTACGTCTGAACCTGCCCTAAGAGAAATGTTTCAGGTATGAAACATATTCAACTCTGTCTCATCACTCAGTACAATGGCCGTTGCCAAAACCTTTTCCAGTGACTTTATTCCTACATGACTATGGGTTAGATTTATCAACACTAGTGCAGGAGAAAAGTACAGATGAGATCATGGCATCAATCAGGTTCTAGGTCTTTTCTCTATTTTTCCTTAAAAAGAATTCCACATCTCTCCTGACACGTCTGTTTTAATAGATACATATATTTCCCACTAAATAACAATGCAAGAACACCTTTTCTTAGAGCTCTGTGCTGGGCCGTTCCTCTGTTATTCTTCCTAAAATTGTATGAATAAATTGAAAACTGGGTGTTACCATTCCCCCTGGTCAAAAGGGCGTGTCCCTACATAGTCTTACTCTGTCAGTACTGATTGGACAGTGTCAGGCTGTGTAGGGACGCGCCCCCAACTGGTAACACCCAGTTGTCAATGTATTCATAAATTTCTAGGAGGACTAACAGAGGAACGGTACAACACAGAGTTCTAAGAAAAGATGCTCCAGAATTGTTATTTTAAGGGGAATACAATTATTTACTAAAACAGACATGTCAGGAGAGTAAAAAACTAATAGTGTTGGTGAAAAGTCTACCCCTTATATGTTGACCTCACCTCTAACCTCTTCTAATAGCTGACCCCGTGGATGTATTGAAGGGCCTACAATTTCAAACACAACCTGAAGGTGTAAAGAGGATCTCTGGCTTCTGCCCTGCCCGACGTTCAAGTACTGGTGGAGATGTGGCCTACAAGATATCCAAGCAAGCTCAGATCAGCGCTCCCACGCGGCAGCTCTTCCCAGGTAGGTGCAAAGTCGCACAGTCATAAGTGGGGGGGGGGGGTGAGGCTCTTGTCGACAGTTCTAACACCTAGTCACTGTACAGGTAAATTCCCAGAGGACTTTTCAGTCATGGCGCTGGTACGAGCTAAGAGTGGCTTGCAAGCATTCCTCCTGTCCATCTATAATGAGCAAGGAGTCCAGCAGCTCGGGGTGGAGTTGGGACGTTCTCCTGTCTTTCTATACGAAGATCAGAGTGGAAAACCGGCTCCTGAAGATTACCCAATATTCAGCGGGGTCAATCTGGCCGATGGAAAGTCAGTAAATATCTCTTTGGTACCTTCACCCCAAATGATATCTTCTGCTTCCTCCATGTCTCCAGCCTTCCTCTCCACATCTTCTTTCATCCTTCCTTCTGTTATCCTCTTGTTGACTCTTCTCTTCTCTCGCTCCCACCGTCCAGATGGCACCGCATAGCGTTGAGTGTGCAGAAGAAATCAGTCACTTTAATATTGGACTGTAAAAAGAAGATAACTAAGCCGTTACCCCGAGGAAACAAGCCCATTGTGGACACCAAAGGGATCACAGTGTTTGGGACCCGAATTCTGGATGAAGAATCATTTGAGGTGAGAGGAATGTTGGTTAATGTTCCCGGATTCATCTCTTAATAATTGCTGTGCTATAATTCATTACTTTAGATATGACGTGTTTATATTTGATTGGGTTTCCTTTTTTCCAGGCACCTTAGACCTGAAGTATTTATGTTTGTCTTGTGTATAAATACTTGTAGTGGTATTCCCCTGTCAGAAGGTGATCACATATCACTAGAATATTCCATCACTTTCTGATCAGTAGAAATCTGACTACCGGGACCCCCACTGATCCTGCAAATGAAGGGGCTACATCTCTGATTCAGCTCATGACCACCAGGAGGAACACGGCCCCGTCCACTTGATTCATGATTTTTTTCCCTCATAAGGAATAATTATAGTCACATTATGACACTGATTTTTGCACTGACTTTTCGTCACCATGTAGCATCTGCCTTGAAGAGTACCTGCGCTTACACATAACTTTTTATATTTAATAGAGAGATGTTAGAAGTTTTGATCGGTGGGGGTCCGGGTGCTGAGGCCCCACTGATCGCTGAAACAAAGCACTCTGCCCCTTCATTTAATAGATTTCTAGGGGTCTTAGCACCCGGACACCCACCGATCAAAATTCTGGCGTATTAAAACTTTTGTGAAAGTGCCGTGACTCTTTACAGAGAGCGCCGTGACAGAAGAAAAACACCTCTGAAGTCTAGATGTCTGCCCTCCCATGGAGCAGGAGTGCTGAGTTTTGAACTTATAGTTGTCATTTTATTCAGTATTTCTGCACGCGCCGGCCTACAGTCTCCTGTCACAAAGAAACGCCACATGTCCATTCCCAGCTGGCTGTCAGAGGCCGGATCCCTTAGAAGCTCAGCCAGATGACCCTCAGGGTCTCTCTACTGTACAGTGTTGTGTCCAGACCTGGCGCCTTTCACTGACTCCTCTGGAAATGTTTTAGGGTCGCCCGATGTCCTCTCCAACTGGCACCAGTCAGTGGTAAATGGAAAAAAAAACTCCCAGACCTAAACTAACTCTGAGACCTGGTATTTATTCCTGAAAAATTCCCAATATACCGATAAACATACATGAGTTGTCACACTCGGGCCGCCATTGTCTTCTCTCCATTACATTTGGTGTTTTAGAAGGAAACGTGATATTGCTCTGGGGGTAATGTGTGTAGTGTAAATACTATAGAGGGAGGATTCATATCTTCTGTTTTTCATACATTTCAGCAGCTGTGGATATTTACTTCTGAATGTGCCATTGTAGCAAACAGGACAACTATACGTATACATTGACTTCATACGGAGACTTATGGAGGTTTTTTCTTTTGGATACCACACAAATCTGACAAATCAAAAAAAATTGTGCCACATTTATCTCATGCCGCATTACGAAGGTCTTCTCCGCTATAAGCAGACGCCTGCGTAGTACATTGACGGAGGAGACTCCCGAGCCGCTCTACAGCTTCCTGCGCACGACCTTATAGTGCAGAGCTCAATCGTGTAGTTAATAGGTCTACTGCTTTCTAATATATTAAGGGACAGATTTACTAAGACTGGCGTTTCACACACTAGCCTTAGACCTCGTTCACATCACGTTTATAGCCTCCCGATGTATGACTCTGATGGAGGGCTGAAACATATCCCACTGTATAGGAACAAACAAGATATAGGAGCTGCACTGTAGCATAAACCAAATAGTCATACAGTGGGATACATCGCATGATCCCCCCAGGCCTACCTGAAGCGCTGTGCCCGGGGAAGCTCCTGATGCCACTGTTTATATCTGGAAAGTGATGTCAAGAGCTTATCAATGCCGGAGTCCCCAGGCAAGAGCATCGCAAGCACTCTGGGCGGGAACTTCATAGTTAAAAGCCCCTGACGTCACTGTCCATATATAGACAGTGATGTCAGGGGCTTCCCCAGGGCCGGTATTTCCTGGCCGAGCGCTACCTGATGCTCTTCCCGGGGACTTTGGCCCTGGGGAAGCTCCACAAGCTATACGTTTAACCTATACCTGTGATGGATGCAATTCAGTGGCATGTCACACATAGCACCCGATGGAATAGCGCAGTCTACTACATTGCTCCATCCTCCAAAGAAAATTGTATACTGACGTATGCCAGCCTGACAGGGACAATAAGGACACTCTTTTGGCTGCTGTCAGGCTAATGGAGCCCTATGGACACAAATAGCGTGCACGTCGGGTGCGTTTCCGATGTACACGCTAAACGTAGGACATAAACGCATCTTCTGCTGCCTGTGAACCTCTATAATCGTCAGCTTCTGGTGTAAATTATAGTAAATTTGTTGGGCTTTGAGTGGCCCCCACCTCCTTTCGCTAAGCCCGCTCACATTTTAAAAAGTGCCATACGTTTCTGCCATTAATTATATAAAATTTGTCATCTCATGGATGGCCCTGTCCATTCCGCGAAACCTCACCCACTTTCTCAAGAGCGGCAGAAAAACAGAAAGGGCGGGTTCACACGTGGCGGAATTTCACTTAAATTCCGCTGCGGACACTCCGCAGCGTTAATCCGCAGCGGTGCCGTTTGTCCATTGACTTACACTTTAATTTAGCAGTGTTCGTTTAGACGAGGCGTAAAATTCCGCTGCGGAGCATAGGCTGCGGAGCGGAATTTGGTGTCCGCAGCATGCTCTGTCTGTTGCGGAGCAGTGGCGGACTGGTTGCGGACTCATGGCGGAATTTCTCCATTGACTTCAATGGAGAGTCAAAATTCCGCAATGAAGTCCGCAGATCTTATGTGTGCTGCGGAGCGTATTGTTTTTACTACCATGACATTTCTTCATTCTGGCTGGACCTATGTATTTCTAGGTCTACAGCCAGACTGAGGAAGTCAATGGGGCTCCCGTAATGACGGGAGCGTTGCTAGGAGACGTCTGTAAATAGTCACTGTCCAGGGTGCTGAAAGAGTTAAGCGATCGGCAGTAACTGTTTCTGCACCCGGGACAGTGACTACCGATCCCAATATACATGTATCTGTAAAAAAACATATAAGTTCATACTTACCGAGAACTCCCTGCTTCTGTCTCCAGTCCAGCCTCCCAGGATGACGTTTCAGTGTAAGTGACGGCTGCAGCCAATCACAGGCCAAGCACAGGCTGCAGCGGTCACATGGACTGGCGCGTCATCCAGGGAGGTCGGGCTGGATGCCGAAAGAGGGACGCGTCACCAAGACAACGGCCGGTAAGTATGAAATTCTTTTACTTTCCCTAGGGAAAGTGCTGTCCCTTCTCTCTATCCTGCACTGATAGGGAGTAGGGAAGCACTTTTCCCGCAGTCCGCAGCAGCTAGTCCGCATCAATTTTCTGCACATTTTGTGCAGATCCGCAGCAGAATCTGCAACGCAGATTCTGTGCGGCATTGATGCGGACAGTTGCGGAGGAAATCCGCCACGTGTGGTCATGCCCAAAAAAGTCGCAAATCATGACGCAAATAATTTGCTACTCTATAACACCGGAAAACTGGTGTAAAGTCCTTCATTAATTCCCCCTTTCTGTTTCAATTTCTTACCATTTTCAAAATAAGGACAGAGGAGAGATTTGTGCTGCTGGTGTATTTATTTCACAGAGAATTAAATAGACTGAATACATTTGTAGCAAACCCTCAGCTGTGAAAAGTATTAGGTTTGGGTATTAGTATGGTTTTGATGTAAACAAGAAAGTTTTTCACTGACAGCAAGCAGAGATCTTAAAAACTGTGAGGAATTTAAACACAAAGTGGGAGATTTATCGATTAGCCGCAAAGGAAAGTGGAGTTGTTGCCCATTGAAAACATTTGCCTGAGGTTTTTTTTAAAAACTACAAGCAGTGACCTGATTGGTTGCCATGAGAAACTCCACTTTGCACCAGTTTTGATAAATCTCATTCAAAGTGTATTAGAAAGTTGCAGAACGTTTTATTATAGAATGATTAAGTTTTATTCACAATTCACAACATTTTATGTAATCAAATTACGGAAATAGTTAACGAAATGTTTATTTTTGTGATGAATTTTATCTATTTCTTAAAGAGGCTCTGTCACCAGATTTTGCAACCCCTATCTGCTATTGCATCAGATCGGCGCTGCAATGTAGATTACAGTAACGTTTTTATTTTTTTTTAAACGAGCATTTTTGGCCAAGTTATGACCATTTTTATATTTATGCAAATGAGGCTTTTTAAAGTAAAAGTCCAACTGGGCGTGTATTATGTGCGTACATCGGGGCGTTTTTACTTCTTTTACTAGCTGGGCGTTCTGATGAGAAGTATCATCCACTTCTCTTCAGAACGCCCAGCTTCTGGCAGTGCAGACACAGCATGTTCTCGAGAGATCACGCTGTGACGTCACTCACTTCCTGCCCCAGGTCCTGCATCGTGTCGGCCACATCGGCACCAGAGGCTACAGATGATTCTGCAGCAGCATCAGCGTTTGCAGGTAAGTCGATGTAGCTACTTACCTGCAAACGCCGATGCTGCTGCAGAATCAACTGTAGCCTCTGGTGCCGATGTGTCCTCGCTCGTCTGACACGATGCAGGACCTGTGAGTGACGACACAGCGTGATCTCTCGAGAACACGGCTGTGTCTGCACTGCCAGAAGCTGGGCGTTCTGAAGAGAAGTGGATGATACTTCTCGTCAGAACGGCCAGCTAGTAAAAGAAGTAAAAACGCCCAGATGTGCATACACAATACACGCCCAGTTGTACTTTTACTTTAAACACGCCCAGTTGTACTTTAGAAAGCCTCATTTACATAAATATAAAAATGGTCATAACTTGGCCAAAAATGCTTGTTTTTAAAAAAAAAAAAAAACGTTACTGTAATCTACATAGCAGCGCCGATCTGCTGCAATAGGAGATAGGGGTTGCAAAATCTGGTGACAGAGCCTCTTTAAACATGAATAATTACCACATGTCACCACAAGAGGGAGCCTTTTCCTTTTGACTTCTATAGGGAAAATAAATGATCAAATGTCACCACAAGGGGGAGCTGCTGCTCATTGATTTGTACAATGTAAATAAAATTATAGAAACTGACCACAAAACGGAATAAATAATCTCATTCTAGAAATCCGAGAAGAGAAACTTTCTCTCAAATTGTAGATTTTGATGGTATTCAAAAGACATATTAGCTGGGAGTTTCCCTTCTGGTGAACTTTGTACATTTCCTCACATTACTGAAACGAATTAAAACAATGCCATGACTTATTCCCGTGATATAAAGGTCATGGAGCTCGACATAAATGAGGGGCTTTTCATAATTTATTTACGTTACAAAAGTCAAGCAAAATATGCTCCCTCTTGTGGGGAAAGTGGGTAACATATTCCGAATATGTATAATAATGTCAGTGGAAAGGCGCTCCCTCTTGTGGTGAAGTTTTGTAATATACTGAATGTATCTATAAAACAAATTATATATATTCAGCGTATTCAAATGACATTATTATTTAATGAAACTCGGTTTTGTTTTAAAATGGATAATAATAGAAATTAATTTAAATCTATGAGAAGAAGCATCGTCTTATGGTGGATTTTGACAACACATTCAAGTTAGACTATAACAAAGGAGGCGTGCCCCCTTGTGGTGGATTTCGATAATGTATTCACATTAGAGAATTAGCGAGGAGGAGCTCCCTCTTAGGGTATGTTCACACGGCCTATTTACGGACGTAAATCGGGCGTTTTTGCCCCGAATTACGTCTGAAAATAGCGCCTCAATAGCGCTGACAAACATCTGCCCATTGAAAGCAATGGGCAAACGTTTGTCTGTTCACACGAGGCGTATATTTACGCGCCGCTGTCAAATGACGGCGCGTAAATAGACGCCCGCGTAGAAGAAGTGACCTGTCACTTCTTTGGCCGTAATTGGAGCCGCTATTCATTGACTCCAATGAATAGCAGCGCTAATTACGGCCGTAATTGACGCGGCGTTCAAGCGCCTGCACATGCCGGTACGGCTGAAATTACGGGGATGTTTTCAGGCTGAAACATCCCCGTAATTTCAGCCGTTACGGACCCCCGCCGTGTGAACATACCCTAAGGGTATGTGCACACACACTAATTACGTCCGTAATTGACGGACGTATTTCGGCCGCAAGTAGTGGACCGAACACAGTGAACACAGTGAAGGGAGCCGGGCTCCTAGCATCATACTTATGTACGATGCTAGGAGTCCCTGCCTCGCTGCAGGACAACTGTCCCGTACACTACGGACGTAATTAGTGTGTGTGCACATACCCTTAGGGTATGTTCACACGGCGGGGGTCCGTAACGGCTGAAATTACGGGGATGTTTCAGCCTGAAAACATCCCCGTAATTTCAGCCGTACCGGCATGTGCAGGCGCTTGAACGCCGCGTCAATTACGGCCGTAATTAGCGCTGCTATTCATTGCAGTCAATGAATAGCGGCTCCAATTACGGCCAAAGAAGTGACAGGTCACTTCTTCTACGCGGGCGTCTATTTACGCGCCGTCATTTGACAGCGGCGCGTAAATATACGCCTCGTGTGAACAGACAAACGTCTGCTTATTGCTTTCAATGGGCAGATGTTTGTCAGCGCTATTGAGGCGCTATTTTCAGACGTAATTCGGGGCAAAAACGCCCGAATTACGTCCGTAAATAGGCCGTGTGAACATACCCTTAGGTCGATTTCGATAATGTAGTCACACTAGAAAGTAAGCGAGGAGGAGCTTCCTCTTGTGGCGGATTTCGATATTGTATTCACATTAGAAAATAAGCAAGGAATAGCTCCGTCTTGTGGTGGATTTCGATAATATATTCACATTCGAAAATCAGCGAGAAGGAGCTCCCTTTTGTGGTGGATTTCGATATTGTAGTGACATTAGAAAATAAGCGAGAAGGAGCTCCCTCTCGTGGTGGATTTCAATATTGTATTTGCATTAGAAAATAAGCGAGAAGGAGCTCCGTCTTGTGGTGGATTTCGATAATATATTCACATTCGAAAATCAGCGAGGAGGAGCTCCCTCTTGTGGTGGATTTCGATATTGTAGTGACATTAGAAAATAAGCGAGAAGGAGCTCCCTCTCGTGGTGGATTTCAATATTGTATTTGCATTAGAAAATAAGCGAGAAGGAGCTCCGTCTTGTGGTGGATTTCGATAATATATTCACATTCGAAAATCAGCGAGGAGGAGCTCCCTCTTGTGGTGGATTTCGATATTGTAGTGACATTAGAAAATAAGCGAGAAGGAGCTCCCTCTCGTGGTGGATTTCAATATTGTATTTACATTAGAAAATAAGCGAGAAGGAGCTCCGTCTTGTGGTGGATTTCGATAATATATTCACATTAGAAAACAAGTCGGGAGGAGCTCCCTCTTGTGGTGGATTTCGATATTGTAGTGACATTAGAAAATAAGCGAGAAGGAGCTCCCTCTCGTGGTGGATTTCAATATTGTATTTGCATTAGAAAATAAGCGAGAAGGAGCTTCATCTTGTGGTGGATTTCGATAATATATTCACATTAGAAAACAAGTCGGGAGGAGCGCCCTCTTGTGGTAGAATTTAATTATATATTCAGTTTACTCACGTTATAGAAATCAATTAGAAAACGCGCCCTTTTGTGGCCGACTTTTGGAATATATTCAAGTTTTGTTTTTAAAATAAAGTAAAGGAGACCTCTCTCTCTCTTATGTTGGATTTCGATAACATAGTCAAGTTAAAAAATATACATGCAAGGAAGAGCTCCCTCTTGTGGTCAATTAATTAAGTTATATCTCTTCAATAAGAACCAGTACCCCCGAGCCCACATTATACAAATCATAGAGGCTCCCTCAGGAGGAGCGCCATCTTGTGGTGGAATATGATAATATATTCAAGTAAAAAAAATATATAAGGAAGAGCTCCCTCTTGTGGTCAATTTTGTTAGTTCACTCACATAATAGAAATTATTAAGGAAAAGTTTTCTCTTGTGGTGGATTTCGAGAATAAATTGAAGTCAGAAAATAAGGAGGAGCCCCCTCATGTCTGCTGTTTTGTATTGTAATTTTTGTGTACTCAAATAACAGAAACAATTAAGAAAAGCTGGTTTTCATCTTGAATTAAGTTTATTTCTCACATTGTAGAAATCAATGAAAGGAAGCCATCTTTAGTGGTGGAACTTGAGTAAATATTCAAACGAGGCCACAAGAGAAACTCATTAATTTTTATATTGATTGTGTTAGTAAATCATGATTAAATCCACCAACTTGACTATATTTATAGATTTTACCACAAAAGGGTGCATCTTTCTATAATGTGAGTAAATGACTTATTTGCTAACCTGAATATATTATAAAATTCTACCACAAGAGGGAGCGTTTACTCATTGATTTGACTTTTATTAAGTGAGTAAATTATTGCAATTCACCACAAGAGGGAGCACTGCTGACATTTTCTTGTTTACTTGAATATGTTATTGGAATCCACTGCAAGGAGATTATCATTATGTGAGTAAATGATTATACCGTAATCTACCACAAGAGGGCCCTCCTCCTGATTTATATTTTGACTTGAATATGTTATCAAAATCCACCACAAGGAGCTTCTCATTGATTTACATTTTATGAGTAAATGATTTAAATCTACCACACGGGGGCGCCCCATCTGACTTATTTTCTGACTTGATTATGTTATCAAATTCTACCACAAGGGGGCGCCCCTCCTGACTTATTTTCTGACTTGATTATTTTATCAAATTCTACCACAAGGGGGAGAGCCTCCTTAATTATTTGCTTACGTAAATATATTACCAAAATCCTCCACTAGAGGAGCTCTTCTCATTTTAAATAGTGTGAGTACATTTTTTAAATCCACCACACGAGGGAGCGCCTCTTTACTAACATAAGTATATTATAGAATTCCACCACAAGAGGGAGCTCTTCTCATTTAGTATAACAGTAAGGGCAATGTTTTTTTAATGATTTTTTTATTCATTTCTAAAAATTGGTCATTTATTAATATTGTGATATAAAATGAGGGGGTTCCTCTTGTTGTGAGGTTTCACTATATGATATAATCATATAATGTTGATCTCAACAATCTAAAAAATAATGATAAATGGATCCTTCCTGCACTATCTCTGAACCGTTACATTGTTATATGTCATATGCAAAATATTAAAATCTATAAGAGCAGGGCCAAGGGAAGGGATAGGCAGAGTAGGCGGCCTCCTAGGGTGCATTTGAGGAGGGGGTGCAGTTTATGGAGGTGGGCAATCTGAAACCCCCTGCTTTGGGCAATAGGAACGCTAGTCCTGCCTCGGCATTAGAGGGATCCCCTGTTTATGTGGTTCCCTAACTCATATATTATATTTCCACATCCCATCACAAGAGGCTGCTTCTACTTCGTGATTTCAGCAACGTGATGATCTATTGAAGTAGGATCAATAATATAAGTGCTCCATCCAGTGGTGGATTTTGATAACTCACAATATAATTTTTTTTAAAACAAGTTCCACCTTGTATGTAAAAGTCATATTGTTACAGGAATAAATATGAAATTGCTCCCTCTTGTGGCAGGATTTGAGAATTAACACTTATTAATTATTGATTTGATTCAACCCAGGAGCTCAGCCAGGGACGTTAGCTAAAGGAGATGTAGAGGTTGCAGTTACACGGGCCCTGGTGAAATACGGGGCCCATCTGCTTCTCTGCTGCTTAAGATAACACTAGTATTATACATGGTACGTGATATTTGGGGGGCCCTGTTACAGATCTTGCATCAGGGCCCAGGAACTTCAGGTTACCCCTCTGAGCCCAGCACTGTTGGGCAGCAAATATGAGATCATCAATGAGTCACCGTCGATCAGGTTTCTTATTAGTTTCTATATTATAAATTGATTTCAAAATCCACCGCAAGACTCAGGTTTTCTTTACTTGTCTCTGAAATATCAGGACATGCGATATAAGAAACATCTTCACATCGATATCTATAATATCCATAAATTATCATATTGAAACTATAGAGGGAGCTCCGTTTGCGTGAGGGCCACAAATAACGCTACTCGAAGGAGCAGAAATTCACGCGTGACATAATAATAATAATAATAATAATAATATTTTTTTTTTGTCTATTTTCATCTTTGACAACAGTTCTTTTTTTTTTAGATGAGCTTAATTTATATAAAACGTTAAAACTCGAGACTAGAGCAAGTTGGGAGACGCAATATGTTAGTTCATTGTAGCGACACCAGCAGCCAGTAATGCTCTACTGCGCGGCCCTCCGCAGATGGAGCAGATACATTGAGATTTATAACTGGCGACCTGCTGGGGGTGCACGTTGATACTTTTTCTTTTTCTATAGCTCCGGGACATTCACATATTATTTGCAAATCAAACCAAATGCCTCCAACCCCATTTGGATATGTTAGAAGCCAATCACCTGCCGCTAGGGTCTATATCCTATGGGATTACTCACAAATAAACTATTAGACCTATTGATGAACCTGTGTAATGATAACAACAAAGATTATAAAATAATATATTATAAATGATCGTGCACATGTTCTGTCTAGAAGGAGGGTGGTCCTCAAAATAATGTCCTCTGGTGGGCACGAGAAACCCCGCTCAGTCTGAACACAGATTTTTCTGTTCTTGCTTAGTTTAAATTTAAAGACTATGTACACCTTTGAAAAGTTTAGTTTTTTTTATTATTGTGTTTGGTGCAACTTTCTAAATGCTTTTTATTAAAAATTATTTTTATTTTTTGGGTTGCAACTGCTTTGTATCCTGTATACAGAGCAGCTGTATCCTGCACTGAAACCTGTATCCGTCAGGTCCGCGGGACTGACGGGTTCAGTGACA
Organism: Rhinoderma darwinii; assembly: GCF_050947455.1. Classification (NCBI taxonomy): domain Eukaryota; kingdom Metazoa; phylum Chordata; class Amphibia; order Anura; family Rhinodermatidae; genus Rhinoderma; species Rhinoderma darwinii. Next base: position 115,113,621 of record NC_134694.1, on the reverse strand, counting down.
GCGGGTCCTGTGTGTCTCTTACATGCAGGATCGAGCTGCTACTGATCACATCTAAGTTCATCATTTAGATGTGGTAGAATACAGCTCAGTCTTGCGTATCAGAGACGCAGGGCCCGCTGGCACTGGACCCGTCATTCCCGCTGACCTGACGGATTCAGGTCTCAGCGCTAGATAGAGCTGCTCTGTATACAGGATACAAAGGTTACTTTTTGTATCTCAAAAAGTAAAAATAATTTTTAATAAAAAGTATTTATAAAGTATTTATAAAACGTTTCAAAAGGTGTACACAGCCTCTAACAAAAACAGTCTAAAGAGCAACTATGTGGAAATAAATACCCAAAAAAGTAATGTGCTGATTTTTCATTGCTTGAGGTCATATACAACTGGTGTAGTCCTGTAGGGGTTAATTATATGTTCTTTTTCCTCCTTAGGGTGATATTCAACAACTACTTATAGCTAATAATGCTCAGGCAGCTTATGACTACTGTGAACACTACAGTCCGGACTGCGACTCTGCTCTGGTCAACAGTCCTCAAGCCCAGGACCCTAACACAAGGCAAGATGTAAGTATGGAGCTTGGAATTCCAGGTCGTTCCCCCCACTTTCTTAAGGGACCCAGTATAGGTCCTGTACCCTCTGTCTCTCTGCTGTCCATAAATAGCTGCGTATTTTACAAAAAAAAAAAGATTCTTTCAAAAGGAAAAACCTCACATAAGGTGCCCATACACATTAGACGAAACTCATCTAAACCCGTGAATTTCAGCGGGATCGGACGACGATCTAATGTGTAAGGGGGCAATGGCAGATGTTGGGGTAAAGAAGGCTCAAGCTTGTTGGATTTCAACATGCCTGAACTATTGTTCCCACTGGAGATGAGCCGCTGCCGGATACCTTATTCCCCTCTCCCCATTGAAATAAACTCGACTGTGTGCCCGTATAAGGGGGAGTCGGGAGAAAAGACTGTAGGCCAAATGATTGTTCGGCCAATGGTTATTCAATGTGTTTGGCCACCTCAGGGTTTCCATTCTGCGTCCGCTTGCTGGGGGCTCTGTATCATTATTTGTGCTGAGCAGTGGATACCACTAACTAAAGTGCAGAATAAGTTATAGTCATTTGTATCTTTTGCTCCAACAATTGTTCACACGTCCACACATTGACAGAAATGCCCAGAGTGAGGACTTGTGCAGGGTTATAATTGGCCGCCAATCTCTGTGGATCATGTCTCATATTTCATTTTATTACGGTCAATGGTTCAATCTATGTTCTTATACTGTGCAACGTGTAGAAGTAAAAATGGTTGGCACTGCCTTAGCTTGCGGTGTCACAGGGTCTGTGCTTTAGCTCGCTGGGACCTGTGGTTCGACAGCCTTTATCTGGAGGTGCTCAGTGCGTGTTGAAGTTAGATTCAGCAAATGACAACATGTAGAAAAGAAGGCATGCCTTGATAAAAGCGTCTGAAAGACGTGAAACGGTCGGCACTATTTGTCTTTCAATCCCCTGTTGCCTGCCTCAATTTAGGAATAAATAGAAACCTTTTTCAAATGGTGAGTGCCGTGCTGTCTTCTTTTCTACATGTTGTCAATCTATGTTCTGACAACTTAAATTTATCAATGTATTCTCTACAACCTGTTGGACTGAAGCAGAACCTGGTGCAGTCATTTATGTGGACAACTCGAAGAGAAAGTGAGAACCTGGGGATTAATGATCTTACAAGCCCTTCATGGCTTTTGGTCATTATATGGAACCTACTGTTGACACATGATAGACAGATAGATAGATAGATAGATAGATAGATAGATAGATAGATAGATAGATAGATAGATAGATAGATAGATAGATAGATATGAGATAGATAGATAGATAGATAGATAGACATTAGATAGATAGATAGATAGATAGATAGATAGATAGATAGATAGATAGATAGATAGATAGATAGATAGATAGATAGATAGATAGATAGATAGATAGATAGATAGATATGAGATAGATAGATAGATAGATATTAGATAGATAGATAGATAGATAGATAGATAGATAGATAGATAGATAGATAGATATTAGATAGATAGATAGATAGATAGATAGATAGATAGATAGATAGATAGATAGATAGATAGATAGATATTAGATAGATAGACATTAGATAGATAGATAGATAGATAGATAGATAGATAGATAGATAGATAGATAGATAGATATGAGATAGATAGATAGATAGATATTAGATAGATAGATAGATAGATATTAGATAGATAGATAGATAGATAGATAGATAGATAGATAGATAGATAGATAGATAGATAGATAGATAGATAGAACCTGGGGATTAATGATCTTACAAGCCCTTCATGGCTTTTGGTCATTATATGGAACCTACTGTTGACACATGATAGACAGATAGATAGATAGATAGATAGATAGATAGATAGATAGATAGATAGATAGATAGATAGATAGATAGATAGATAGATAGATAGATATGAGATAGATAGATAGATAGATAGATAGATAGACATTAGATAGATAGATAGATAGATAGATAGATAGATAGATAGATAGATAGATAGATAGATAGATAGATAGATAGATAGATATGAGATAGATAGATAGATAGATATTAGATAGATAGATAGATAGATAGATAGATAGATATTAGATAGATAGATAGATAGATAGATAGATATTAGATAGATAGATAGATAGATAGATAGATAGATAGATAGATAGATAGATAGATAGATAGATAGATAGATAGATAGATATGAGAGAGATAGATAGATAGATAGATAGATAGATAGATAGATAGATAGATAGATAGATAGATAGATAGATAGATAGATAGATATTAGATAGATAGATAGATAGATAGATAGATAGATAGATAGATAGATAGATAGATAGATAGATAGATATTAGATAGATAGATAGATAGATAGATAGATAGATAGATAGATAGATAGATAGATAGATAGATAGATAGATAGATAGATATGAGATAGATAGATAGATAGATAGATAGATAGATAGATATGGGCTAGATAGATGATAGATATGACGGTAGATAGATAGATAGATAGATAGATAGATAGATAGATAGATAGATAGATAGATAGATAGATACAGCACTCTGCGAACACTAATGCCACTAAATATAAATAAATATGCATTACTGCTAAATCTATTTACAATAGGGAGGTTCTTAGTGCACATTTTGATCAAATTGTGTGAGCCCACCTGCCACGACAAGGCGACCTCTATAAGGTGGGAACCTACGCTGCACATACACCCAGATAGATAGGTAGATAGATAGATAGATAGATAGATAGATAGATAGATATGAGATAGATAGATAGATAGATATGAGATAGATAGATAGATAGATAGATATGAGATAGATAGATAGATAGATAGATAGATAGATAGATAGATAGATAGATAGATAGATAGATAGATATGAGATAGATAGATAGATAGATAGATAGATAGATAGATAGATAGATAGATAGATAGATAGATAGATAGATAGATATGAGATAGATAGATAGATAGATAGATAGATAGATAGATAGATGATAGATAGATAGATAGATAGATAGATAGATAGATAGATAGATAGATAGATAGATAGATAGATAGATAGATAGATAGATAGATAGATAGATAGTTAGATAGATAGATAGACATGATACTATCCTACTGTTCCCTGCCTTCCACCTCTCACCTTTATCTTGTCTACTCCTTTCAATATTACTCATGGTATATTATCTGTCTTAAGAGATTGAGTTAGATGAGATCCCCGTTGATCTTACTAACATCAGTGGTGGAATGAGGGCGAGAACGTGTCTTCTACAATGAAACAGAACTTCAGGAAGGTGCTGAAAAGCTGAATCAAATTTAGTTGTGTTGTTGTATTTCAAAGACTTTTATTTATTGAGATGATTATTTCAGATGTATTGATCATTAAAGTCTAATAAAGGTTAAACAGATAAACATGATCAGACATGGTCTCCGCACCGCCTTGCAGCACTTCTCAATCTCTATTAACAGTTCCAGAATGGACTCTCTCTTATCTATTTCCTTTGCTTACTACCCTCTCCCTCCTCCCGCCACATGTAGTATGCAGAGGAAGAGGTGGAGTATTATGAATATCCGTACTATTATGACAATAAGGAGGAAGGGACGCCTGCCCCACCTACTGCAAGTGCCCCTGAAGGGGGTGCCATTGAGCAGGTAACCCGTGGGTGTGTCAGTCTGTACATCCTGGTGTCATGTGTCACGTCATCCCATCTAGCATGTATAAGTGTATAACTGGGGGCTGCCCAGCCAGGAACGTGGGTCAGGATTACAGAGATGTTCCATCTGATAATCGGCAAAACAAGAGTGAAATAGAGAAAGACAATTAATAAATTAGGAGCTGATCAAGGAGCAATTTCTGTCCTCTCTCTGGAGTCGGTAGCAGCAGATTTGTCTATTTTTATGTTATTATTTTGCTCAGTTTAGAACGTTATATGTGTAATCTATTCTGTTTTGTGTCCACATTTCCCCGTCACTACATGAGTCTTGTCCTTGTTCTTTGTCCAGTCATTAATATTTGTATTGTCCCGTCTTTTGTGCCCAAGTACATTTTTATTTTTTGTATTGTCCTGTGTTTTAAATAAAATATCTCCTTGAAGGATACGCCTTGTGTAATAACAGGGGCGGCCGTTCTTTGCCATCTCTGCTTCTGGGACTACAAACAATTGGGACTTACAGTGTAGCTAAACATTCGACAAACGTCTGACATGTCATAGAGACATGTCAGAACTTTGGATTGGTGAGGGTCCGAGCACTGAGACCCCCCACCAATCGCTAGCACTCAGCTGCTTCGTTTCTGTTCGGCTTTTTGGAAAGCCAATGTATCGGAGTGCGGGATCATAGACTTTGTATTGAGTCCGTACACCGATACATTTATTTCCGGAAAAAGCCGAACAGACACGAAGCAGATGAGCGCTCACACGAACACTTCAGCTGCTTCGTTCTAGCGATTGGTGGGGTCTCAGCGCTCGGATCCCCACCAATACAAACTTCTGATATGTCACTATGACATGTCAGAAGTTTGGCGAACGTTTAGCTGCACTTTAATAACTTTTTTTTTTCTTATAATTTTTTAGAGAGTTTGACAGTCAATAATTACACTGGAAAACCCAAGTATCTTTTATTTAATCCTTCATTTTATTTTGTTATTTTTTTTCAAATTAATTATTATATAGAATTGCAATTATTTTCATACGATTTCTTTGTCTTGTCCTGGTCTATTCCTGCACGTGTATGTTTACCATTGTCCAACATTCTCCTTGTTCGTGCACAATAACTTTTGTACCATTTCTCAATTAACTGTTGTTACATTCATCATGTGTATTATGTCGTTATTTTTGTCTTTTTGTGTTTTTTCTTTATTTTTGACCCCGTTGTGTTCGGTGGCATGCATCCAACTTTTCTTTCATTTTGCTTTTTATGAAAATTATTTTGGGCTCACTTTACTTACTTACTTCAGTCTTGTCTTGTGGGTTTTATATATTTTAATAAATTAATTCTTTCCTGTTGTGGATAATGGGATTCCATATGCCGAAATCCCAGAACTCCTAAACAGTCCCAGTGTCACGAACTCCTAGACAATACAATTGGATCAGTTGTTTTGTAAGTAACTTGAGCTCGGACTTTGCTGCTGTGTTTTTACACGTTAGCTCTAGTTTTCCTTATGTAAAGTTTATTTCTTGCTTGAGGCGGCAGAATTCATGATTGTGTATGTAGAAGCAGCAGTGGTAGAGCAGTAGTGGAGAACATGCAGAACATTGCGCCCTCCACTGATTTGATGCTGGGACAGTTCTTTTTATAAAAAGTCTGGATGGAACAGAGTACTCCCCTTACCTTTCCTTGCTGGGCGACACCTAGTTCCTGCATCCATTGACCGTCGTCTGTTCATCACATGTTTTATTCATGTTTCTTTCTCTCTCTTTTTTTCCAATCAATTTTTTGTCTGTGTCCCACGTGTTCTTCATTGTCACTATCTGCCCTGAAAACCCCATGCCCTCCTCCCCGTTTTACCTGCCATGGCCACTGGCAGAAAAACAAAGCCAAAAATCACAAGCCACCTGCCAAGTCGAAGTCAAAGGTGCCTCCTCCTGCAAAGAGTACCGGCAAAGTGAAAAATGGTGTTGCAGGCAAGGCCCCCGCCAAGCGAAACACCCCAGTGAAAAATTCTGTGGGCAAAGCACAGCCCAAGAAAAAAATTGCCGGCGCCAAGAAGAAGAACGTGGGAAATGGTTACCAGCAGGTAGAGCAAAAACAAAGTATGCAGATCCCAGGGGCGTGATCTGACATACATGACACCCGCTTCCCCCACAGTTATCCCATGATCCTTTCTTTCAGGGGATATGGGCATTCTACATGGAGATGTCGATATTTGTTTGTCCTCCTTTTGCATCGTGTTTTACTTGTGTTATTCCATTCTGTGCTTACTGCTCCAAGCTTTGGGCTCATTCATTGTTGTCTTTGCAAAACAAGAGACCTCTGATAATAAGCAGAACAATTGCTCCCTGCCTCTAATTTATAGCAGCATTGTAGAGTATACAAACGGGCACAAACCTAGCGCAGAAGTAATAAATATAATAAATATGAACATTTACGAGTTACCGTTGGGGTGTTCTGCACCTTCAGGGCTCTCTTGTTTGCTATTTGTGTAACTGTTTTGTTACATTGAATAAATGAATGAAATGAATCCCACTCCCCCGTGATGGATGGGGGGACATCATCTGAGAAGATTTACGATGGGATTCATTACCTTCTGCTCAGTGCACACTTGTCACAGTGGGCTCGTAATGACTCATCTGAGTAAATCTACAGTATGATGGGGAAGAGACTTTGTTCTCCTCAAGTGAGAGGAGTAAATGGATAACAAACTAATGCTTGCCATTTTATTTTTTTCCCCCTTCTATCCCTCGATCTACAATCACTTGACCTTCACTTATTTCAACTTGTTTCCACCAAACTCCACTTTCTCTCTCTCCTTTCTTGCTGGTTCTTCATACTTTGCTATTTTCCTATCTTTCAATTCCTTACTTGCAATGGTTATAAAGGACCCGGCCCAGACCACTGAACCTGTCATGACCCCCGAGCCCACCTTGCTAGAACAGAGCCCAGATTATACTGTATCACCAAATGAGGAGGATGTTTATGAGGTTTGGGAGGAAGAACCCACTCAAGAAGTTACACCCATTCTACAGGTAACCACTGGCTCTTCTATCAGACAGTGATGGATTTTACAACATCAAATGCCTTTTTATAGAGTCCTGGACCATTAACTTACAGAATGAGCTATTTGACGAAAAATATTTTTAAGCTTTTGACCGCCCATACCCAGCCAATGGGATTTTTCCACATTCCCTCCCTACTTTTAATCCAAATTCAACCCTCATACAATGCTTTGGTTCTTCTTTTATTTCACTTTTTCCTCCAATTATTCCTTTCCTTATCTATATTCTTACCTTATTTGACCCTCCAAAAGGAAAAGGAACATGCTCCTTCTACAGATGTCAAGGGTAGTGATTCCTTCATAGAGGAATATGTGACTGGAGAGGAGGAAAATCCAACAGTCGGGCTGGACTATGAGTATGTGTACAAGGATTATCATGAGGGGTCGGAGAGTACACACCTGGGTCCAGTCCTCTCTGCAGAGACCCCTGAGAGTGGAGGTGTAAGTCTCACATAACCAAGTCAATTTCACTTGAGAACATCCTACAATGTTTTTTTTATGAGACTCTGAGCACAAGTTAAAATTCTTCCTTCCCTCTCTGGTCCTTCTGGTGTTCGTTTGTCATGTTACTCCTTGCGTCTTGATTCCTTTGTCGTGTTCGTCTGTGTCCCCCCCATTGTCCAGTCACTGATACTTATCCTGCTTATTAGTCTTCAATCCTTCGTGTGACTATCTGGAAACATTCGACAACGTTGACCACTTTTATCATGTCATATTTGTCTTCTTCACCTTCTGGATATGTGTAAAGGTTTTCTTCAGTCTTAACTCCTCTCTGATGTCCTTATTTGCTTTCTTTCTGCTTATCCTTATCGCTCAGACGGATTATGATGTCGCGGTGACATCATGTTCTAATATGTGCGGTCAGAATCAAAGTAATCCAATGGTGACGAAAGACGTCTACAGGATTCTTTCTGACTCTTGCTATTGGCATCATAGAATTCCCAACATGCCCAGGAATTTTATGATATGATAGAAGTGTGTACATTATTGGGTCACTATATGCAGTGATATCATATGTAAAACCTTCACATATGAGCTCTGTTATCTGCATATCATGGTCAATATACTGATTTGCTTTAAAATTATATTATGGTAAGAAAAATGTTAATATTACATTTTCTTACTTATTTAGATTGTATGAATATAATATTCCTCATTAATAAAACAATTATTTGGAAAGATACAGCACATGTTTAGATGTTTTAGCATTGGTATATGTCAGGTATATAATAACATTAAGTGCACAGGGGAAACCAGGAGGAGAGGGCTTTGTAGTCTGAGTGATACTAAATAACTGTGTCTTTGTGGTTATATGTGTGCTACCCACAGGCTATCAGCGGTCCCCGTGGGATAAAGGGAGAAAAGGGTAATCCAGCTCACTTGGAGTCGGTAAGTACATTCAGGGAGCACATTAGACACTTGCTACAGATATTGTATCTAAGACTAGAAGCTTCAGGTTGCACCCCTGGACACAAGGCTAATACCCCATAGTGAAGAATATTTCATGCCTGTCCAGTTTTCAACACTTTTCCTGTCCATAGTACACAACCATTTATATATTTCAGTAAATCAGAAGCTTGAGCAGTAGCAAGTGTTACAGGGATATTTACTTTTTCTGCATTGTTGTGGCGGACATTTTTGCAGTAACAGGAAGTGCAGACATTTTGGTTCTGGGTTTGGAATTAGCCTCAAGGCGGTGGAACTCTTTTATTACCATAAGTACACAGAAGCGTAACTAGGTTTTCCATCACCCAGGGCCAAGATTCAGTTCGCTGCTCTAATCCGGTGTCTAAATACCCTGGTCAAGGTTTGTTGGCACCTTCCCCGGCACCCTGCACCTGGGGTACATGTCCCGTCTGCCCCCTAGCTACAGTCCTGACAGCACAGATTGACAAAATACCAATTTTTCGTCAGTTGTTTATTTAGTAAAAGAGCATAATCCAGAATGTTAGCTTGTCAGCAGCAGAGGCGGGCAATGTCTTATGGTGCCGCCGGTCACCCCCTTCCCCACCAAACCCTAGTATTCTTTTTTAAAAATAAATTCTCCCTATTACCCTTCCCCAACATCCCAACGCATGTACAGTTCTCAATGCAGAGTGAGCTTGCCACGCTACCATATATCTGTAGTGGGGTTCGCATATAGATATATATATACACACATAGGATGTTGTCCCATCCCCAGCGCATCTGCAGCATTGTCAGCATTTTGACCACATCTTCCAGTTGGTTGTACAAAGAAATTTCAAGACAGAGAAAACAATTTTTAAGCCCATGAATTGTGTTTCCCCAGTGGTGCCCTTGGCGGCTACTTACTGTGCCTTTCCCTCATCCCGTCCATGATCAGCAATAATAAGATATTTTAAAAAAATGGAGGTGGTAACTTTTGTAGTTACATGGTATTACCTTTTGACAGATTGATAAGAATGTTGGGTCAAGATTTTCTTTCGAGATTAGGATTTAGACCATTAATATTAGAGAATATTATTAGCTAATAAGAATAGAAGACATTTAATTACACGAAGTATAGATTGTATCATTGTTTCTCCATCATATTAAGTAGAGAGAATATTTCTCTAATGTTCTTCAATGTTTATGAAATTTACCTGTTTGAATGGTGAAATAATCGTGGTGAATTATTGATAATGATATGACCCTGATATTCCTGTATTTTCTTTCTCAGGGTATGTTGGTGGAAGGTCCAACGGGGCCAGAAGGACCTGCGGTATGTATAATACTTATATTCCTATGTATTATTCCAATGCCATTATTATATTGATTGTTGTAAGTGCAAAAGCAAAGAGGTTTTTTACAACACACAAGGGATATATCTGTGCAATGTGCAACATCTACCTACAGAAAAGATGACCACCAAGGATGATTACACAAAAAGTTAATGTTTTTATTGCTATGACTATAAAAACCACAGAAAAATGATAAAACAGAAAACATATAAATGTTTCACAGACAGAAAAAACAGCATTAATGCTCCTCCTCTACTTGTGGACATAGATATCTAGTCACGTCATAAATTACACTTCATAGAATCTTTTATGGGTTGTCCAAGGTCTAGTAAATAAATTTTAACTTACTGATGTTCATTGTATGTCAGATCTTCACAGTTTTATCACTCTTCTTTTTATTTCTTTAATAGGGTCAGCCCGGTCCTCCTGGAACATTTGGCCATCCTGGACCTGTTGGTGACCCTGGAGAGAGGGTACGACGATTACCGGAGAGGGATTGCAAATACTTTTTTTGCATTTCTTATATCTTACACTATGTAGACGTTTTTTTTTTTTATATTTTAGGGTCCCCCAGGCAGAGCTGGTCTCGCGGGAGCCAACGGATTGCCAGGACAGCCCGGCAGCTCCGTTATGCTTCCTGTAAGTTTTCATCAATGGATCTAGAGGGTTGACACATCTGTTATTTTAATCTTGGGAATCTATAGAGCATGCTATCCATTTCAATTGATAACGGCAGCAAAGGTGTAAAGTACATAATGGCTTAATATGTCTTATTTGCAATATTTTTGTAAAACGTTATTTTTCCAACAGCTTGAAGTTTTATCATTCACTAGTGCAATGTGCAAGGAATACCAACATTTTACTAGAGCTTGAAAAGAAATAGCAAAATAAAATTCTCTGTTACCAAAATATGTCATAGTGTCTAACTTTTTTGCCATTCTCCCCCCGCAGTTCCGGTTTGGAGCCAGTGGTGGTGACAAGGGGCCAGTAGTTGCTGCACAAGAAGCTCAAGCAGCCGCCATTTTACAGCAGGCCAGGGTAAGTCTTATCCATCTCAAGAATGAATTTGTAAACTAGTAAAGTCGTCTTTTGTCATTTACTCATTGAATATTGTTAATGCAGTTGGCTTTGCGTGGAGGTGCTGGACCAATGGGTTATACTGGACGATCTGGACCTTTGGTAAGTAGTGACATGGAATATGTGGTTACATGTGTAGAATTCTACTTTACATATTAAAATTGCCAAACCCAAATGGGCATTATATCTCTCGGCTGGCAAACATTCCAGAGCTTGACTGATTCAAGGTTAATAGTACTAATTAGAAATGGAAACAAAATATAAGAGGTAATACTGACCCACTATCTGGGATATGGATAGTGAACCCGCATGTAAGTGTGAACATGCTAATGAAAGAGAATAATAGTAAATTAGGTTGGTCTCACCAGCACAGGTGACGAACCACATACAAATCCTTATCATGGTGACCAAGAAAGACTAGACACCATTTATTTCAATGTTAAATGTGAATTTCAAGTTAAATTAATGTAAAGCTCAATTCAAAATAAGTAAACAATTGGCTGATTTTTTTTTTTTCTCAGTCTGTATCTCTAGTCTCCTAGTTTGAACCTTTTGGCCTGAACAAACCTCATTTAAAACCTCGTCCTAAACAGAGATCTAAAACTCATGGGTCGCAAAACCTGAAATTTAAACATTTCTATATCATGATCCACAAGTATTTGTAACAAGAATTTCAGTAAATAATAATGATGTTTCTGTGCTGTACCTTTGTATGAGTTAAATTTTATTTTTTTCTTCCAGGGACCACCAGGAAGTCCTGGATTAAAGGGGGAACAAGGAGATTTAGGTCCTCAGGTAATTAAGTAAGCACAGACACGTTGTTTTGTAATATCCTTACATCGAACAAATAAGATTAATTTATCTTTTTGTTACATGTGAGTTGAGCATCAATGTAGGTACCTGTAAGTTACGGGAAGTAGATAATATAAAATATATTATTAAAGGCATTGTCTGGTTTAGAAAAACTATTAGGAAATTCTGAATTAGGAGAGAGGATACTCTTATTTGAAATCTCCATCAATTAGCCGGAGAGAAGGGCGGCCACAAAAAGCATCTCTCTCTCTGGAGGACCCAACACATCCATTAATTACATGGAAAGTTCATTGATTTCAATGGGCACCATGTAATGCTGCATTTCCCCTCTGGTGGCGCTGCAGGGGAATGGAACACTTGATGCCTGGTTTCCCTGCAGATTACATCGGATTACTGTGGGTCCCACCCCTGGGACCATGTGATCATCTTATTTTTGGGAGACCCCTCTATCAAAAAAGTATAGGAATAAAGCATGGGAAGAAAAGGTTGAGATAATTATAATGATTTAGAGAAATATGTGGATGCACTGGTTTGTGGATTATAAAATAATATAAGTGTAAAATAACTGTTTGAGAACAAAACAAAAAGAGCCTTATTGATGGTTCTTGACATGTTTATCACATTGAAGGTTTACAATGATGTATCAGCAACTCACTGTTCAGAAGTTGCCTTATTATTTTTCGGCTGGCTACATATTGCCTTAAACCTGCCCATACTAAAATTTAGTGGCGAAAGATGTTTTCTCTTATGCTACAAATGTAAAAAGTTTGTCTCCTTCCCTAGTAGAGCATATGGATGTCATAGAGGGATGTCAATGGCTTGGGACCCCCAGCTATGAGCTAGCTCCCGCTTTGGCGGACTCAGCCCATCAAGCATATTACATGGGCAGCCTTTCATTTGAATACTAGATAATGCTACGTGATGCTGCATGAATGTCTGACCACATGCCATATTACTGGAGGATAAGCTGACCATACACATCAGATAAACCTCAGCCAAACCCACTTATTTGAGTGGAAATAGTCAACTATCTAATGTATATGGAAGTCTCTTTACTCTTCCCCAATGGCAGAAGTTCGAGGAAAGAAGAATCAGGCATGTTGGATTTAGACATGCCTGATTCTTTGTTCTCGCTGGAGATAAGTCGGTGTCAGAGGGTTCTGGCCACGGCTTATTCTCCTCTCCCCATTGAAATTAGCTCAGCCAAGCCAACAGCATGTTTATGGTGGAGTTGGGAGGAATAGCTATTGGCTAAATATCAAAAGTGTATATGGCCAGCTTTAGAGAAGCCGCACCCATGGCGTTCACTTGGCTTCATTTTGTTATAGGGTTGTCTCACGAAGACAATCCTTTTTCAAATGGAAGTCCATTGATCAACGGAGGTCCAGCTTCTGTAAACCCCAATGACAAGTATAGAATATTCCCCTAGCGACAAGGAATATTCTAGTGAAAAACACATTGGTCTAACCTTAAAATGTATCCATTGCAAATAGTTTTAGTGAAGTAAATATGACTTTCTTTTATGAAAGACACAGGATCGTGCCACAAATAATCATCTATTATTCTTGATTTTTCATAATTTCATGGATTAGGGTCGTGGCTAGACATTTGCAATCCCTAAAAAAAAAAGGGATGGAGAGGCGAAGAATATATCATGTAAAACTGCGCTACTATTAATACCAATACGTATATACCGGCCGTCCGCTTCACAAATAACCTTCTACTTTTAAAACATGAATTTCGATTGCTCATTTTCAGTTTGTTAATATTTGCAGGATAAAGCGTAGCTGAACACATGACTCCTATTTCAATATTGTCTTTTTAGTTTGATTTTTATTACTACTTGGGTATCAACGGTAAAACCACATGTTCATTTTTTTATATTATCAATGTAACACAGTTTTCGCAACTTTTCTAGGGCCAAAGAGGACCACAGGGGCTTTTCGGACCTCCAGGAAAAGCAGGAAGACGGGTAAGGACAAATCTCTTTGCTTTTAAACGGAGAGCATGGAGCCATACAGAATACAGTCAGACCACTGTGTGGGAACGAGTGAGATCTCAGAACTGCAACTTAAATATATGAAACCTCAAGCAGGGTATCAGTCGTAACAGTCCTGTACTCGTTTTCTGATATATTATCTTTGTCTTAGGGTCGTTCCGGTGCTGACGGAGCTCGTGGTCTGCCTGGTGAATTTGGCACTAAGGTATATATTTCATTTTTGACCCTAGTCATGCCATCTCTCTGCTTCTACTACCCAATATCTTAATGATCTCTGTTTTTGCGTCAGGGTGAACGTGGCTTTGATGGGCTGCCTGGATTGCCGGGAGAAAAAGGTCATCGGGTAAGTTAAATTCGTTTTTATATCATAATTGTTTATATTACAGGTATGATACTTATTAAGTTGTTTAGTATGGTTACTTCCACACAACAAACATAACAAATGCCCTCACATACAGTAGGTGCTCCTAGTGCAATGTGGTCACTTATATTTACAGTAGTTTATTATCAATGATTCACATGTGCGTTTCTGTATAATCTCATTACCACTTAGGCTCAATTCACACAGGGGAATATTTGGAGAATATGTGGCAATATCTCCCAACATATACACTAATGTGAATGGGAGTCTATGGCAAACTATATAGTGTGCAGGGCCATAATGAGTATAAACCACATGCAGGAAATGCATTTAGTAGAAGTGTTCCTCCGGTTGTACTCTCCCACCCAAACTGGAGGGTCTCTCCTGCATGCTGGACGGTACAGCTGCCGTGACAAAAGTATGACACCCGGAGAATATCATGCACGAGTCCTATAGATTAGAACTGAACCCATGCACAAAGATTTTCAGTCATCGTATAGTTATCACTGCAACTGTACGACCCAGCCCAGTTGTCTCTCTCCACGACTGTTGACAGGTCGGGCAGGAGAGTACAACTGGCAGGATACTTTAATTGAACTGTTCTGCAGTTTTTGTATACTTTTTGCTTAGCAATAAAATACATTTATATATTAATGCATACACACAATTTTTCTCCATTGAAGACAATAGAGAGAAAAGAGTGTAAGAAACACAATAAAAAGAGCACATGTCAATTCATAAAAGCAAAGAAATATGACAAAAATTTGCCAAAGAAACACGTATTGGATCAAGAGAAATTTATGTATAATAGTAAAAAACATGTATATCAAAAGTGCCCTAGGTAGAGGATATGTCCAAACTGGCATTTTTGCAGTATGTCTTTGTGAAAATAACTGATGATGATGGATCAGTCCACAGATCTTCTTCATTTCTAGGGGTCATATATGACTAATATAAAAATACAGTTCACAAGTTTATATACATTTGAACGGATTCCCAACACCATAGTGATCAGATTTAACATAGACTTATTATTTTTCAAGATATTCATTTTCTTACAATCATTTTTGTATTGTTTTTTTGTCTTGCATTATCTTGCATAAGAATAGAGCTTTTCATGACAAGCTCAACAACTCTGCCTTAAAAAGGAGAAATTAAACATTTGTTTGAAATAGTCTTCTAGAGAAATTATTTCATTTCGTAAATTATGGATTTTCCACAAAATGTTTATAAAAAATTTCACTTTGAGAATGTAACATTTTACATCATATATCTTCCATCCTGACATTTCATCAGCTATGTTTACAGCTACCTATAAATTTACTGCTTTTCTTTTTCTATAGATTTTTAGTTTCAAAAATTGCCAAAACGTTTCTTTATTGATTACGTAAAAAAATAAAAATAAATCAGCATCCAAGCTGATTCCAGTTTTATGGACCACTGGAAGTTTACAACAATAATAATAATAATAATAATAATAATAATAATAATAATAAAAGGGTATAAAAGAAGTAACACATTTTCCTTCCAGAAGTTTCCAGATTCGTGTGTATTCTAAATAATTAAAAGTAATTCTGCCCAGTACAATAAAAATACAATACTATTATAAAAGGTCCAAAATTACTAATACTCAAAGGTGCACATGTCGATTTACAAGAGATATCTTGTTTCTGTAGGGAGATGGTGGAACTCATGGTCCTTTGGGACCACCCGGAGAGGACGGTGAGAGGGTGAGTACATATTTTGGTATTGTCACCATGTTACCATTCACTTTGAGCAATGGCTGATATTGTCATTCATATATCTCTTAGGGAAGCGATGGAGATGTTGGACAGCGTGGACTTCCTGGTGAACCAGTAAGAACATTTATTATGCCTTTTTTCTAATCAATTATACACTATATTTAGAAGTAGATATTTAATCTACCAAGAATGACTGTAGCATTGCTCTTCTATTATTTAGTAGAATTAACAACTTTAGTTTTCCCATTAGTCAAGAAAAATTTGCCTCTCTGCAGCATTGAAGGAGCTGTCTCGTCTGACGAGACAACCCCCATTTCAGAATGTGTTCCCTAAGGCAATTATCTGATTGCCCTGGGTTCAGCTCTTGGCGCCCGCAGCTAACAGCTGATTTTGCAAGGGGAATCCGCGGCCAGCCAGCATTTCGTAGCGGCCATTCAGATAAATAATCGGCCTTGTAATAGAAGGATGGCTCGAGTCCGCCAGATCGGGAGCCACTTGTTGGTCATAATATAATTAGTTGTCATCTTTATGTTTTCTTAGGGTATCAGAGGTTTGCTTGGACCAAAAGGCCCAACTGGTATTCCTGGCCCACCTGTGAGTATCTTCTAAATGTTTGTATACTCTGTATACCAATTTGATTATTGTTTTTCAATGTAACACCTTTGTTGTCACTGCAGGGTGTAAGAGGTATGGATGGACATGTGGGACCAAAAGGAAACCTGGTGAGTTAATTTATCCACTTAACATTCATTATAGAGGATGGAGAAGGTGGCAAAACATATACAGTACAACATGTACATACTGCTTTATCTTTTTTTAGGGCCCGCAAGGTGAGCCTGGCCCTCCAGGACAGCAAGGAACTCCTGGAACACAGGGGCTTTCAGGGCCGCAAGGATCTCAGGGACCTCCAGGAGAGACTGTAAGTATGACTTTGTTTGGAATATTATAGAGAACCTATAAGGTTGGTTTTAAAATGGCTTCTAACGTTTATATATTTACTTACAGGGACCACATGGAAAACCTGGCCTTCCTGGCATCCCTGGATCTGATGGACCTCCTGTAAGCATATGCTAGCAGCGTAACTTATTAAATTATCCACTTTCTATATCAGCTCATAGCTTTGTGCACCCTTGTGCCATCTGCCATCAACCACACATAAGCACAGAGCCTTCTACCTTAAAGAGGCTCTGTCACCAGATTATGAATTCCCTATCTTGTACATGACGTGATCGGCGCTGTAATTTAGATTACAGCAGTGTTTTTTATTTAGAAAAACTATAATTTTTTACGGAGTTATGACCTATATTAGCTTTATGCTGATGAATTTCTCAATGGACAACTGGGCGTGTTTTACTTTTTGACCAAGTGGGCGTTGTGGAGAGAAGTGTATGACGCTGACCAATCAGTGACCAATCAGTGACCAATCAGCATCATACACTTCTCTCCATTCATTTACACTGCAGATAGCGATATAGCTATATCGCTATGTGCAGCCACATACACAAATACTAGCATTACTGCAGTGTCCTGACAATGAATATACATTACCTCCAGCCAGGACGTGATGTGTATTCAGAGTCCTGACAACTTCTGTAGAGTCTCTGTGAGACTACAGCACAGCACAGCGAGATCTCGCAGTAAATGACAGTTTACAGCGTAATCTCGCGAGACTCACAGAGACGCTACAGACGTGGTCAGGATTCTGAATACACATCACGTCCTGGCTGGAGGTAATGTATATTCATTGTCAGGACACTGCAGTAATGTTAGTGTTTGTGTATGAGGCTGCACATAGCGATATAGCTATATTGCTATGTGCTGTATAAATGAATGGAGAGAAGTGTATGACGCTGATTGGTCGCTGATTGGTCACTGATTGGTCAGCGTCATACACTCCTCTGTACAACGCCCACTTGGTCAAAAAGTAAAACACGCCCAGTTGTCCATTGAGAAACTCATTAGCATAAAGCTAAAATAGGTCATAACTCCGTCAAAAACTATCGTTTTTCTAAATAAAAAACACTGCTGTAATCTACATTATAGCACCGATCACATCATATACAATATAGGCCACTTATAATCTGGTGACAGACGCTTTAATGCAGGTTATTCAGATCACAGCCATTTTGTTCTACTATTTTAGCATTTATGGTCTGAGAATAACACAAAGCAATTGATGATACTGAAATGGCTAAAATCACCACTAGACATGGTCTCTGTTGGCTGCACAGTATCCGGATAGTCACAGGACACCACATTCAGAATTTGACAGCATACTCAACATCTTAGACCTGGTCTTGAGTAAGGATCATTATGTCTGTGTTATTATATAGTAAAAGGCAATGTTTTGGGGTCTCACATGTTTTTGGAGCAGCCTCTTTGCAATTTCAACCAAAAGTCATTACAAAGTATCTCGTCAATTCGGTGGGAACATACAAGATGTCTTTCTCAGTGTTTTCATTATGTTTTAGTGAATTCATTGGCTTAGTATTAGCACCCTCTATAAAATCAATGCGCAGATGTCAGAGATTTTGTGATGAAAGATGTGACATTTTTTATTTTTTTTACTCTAGGGTCATCCTGGTAAAGAAGGTCCTGGAGGCTTCAAAGGCAACCAGGTAGGTTAGACTTTGATGCCTCATCTTACTGTTATATTCTGTAGGGATCTCTTGATCAATCCAGTCTGTCAGCCATAAAACATGTAAACCAATTCGCGGGTTGATCGTGGAACTCAAGGCTTGTTCAGACTCTTGATGACCTCTCCCTGGTCATGTATTCGACTCATGGTTCTCAATCAAAATGAATTCCCATATTCATAAACTCACTTCGACTATTAGTAACCTGTTCTTAGTGTATTCCAATCACTTTATACACCTGATGAGATACAGCCACATGGTTATATGTTATGTCTATAAATATTTTCATTTTATGGACTTCTTGCAGTGAAAATGTAACTAAGCAATAAATGGTCCAATCTGGGATGTACCCAATGAGTAATTCTGCAGGTGAGCTGGAGTATTATATGCCAGCCATTTAAATGAATGAGCATCTACGTTATAAATGGCCATCCATGTGGCCGGTCCATGGTCTGCCAGAAGGAGAGCCTCTCGCTATTAGCCGCTCTCTGCGGCCCCACTATGATGTCCTTATGCCCTAATAGAGCATGTGGAAAGTGGTTGTTTTATTGACACCACCCCTATAAGATGGTTATACATGGCACAATTTGTCTCCATTCTTTACAAAGATTTGATGTTTTTTTATGTATAGGATGATAGTCTCTAAAAGGGCACACACTACAACATATCTGCAAAATAGGGATGCATTTTAGGGGAGTCCAGGTGCTAAAATGTGGCCATACTATGGTGGTCCAAAAACTGGCTTAAGAATTATTTTTCACTTCCAGATTCAATTAAAGTTTTACAGATATAGTTTATGGGAATTGCTGTCCATTGCTGTGATTGTAGAACTTAATTTGTAAAGATGGAAATCTTACCTCCCACGCAAAAATATAGCATTAATTGTTAGTGATCAGCTTTTTTTGGCCGTAGCATTAACAATAATTTTTATGTTTATGGGTATATTAACATTATGGGATTGTTTTTTGCCTAGTTTGTGTCATGGAAGTTATTACAGATATTTGTTCTTAACCTTGTAATAGCTCCTTCTTTTTATCTCTTTAGGGTCCATCTGGTTCACAAGGTACAATTGGTTATCCTGGACCCCGTGGTGTGAAGGTACTGGAAATATTAGTTCTTGATAGCCTTTATTCTTTTATTTGCATTAACAACTATTTCTCCATTTATTGTCTCAGTTCCTCCTGGTCTTAATACTTACTAATTACTTATTATTTTCCTGTTCTATATACAGTATATAGTGGAAGGAAAAAATCTAGACCCAATGAGACAGTTGCTAATTTAGCCTCATGTAAGGGAGAAAAATCAATCCTGACTCTAAGGCTACATTCACACGAACGTGGCCAACCTTGGACGTGAAAAACTGCAGTTTTTAACGTCCGAGGTGCACACGTGCGAGACCCGTTACCACGCATCCCCCATAGTCTATGGAGGGATGCTTGGAAACGCAAGAAATTAGGACATATCCTATTTTTTTTTACAGACCCTTCACATGCTCAGTTGGAACAACGGTCGTGTGAACAGCCCCATTGAAATACATGGACAAGATACACGCTCGTCTGAATGAGCCCTAAATATGAAAACCAAATTAGAATCTTGGATCAACTACCCCTTTAAGCATTCAATACTGAATAAACTGCTCCATCAAGTTGAATTCATAATTTATTCTGGGTCACCCATTTTATCTTGAAAATATTGTAACTTGGGACTGTAATTCAAGTCAAATTGGACCAATGATAGAAAACTGCCACTGCCAATACTAAGATTGCCCTGTTATGCCGCTACTATACAAGTCTCCCTGATGAGCCAGATGCACCTGGCGAAACGCGTAGGAGCTGAATGCGCTAGCGAGTGAGAAAAATTTAGAAAGCTAGGGTCAGGTTCCAGTGGTAATTCGGTTGTTCTTCTTAGGGCGGATTTACACGAACGTTCAGACAGTCCGTGATTTTCACGCAGCGTATGTCCGCTGCGTGAAAAGCACGACATGTCCTATATTTGTGCGTTGTTCGTGCATCACGCACCCATTGAAGTCAATGGGTGCGTGAAAATCACACGCACCACACGGCAGCTCTTCCGTGGGACGCGCGTGATTTGCGCCACAGCAGTAAAAAATATGATTGAAAAAAGAAAAGGACCACGTGCTTTTCTGTTTACAAACATAAAAACAGAGTGTCATAATGATAGCGGCTGTGCGAAAATCACGCAGCCGCGCATCATATGGTGATGACACACAGGGCTGTTAAGTGCCTTTTGCGCACGCAAAATGCCGCATTTTTTGCGTGCGCAAAATGCACACGCTCATGTAAATCCGCCCTTAGAATGAGTGCCCAGCTCATTACCAAGCTAGGGCAAGCTAATCTAAGACAGGAGCTAGATTTGTGCAGGAGACAAACAAGGCACCGTTGTGTGATCTCCATAACCACCAAGTGAAAAACACCGCTGATATAAAGAAACCATAACTCAAGCAATCACCCAAATAACTGTGATGTGTATGTCAGTCTTTTCACAATATTTGTGTTTTCCCAATTATTATCATAAGCTTATTAAAAGCTACACTCCACTAAATCTACATAGCAGAACAGTACATGTAGTAGAGGGGTAGAGCAGTACAGTACATGTAGTACAGGTAGAGAGCAGTACAGTACGTGTAGTACAGGAGTAGAGCACTACAGGACATGTAGTACAGGTAGAGAGCAGTACAGTATATGTAGTACAGGAGTAGAGCACTACAGTACTTGTAGTACAGGTAGAGTGCAGTACAGGACATGTAGTACAGGTAGAGAGCAGTACAGGACATGTAGTACAGGTAGAGAGCAGTACAGTACACGTAGTACAGGTAGAGAGCAGTACAGAATATGTAGTACAGGTAGAGAGCAGTACAGTACATATAGTACAGGTAGAGAGCAGTACAGTATATACAGTACAGGTAGAGAGCAGTACAGGACACGTAGTACAGGTAGAGAGCAGTACAGTATATGTAGTACAGGTAGAGCGCAGTATAGGACATGTAGTACAGGTAGAGAGCAGTACAGTAAATGTAGTACAGGTAGAGAGCAGTACAGTATATGTAGTACAGGTAGAGAGCAGTACAGGACATGTAGTACAGGTAGAGAGCAGTACAGTACACGTAGTACAGGTAGAGAGCAGTACAGAATATGTAGTACAGGTAGAGAGCAGTACAGGACACGTAGTACAGGTAGAGAGCAGTACAGTACACGTAGTACAGGTAGAGAGCAGTACAGAATATGTAGTACAGGTAGAGAGCAGTACAGTACATATAGTACAGGTAGAGAGCAGTACAGTATATACAGTACAGGTAGAGAGCAGTACAGGACACGTAGTACAGGTAGAGAGCAGTACAGTATATGTAGTACAGGTAGAGCGCAGTATAGGACATGTAGTACAGGTAGAGAGCAGTACAGTAAATGTAGTACAGGTAGAGAGCAGTACAGTATATGTAGTACAGGTAGAGAGCAGTACAGGACATGTAGTACAGGTAGAGAGCAGTACAGTATATACAGTACAGGTTGAGAGCAGTACAGGACACGTAGTACAGGTAGAGAGCAGTACAGTACATGTAGTACAGGTAGAGCGCAGTATAGGACATGTAGTACAGGTAGAGGGCAGTGCAGTGCATGTAGAACTGTATTGTATTCCAGAGAAATGCTACTAGACAGCCAATCAGCACCTGCACTCTAGTATTACCGCACCTGCTGATTGACTTTACTTGATGCGCTGATTCACATTATGATTGGCTAAATCTTTCAGCCGTTTACTCGCACCGCAGATCATCTCTGTCTTTGGCATTGTCAACTGAGGATGGTTTCAAGTTACAATGAACCGGGAAAGGCCATTGAAAGCTAAAAATATTGTAACGTGAGACCGTTTCAATTTGAACGGCCTACTGTACATACATTTCAAGTGTATTAAAATCCTTGGAATCACTGCTTGTTTTAGAATGGTGGATCTTCTCTATGTGGATGAATTTTTGCTTATCCTCTGTCTTTATCCTCACAGGGAGTTGATGGAATCAGGGGTCTTAAAGGACATAAAGGTGAAAAGGTAAAGAATACTAATCTGTAGTTATCTAATATCTGCTCATGCACCAGTATACGACTCCCTAAATGCCATTGTACAGCAATAACCCAATTCTAGCTCTGTTCTTTCTTATGCCTTCTTGATCACATTTCTTTTTTTCACAGGGTGAAGATGGTTTCTCTGGATTCAAAGGTGATATGGGTCTAAAGGGCGACAAGGTAAGACTCCAATATATGTATATATTTCCCTAAAATAAATGAATGTAAAAAAATCCTATTATTGAATTTGTACTCCATTAACTTAGTGTTTGTGACAATGATCCTTTTTACATTAACCCCTTAAAGACCAGTCTCTGTAGTTTTCACCGATACCATTTTAGGGTACATGCGGCTTTTTGATCACTTTTTATTACATTTTTTTTAGAGCTAAGGAGACCAAAAACCAGGAATTTGCATACTTTATATATATACACACAAAAGTAGAGATCTTGCAGCACTCCAAATGTGAAAAAATACTGGTTTTATTCAGCCAACAAACAGTGACGTTTCTGTCCAACAATAGGATGTTTATCATGCATGCTTGATAAAGGTCCTATTGTTGGACAGAAACGTTGCTGTTTGTTGGCTGAATAAAACCACTATTTTTTTCACATTTGGGGTGCTGCAAGTTCTCTACTTTTGTATATTGCTTTGTCCTTGGATCGGGACGACTTGCTTGGCACCTATACATTTACATCTAGTGAGTGCTGCTGCTTTCTGTTGTTTTATATATATATATATTTTTTTTATTATTTTTTTTTTTTATGGCATTCACCCAGCAGGTTAAACAATGCTATATTGTGATAGTTCGCACTTTTACGGACGCGGCAATACCAGTTATGTTAACTGTACATTTTTTTAACATTGCGTTAGTGAAAAAATGGGAAAAGTTGTTTTTTTTTTTGCACTTTTAATATTTTTTTTTTGGAACATTATAATAAAGCTTTATTTAACTGTTTTTTACTTTCCCCCAAGGGGGCTTGAACCAGTGATCGCTTGCATGATATACTGCAATACTAATGTATTGCAATATATCGTGATACTGACAGCCTCCTTTGAAAGGAGTACAAAGATGGCAGACCTGGGGGCTTTTATAAGGCCCCCAGGCTGCCATGACAACCATCATCACCAGCCGATGCCATAGTGGCGGTGGAGCGCACTGGTGTGTTTGAGGGGGCACCCCCTGATTCTAACAATTTAAATGCAGCAGTCGCGATTGGCCGCGGCATTTAAGGTGTTAAACGGGCGGAATCAAAGTGATCGTTAATTCTGCCCATTGCAGTGAGGTGTCGGCTGTATAGCACAGCCGTCACCCACTGAGTATGGAGCGCGCTCAGGCCATGAGCCCGCTCCAGGCTGTCACATACATATCGTTAAGGGGATAATTGCCGGGTTGTCAAGGCCACTCCCTTTTTTAAATGTTCCTTCATGTTTACAAGGAATCAGTAATTGATGGGCTGAGAGAACAATAACCAAGAACAGCAGGATTGATATTTTGCCCGAGACCAAGAGAACATCTGCTGAATTTTTTTAAACCTAATCTTACCAACTCTTCAATATTTGCCTTATTTTTAGTTTTTGGGGATTTAGGCTTTATAATGTATGTGATGTATTGCAGTCAATAAAGGATTTACAAGCTATGTTCAGGATTCAAGCTCTACTTTTATGCACATTATTTATACGTGTTTTCTCAATATGTCTATTTAGGGTGAATTTGGAGTCCCAGGGTCAAGAGGAGAGGATGGGTCTGAGGGTCCAAAGGGAAGATCTGGCCCTAATGGTGATCCTGGGCCCCTTGGATTGATTGGTGAGAAGGTGAGATGTGGTTGTGTCTGGTGCGTGTTCACAAACAATTTTTAATAATAAGACTGCCATTAAACGTATATTCTTTATTTTTTCCAGGGCAAATTAGGTGTTCCAGGCCTACCAGGATATCCTGGACGACAGGGGACGAAGGTGAAGGAGGGTTACAGCGGAACATAACGGGTATGCAGAACCCTAAGTACTGCACTGACTCATGATCTATTTTACCTTCTATCGTTACAGGGATCTCTAGGCTTCCCAGGATTCGCAGGGGCCAACGGAGAGAAGGGAGCACGGGTATGGGATAAGTTATCTATTAATATAATTCAACCCACTACACTTATTCTGGAGGGCTGGCTTCAAAACTTTTCATCAGAATCAGGGTTTTCATTGTATCTCTTTCATGTATAAAATGAGTTTTCATTTTAGATATTCTCCTTGCACTACTGCTTACATGTTTATTGTCCTGATCATCATTTGCTAATATATATACCTGTATTATCACAAAGTAGACAAATGGATATTCTACACAGGAAAATGAATGAAAAACATATTTTTTCATACATATTTTAGACAGACACAAGATGAAAAAATATATGTATATTTATATAGCTGTACATCCTACCTGTCACAGATGGAAAAAAAAGAAAATTCCCTGAAATGATATGTTCATAGTGCAACTAAATTATTGTTGCGCAGCGACGTCTCTCACGAACTAGCAATGCCTATTGTAAATTAAAATGTACCTATGATATTCTAAATGTAAATGTTGCTATGAATTTTTACACCAGTATCACCAATGAATATCACTGATAAATTATAGTTTTATCATTTATCATTAATCTTCTCCTTCATTTACACTGGCCAATTATCATTAAGATAGGAAAGAAAAAGTGAATCGTAACAACAATTGGCCAGTGTAAATGGGCCTCTACGGAAATTTTTTTGTGGCTTTTTATTAGTTTCAAATGAATCTTCCCATTTGAACACCATGCCGTTTTTTTTATAACTCTGAAATTCGAATCTGATTAAATTCTTAATATATCGTTATAGTGGTTGGAGCTCGGTTTTCTGATACCGAGCTCCAAATTATTGACATAGATTTAAGCGACAACATACTGGCTACCTGCAGCTGCCACTAGAGGGAGCATGGGAGCTTATTGCATACTGTCTTGTCATTAGCATCAATAGATAACAGTATGCAGTAAGCTCCCCCTAGTGGTGACTGCAGGAAGCCAGAATTTTATGTTTTTATGTCCATGCAGGAGATTTTGAGCTGTGTACTAAAAAACAGAGCTCCAACCCCTATAAAGATATATTATGAAATTAATCAGCGCAGAATTTGTAACTTATTTAGATTAATAAGAAATATAGTATGTAGCTATATTTCCATGTTAGTACAGAAAAGTCTTCATATGTTCTATTTCAGTATCGTTAATATTGATGTCTTTTAATGTTTTGTTAACATTGTGTAAGAAAACATTCTTCTTTTTATTTTTTTAGGGTCTTTCGGGAAAATCAGGCCAAAGAGGAGAGCGAGGACCCTCAGTAAGTGATCGAATGAATGTTTCTTTTGGTCTCATCTTTCTCAAGTTTATTTTTTACTTTCCAAACAAATACTTGTTAAAGAGGTAGTCACTAAGTGATCCTTACAATAAAATATTAGTATAAACTGCGGGCTTGATAGGTCCTCCGTAAACTATGAATACAATGCATTGTATATTTTGTATATTTATAACTAATCTGTTTTGTTTTTTTTCTAGGGTCCAAGAGGTCAAAGAGGCCCTCGAGGTGCCACAGGGAAATCAGGACCAAAGGTTGAGAAATAAAATGATTTGTCTAGTTTCTTGTCTCTATCACTATGATGCTTCATCCTTTACAGTAGAAATAGTGTAGATTTATGATTATGATAATTTGGCCAGTAGAGCAGATACCGTGCCTGTGTATTATTTATTATATTACATGAAATAATGAGCTTACTGTACAGTCATATATCAGAAGATAATGAGAAATGAACACAGTAAAGGAGCGAGGTCAATTGATAAAACATAAAATCTAAAGGAAATTGTTGGTATCTGCCTGTAGTCCTGAGGCTATAGACAGGCCTGATTTTTAGGACCCGTATAAACCACAGTTTACAATGATGAGTTGGGTTGGGTTGAGTTAGGGCTTATCTGAACTAATTCATGTGGATGACCTAGGTTGTCCTGAACTTTACTTTGGTAATACTGAAAATGTGGGCAGCCGCCAAGGAAGTGGTTAAAATCCCACAAATCTAGAATCATTAACGGCAGAAATTACAGCTCTCCCGAAACCAGTGTTACCACTTGTTGATCATCTTTTATGGTTTATTCAACACTAATAGTTGTTTTTCACTAATTCCCCAGCTCTCAGTTCAGTGACATTATATATGTGTATATAGCTGTTATTTGCCTGTGACATGTTCAGCCACAAGACAGTATATGTATTCCATCCATACTCACTTATTGTGTTCCCTCCTCTAGGGTACATCCGGAGGAGATGGTCCATCTGGCCCACTAGGAGAGAGAGTAAGTCCAGATCTCAAAACAAAGTATCTTATCATTATCCATTTTTTAATACTTTCTAAACATCTCTTTTAGTGGACATTCATTATGTAACTCTACAGTCATCATTCTACAGTTTATGTTTCTTCGCATTTTTATATTGACTACCAATTGATCCTCACTTTCCTTCTCTACACCATCCTATTTTCCCCAATGGCTCATATTATAATTTTTCTCTTATCTGTGATATTAATTAACATTGTAATATTTTAGTACTTTCTTTTGATCTGGGTTTCCTCTAAGCAGCCTTCTTATGTTACAGGGTCTTCCTGGACCACAAGGCTCTAATGGGTTCCCTGGGCCTAAAGGACCTCCTGTGAGTACATTTTGAAGTTATTGCCAACAGCTCTGCACCATGTTTGATGATCTAACCATAATATATAAGTATATACTACATTGTCAATGTAATCATGTACTAAATGTAGCCATACACTTTGGATAAAACTTGCCTGAAACAACCAGTTTCAACCTAAACAAGTGATTATCTGCCTTTCCCTTTCGTACAATAAAAACATAGCTAAGACAGACAACAGACACATCTCTGTTAAAATTTGTCTCTGACGTGTTAGTTTTTTTCAGTTATTAAAAGCTTATTCCGACCTTAGACATTGGCTCGCTCGGCTGTTTCCGTCACTTCCATAAAAATCAATTAAGAAAGACGCACAAATACTTGGCCATCCCTCTATTCATTCAACAAGTTCTTTAATTATGGGAAAATGTCCAGACCTAACCATTATCTCCTTTTTATCACCTCTTGGCCAACCTCAACTATGTTCTTCTGCACACTGTCGTCTATGTGTATGGAGTGATTGCACAATTGCAGTCACACGACCAAATGTCGATGCTTAGTTGTCAATCGAATGGACAAGTTTTACCTAGAAAGTATGGGCTGCTTTTCAATGGGTTTCCAAACACCGATCTCAGACCAATTAGAATTAGATCATTACCAGAACAGTTGGTCAAGGTTGGATATTTACACACAGAAATATTTTGTTAGGGTAGAATTACATTATATTGGAATTGAACCCATCCTTCAAATTCTCTATAATGGAGTTGTAGTTCAAAAATATTCTGATCATATTTACAGTAAAAATTTAAGTCAGAATTGTTATTGTCAGATAAATTTTATGACAAATGAGCCAGATTTCAATCAGATCAATAGAACGTTTTCGATGCTGTTAGAAACTGGTTAGAAATCTGTGTGTGTGTGTGTAAAGCCAGATGTTGTTGCTGCACAGTAGTCTAGCTGTGTTGTCTGGACCTACTCCTACCTGCCTCCAATCCACTGTGAGGGGGCGGTCCAGACTACACAACCAGACTACTGTGCAGCAACTCTAACCAGGAGACAAAGGAGATAATTTTATTTATTTACATTTTTATAAAAAGTGATTTTTAATGTTTAACAGGTAGTATAAGAGAAAAAGGGGCAATTTTTTTGCCAGAAACGGTGCCCCTCTTGTCCATGGGCTGCGCTTGGTATTGTTTGGTATTTAGGTCTGCTCTATTCAGGTGACGTGTTTTTAGTAGATTCACATATGCTACGATGGCTTTTATTACAATTTTCGATTTGGAGATCTTTAATTATTTACATATAATTTTTTCAAATACATAATCAAATATAACGACATAAAAAACTGTACTCAAACAGAATAAAGTTCTTTTTTCACTGAAGTTAGGTTACATTCCATCAGGTTTTCTGTTTGCCATACTATTCTGCCCAGCAGAAAAAAAAAAAGGGAAAATTTACGGATCTGTTATGTCAATGGGATCTGTCAGGATTCACTGCACAATGGATCAAAACTGATCCATCATATCTGTCATGTATCTTGTAAAGCAGAAAACTTGACACCAGTGTGAATAGAACCTTAATTAGAAAATTACCGATCAGTGATTACGGTTAATTGTACCACATGAAACTACTAATAGTAAACCTACAGCATTATTAATAACCACTGTTTCCGTAATGTCATTATTACTTAGCGACACGTCTGCAACAATGATCGCTGCAAGGCATAGTGTCTATAAAGAGCGGACAGTACAGTTATTTCTTATACTTCGTGTTCTTCTATAGGGCCCCCCAGGAAAGGATGGAATCCCAGGACATCCTGGACAGAGAGGAGAAGTGGTGAGTATTGGTTTTTTTTTGGGTGGTGTGTTGTATGTGACCTCTGACATTTCTATTTTGGGGCTATCACAAAGCTACCATATCATATAATAGGTTGTCCTTTGTTTTTTTTTGTAGGGTTTCCAAGGTAAAATGGGAACTACAGGACCTCCTGGTGTTGTGGGATCACAGGTATAATACATATTCTTACCAATTCTCTTGCAATTTCTATTCATTGATCGGGCATCATCTTGCATCACTTATCAACAATACCTTCCATCTAAATGTCTATTTGTATGTAGGGCACTCAAGGTGAATCTGGTCCAATGGGAGAGAGAGGACACCCTGGCCCGCCAGGACCTCCAGGAGAGCAGGGCTTGTCCGGCTCAGCTGGTAAAGAAGGTACTAAGGTGAGCAAATTATTACTTCTATTTTCAGCTCCATGCCCAGATATTCTCAATTTGTTCTCACACACCTCATATAGAAAAGCTGACCATATACTCTTAGTTTTCTTTATCTCATCATCCTGATATTTCCCAAATATTCTTTCTTTCGCAGGGAGATCCTGGAACTGTCGGGGTCCCTGGAAAGGATGGCCCAGCTGGTTTGAGAGGATTTCCAGGAGAGAGAGGCCTGCCTGGTACACCAGTGAGTAACTGATACGTGCACTAACCAGGGAGGTGACGGCATCAGTATTAATAATAGTGGTAGTAGTAGTAGCCGCATCGGTAGTCACAGTAGAAGTAGATCAGGACTAGATTTCGCACGTTATCATCCTCCTTCCTCCCGATCCCATGCGGCATACTCAATAATCTTTGATGTATTTTATGTTGGCTTGGCTTTGTTGGTCTATAAGCATCAGGGGTTTCATCCAAGTAGAGGCATCAACCAAAGGAATCCATATACATGTTACACATTATTTATGGGTATTAGACACATTAGCCACAAATGGCTCGCAGATATATGCAGGAAAAAGGACCATTGTGATCTATTGTACAAAGCATTGTAGATTTGGCTGCCATTTTGAATACATAAACCAGTTATTTACATCTAAGACATTTATGGCATATCCACGAAATATGCCATTATTTCTGATATATGTGAGTCCCAGCTCATGCGTCCCACATATGTCACATTTTCACCAACCCTTGTCGCGCGCAGTGATTGCCACCATGCATGTGCGCGACTCTCTATTGCCTTTTCAGGGAGTTACGGAAATAGCTGAGCACGTTTGTTTGTCTGTTTCCATAACTGCCAAAGAACAGAGTAGAGAGAGCCATAGCCGCCTCTCCATTTATTCTCCATCTGTATATGTTGTTCGCCTTACCAGGTGAATTGGTGGTCGGAAGGCCCTCATTCTCAACATATGTGTAGGTCCCAGAGCTGGGACAAGGATCTACAGCATCAGACATTTATCCCGTGGATAGGCCTTAAATTACTAAGATGGAAATAAAACTTTAACATTGGGCAGGCTCTGCAGAAGCTACACTTTGGCCGTCCTGTTTCTTCTCTAGAGCCTTACACGTCTGGACAAAGAAGTCAAAATTGATAAAATCCTCTTTTACAGCTTTTTAAGACTGTTATAGGAGACAATAGAAGGATTGCTGCACGTGTTTGTTAGAGACAAACTTATCTAGCAAAGATACAAAAAGTGCCATTTTTAATACTGTAAATTTATTAAAAACGTAGTACAGAGAACGTATAATGTACCAAAAAAACTAAAATAATACAAGATTATTCAAAAGTCTTTAAGGTTTGTGGCTGAAATCTTTGATGCACTTCATATAGAATTACCGTACACATATGACACAACACATTATCCCTTGGGGGTAACTAAAAGTTATACGATTGTATACTTTGCTGACATGTTTACTAAAACATTTACAGCCTAATTTAAAGTTGTAGATAGGTAACAATTATACGGTTCAAGATTTAGATTGAAAACATACACACTTTTGTAAATGGTAATGGTAAGAGTGTTACAAGTGGATGTTGCCGCAAATTTGTGACATTATAGACTGATGGTGGCGGATTAGTAAACTACCTGTCACTACTGAGAATCCCCAAAAGAAGACATTGTACATTGAATTTTTATTTTTTATACTTAGTTGTATTCATTTGTTATGTAAAATCACTAAATCTTTATTTTTCTTTACCTCTTAGGGAGGTCCGGGTCTGAAGGGCAATGAAGGTCCAGCTGGTCCCGCTGGTCCGGCAGTAAGTTCTCATCTTATATATATGTACTCTAGTCTCCGTTACGCTTACCTTCCGGTGACAGTTTTCTCTATGTTATTTTTTACGTGGTAGAGAATGATTTGCTTCTGATTATTTTAATATGGTTTACATATTCCATAACTATCTTAGTTTCCAACAGATATAACGACTGATACTTAATACGATAATATTATTACGCAAGAATACATTTATGTCGTTGGCACTCTTCAGGTCATTGCTTTGATTCTGTTTTTGTCACTTAGTTGTTTTCCTGTTCATATAAGTTAACGAGTGCTGATATCATCCCTAGGGATCTCCTGGAGAAAGGGGTGGACCAGGCCAAGGTGGACCAATTGGGCCTCCTGGAAGACCAGGCCCTCAAGGACCTGCAGGCTCTGCTGGAGAAAAGGGTGTTCCCGTATGTATAAACCTGGGTGGGCATGACGTCCATATACCTGTTTACACATTTAGTACATAGATTGTTTCTCTATTATTTCTATGTTGAGTCGTGTATTTTACAAGTCAAGTCATAAAGATTTTCTGTTTAGCACGTAGCATGTGGCTCCTAGGCCACTGGTTAAGGACAAAGCTTTAGAAATTGTTGTATCTGGACATAAGGTTCCCATAGATACTTCTGTGAGCAAGTGAAATATTGCCACTTCAGATTTGACAGAAACTATGGATTTTATTCCACTGTATAAAGGGATACAACAAAAAAAATAGAGCTAAATAATGACATTTAGTTCATAAAGACGGAACAGTGGCAGACATATTGTCCCGCGATATATTTTACATTACTTCTTCACTAGAGGAATTACTGACTTTTATGTCTATTGTATTCAGTGTTTCTGCTGTTTACACTTTGATATCTTTATTATTTTTAATGTAATATATTCTCTATGTTATTCTAGGGGGAAAAAGGACCCATTGGCCCTGCCGGAAGAGATGGAGTACAGGGGCCTGTGGGTCTTCCTGGAGCAGCTGGACCTCCTGGAGTTTCTGGAGAAGATGGAGATAAGGTAAAGTTGACTTTAAATGTGCTGTTTTTTGTTTTGTTGCCTTTATCGATGTTAAAAAATCTAGAGAAAACCAGTCTCCCATTGTAATTACTCATAATAGAGTCCTTTAGATTATGTAACTAATAATTATAAGACCCTGCAGCTCATTAAGCCACAGCATGAATATGTTCAGTCTATTGCGTTGCTGTTGTTGTAATCTGTATGTGTCGCTCAGGGCAAATATTAATATATACTCGGCCGGCACCAAAGAGTGGGCAAGGGCGGCACTCACCGAAGTTTCAACAAAGTTTGTCATTAAGGATATGTTGTGTTATTTATGTCACTTTATTTAGTCTGAACTTTAGCCTGGAGTGTGTAAAATAAATATTGCTTATATTTTTTATAATTTTACAGGGTGAAGTTGGCGAGCATGGACAGAAAGGAGGCAAGGGTAACAAGGGAGAACATGTAAGTATCTGTATATCTTGTAATAAATTAAGACCAGGAGCGCACAGAGCAGTTGACTTGACTTTTCCTTTACCAGCATAACCAGCGTTTCTCAAAGTTCCTAAACCAAGTAGTCCCAAGACTATGACCATACACTGTGCTACACCGGTTAGAAGCATAGCATAAGGATAGCACAGTTACTCAGTGGAACCATGGTGTATACCCCCCGAGGTAAACATGCCAAAGGTTGAGAACCAAGGCAAGTGGTTGCCAACCTGGCATATGGTCAGTACCTCAAATACGGTCCTTGACTCATCACATTTAGATAAAGTCAAGTCTAGGGGTAAACAAGCACATATTACTTATCACAGCTGTAATTGTGACTGGTTTCTCCATATTTTTATCTAAAAACAGCTAAAAACTTAAAAAAAATGGATTTCCGAGATTTTTGGCAAAACACTTATGGAGGGAACGCAGACCACTGCCATAAAAAAATCCCATACATAGATACGTATACTTAAATATACGCGCAGCACAACTTAAAGAGATGGGAAAGATACCACAGAGTAGCTCTTCTGTTCTTTATGGTTGACGTCCGTGTGACATCCGTTAAAACCACGGCGTCACACGGACCTATGTAATTTAATAGTGCCGTTCAAACGGCCATTGTTTCAACGGACCGCGTGAAGGGTCCGTGAGAAAATAGGACATGTCCTATTTTTTCACCCTTCACACATCCCTCCATAGACTCTAGTCTATGCGGGATGCGTGATAACGAGTCCTGCAGCGCAGAGCACGGAAGCACCTTGGACGTGAAAAATGGACGTTTTTCACGTCCGGGATGCGCAACGCTCGTGTGAATCCGGAATGTGCTTTACAAATATCTTTTGCTCCTCACGTGGTGTCTGGTGCTTACTGAATTATTCACTGGAGTCCAGATAAGGAGACAAAACATTGTCTGTTCCTTTATTCATGCTTTACAAACCCAATGGGTACGTTTTCTCTCCATATAAATGGAAGCACCAACACATTTGTTCTCCTGAGTTTCCGAGAAGGTAAATGTATGTTGTGTTATTTCCAAGTTTAATGTATTTTGTTATAAAAACGAAAACAGTCATGGGATTAATTACAAATTTTTGTTTCTCTTCAGGGTCCTCCAGGTCCACCTGGTCCTGTTGGTCCAGTTGGGCAGCCAGGTACTCCGGTAAGTATCTCTTAAGATAAGTAAAAGCAATATTACATCATATTATCTAAAAGTTAAGAAAATTCCTTATTCTATTAAAAAAAAATTCTGAAAGGTGAGAAACATTTCCATTCCATCCTCAAATTCTACCAGTGACTTTTACATTTCTTCTTTGGCACTACATTTTCATTGTCATTCAAGAGGGTCTGATATCTTGAATACCAAATAAAACTTCTACCCAAACATTATAGTACTGTCATTAAAATGAATGATTGAAATCGAAGAAATATCTATAGATAGCGGTGTGAGAATATGACTAGAGGTCTAGCTATCTACATGATACTGAGGATATAGGTTTGACCAATGTTGAAGAGAATCTGTCACCAGTACTTTCCCTATTAAAAAAAAATAAAGAAGCAATATCAGGAAGAACTGAACCCCAAAATCATGACTTCTGCCAATGTAAGTTATGTGCTAACACAAAGCGCTAGTATCTGTCATGTGATGCTTTCTAGCCAATCACACAATTAGCACGGTTCCTTATTTGTTCAATAATTGCTTAAAAAACATCAGATGACAACTACTGGCGCTTCATGGTAACTGAGATCTCCTCCGAGCATAATTAAAATTCACAGAAAGAAACATTTGGGTTCTTGATTTTCACCTATACATCGAAAAAATGGTAATAGGAAACTACTAGCATTGTCTAGATGACCTGTGTACCCGTCTATGTATATTTCATAGAGAAAAAAGTTTTCTTTTAATTTAAAATAACCAAAGCCCTGTCGTGTATTATAGAGTACATCTATGAATAACTCCACCAATATACCCAAAAAAACTTATTATGGAGAATTTTGGAAACTCATAAACATTCTTCATATTAACAATATAATTAAAGTGTAGCTAAACATTTGACAAACTTCTGAAATGTCATAGTGACATGTCAGAAGTTTGGATTGGTGGGGGTCCGAGCACTGAGACCCCCACCAATCGCTAGAACGAAGCAGCTGAAGCCCTCATGTGAGCGCTCAGCCGCTTCGTGTCTGTTCGGCTTTTTCCAGAAATAAATGTATCAGTGTACGGACTCAATAGAAAATCTATGAGCCCGTACTCCAATACATCGGCTTTCCAGAAAAAGCCGAACAGACACGAAGCGGCTGAGCGCCCACACGAGCACTTCAGCTGCTTCGTTCTAGCGATTCATAGGGGTCTCAGTGCTCGGACCCCCACCACTCCAATCTTCTGACATGTCACTATGACATGTCAGAAGTTTGTCAAACATTTAGCTACACTTTAATATTGTCTACTGGGAGGGCAAGAGGGACAAATGCCCCAGGGGCCTCCAGCCTCCTCTTCCGGATAATTATTATTAATTGTTTGTAATCTTTAGTATATTCCAGGTGTATATTATTTATCTCTCACATTTAAGCTGTCACTTTCCTGTCTTCCAAAAACACATAGTCCACTATATTTTGTCCAGTGACCTCCCAGTTTCTAATAATAATTTTTGCTCTACTCAGGGCGCTGATGGAGAGCCCGGCCCACGTGGACAGCAGGGAATATTTGGAGCAAAAGGAGATGAAGGCACCCGGGGTTTCCCAGGTTCTCCAGGACCCATTGGACTACAGGTGAGATGTATGAGGATACCCGTTTAGATCAGTTATGGGCACTTGTGCTTCTTGTTTTCTTGGTTACACTGGTGAATTTACCAGATAAATATTGGCAAAACCCACTGTCTGTGTGGTGAAAAAATGTCCAGAGACTCTTCAGTTGTAATTCTCAAGAAAGCAACAGAAGAATAGTTATCGTAACATAACAGCATTGCAATCCTACTGTTTATTATTATAGGATTTATATTGTAGTATTGTATTTAAAGAGGATTTTGGCCTAACGTAAAATTGGCCATAACTTTGTAACTCAGAAGTAAGAGCAGACAACATTTGGTAATTGTGTTTTATAATGATATTTTTTTAAAAAGGGAAAACTGGAAGTGCAGTAATTTTGGTCGTTACCTCTGAATAAGGTTTTTAGTAACTGATAGTAAAACAGTCACTTGTCAGTGACCATCAATTTCTGGGAAGCAAAATCAATAGCGACAAATAATATGGCTGCACTTTTCAAATTGTCTGTTGCAGCAAAACAGAAAAATGCATTATCTCAGTAAGCTAAAAAAAAAATATTACCAGAATGAGGCTCCATTGAACGACAGCAAGCAAAGATGTTGAAAAACATGAGGAAATGATACAGAAAGTATATTGTAAAATTGTATAACTTTTCATCATACAATGAATAACATTTATTTGCTAGGACCATAATACCCCTTTATTATACTAATCCTAGCAATAATAGATGGTAGAACATGAACATATCCAATTAATCTCTGTCAGACTTTTCATACAATAACGTCGCGGTGATATCTCCAGAAAGCCAGTAGGATCACACAGCTAAGCCGATATATACACAGTAACATTATAAACCATTTTCTGGTAAGATTTTTTCAGTGCATCTCGTCAATGCATGTTCATGTTAGAGTCAGCCAGCAAGATCCTTAGTTTGCTTGATGCAAGCGACTGAGATTATTAAAGGAACACTCCAGGAAAAACGAATACACTGTGGTATGGTAGGCCAACACGTTAGACTGACCTTGGTTGAACCCGTCGACATAACGTTAGATTTCAGCCGACATTCGATCGGCAGATGTCGGGGAAAAAAGGGCTTGGGCATGTTAAATTTCAACATGCCCGATCCTTTTTCTAAAGGTAGAAAGGCTGCTGGCAGGGGTGTCTGGCAGTGGCTTATTTCCCTCTTCCCTTTGAGAATACATGTACGCTCGGCCAAACCGGGCATACATGTGTATGGGGAGATCAGGAGGAATAGTGGTTGGACGAACGAGCGTTCGGCCGATAGCAATTGAAGCCTTATGGCTACCTGTATGATTAGTGCAGGGCCTGAGTGGGTGGTGAGTGCACCAATGCTAAAAGTCATGCACCGCCCCGTTAGGCCCTGAACTAGCCATTACACAGAGTATTAGTTTTTCCTAGAGTGTTCCTTTCATCGCTCAATTTTCTGACAGATGCTTCTAATACGGAGTTATATGCTAACTCATTGTCCTGATTTTGGAGGGACTGCAGAAGTGTTTTTAAAAAATGATAGTCTTGATCTGGCTGTATCAGGGACTAAAAAATATACAAGAAAAATTGGTCCGCTCGCCACTCTTTCGAAGTAAGGACGCCACATTCCATGATTATTCGGTGAACAGGCAAGAGAGCTACGTCGGGAGTAGGTAGAAATCCAAGGAAAAAAGTTAGAGGTCCAGCACACGATATGATGTGAAAAAATACAAAACTGTTTATTTAAGTCAAAATTAAAACAAGAAATTAAAAAATCCCGGGAGAGAATGCCTACGCGTTTCGAACTTTTCAGTTCTTAATCATATGCTACGAGTTTGTATTTTTTCACATCATATCGTGTGCTGGACCTTTTTTCCTTGTATCAGGGACTACTTTATGTGAATCATGATCTTGGTTTGGCTGCTTCATAGAGGAGTTTAGACAGATTATATATAGGGTTTTGGCTGAATAAAACCTTCTTCATACCAGAATTTTAAAATAAGGTAAAAATACAGAGCTAAATATGGACACAATATGCAGATGATTTTGTGAAACTCCTTCTTTATGTCACCATTATATTATCATCGGCATCAGATAAAGCACGTTACATCCTGAAAAAGATAAAATGTGTGAATAACTCCACAGAGTATCAAGAACTGACTTGGTATTCACAACCTATTCTATATTTAAAGAATATAAATCCTGAATATGCGTGTGGCTAAGGCCTAGTGAATTAGTTTACAGGGTTTTTGCCGAAAATAAAATAAAATAATAAACTCATAATCAGAATTATAATCTCTCTATTATCTTGTATTATGTAAATTCACCTGTTACTCTTTGGTGTTACAGGGGCTTCCCGGTCCCTCTGGTGAGAAGGGAGAAACAGGCGACGTTGGTCCTATGGTGAGTGAGGTCATGTAATGTACAATGACACATGCGTCTCTGATGCACATTATATTCTTCATACATATTTCCTTCTATTGTTACTCAGGGACCACCAGGACCACCTGGACCTCGTGGACCAGCAGGACCTTCTGGAGCTGATGTGAGTTTTTACTAGTTGCAGCCTATAGGTCATCCGAATCTGTCTTAGTGTCAGTTTGGCTGTTTTATCAAAACCCATAAGAATACTTTTCATCACCCTCATATTGCGTGATCTACCACATCATAGTACAGAATATTACTGAACATGCAATCATATGCTTAACCATCGGTTTACCCTGGTCAGGAATTACAATGTTAACCTTCTGGTTCTTCATTAAAAATATTCGAAATCTTTCGATTTTTCTAAAGCAAATGGTGGTGGTGGCATTAAACTGACTCATTCGTTAATACGAAGTTATGTAGAAGAAATCCAGCTAAGAAACTGAACCTATTATCATTATAACCCTACACAGCAACACATGAAAGCTGGTCATAAGCATTAGATAAAAATCAATTTCCCCCATGTCAGAAGTCAGAAGTAAGGGGGAAAAGGGATCAGTCATGTTGGATTTCAATATGCCCAGAGGTGTTTGGCAGCAGACTATTGTCCTCTCCGCATTGACATAATATGCAGGCTTGTCTGAGCCGACCATGCGTGTTTATGGTGAAGTCGCGTAAAATAGCTGTTGACCAAATGAGCGCTCTGCCGACAACAATTGCATGTGTATGCCCAGCTTTATATGGCGCTGTATCACCAGCTGAGTACTCCATGTCTTTATCTACTTGAAGTCTCTTAATAATTGTGTTGCTCTTTGCAGGGACCTCAAGGTCCTCCTGGTGGAATAGGTAACTTGGGAGCATCGGGAGAGAAGGTTTGTATCTTTTATTCTTGTCCTTTTTTGTACTAAGTAAAATTGGGAATTAGCCAAAGAGATGATATGAACCATTTTATTGAAATACATGTTTTTATTATGTTTACAAATTATAGGGAGAACCCGGTGAGACAGGAGTTCCTGGTATCCAAGGGGAACCTGGACCTAAGGTGAGTGATTGAGGAATTCGATCTTTTACTTTTGGTCTCATCTCTGGTATGGTGTACATTATGAAGAGCATAGGAAATAACTCCTATCACCAAATATTATGACAGAATTCAGCTAGAATCATGATTTAAACATTACATTTGGCCTGGCTCTAATACAACACAATGTATTAATCCTAATGTCTTTACCTTATTCTTTATTTGTCAGGGACCACGTGGAGACAGAGGTGAAAAGGGAGAATCTGGGCAATCAGGTGACCCTGGACCCACAGGAGGGAAGGGACCTACTGGTGATGATGGACCTAAAGGAAACCCGGTGAGAATATGGTCTCGTAAGATGATCTTTTCTGTGGAGGATATAAAGCGAAGCATTCAATTATTGTTATAGGAAAATGATAAAACTGTAATCTAAAGATCAAATGGAGAAACTTCATGAGTCTAGATGTATTTTGGTAAAGCCATTTATATGAACTTTAAGGGGGATTTCCCACTGTGGACATTGATGTCATATCACTAGATTATGCCTTAGGTGTCTCATCAATGAGTCTTAGTCTGTTGGCACCCCAACCCATCCGTTGAATAAAGGGTCTGTAGTGTTAGACAAAGAGCAGTGGCCCCTGTGGCTTTGTAGTGGTAGTGGGCAGAACTGCAGGCGTACATCAGGTGGCATATTAAAGATGGAATAATAATAATTCTGTATCTATCAGTTCTAATGTTTTACATTTTACTGTATGTATATAAGGCGGGTTTTATGCTTGTATTCAGTACATTCTAATCCATGAATTAATTTAAGACCCCTCTTAAACACTCTTGTTTTTTTTAGGGGCCTGTTGGATTCCCTGGAGATCCTGGACCCCCTGGAGAGATGGGACCCAGAGTAAGTACTGACCAAGACACCAGTATTATAGATGATACATGGTAGGTGGAGGCCTTGTTAAAGACGTTGCATTGGAGACCAGAAGTTTCAGGTTTTGACTCTGTCCACGTTATTTCCCACAAAATAAACATTTATAAAACGGCAGTGGAATAAAAGTGTGTTGCATTTTCTTGCTCTCCTAGAGGTTCATTTCCACTCTGCCATGAGTAACTATTCATTTTTTAGGCCCACTGGGACTTTTCTTCTATCCATAGCAGTCCCTTCGTCTGGCGATTTGTGCCATTCAACCCAAATAATTTCTTCTTTCTAATACTTTCATGGCAGAATAGACCTAACGTAGCTTATAGCTTAGATCAGACTGTTTATCGGTAAATAACACGATTAATATTGATAAACTTCGATTACCATAAAGAATCTCTAAAAATGTTGTTTTTTTTTATCTCACAGGGACAAGACGGTGCAAAGGGTGAACGAGGAGAGGATGGCGAACAAGGAGAGGCAGTAAGTGAACATTACTTCAGTGACGTCTCAAAGAGCTGCTGTTAATATCTGCAAGTCGGTGTAATTCTCTTATACTCTGATTGTTTTCAATATAAAACATTTGTAGTACTTTGACTCTATTGGGGTGAAATATACAAAAAAAATAATAGAAAAACTGAATGAATAAATGTAGTCTAATCTGCAAATCTAGAGCATTTAGGCTCAACACTATAACAGAAAATGTTTTATGTATTATGTATTCCGTCTTATTAAAGATATCAATGTAGACCAACTACTTCAATTTGAAGGTTGCCGATAGAATTTCTTGCCTGTTATGATAATAACTATATATAAAGGGTAGCAGCTATGTGTTTGCCAATACAATTATTTATTACTATATACATTTTCATTATTCTTGATATTGCTTTATCAAGTGATGGCGATGGGATTATTAACAAGAATAAAAGTCCAATTTCTAAGTTCTTCTATTTGTACTACTTTCTCAGGGATCTCCTGGTCCTACTGGAGAGAACGGACCTCCTGGACCACTAGGAAAACGTGTAAGTAAAAGTTGAATTAATCACAATAAACTTGATTTTGGCACTTCTATTCAATTACATGTTTATTATTTCTTATTTGTTCTCTACCTTCTTTTCTCTCGCAGGGTCCTGCAGGTCCATCTGGACCTGAAGGTCGTCAGGGAGAAAAAGGAGCTAAGGTAAATATGCTGGGTTTTACTCTAGGGTAAATGTCATGTATTGATTCCTTAGTAAAGGGTCTGATACATGCCATAGCATTACAGTGTCTTATGTAAAACATTTTTTCTGGTTTCAGGGAGAAGCTGGAGCTGTGGGTGCTCCTGGAAAGACAGGTGCTGTTGGACCTCAGGGATCTCAAGGAAAGCAAGGACCAGACGGACTTAGAGGCATCCCTGGGGCTGTGGTGAGTAACATGCTGAAAAACACAGTCCATCTGTGATAAAATAGATATTATAAGCCCTATCACACCACATACATACTTCAATCAGGACCATACAATCATATCCTGGCCTGGCGCAGAAATCAAACAATCCATGGCCATTTTACCCACATATTGGGCTGACCAGAACACATCTGGTTGTTTAGTGAACAGGCTTATCAACAAAATCACATCGGACCATCTCATTATACAGTCACTTACCCGCTACATATGCATGGTGGGTATTGGAAACTAAATCAGGCATTTAAGCCCTGCCAAACACCCCTTTTTGAAGCAGATCAGGATAAAATCAGCCCATTTTGGGTACAGTCCTTGGGGTGATCATGTCCTGACAGGTCACACTGTTTCTTGCTGCAAGTTTGCAGCAAAAATCACTGCATAAAAAGACAAAATCAAAATCATGACCTGCAAATAAGTCCTAGACTGTCCTTGTATGGTTTTACTGTATCAGACTTAGATTACTACAGAACTCCAAAGTGATCTGGCTGGGAGACCTCTGTATTATAGGCCAGCCCATACATTGTAGACCATTCAGTGACAGGTTTACTATTTACCTGCTGACATATAATGCAGAGGCCGCCCAGCTCCAGAAGCAGGAGGTAAGAGGGCACAATATATGCATGTGTTGATGTATGTGTACATGCATGTAGTGAGTTAATACATACATGTCTGTGCATGTGCATAGTGAGGATAAAGGTATGTGAAAATTTGTGTAGTGAGTGTGCACATCTATATGTATGTAGTGAGCATGTGTATGTATGTAGTGAGCATGTGTATGTATGTAGCGAGCATGTGTATGTATGTAGTGAGAAT
Source organism: Rhinoderma darwinii (assembly GCF_050947455.1). NCBI lineage: Eukaryota > Metazoa > Chordata > Amphibia > Anura > Rhinodermatidae > Rhinoderma > Rhinoderma darwinii. Next base: position 115,071,330 of record NC_134694.1, on the reverse strand, counting down.
GTGTGTGTGTGTGTGTGTGTGTGTGTGTATGTAGTGAGCATGTGTATGTATGTAGTGAGCATGTGTATGTATGTAGCGAGCATGTGTACGTATGCAGCGAGCATATGTATGTATGTAGTGAGCATGTGTATGTATGTAGTGAGCATGTGTATGTATGTAGTGAGCATGTGTATGTATGCAGTGAGCATGTGTATGTATACAGTGAGCATGTGTATGTATGTAGTGAGCATGTGTATGTATGTAGTGAGCATGTGTATGTAGTGAGCATGTGTATGTAGTGAGCATGTGTATGTATGTAGAGAGCATGTGTATGTATGTAGTGAGCATGTGTATGTATGTAGAGAGCATGTGTATATATGTAGTGAGCATGTGTGTGTATGTATGTAGAGAGCATGTGTATGTATGTAGTGAGCATGTGTATGTAGTGAACATGTGTATGTATGTAGTGAGCATTTGTATGTATGTAGAGAGCATGTGTATGTATGTAGAGAGCATGTGTATGTATGTAGTGAGCATGTGTATGTATGTAGTGAGCATCTGTATGTATGTAGTGAGCATGTGTATGTATGTGGTGAGCATGTGTATGTATGTAGTGAACATGTGTATGTATGTAGTGAGCATGTGTATGTATGTAGTGAGCATGTGTATGTATGTAGTGAGCATCGGTATGTATGTAGTGAGCATGTGTATGTATGTAGTGAACATGTGTATGTATGTAGTGAGCAGGTTGCCTGCATATACATAGGGAGAATACCTATTTATGAATGAATCTATGTGGGGAACATGTATATAACATGCAGGTATGTATTGAGTCTGGACATGTATGTGTGAGTACTTGTATGTAGTACGTGTGTGTGTGTATACATATACAAATGTTATGTTATGTTCTGGGGCACTGTATTATTTTGGAAGTCTTCTGCTGTATTATTTGGAAACTGGGTGGCAGATTTAAGCCCTGTTCACATTACATCTTGGCCCAACGTTTAGCGTGTCTATATGGCTCCTTTAGCCCAACAGAGGACAAAATAGTGTCCTTCTGGCCTGCGCCAAGCTGTATACGTTGATATACCTTTTTTTTTCTTTTAGGCTATGCTATTATGTATGCCTCATGGTATTTGTTTTTTTTAACATAGGAGCCTTTGGGTGCAATATGCCATGTATGGCATACATTACAGACATCCATTTAACATATATACGTCATGGACTTTCCAATAGTATTTCATGACCTATACGTTAAACGGATACCATAATATTCTATAGGCGACAGATGCCACTGTCACAGCAAACGCTTTCTGATGCTGTGTAATGTATAAGTCAGGAGCTTTTCCCGGCGTATACGTCAAACATAGGCCAAAAAATTACACGCCTGCTGAAAGATGAGACATTGGCGTTCTAACAAAAAAGGGTTACTCATTGATCCTTTTTGATTGACTTTTGGTCAGATTTACAGTCTAATGTCTCCCTGTCTGAGACAGATTCACCATCATATTAGTCATATGGGTAGAGTTATGTATTGTACTTTGTGTTGGAATCTGATTTTTTTTTGTCTTTAGGGTGAACAAGGTCGCCCAGGAGCAACTGGTCAAGCTGGACCCCCTGGACCTGTGGTAAGTGAAACAACAACATCAGGTTCACTATGTAATATCTATACTATGTAATATCTGTACTATACTATGTAATATCTGTACTAAGCTATTTGTCCTTTAGGGTCCCCCTGGATTGCCTGGGCTCAAGGGAGATTCTGGTGCTAAAGGAGAGAAGGTGAGAAACATGAATTATTTTTATGTGACTATATGTACAGAATATTTAGATATATCAGCTTAGTGTAAAAAGTATATACTAATGATCACATCCAAGCATGGAAAACATTACCTTTACATAGTTATTCCACATCATCAATATGTATTCATGTTACATTAGGAGTTGATTGAATAATGTTGAACAATTTCATTATTATTTTGGCTCGGTCAATAGCATAACATTTTTAACAAGAAAAATCTAAAGACATGGAGCAAAGGCAACTGGGAAAACCATGTATGATGGAGCTGCTAAGGCATCAGGATTAAAGGCATCAATGAGCCCTCTATGTCCAGGGCCTTATTTTCTAGACCTAAGATTTAGGGAGGGGGTGGCTTTTTTTTTTTTAGTGCACAACAACTTCAAACAATGGTTCGGACAATACTCGCCACAATACACTGGCATGAGTAATAACACGCGACTTACATTTTTTTTTACATATGTTTTGGATTGTTCCCATTGCCGGTCATATTACACACATTCCGATAAAAATCATATCACACGCAACTAATTCTTCATTATTCTTATTATATTCTACAACCTGATCTAAAACAGCGGTCACTCATCATATGATACTGTTGTATTTACATGTCTCATATCCCCACTGCCTCAAGTTGACTGATTGAGATTAATATACAATATCTGGACGGCAGCTTCTGCATTCAATGAACAGACGGAAAGAAACGCCGCAGCACACAGTATTGTCATGTAACATATTTTTTTTCCCCCCGCAAATTCCCTTTAAGCAGGCAGTTCTACCCCAAAATAGAGGTAAAAAATCGAAAATATGATTGGGGAATAGAAACATATGAAACTTTTTGTAAGAATATTGTTAAGTAGGCTGTAAAAAAAACACTTTTCCTTTAAGACATCAGAAAACTCCCAAATTGTAGTAAATTTGAGCTCATTAGGAAAACACAATCCTCCCTGACCCGACAAGAGCGGATAATTTCCTTGGATCAGATAAAGGCTCTTAAATTAAATTTTTTAAAATGTAAAATTATCCAGGCCAAATAGCACAAAATATATAAAAAATAAACTCCCTAATATACTTACATTTGCAATTATGCTCCTTAAAGGGGTCGCCCACTACTGGACAACTGATGACCTATCCACAGGATAGGTCATCAGTATATGATCGGTGCAGGTCTGACACCCAGACCCGCACCGATCAGCTGTTTCAGCTGCCTGAGGGCACCGGATGTTATTGCACAGTATGCAGTGTATGGAGATGGAATTAGTTAGACGGAACCATCTGCTTCCGGCATGGATGTCTGGTGCATGTAGGCAGCCGGGGCAGCTGATCAGTGCGGAGTCCAGGTGTCGGACCCGCATCGATTATATACTGATTATCTATCCAGTGATAGGTCATCAGTTGTCCGGTAGTGAAAAAATCCATTTAACCAATGTCTGTGATTTTTTTTAAATAAAATCTGCTATTTATTTCAACTTTTAACCACTCTTACTGTAGAGAACCCTAACCCATACTCACTGAAATGCTCTTTGTACAGTGCAGTGCTCATCACTTTAGCCAATATGTCAGATTTGTAGAGAGGCAATATTTCATTTCCATTGTTCAAGTCTATTCCAAAATATCAAGCCGACTGTTGTCCCCACCGTCCTTCCAGATGGAGTGCGATGTATATCATGATGACTATAATAGTACTACATGGTATTCTAATGTTATAAATATGTTACTTTCACATGATAACAATAGTAACACTGGAGTAACATTCTTTAGGGTCATCCTGGTCTTATTGGCCTCATCGGACCAACAGGAGAGCAGGGCGAGAAAGGTGACAGAGGTCTGCCAGGTCCACATGGTACTTTTGGACAGAAAGGAGAACCTGTGAGTACAGTCATTATTATTATTATTATTATTATTATTATATACATTTGTGTTCATGTAGGTGCATTACCTTTTATCTTACTCTGCTTTTTCTTTCTATTATAGGGTATTTCTGGTGTCACAGGTCCAATTGGGCCAGGAGGATCTGCCGGGCAACCTGTAAGTTCTTTAATATTTTTCTGTTTTCTGTTTTTTCTTATTATTTTACCTCTCACCATCACTTTTCTTCTGTGTCTTTAACCCCATAGCACATCCAGATTAACTGGCTTTTATTAAGTGTATGAGCTCAGATTGTGAGCCCCAATGGGGCACAACTAGGCAGCCCTGAAAAATATGTCATTGCTATATAAATAAGAAGCTTGAGAAAAATTATATTTGTGTTCTTACATTTCCCTTTTTTTTTAATTTAGGGACCCCCAGGTTTTAAGGGAGCTAAGGGTGCCACGGTGAGTAAATTGTACCAGCTCATGTTTTGTCAGATGCCATCTTGAGGTGAAGCCCTAACATTAAAGCGGATCTCTCTGCTTAATATGCTGTCCTATGTAAGGGCACGATATTCCATATTACAGTTACTAGTCTGTCCTCCTGGTAGCCAAAACGGCACAAAACAATTTTGTGCTGTTTGGCTAATAGGAGCAATCAAAAACTACACAGTTATAAGCACAGCATATTCATGAGGGGAGCGCTCTCGCCGCTGCCCCCCGCCATTCGGGCCGGCGATTGACAGGCTACTATGATGCCATTACTATTACTTATACATTTGTTTAACGTATGACACATGGGATGTTTTACTTTTGCGTAATTTTTTGTTTTTACAATGTGTTCTGTTCGCAGCAGCGGATAAACAATAGCATAAATAAGGAACGTGAATGGAAAGTGTATGTTTTATTCATGTTTTCATGAGTTATACATCATGAATATGCAAATCCAGTTATTATAGACATAGCCAAACCCTAGATGAGTTTCCATTATAGCAGAATCTGTTAGTCAATAAGTGGAGAGAATGTTGCATGGATGAATGTAGATTATGTAGAGTCAATGCACCCTATTGTATAGTACTTTAGGATATCTTATCTCTATCAATGAGACATCTTTGTCCTTTCATGTTTTCTTACCCATCTCTCCATTATAAACAGGGACAAGCCGGACCCAAAGGACAGAAGGGTGTACAAGGACAAGCTGGACCCCCGGTAAGTGGAACTTTAGCCTAATGAACATAACTTCTGAGTGTATATTTTATTGCATACATCTAATTCCCTGTTGTCCGTATATTGTACAGGGACCTCCAGGTGAAGTCATTCAGCCGCTGCCTTTCCAGATGCCCAAGAAAAATAAACGCTCCATTGATGCAAGTCAGATCTTGGCAGATGAACCCACTGGGGATTATGCAGATGGAATGGAAGAAATCTATGGATCCCTCAATGCCATAAAGAAAGATATTGAGCAAATGAAGACACCTTTAGGCACAAAGGAGCACCCAGCCCGCACCTGCCTGGACCTGCAACTGTGCCACCCAGAGTTCTCAGATGGTAAATAAGAGTAGCGACTAATTCTGGACAGTACTGACCACTGAATGTGGGATTAAAATGAACTCACATATTACTGAAACAGAAGCCATACTGAAATAATGGAATATTAAAATACCAAATATGACAGTATTACATACACACAGACACAGGGTCACTGATGAGCAATGATTAGGTGATATTACCAGCTTAAAAGCTATTTATCATCTTGAACATTTATGCCATATCCACATATTACATCTCTGGGACCCTCACATATCTGAAGAAACGGGGTCTCCTATCCCTCATTACACTAGACGAGGTGAGGGGCAGTGGCAGCATCCCAGTGGAGAATGAATGGAGAGATGGCCTCTCTTTATTTAAATCAAGCTTGCCTGGCTGTTTCCATAACTCACAAAATACCCCTTAAATTATTTCTGTTTGATTCACCACGTCACGACATCAAGGAATGTAAGGAACTAATTTGCGACTCTAGGCTCAGTATGGCCTCATGCACACGACCGTGGAATTCGTCCGTAATTACGTTCCGCAGTTATGGACCCATTCACTCCTATTGACCATGGACACCTTCCTGTATATTTACGGGAAGGTGTCCGGGCCGTAGAAAGCCTCCGCAAAAGATAGGACATGTCCCATATTTTGCTTTTTATGGGCCGTGCTCCCATACTTTGTATGGGAGCATGGGCCGAAAAGGTGGGTGGCTATCATGGGCCGGCCGTGCCCGTAATCGCGGCCCGTGATTACGGGCATGGCCGTGTACATGGGGCCTATATGAGTATATGAGCCTTGATTGGCCTGTTACTTTTTGGTGGTGTGACAATTGATAAGGAATTTGGTTTCTCCAACAAACTTTATTCTTTAAGAGAGCAGCGATCGCAAGCTGAGTGGTCAACTTAGGGCTGGATACCTGAACCAAATGGAGGAGTCCAACCAGTACCCACCAGATGCGGGAGGAGGGGACCTGTGATAATCGCTCACTCAGGGGCCTTGACTATATTCCATAATAGACTATAATCCTGAAATAGTCCTTGGGCAGGCTGTAGTTACATTTCTAGCTCTTCCACAGAGCCCTCTGACTGGCCAAGAGACTTCTCAATATCTCATCACCAGCGCCAACTTCTCTCTCCTATCTCTCTCCTTCGCACGCCAACACACTAACTCTGCTCCTTCAGTATCTGCTTGATATCCTCTTGTCTCACGCCTTCCGTGAGATGCTGCCTAGCAATCAGGATCCCTTTTATTGATGGAGGGAGCCCTCTCCATGGGTCCTAACTAATTATAGGGGCGGTAAGCGCTAGCCTGCATACCGCCTCTAAATCCCCACAGATCACAGAATAGATGCAGACACAACAGGGGTAGCTGTCATTCCACACAGGAGAGCACAGAGAATAAAGGTACCAACAAACACGGAGGGAGTACAGGGGAGACAGTACAATTTAAAGGAGCAACATCATCCCCTTCTAAGTTTGAGAATGAGCCAAAGCGGGTCACCATTGATGCTTTTGTTTGCCCTATAAAAGAAGTAAAATAAAATATTGGGAAAACTGCATTGGTTAGTGCCAGTCATCTTTATTACCAGCATTTAAGAGGGTATATTCCTCTGACACATGCACTGCCGGGGATAAGGGGCGCCAACTGAATATCTATTACATTTCATTGTGTTTTAAAGCATTACATTTTTCTGAGATTTACTACATTAAAGTCAGATCTCTGAGTCTGACAACTGACTGCCACCTCCTCTCCATGTGTTGTGAGTAGCAGCAAGTAGTCAGATGCGAAGCTCAAACTCTCACGTAGCAAATTTTAGCGAAGGTAGACTTACTTTTTAAATTTGGTCACTGGCATGATATAACAAAATTGTTCTTCCTCTCAGGTGAATATTGGATTGATCCAAACCAGGGCTGTACCCGCGATTCTTTCAAGGTCTTCTGTAACTTCACAGCAGGTGGAGAGACCTGTATCTTCCCCAGCAAGGATATTGAGAAGGTGAGCAGCGGGATTCAGTGGATATACTTGGATGAGAAATTACATCTCACCAGGGGATGAAGCTCCATGTCCCCAATGCAAATTCTGTACTGCGCCTGCGCCTGCTACCTCTGCACCCTCTATAGCTACACCCACGCTCACCAGTTTTTCTTGCTTTTAGGTTAAGATGTCTTCCTGGAATTCTGAGAAGAAGGAGACCTGGTACAGCAAGTTCAGGAGTGGCCATAAGGTTAGTGCATGCAACAGATCCATATAAAGGTGGGAATATAAAGATATTTGTTACCCTAATAACAATGGTCACCTGTCTCATGACTTATATTATTTATTTTCTTTCTTGTTCTCACATTGTTGTTATATTATCACATAGTTATAGACGTGTGTCACTCAATTAATAAATAGTAAATTGCTAACGTGTAATTAATAGTTAATAACATTTCTGTTATTACTCCGTTTACCCTAAAACATCCTTTACACTATTTCTCATTTGTTTCTGCGTTCTCACTCCACCTTGATATGATCTCTCATTGATGGATTGATTTTGTTAATTCTTGGCAGTTCTCTTATGTCGACTCGGACAAAAATGCCATTGGTGTGGTCCAGTTGACCTTCCTCCGTCTGCTGAGTATCACTGCCCGTCAGAACTTCACATATCACTGCCACCGCTCTGCTGCCTGGCACATGGCCTCTACCGATAGCTACCAAAAAGCACTGCACTTCATGGGCGCCAATGATGAGGACCTTTCCTTCCACACAAGTCCTTACATCAAAGCTCTCAGAGATGGCTGTTCGGTAAGTAGAAGAACTTTTTTTTATGGGACTTGATCGCCAGGAACTTGCCTAAATATTACGCAGGCTGCTACACAGTATCTGTAAAAACCAGAACCTAGTCTTATGGTTATGGTATCTTTAAAAATGGACCATTTCACTTGTATTTCGAATCGATTTTTCAATGAAAATATTGATTTTGTACTGAAATTAAACATGCCGGATCAAGCCAGTCAGTTTTAAAGTCTCTGGAGGTGGAATATGTCAGCCTATACAGCGCTGCTTGGCAAATAAAGCCTGGTGAGGCAAGTGCGGGTTGGGTTAGAATAGACATTAGCTGGCATAACATGAATTGCAGATATTTGTCCATGATAATGAGTAGGGTCATAGTTGATCAGTCCAAGTCACCAACAGAAGGACTTGAAATATTAAGGACAGCAGACCAGAATCAAAACCAGGAGGCAAAACTTATGATTGTCCAGTAGAAAAGCACAACCACACATCAGGACCAGAGAGGTGGGCAGGAAGAGAAGCAGGGCACAAGCAATAGGCAGAATAAAGGACAGCATAATTAGGGCACCTGGAGCACGGTTTGGGCTGGCTATAGGACTATTGATATGAAGCATCAGGAACTTGGTATAATGGCGCTATTGCAACGCAGGGCCTAAGAGCATTGGAACATGGAGATGCAGGAGCCCAGCGTTTGCACTGGATCTAGGATACACAAACAAAAATTGTTACTGCATTTTTCTAAGCTATTGGCGGACTTATAAAGACGGGTGGGGAGGGGGTCTACCAATACTAAAAGTGGGCAAAATAAGGATAAACTAGCCACCAAGAAGAACAGAGCCGACAAAAAACACAGAGCACAAAGACATTTCCCAGCGGCGAACAGATAGCCTGGAGGAAAAAGGCTGAGCTGCTAGAAATAATTCCTGCAGACCCCTGATATATAGAGAGAAAGAGATAATCACATAAAATTGGGTAATATATTTTAGGGAATAATTCTATAACTAACTGCATTCTTTATTTCCACCTACAGATGAGGAAGGGCACCGACAAGACCGTGCTAGAGATTCACACCCCACGCATAGAGCAGCTTCCTTTGACGGACGCTATGTTTATGGACTTTGGAGAACCCAACCAGAAATTTGGATTTGAAGTGGGACCTGTATGTTTTATGGGCTGAGGCAATTAAAAAATAGGGACAAACCCCCACCCAACTGTACCCCCTTCTTAAAAAAAAGAAGATGCCCTACCCCCTTTTCCTTCATTCCTGTACACCAGTATTCAAGAAGCTCAGCTGATGAGGAGCAGAAAGCCAGCACTTCCAGTGAGGTGGTACAAGAGACCAAAAGGCCCCGGTCAGCCCGTGACAAAGACCTAAAGCTGGGTGGATATTCTGATGACCAAAGAAAGATTTTTATCATAGACTTTTAGCTAGAATGATTTGTGGCTTTTTTTAATAAGGGGTAAAGGCGACAATCCCATGCAAATAATAATTAAAAAAAGAGGATATGGACTTTCCATGTTCTACAAAATTCACATTGTGGACATAATGAGCCACTTTTTTGCCCATTAAGAGCTTCTTCTTTCTTAATGTTTTATTTCAAGCTCTTATGTCTCCAATTTAAAACGAACACATGCAGATTCTTAAAAACAGGATTCTATTTTTTCTTCTGTGGATAAATGAAAGTTTTAAATATTATTTAAAAAAAATAATAAAATTTGTTATAAATTTCCCTTCTACCTTTCACACAACATGGGAAAATATTAATAGAAACGTATGTCCTGAACAGATAAGAAGACAATCGAAAATCTGTGAACCAGTTTTTACTATGGTGCTCGGAGTAAAGCTTATGTTTTGTCCAACAAGATTATAAAAAAAAATCTCACAGGTGCTCAGAGTATTACTGTGTAATGTTTGTAAGTATTTTTTGTATTGTAATATATAATCTATAATTTTGCTGCTTTTTATTTTTATTTGTTTTTTTTTTGTTCTTATTCTTGCGCATGTCCATACATGACTTCCTGCCGGCCACTATCAACTTCCTGCCGCCTCTTCCCACTGTGTCCCTTAAGAGCTGTTACATCCAGTTCCTGTTCTCCAATCTGCTCTGTGTCTATAGTTTCCTCTTTTATTTAAATAAATAAATAAATAAATAATGTGCAAAAGGTGAAAACCACAGAGGAATAAAATGGCAGGTTGGGTCCTTTTCTTGAGGGGGGGGGGGGGGTTCTGGAAATTCAACGTACCTCTAAAGATCACAATTATGCAAGAGGATCAAATGCAGAATTTTTAAAGGGTGTATCCACGTTTTTTGGTGCCTACAACGGAGACGACAAAATCCCGTAGGTTATACAGACCTTTCTCCATAAATTTCATCTGACATTTTTACACAGGGCGGTTCAGGGGTTAGTGATAGTATTTTGGTTATTCTCCTGAGAGTCTTTAAGTGGTTTACTATAATATCAGGTGGTCCAAGGTGACAAAGGGGTTAATATTGATATTGATATACATTATAAAATGTGGTCTAGGGTGGTTATGGGTTTATATCTAATATCATTGGAGGTCTTGGGTGGTTTAGTCATTCGCTTTCAATCATTTAGTCATGGATTTTTATCGCTAAATCAAGGCATGAAAATGTCTTGTGTGAATACACCCCGACAGACTGTGTCCTGAAGCTTTCCTTTAAACTATGTGCACGCTGTGCGGTCAATTAGCAGTTTTTGCTTAAATTTTAGCGAAATAGCTGCACAACTAGAAAATAAAGCAAATATATTTACCATAGCAATTCTGCGCAGTTCCACATGTGCTGGTTCTTTCTGTTTATCTTCTATACACAATGACGTGACATTCATCAGATACCAAGTGATTGTGACAGACAAAGCCCACCACTTCTGTCCATGATAACATCACGTCATGCGGCGGTGATTGGCTGCCATAATCACATGATGTGACATCTCACGGACATCATGTCAATGCGTATGGATGATAAAGATTACAATTTATTTAAATATCTTGGAAAAACACTTTAATATTATATAATAAAACAATACATTATATTGTTTTTATTATATTGTTTATGGTGGTAAAAGAGTAACTGGAGGTGGTTTACAGCAGGAAAGTATATTAGGTCTCAAATACTTTATAGGACTTGAAGCTCTGGTTTGTTGATACAGAATCCAAATCTGATTCCCTTTACACACTTATAGAGTTACGTGATACAATTCGGACTGGAGCGAGCGCACTCAACGGACAGAAGAAACATTTTAGCATTTTTTTAGCATCTTTTTTCTTGAACTGCTCCAGGTTTCTAGGTTCTACATACACATTATATATATGTTACATATCTTAATAAACATATTACTACATAATTCACATTTTGTTGCCAAGTACATAAAATGTATATATTCTACGGCTTCGTTAACATCTGCGTCAGAGCTTCGTTCATGGGTTCCGTCTGAGCTTTCCGTCAGGGGAACCCATGAACGGAACCCAAACTGAAACAAACAGAAACCAGAGGTTTGCATTTGCATCACCATTGATTTCAATAGTGACGGATCCCGGGCAAATGGTTTCCACTTATCACCGTTGTTTAAGGGATCCATTGTTTTGACAGAATGAATAGCGCAGTCGTCTACGGTATTGATTCCGTCAAATCAACGGAACACTTACACAACGGTGACAAACCATTTGCACCGAATCCGTCATCATTGAAATCAATGGTGATGCAAACGGAAACCTATGGGTTCCGTTTGTTTCAGTTTGGGTTCTGTTCATGGATTCCACTGACGGAAAGGTCTGACGGAACCCATGAACGGAGTCCCAATGCAGATGTGAACGAAGCCGAAGTTTACAATCTATTTACCTATTACACAATTTTTGTTTATCTGCAATCATTATATAACTGACCTGCAGTTCTCCAATACAAACATTGGATCTACTTATTCAACATAATGGAGTTTGATGAGGAGGTAAGGCCCCGAGGTTCTTTATAAAGGTCTCAATAGTTAAAGTAAATCTGTCACTCAACAGGTGACATTTGTCCCTACTTGAATTTGGCAGAGGTGTAGGTTGGATACCCTGAGCCTATGTGCATAACCAATACCTGGTCCCACCATCTAACTGCTGATGACTTTCCATGACACTGTATCCAGCAATGACATGCTATATAGAATTTCTGTACATAAAAATATATTCAAAATATATATATATTCAATGTATTCAAAATTTTTGCAATAGAGCCAGCGTCTAATGATACCATTGGTTTACGTTTATAATAATACGTCTTCTATCTGGATGCACAATGGGCTCACAAGGTTTCAGGCCCAGCTGCCAATTCTGCATCACCTACAAATTCAGCAGAAAGGACGTTGATTGCATTTGAATAACACGCACATCATATTTCTTGCATTACTTGTTTTTTAAGGAGCAGATAGCTAATATTTTCAACTGTGTTGTTTCCTATTAAAAAAATGTGCCACACAAAATCGTGGCAAAAATGTGGTTTTGGTAAAAAAAAAAATGCAGCACTTTTTCTGTGATTTTGCATAACCTTGGCTTCTTATGGCAAAGTAAAGGCACAAAAAGGCTTGTGTGAATACACCCCAACAGATGGTGTCTTGAGGATTTTCTTTCAACTATGTTCACACTATGCAGACAAATAGCAGTTTTTGCCGCAATTTTAGCTAAATAGCGGCAAAACAGAGCGGTTTTGCTGCAATATTTTGCGAGAATCGTGGCAAAAATCCAAATCCACCGCGATATGTAGATACAACCTTAATGTTGTACATGTGATTTCATTAATTGTTAAGACAATAATTAGCACATCTTCTCTATTGGAAGTCCTCAAGACACGGCCTGTTGGATTCCGTGAGGACAGGTTAGAGAAAACACTAGAATGTGATTAAACACGCTTACAATAAAAGAACAGCATAACCCAAGCATCCTGTCAAGATGATTTATGAGCAGGACAATATTTCACAATAATCTGCTATATGAATCTGAGCTCGAATGGGACCTTACAAATGAACCCCAGAACGACCATCTAATGAGGACTCTATCATGAGGTGTTGCACTAAGTAATCACTAAATATCAATTTTCAAGGATATCTTGTCCTATTCTTTTTTTTATAAGGGCAAGTATACACCCATTCACTCTGCAATGGGAATTGGATCCAATGCAGGTTTTGTTAAAAAATAAAATAAAAATGCAAGCAGCAACTCCACTACAACTGCACTATTTGCACCCAGTCTAATAAGTATTACTTTTATATATATATATATATATATATATATATATATATATATCAATCAAGAATAATATTAAGGCATATTATATCAACCCACACAAAGAGGACACATTGGAAAAATTAGGTTTCATAAATATATAAAATATGCACCATAAGTGTCACGTACTCTCTGCCTGCAGCTCCCCCGGTCTCCAGGACGTCGAGAGTTACTCGCTCGGGCAGTCTGCAGCCAATAGGAGCTCAGGAGAGTCAGGCCAATCAAAGCCTGGCTAATGTTCCTGAACTCCCGCCCTCTCCTTATTTAGTTCAGCCTGGGGTAGTAGGCCTTTGCGTGTAATTAGAGTTACCATGCGTGGTGATTTCCCTTGTTCCAGACTTCCCTGAGCGACTTGCATTTTGACTCCTTTGTGACCTGACCCCGGCTGGACTCCTCACTTTTCTTTGCCTTCTGAATTCTGTTTTTTCCGCACTCTCCTGTTTTGACCCTGCCTGCCTGACTCCGCCTTTTGCGCCCGGACTTGTCCGTGGCGCAATTGCCCTGCCTCTCCCTCAGTGTACTTCCCAAGTTACCCTTTGTTATTTCGTACTGTCTCTGTCTTATCCGTTTGTCAGTTTCACGTGTACAAGTATAGGGAACGCTGCCCAGTTGTGCGCCATCATTTATGTCGGGTCATACAAGTAGGTAGGGACAGAGGTTTGGGAAGAACAGGGACCTCACTGTTTACTGTGTATTTGTTTGTGACAATAAGTCTACTGAAATCCAGCTGAAGAGAACTAATATTAATGCCAGTTGCACACGACCAATTGTCACTCGGGCAGTTTTTCACGGCATCCGAGTGGCACTCGATAGTTTTTATGCATTCATTCACTTTAGCGGGTTAATCGAGTCCGTGAAAATGGACACAACTCTCCGAACCGTGGAAAGATATAACATGTCCTGTCTTTCCACAGACGGGACCCGGCCGACACACATGGTCGTGTGCATTAGGCATAATTACTATAGGCATTATATTAGGCAGTTATTACTATAAAACATCATTTTAAAACATCAGATTCCCCTCAGATACTATGATATCATGGTTTTGAGTAAGGAACTTTATATTCTAGGTTTTCACAATGCAATTGGGATACTTTGGTTTCAACTGTATTTTTATTGAAAAGTTTTCAAAATATACACAAGACATAAAGACGTATGGGCAGACCATACGATCCATTTGACATATTAGAAAATTCAATCAGACAAGACAAGACACAAGGAGAAGACAAAAGGGAGGGGAGAAGAAAACAAAAAAGATCAGTCAAAGATCTAACTCAGAGATATTGGTAGCCAATACTTGTCCCACAGATCCCAAACCACTCTAAATCTGTCCAGCGTATTGTCAAGTGAGGCCGTCATATGTTCCCTAGTGCGAATTTCCCTAATTCTAGTCAGTAAGTCAATGTGAGAGCGAGGGGCAGTCTGTCTCCATTTCCAAGCAATCAGAGTTTTAGCAGCAGTAAGAAAAGTCGAGCTGAGGGCTTATCCAATAACCTAGGAGGGACATTCAATAGATAATGAAGAGGATCTAGATGAATATCCTGCTGCAACTCCGCCACCGCCAAATTCCTAACCTCCAGCCAAAACTGTTGCACCAGGGAGCAGCTCCAAAAGATATGGAACATGTCTCCTCTCTGATCTCTGCATCGCCAACAAACCGACGAGATACCCGGATTGAAGCCATGCAGGAGGGCAGGGGTATGATACCAAAACATGAGGATTTTATATTGATTTTCTTTATACGTAGTACAGAGGGAAGTTTTAGCTTCTTGTGACCAGATGATCTGCCATAATGAGAAAGGGATGGATGTATTCAACAGGGTTTCGACATATATCTATGCATAGGTGGAGGGGAGTTATCCGGGGACAACAGTATTGTGTAAATAACGGATATAAGCCCTTTAGTAGTGGTAGTATGATGACAAAGTTTTTCAAAGCTTGTAGGCTTAGTGACCTGAGTGGATCCGAAGGTCTGCTGCATGTAATATCGAATTTGAAGATAGTGGAAAAAATTAGAAGAAGGGATGTTGTGATGCTGTTGGAAATATGAAAACGGGTGAAGATCTAGTGTATGAGGATCAACCATATCAGCCAGGTGGAACACCTCTGCCCCCCATCCACAATCGGACAACTCGGGAAGTAGTACCCCCTGGCATAGTAGTGGTATATAGAACCGAGGTCAAAGGAGGGCAATCCGACGCCAAGTGAAAGCGTCTTTTGCAGGTATCCCAGCGCATGGGACCCAACAGAAACGAAGAAGGCAAGGCCAGCGGGTCACCCCATAACAAAGAATTAGGATGAACAGGAGCCATCCACAATTTCTCTATTTCAGTCCACTTGTTGTTTGCCCGAAGGGACACCCAACAGGGAATGCGGCGAAGATGCGACGCCCACAATGGGGATACTTTGGTTAACCCGTCCCTGATATAATGTAATATTATCAAAATTGCTGTGACGTTTGTTCCAAACAAACTGGAGCCGACTAATGTATAATACAAAGCACAGCTGTTGCAGAACATCTTTTAGAAGAGGAAAGATGTTCTAGATCATCAGACTGAAGTTGCCTCATCTGCTATATTTCACTCATCCAACTTCTACAGAATATCTTTGAGAAGAGGATGTTTTATGTCTATCAATCAGTGACTAACATGAAGCTCCCTTTTCCTCTTCAAAAACATATTCTAAAGCAGCAGGATGTGTATTATAAGGAATAATGTGCCCCCTACTAATACTATACATTCTTAAAAAAATCTTAGAAGTCACCTTGGATTTTTATGACTTCTGGAACTTCTCAATGATTTAGGCGTTATTCAGATGAACGTAGAATAAGTCCGTATGACGGCCATTAAAACAACGGCCTTCACATGGATGCATGTATTTCAATGGGGCCGTTCACACGGCCGTTGTTTCAACAGACCGTGTGAAGGTTTAGTTGAAAAATAGAACATGTCATATTTTTTTGAGTTTTCACAGATCCCTCCATAGACTCAAGTCTATGAGGATCCGTGAAAACGGGACCTGCACTGGGACAACTCTGACTTGAAAAACTACCGTTTTTCACGTCCGAGTTTCCCCACGTTCGTCTGAATAAGGCCTAATAATATTCTTACAATTTAAAGTAGTGCTAAAATACCCAAATAATTATGCCCTAACTTTTGCAAATAGCAGTGCCACACAGCACTCACTTAATGTCATACAGTGCCCGTATAATAGTGACATAAAGAATCTACATAAAACTGTGCTCAACTGATAGCACCATATAGTCCTATTTCATTCTCCCATAGATGTCCAATATAACAGTGCCATACACTACTCAATGGACATACATTACGCAAATAACAGTACCATACTGTATCCACACTCTAATCCTATACAGTACCCACATAATAGAGGAGAGCACAATGGTTCATTTGACATCCATGACATTTCACTTGCTGCCGTACCAGTGCCCATCACATCAGCAGCATATCCAGCCTCTATATTGGATATGCAATTGAAAATTGATGTTCAATGGTAAATATGAGAGAACATTTATCAATAGCGATGTAGGGGGCATGAACAAATTTTGTCACAATTATAAAAATGGTGCATGTGGCATAATATATTTGCTGCAACTTGCTAGGCATATTAGACACTTGTCTTCTCCTTATGCTACCTGATGGCTGGGATGGTTAAAAATGGGTGAAGTCTTCAGTATAGTTGGTGCTTTATTTAGAATCATCTTGGCACGTCCTTTTCTAAATATTTTTTTAAATTTGGTTTCAAGCAATACAAATATCAATATTCATCTGTCCAGTGGCGGATTAAGAAGACCATGGGCCCTGGGCTGTTACCCAAACTTGGGCCCCCCTTCTCCACCACCACCCTGCCGCGCCGTAACTATTGCTAACACTACCTAAACACTAGTACACAAAGTAGGCACATTATGCACAAAGTACACACAGTACGCACATTATGCACAAAGTACGCAAATTATGCACAAAGTACGCACATTATGCACAAAGTACGCACATTATGCACATTATGCACAAAGTACGCACATTATGCACAAAGTACACAAAGTATGCACATTATGCACAAAGTACGCACATTATGCACAAAGTACACAAAGTACGCACATTATGCACAAAGTAGGCACATTATGCACAAAGTATGCACAGTACACAAAGTACCACATTATGCACAAAGTACGCACATTATGCACAAAGTACGCACATTATGCACAAAGTACGCACAAAGTACGCACATTATGCACAAAGTACGCACAAAGTACGCACATTATGCACAAAGTATGCACAGTACAAAGTACGCACATTATGCACAAAGTACGCACAGTACACAAAGTACACACATTATGCACAAAGTACACAAAGTAGGCACATTATACACAAAGTATGCATAGTACACAAAGTACACACGAGTATGCACATTATACACTAAGTAGGCACATTATACACGAGTATGCACATTATACACAAAGTACACCTTGTAAACACATGAATATGGACATTAAACATACATGAATATGGACATTAAACATACATGAATATGGACATTAAACATACATGAATATGGACATTAAACACACATGAATATGGACATTAAACATACATGAATATGGACATTAAACACACATGAATATGGATATTAAACACACATGCACTTACCTTTTATGTCTTCACTGCAGCTCTTCTCCTGCTCACAGCACAGAGCCCGCCGACAGTCTCCCCTCCCCCATGTCCCGACAGCTAGCAGCAGAGATGTTTAGAGCAGGGAAGGGGGGCTGGAGGGGGAGCTTCTAAAGCAGCACAGACCACGGCTGCTAAGTAGAAGCAAAGCTCCCCTCGCCTGACAGGTGCGGTCCTGGCACCGGGGCTCCCTCCGGTGCTAGCGACGCCACTGGGCATGAGGGGGTTCGGGCGGTCATAGGCTCCTTGGGCCCCCTGGCAGTCTTGGGCCCCGGGCGACCGCCCGAAACGCCCTAATGATAATCCGCCACTGCATCTGTCAATAGCATAGTTTATAGCAGTACAACTATATTATGTATTAGGGAGAGGATGATCAACAACACATACAAACAGTCAAATAGTCAACAAAAGTCGAAAACTGTCAAACAAGATCTGTACCAATTGTCACTGGGATAGGGGGTCCGCAGCGAGGTCAGCTGATGTAGCATAATCAAATCATGATAGGTTTGAAATTCAACATATCTAAGAGTCTAATCCTGTAGTTCAGTAGTAGTATCAGCCCATAGGTGTCTATAATTGCAGTCCTTGCTTAATGTTAACCAAGGTTTCCATATTTTTTTTAAATTTGACAAAGTTGCGCTACTTTAAATAGGACATCTCCTCCATTCTGGCTAGTTGAGCTCCCTTCCTAAGCCAGTGGTTTATTGGGGGGTCATGTCCGTTTTCCAGTAGAGCTATAGCTGCACAGAAAAGATGTGTCCAGAGTACCCCAGGTTTATGTAGAGGCGAGGGTGGCCCTATGTTTAGAAACAGTAGACGTGGGTTTGTGGTGATAGAAGTGCGAGTGATGGTATTTAGTAAGGTTTGCACTTCATCCCTGTACGGGATTATTTTTTCACATTCCCACCAAATATGCAGATAAGAGCCCGCTGCTTTATTGCTGCTCCAACACAGAGGAGAGGTGTCAGGGTATATTCTGTTGGGAACCCAGGGAGTTTTGTACCATCTAGTGATTAATTTATATGCAGATTCTTGCATCTTGATTCACCTAGAGATCCCCAGAGAATTATTATATATTTCTTCCATCCTTTTCTATACACTTTTAAAGCTGTTGAGGTCAGCATAAAAAGTATCTAAAGCACATGACAAATTTGGTGCACGTCATGTATTCCACTTTTTGCTGCAGTTTACTCAGTAAATCCCACTAAGAAGTAAAAGCCAGAAATCAACCACTAGATGGCGGCATGCGGTTTAATAAAGAGGTGGTTTCCCAGGCATCACTGTAAAATCAAAGACAAGTCAACAAATAGACAAAAAATGTCATGCAGAATCTAAAAACTATGCAAGCAATGATGCAATCGCTTGTCTATATTGTAGGCTTTCTCTAGTTGTGATGTTTCTTACCAAGCGTTACACTTATCAGCTTTGCTGTAAAGAATGGGAGAGTATGAGCAGAGTCATCTCATTATCATTACAGGATGGGGACAGCTGTATTGTACTGCTGGAGTGTAGATAAGACAGGATAGTAACGTTATACACACATATAAGGCTCTATATACAGCTCCCATGTCACTCCCTTGTCTCCGGGTGGAGTGGGCTGTTCTCCATCTCCCTGCACATACCCTGCTGCACTAGATATAGAGACAATACAGAAAAGGAGTGTTCCCAATATGGTTGTTCCAGGAAAATTTTTAAAAATAAAAAATAAATAGTTACAGCATTTAAAAAAAGAACAAACACATTATTTATCCTCTACAGACTCACATCTTTTTGATAAAACTGATATTAAATACATAAGCCATTCCCTAACATCTAAATGTGTAGTGCTTTATTTCCCCTGTGGTGGCGCTCTAGGGGAATTGTGCGCTTTCTGCCAGGTGCTCCTACAGCTGATGACTGGAGGTACCAGCAGCAGAACCTTTTAACAAAAAAGGATTGTCCAATGGGCACAAACCCTTTAAATGGTTAATGCTTGAAGTAATTTACATTATGAATCACTCAAACACAATATATATATATTTATTTTTTTTTATTTATTTATTTTTTAATCATTGAAGGGTCTGTTATTTACTTTTTAAAATGGGAACTTGCTATTCAGTCACACATTCATCTACATATAGATGGCAAAAAAAAATCTAACAATAAAATAAAAATAAAAACTACTGATTGCTGAGATAATGCAGGTCTGGTTATAAATAATGTTTTATACTAAAAAAAATAAAAAATAGAATAAAGTAAAATAAATGTCGAAAATTGTCTCAGAGTCGCGACTTCAGCTGAAGAAAAGGGAAAATTCTGGAGCCGGGATTTGCTGCCGAAATGCGTGGACTTCCAAGCAATAGGTAGGTAAAATATTTTTATTAGCAGAAACGGACAACGCATTTTGAGAATAGAATTCTCTCCTTCTCAGGTCCAGCACCAAACTAGGAGTGTGACCCCACATGTATACAGAGGCGTAGCTAGCTTCTCCAGCACCGAGGGCAAAGATTCAGTTTGGCGCGCCCCCCCCCCAACATCTCCTTCCACCTCAACATGTTCGTTTTCTCTACCAGTCAATGAGGTGTCAACTTTTTTAATATTTTTTGGATGTAACAAATCTGCTCCTTTGTATGAGAGCACGGCCTGTAAAAAGCACAAGAACGGACATGTTTCATAATTTGCGGTACATATCTACGGCCCGCACACATTCCTGCAAATATACGGGAAGGTGTCCGTGGTCAATAGAAGTGAATAGGTCCGTAATTGCGGACGATTTTTACGGTAGTGTGCATGGGGTCTAAATCTGTACAAGGCACGCTTCTCTACAGTCCCGTGGATGCTGCCATTAACCCCTTTGCTACCCCAGACCACCCGCCATTACCTGCCTTATTCCTCGCCTTTCTATCCATCCAGTAGTACTGAGATCATGTAATAAGCTTCATATGGTCCATGCGCTATAACTTATACATGAAGTTTCAAATGTTTATTTTTTTTTTTTTCGATTGTTCTAAATCTTAAAATTCTCCTTTTTCTGGTGAGGTGACTACAGGATTATATTCGGGTCACAGACATTTACTTGTTTCTCGTCAGAATACATAGAAATCATCACTTTCATTTCAACAATTGTGTAATAAATAAGGAACGCAGCCTGACTTTTTTGCAGACTGAGGGTTTCTGGGAAGAAAGGTGATTTTAGGTGGAAAGTCCCTGACTAAAAATATAACAACAAACTTACGTCACTGACATGTGACACCATTCTGTGTACAGAGAAGCAGCCAATAGCAAGCGCTAAACACGTATCATCATCTGTTGCTGGGTGAACGGCAGGATCAGCCGTCTCTGTACAGGCGTCTGATGTAATTCTGTTTCCGGCAGAAAGGGGGAGGTAGTGTACAATCAGAAAATGGATATTCTGATCTGCTGTGCTTGTGTGACTAATGGTACAAAAAAATGTGTCTAGTGAGGCGAAAACGTCTGTTCTACATGGCCCAATTGCTTGGAAAATTGGTTGAAAATGAAATGCAAAATTTTGCGCCAAAATGTGCTAAATTTTGGCACATTTTATGACACATGAAGATCTAGCAGTAATCTAAGTGCCATATAATGAGGTCATGTACAAGAACTTTGGTTGATCCAGGCTGAGGAAAAAGCGGATTTAACAAATGTTCCTGAGCTGGAGGTGGCAGCAGGTGGTAAGGCCTTGTATGTGTGGTCTGAAGGACGGGGTGGAAAACGGTTATTCCTAGGCAGCGGACTGGTGAGATGGGAATGTGTGGAGCCAATTACTGTAAATGATAGTTCTGGTAAGGTGGTTGAATAGAATGGGGGAAAGATGATAAATTAGTTTTTTTCCATCTGAAGTATCAGGAAGTGGGAGAAGAAGAAGTAGGAGATAGCTGAGACACTCTGAAACTCTGGATAGCAGAGATATAAGGAACGGCCAGCAACGTCATTGAATGTCATTATTATAAAAGTGGTATTTAAAGCCATAGATTATTATGAGCTGTCCTAGGCCAAAGGTATAGATAAAAGAGTGGTCCCAGGACAGAGCCTTGAGGGATGTCAACAGATGGCGAGAGGAGGAGATGATGCGCCAGTGAGATACTAAATGTTCGATGGGTGAGGTATGAGATCCATGTGTTGACCAAGTTTGGGATGCAAAGACACAATAGGATTTGTAGGAGGAGGGAGTGGTCGACCGTGTTGAAGGCGGAGGACAGGTCTACAAGGAGCGCAGAGTAGTGTTGTGTGGCTGTAGCAGTGAACAGATCATCAGTGACTTTGGTCAAGGCAGTGTCAGAGATATGGTGGGATCGAGTTGTTTGGGGATGTGAGACAGAGAGGATGTGATAGTAGAGAAATGATACTCTTTAGCAGAAGTGCAGATTTGAAATTGAGAAGTTCTTGTTTGTATGGTGTGAGGTCGGGGGCATAGCTAAAGGCTCATGGGCCCCGATGCAAAAGTCATTCTTGGGCCCCAACTTCTCTGCATGGCCGGTGACCAGCCGATTTCAGCTGCATCACTGGGTTCCCTAAGTGACCCATTGGTGCAGCACTAGCAGCCACGGGTGTTGTTAAGGTCTTAAGACATCAGGGGCAACAGCCTGAAGACATATGTTTTGCCCTCCCAAAATATATATATATCAGAGACAGCATATCTTTAAAGCTACAACCCCTATAGCTCCACCACTGGATAGGATTAGATACAGTGGCTCAGCAGACAGTATCACACACATGACAGGATTAGATACAGCAATCCAGCAGACAGTGTCACTCATGATAGGCTTAGATACAGGGCCCAGCAGACAGTATCACGCATGATAGGTTTGGATCCAGGGCCTAGCAGACAGTATCATGCACGATAGGCTTAGATACAGGGCCCAGCAAATAATACTACAAATGAAAGGCTTAGATTCAGGGCCCAGCAGACAGTATCATGCATAACAGCCTTAGATACAGTGCCTACCAGACATAATCACACATGATAGGATTAGATACAGGGCTCAGCAGACAGTATCACACATGATAGTATTAGATACAGGGCTCAGCAGACAGTATCACACATGATAGGATTAGATACAGGGCTCAGCAGACAGTATCACACAGTATTCTTATATTTACCATCCTCCCTCCTGCTCCTGAACCTGACTCAGGAGCGTGGAGGGTAAGTAGTGTATTGTTATTATAGGTACAGGGGCCACTGTACACACTGATAGTATATTCCGTTCAATTCGTTTCTAAAGTCACTGCCTGAAGAGAATGATTAATCATTCTCTTCAGGCAGTGACTTATAGGTACAGGGGCCCGTGTTCTGCGATCCCTATAGCTACGCCACTGTGTGAGGTCTTCCTTGGTTGGCTTTCTTCCATTGGCACTCGGCAACCCTAGATAACAGTTTTAGGTTTTTGTCAGATTGGTGTGCCATGGCTGCCATTGATCTGCAGAGTTCTGTCATGTCTGTAAGAGAGGCAACTTTTATGGGAACACTAGGACATTTTGAAAGGAAGTCACGCAAAAAATGTAAAGCAGGGTCCTCCACATGCCACATATGCCGGTCCATGGTCCAGTAGATCGCAACTAGAAAAAGTTTGGTCTCAACAATATACACTAATCAACATTGAAATTGCAACACCAAAAAGGACGAGCCGTAAAGTTATGCAAATCGTGGCAGTAGAAGATGTCGCTAAGAACTGCAAATGATCAAATTTTCAAGCACCTCGCTCCAATCTGTGGCATGCGGGAGGCATAAAAGCCAGACTGAAAGCAACGTTTTTTAGCCACATGGTGTGGGATGATTGTGCGATGCCTCTTGTTCGTCGACTTGCCAGTTATCGCCACTTTGCACAAACTGAGACGGACAGAATCCTTGAACTGAGAAACCTTGGTGCATCTCTCCAACAGATCGCTACGCGCTCAGGCCGAGATGTCAGCACTGTTCAACGTCATGTGTCCCGGAGGTTGGGAGAACAACAACGAATGGAAATGACAACAAGAGGTGCATGGAGGTGAACCTCTAGACAGACTGATCATCTGATTGGAAGAATGGCACGTAGTGATCGATTCTGTACTGCATGTGAAATTTGACGTCACATCCCAAGCCTAGGGCGGCAACTATTATCAACACAAACCATCAGAAGGCATTTGCACGACATTGGGCTACGAGCCAGATGTCCAGCTACAGGTATTCCATTGACCACACGCCACCGCTCTCAAAGGCTAATATGGTGCACAGCAAGACGGCATTGAAGGCTGGAATGGAGGTCTATCCTCTTCAGCAATGAGTCCCGTTTTTGTCTCGGACGCAATGATAGCCGGAGGTTGGTCTGGAGACCACGTAGGCAACGGCTTGAAGAAGCTTTGACAATGGAACATCACACCGGTCCTACTCCCGGGATTATAGTGTGGGGTGGCATAATGTACGGTAGCTAGACCCCTCTATTCTTCATTTC
This sequence comes from Rhinoderma darwinii, assembly GCF_050947455.1. Classification (NCBI taxonomy): domain Eukaryota; kingdom Metazoa; phylum Chordata; class Amphibia; order Anura; family Rhinodermatidae; genus Rhinoderma; species Rhinoderma darwinii. The sequence continues at coordinate 115,046,998 of NC_134694.1, read as the reverse complement.
AGGTACACTAACAGCTCGCTATTACATTGATTTAGTCGTGAAAAAAGTGGTACAGCCATTTCTCCAAAGAGTCCCAGAAGCCGGTTTTGAACAGGACAATGCCCAGCCGCATGTTGCTTGTGCTACTTTGAGGAGCCTGCAGGGCCTAAACATGCTACCATGGCCTGCAGCGTCCCTGGACTTGTTTCCCATTGAGCACATCTGGGACGTTATTGGTTAGCAATTGCAAAGGAAGCTGCCAGCAGCCAATCTTGATTATTTTTGCGCCCATCTGCATTTAGCGTGGCATAACATTCCTCAGACAACCATTAATAACCTCATTGATAGCATGCCAAGGTGTGTAAGTGCATATATTTCTGCGCTTGGCGCTCATACTCGATAGTGAATAAATCAAGATGTTTGGAATATTTTGTTTCCATTTTTTTATTATTTGCATATCATTAATAGGTCTATCCATCCTGGGATTTCCACAATTTCAAAACTTTCCTTCTTGGTGTTGCAAATTCAATGTTGAGGAGTTTATAAACCTAGATATGATAGGTACTTTTTGCATGCCAAATGTTGGCCATCGTTGTCCATATGATTGGCTCATCTAGGCGCAAAAGTATTTACTCGTATCACTCATCCTTAATATGCGGGCTATGCAAAACAGAACCTGTTGGTTCAGTTGTACTATGTCCTATACTCACTGATTCAATGATACACTCCCTAGAAAATCTTATCATTTAGCAGCAGAATCTACTGATTCAACGATTTAGCCACCATTCATGAAGATCCAATAGTTACCTCTTTACACTTGTGTCACAGAGCTGTAAATTTCAGGTAACTCCTTAGGAACCTAAGCATGATATACCTCTAAAATACTCATGATCCAATCTGCAGCCACAGGGAGAATGGTGCAAGACAGAGAATGAAGCAGTTGTCAAATGACAGATGTTTAATTTTTCCTGATCAGAAAAAAAGTGCTGAAACTAAGCGGGGTGTTGGGGGGGGGGGGATTACAATTAACTAGGTATAGAGGGATTTACATTTTTGTATTATGCGTGAAACATTTATGCCTTTGATCTACCTGTCACTTCATATAAACATGATAGGATTACCGGATTTCTGGAGAGTAACTATAGGGAGTGCAGAGGTAGAAGAGGCCCTGGAGATTCTCTGGAAGCGAGTTGGTACCATTGTCCAAACTCTCCTACTTAGGATCATTACTTATTGGGAAGCACAAGCTGACAGAGGCTCCTTCAAGCGCCATCATTCTCTTTTAATGCACACGTCTTAGTAGTGGTGAAGCGTTATCTACTCCAACATTAGTTAGGACCTATACCTCCTACTATAAGTGTACGACTAGAACAACTCAGAAGACTTTTGCACCTTGAGCACACCAAGATTGAGAGACGTAAGGAAACAGTCCGCACAGTGTTTTGGAAAATAGAAGGCCTTTATTGTTGAATGTTGGACAGAAACTGAAATCCCGCAGATAATGTCACTTTTTACTCAGTATTTAATGATCATCTCCGAGGCAGATTGGATACCCTGTCAAATTTCTGAAAGGGAGGTTCACATATGTATTATACTTTTTTGTCATCCTTTCAGGTTGTAGTACACTTGGTCAGTTGCTATGTACTACAGGATTTACTTACTATTTGTGCCTCTTTTGATGCTGTATACTAGTAATGCTACGCAACTAACAAGTCAAAGCAACCAGAGCTGCAGAAAGTGCCAAGGTCATATTTTTTTTCTTTGCAGCACCACTCCCCACCAGCCGCTGTGAAACTGCAGTTCAACCACATTTACATGTGTAAGTTATGGCATATCCCAGTGATACCGACTTAACAAGCTATCATGGAAAACCCCTTTTAATTTTATTTATTTTTAAAAAAGACCTTTCCATGTCTGCACCCCCCACCTGGCTGTATACCACACTCTACACTTCTTTTATATATACTGGACTTACTTTTTGAACCGCTGCCTTGTATGTGCTTTAAGAAAGCCTCATTCTTGATTCTTATATTTCCCCAGCTTGCTCTTCTTCTCTGCTTTGCTATCAATCCCATGATGCTTCAGCACAGCATCACCAACTAAAAACCATACCATTTCTGCATGCTGGGGGACACTGTGATTATCATTTTCTCTATATTCTCCTAAATAAGCTGAGAAACCATAAGTATGCAGACAGGGAGGCCGCACTATATTCTTCTAAATTATACCTGTCTAAGTATCAGTGGTGGCTGATGATAGAAGTTTCTGTCCCCCCCCCCTCTGTGTAATTCTAGTGTTTTATAGGAACTGCTGAAGCCTGTGATGGGTGACAAATAGATCTCCATAGACTCAAGTAGAGAAAGTCGTCACCGAGTCTGATTCACACGACTACTAAGCAACCATATCAGTCTGATATATAGCGATAAATAACAGGTGAGAGACTGACACATGGAATACCATAATTGAGCTCATGGGAAAGTTTAGTTTTGGCCGGAGTGTCCCTTTAAAAGTAGTTTTTTATTAACTTATACAATGCTATAAACTGAAACAAATCAAGCTGTTTCTTATCTTATTTGTTTAGTGGGGTCTTGTCTAAAGCTTGTATTTGTGTAGGGGGATTCTCATTTTAGGGTCTTTATTTGTGTAGGGGTCTGGTGTCGGTAATTATTTTAAGTATATGATGGTGTCATATGCACTACTTAGATGGGCGCGTATATTAGAAAATGTTGCATGTCGCATACTGGCTTTCCCATTGCTTCTCAGAATCTCCCTGATGTGACTGTTCAAAACGGTAGGCAGGTATACTTTCATATAGTGGCCCCCTTGTCTATAGTGCCCTGTGCAGCTGCCCATATTCTACAGACGTTTCTATCAGTAAAGCAATTATAACTATTAACTGTTGACATTCAGGATCCCTTCAACCGACCTTATAATTACTGGGATAGGCTAATTGGCTTGTTGCTCTGACAACTGATTGTGAAGTTCTGTAATATAGAAATGTGAGCTAGGCTTTACAAAATGTTACGGCGTTCCGGGAAGCCGGATATTTCTGAAGCAGAAAGTCCCTGGCAGAGAAAGCAATTACATGTTCCACAAAAAGTTATTAGGTTCCCATCGATGCTACTGAGAAATGTTCAAGAGCCAATGAAAAGCCTTTTTATACCGCGGTCAGTAGTTGCTGGGTAAAGACACAAAGCAAAGTATTAACAACCGAGATCAAAGAGGCGATAAACAAGTAGAGGTCACGCTGCTTCTACATACTCTGCCGAAAACCAAAGCCCCTTTGGATTTACTTTTCTTGCTACCATTTTTGCAAAATTGCAATGTGCAAATAAGTCCTATCAGTTTAGCTCTGAAATCCCATAATCCTTCTCGCTAGTAAGAGTAAAGCAGAGTAAAGAGAAAATCACTATTATATAGACTCTCCAGCACAATCTCTGTCATAGGAAAAGGAAGTTATAGGAAGTGGATGCTCATTGACCGCCATATGTAATCTTCTGTTAGTTAAGGAGGGAAAGAGCAGTACAACAATGTGTGGGGGATGAACGTATTATATAGTATAGGCATTGTGGCTGACACTCATAGATGCATAAAAAAAAATTATCGATTTTTACTTATATCGTGTAATTTAGAGGTACAGGTAGACATTTTTGTCCACGACCGGAGAGCTGATGACCTATCCACTGGATAGCCGATCATCAGTATATGATCGGTGGGGGTCCGACACCAGGACCGATCAGCTTCTCTGGCTGCCTCCGGATGTCCATGACACAGGAGCAGATGGCTCCGGTCACGGAATAGCGGGCAAGCTGCTGTATTCAAGTGAATAAAAGCAGAGCTGCAGTTCTGCAGAATGGCCGCTAGGCAGTGCCATCTGCTTCCGGCTCCAACTACTGCATGGCATTCACAACATCGGGCGCCCGGATCAGATGATCGGTGCGGGGTCCGGGTGTCGGACCTGCACCGATCATATACTGATGACCTATCCAATGGATAGGTCATCAGTTGTCCGGTTGTGGACAAGCCCTTTAAGATAATTTGGAAATTACTGTAGACTGGGGGCAATCTGCAGCTTTCAGTAAAGAAATTTGAGAAATCTAACCGTTATATACCATAATGCAGAGGTATCTAACCAGCAGAGCTACAGCTGTATCACTGTACAGGGATTGTTACACTGTGCAGGGTGTTACTGCCATGGGGGCACTGTTGCACCCTTTTCATAGGGGACTGTGGCAGGCTCTGTCATTGCGGCTGTAATTATAGTGCTCTTGTTGTCTTCTATGGAGATACTATAGTTGGTTCTGCTCATGTTCAACCAGGGCAAGAACATGGATTAGGCATTCACAATTATATGGGACTAGTTTACATCACTAAAGTCTGTTTTGCCTTTACATACTTTTCACCAAAAATAAAAATCTATATTGGAAGATGAAAGCTAAAACATTTTTGGGGGGCAAAAAAATATGGGGCTGGTATTGAGCCTTAGATGAGTGAGTGCGCATCTACTGTACGTCTCCATCTTGTCCTGATCCTGCCGTAATGGGGTTTTCCCACAAAGAAAATTCTTCCCCTAGACACAAGATAACTGATAAATGTCTGATCACCTGCACGAGGGGTGCCGAGCCCACCATTCCTCCTCACTGCTCGACCACAGTAAGGAGATTGAATGAAGCGGTGGTCGACATGCGCCCTGCCATTTAATGTCCAAGGGGCTGAAGGTCGCTGCTTTCAAAGTTCTCATCACTGCTGTCGTGGAGCGAGGAGGAATAGGGGGCTCAGCCCCCCATACTAACATTCAGTGTGGGCCCCAGCCCAGCATGTATGTATGACACTCAGATCGAGTCAAGGGCCAAATTTGCGACTCCCATAATGCTACAACTTGAAAACCACTGAACTATAAACTATTTCTGTAATAGGTCTAGAAAAATGAATCAATCCAGACATACACAGAGTGATTACCTTCTCCAGTATAACCAATAGTTCCCAAATGTGTATAGAGAAAAAAAATACAAAAACGACCTAAGAATGTGTTGAAATGAGTTACCACCCGGCTGCACAACTTAAAACAGGAAATCTACAATTTTATGTATTTGGAAAGGCCATTCTCATATTGCAGGGACCCGGAATAGAGCGGATGATATGGAGCCCCTGTAGTTAGTAAGTTTAGCATTAAAAGAGCAGATGAACGTCCGTGAGATCTTTGCTGGACTTCATGAATAAAAAGGTCGGCCATTTATTTGATTGAGCGTTACGTAATACTACATTTCTACTGGCAGCTGATGGCCAGGGGTTAAAGTAGCCGGAGCTGATCAGGACGACTTCATTCCGAGAAGGGGATTTTAGTTGCCCATTGCAATGAAAATATAGTTTTTTTAGGACACCTACAGAACAGAGATCTGAATTTGATGGCTAATAGAATATCTCATTTACATTATATCTGAAAGGAGGGAGACGAGCATCTGTTAGACAAAACAAGGCATCAGCTTCCAGACAAGGTGAAGTCAGACCATCCTCATAGACATTAGTTTGTCGGTTTCATGTCTATGGCCGGCTTCACGTAGACTTGTAAACTTTACACTTGGCTGGTGACAAATAGATGAGTCCCTTGGGAGCCAATATATCAGGCAAATAGTAGCTTCAGGATAGATGGCTGAGGTTAGAATCAAAAGTTGCATAGAGTTACTCCGCTGCCAGGTTTTATTTTTTGCCTGAAGTTTTAAAAGACGTCCTAGATAACCAAACACCCCAACTTCATATATGAAAAAAATACACATTGTATCAACCAGGTTTATTTTGATTTTCAAAAAAGCATTTTGCATAAACTTTAGAACATACAGACAATAGGCAGACACCTCTATATATTAAGGAATATTTTCAGCTGCAGCGCATGTGTTATACATTTCATTTCAGCTGCAGCGCATGTGTTATACATTTCATTTCAGCTGCAGCGCATGTGTTATACATTTCATTTCAGCTGTAGCGCATGTGTTATACATTTCATTTCAATGAAGCGCTGAGTTATCGATGCATTCAGAAGTTTAGGAAACAAATGGGGGACAGACTCTTGTGTCGAATGTTTTGTAACAACGGCGGATAAATCCTCGGGCTGTTCTCTGGTCAGATAAGTATTCCAGTATTTCTGATTGATGACAGATTTGTGATTCTATTCTCCTTCCTGTTAGGAAAACCACCTTTCCTGTGGAACTGAAGCTAAATTATTGCATCTTTGAAACTCTTTTTGCTCTCAGTGACGTCATATAAATTGTAAGCAGAATATTATATTATTGAAGTTTGCGTTTTGTAAGTCAGGCTGATGACAGAGAAGACTACTAGAACATTTCTAGCTACAATATATCAATATATACATATATTATTATTATTTTTTTTTAATTATTTTTTTGGGAAAACAAATAAACCACAAGCTTCGGGTTCGGCTGGGTCAGGTTGTGCATCATTCTTGACACTGCAATGTATGAATTTTTGTGAATCAGGTGACACCTTTACAGTATAGCGTGATCTGCATTGTGCCTGACTTATCAGCAACATCCCCAACACCTAGTCCACTGTCTTAGAGCAGTATTACAGCTCCATGCAGAAGTTTTATATTTAGATTCAAAGATGGGATCCAATCACATCCGAAGAGATCAAGAAAGCTTTAGGGTGAAGCCAAACGAGGGGGATTTGCAGTACGGATTCCGCATTGTAAATCAGCAGCAATTTACAATACAAGTGGATGGGGTTTTCAAAACATGTAGCGGAAAAAATCTGCAATGAAAGCAGAGGATATTGCAGATTTTTTGTGTGGAAAAGCCGTGGGTTTTTACCGGGAATTTCACCCTTTTGCAATGCATAGGGTGAGACCCGTATCAAATCTACTGCTAAATCAGCAACAGAATTCGGATGCAACACATGCGGATTTCACAGCAGATTATAGGAGGAATTCACAGCAAAAGCCGCAGAAGAAAGTTGTCCACCACGTCTGGCCTTGGCCTTACACAATGATTTTGGAAAAAGCATGCCTGATCTTACAACACAGGATCCGATGAGTGCATGAATTCTCTATCTGGGTTATCTCAGTCTAGTCTAGAAATACAGTGTGATAAAATCCCAAGGCGTTAAATAATATATTGAGACCTGCTCTATCTGTACAGAGCATCCAACTATAGTGATTTTGCAGGTACAATTTATATTTTTTATTAGACTGTACAAATAAATTCTGCCAAAAGGCTTGTACGGATTTTCTAGTTTCAGGCTATACATTAGTCTGTAGCTTCAAAGCCATGGCTATATAGATTGCACTATAATGTAGTAGTATGTGATATTCTCAATAATGCAGCCATGATAAGGATTAGCAGATAGATAGCAATTAGCCTGAAAAAAAAAAAAAAAAATTACCACTTTTAACAACAGACCCCCCCCCCCCCCCCCCATCTTCCCAGAATTGCAGGACGTCATTGACAGGATCATTGAAAACTCAAGACAACTGAACACTGAGAAATCAGTTACACGTGGCACCAAAAGAGATGAAACCCAAAAGAGTGCACAAAATATCCATGTCAAATCCAAGGGCAACCAAAATATACGAACTCGGATGATATAAGTGGCCTCAAAGGATAGATCATTGAAAATGTCAGGAAGATGAGGCAGAGGATTTCCAATCATGAACGTCTCCAGAATGTGGATAGTTGTCTGAGGCTCCACTTAGGTGTTACAATTGTCACCAGATTCATAAAATAATTTACATAATCTTCCTGATACACAAGTATTAGATATGGTCATCTTAAAAACAGACACTATCTCAATGCGATGAGCCAGGTAGCTAAATGATTTCACGGGGCTGCTTTTCTGCTGTAAACTGTCAGTAATTGGTAACGGTCCACAGACTACAGACTGAGAAATGGCAGTGTTTGTAGTCAGGGAGGGCGGGCAGCTGTGGGAATTTTTTTAATCCTTTAGCTACCAGCTCAGTGAATTCAGACATTTTCTCTCTAATGAACATGCAGACTTAAAGGGGATGGCCACTTTAAGAAAACGATCAGGAGTGCATTTTGAAAAAGTATTTTAGTAAACTTACCGGGAAAACTGTAAAGTCAAAAAGTGTCATAAGCCACGACCGCGGCTCCAGTCTGGATGGAGGAGCCTGCGACTAGACACGTCACTCTACATTCTCTATTGTAATTACAATGGCCAACCCCTTTAAGTCATATTAATAGTCACCTTTTCTTATTTTCTCAGTTGGTCTGGCCTAGAGAAGGCTCCTTGTTCTTTTTGACACTCTGAATGGTTTAGACAATCACCTGACAAAAAAATATCACTACTTCTCAAGCTAAAAATCTCCACAGGTCTAGCAATTCCCCAAGTTGCGGGAATGTTAAGCCTTAAACCCTGCTCCACCCATGAACGTCCCCCAACACACGATACACCTCTTTTTATGCAAATTTACATAAGCCTTTCAAAAAAAACTGGACTGTTGGCAGGTATGATGTCAAATACCATAGACCAACTTAGAATCTACATAGTCAAGGTCACTATTAGTATTGCAGACCCACAGAGATCAAATTAGTATGTCCATTTCAAAGGGACGTAAAAACGTGATAGGTCCTCTTTAAAGGGAGGATTTCTGCTAATGAGCGTGCACCAGGGTTGCCAAACTGTAAATAACTAAACAAAAAGATTAAATTGGGCACCTTTTTACAGTGTCCCCTTTTTGAGGCTGGGGACCTTGTACAGGTTATTATGATCGTAATTATTGTCATTTTGCATTTCACAGTAGGTACAGCTCATGTGTTTATATTAGTATCTGACCTATAGACAATATAACTTATCATCTTTATCATTCATTATGGTTTTCCAATTTGTCAGTAATTTATTTTTAGCGGTCTCTGATTTTTATATAAATTGTCCAGAAAAAAATAAAAATCAGGTTGGCAATCCTGGTGTGTCTATTCGACCAATCTTCTAATATTTTAACAGTTGATGTTGTTAAGTGAAGCTACAAATTAAGTGCATGTAAAAAGAAAAACAAAGCCATGCTTTACATTCGCTTTAGAATTACCCATAGAAAAATCTGGTAATAAAAGCCAGAGATGAAAGATAAGGGAGAGTTTATAGTGGGGGAGGGGGGTATGGAGAGAACTTCCGGTTTGTTATCCTGCCATTATCAATAGTTTACTGGACTCTCATATCAATAATTTCATCCCATACTCGGCTTTGGATAACATGATGGCCTTGGTCTCACATAGTGGCGATTTTGGAATTTGCAAGGTAGAATAAGAAGTGGTCATTTCAGAATGTCAGACGTTCTCCCTGTTAAGAATGTATGAAATCTGAAAGAGAAAAGAGAAAGGCGATCAGTAAATCATTAGTGCAGAAATGAAACATTTGGTTGGGCACAGTCCAAATGACAGACCAACGTAAGGCTGCAGCAATGTATCCCAGAAGATAAGGTTAGGGATATACCAAACAGTGGTCCAAGTAGTAGACCAGGGCTTGCAAGATTATACATTGATGGTCTACACTTAGGAAAAGAGAACGAAGGGGCAGTGGTGATCCAGTAAGCGCCACATGTATGGACAGTCCACTGTGCCTGGATAAACAATGAAGGGGCCCTGGCACTGGTGCCCCCTTGTTCTGTTGATCAGTGGGGGTCTCAGGTGTTGGACCCCTAATGATCACATGTTGATGGCCTATGTTAAGGAAAGGTTATCAATATATGCTCTCAGAAAAACCTCTTTAAGAGGGAGCAAGCTAGGCAATTGCTCTGTATGCTTAACCATAGGGGGCACTGGAAGACCCCTCCTATCAACAAATCTAGTGAATTTTGCTATTTCGATCATGTCATCAGCAATGCCCACTTTACTGATGCAATGACATCACATGATGTGAAATCATGTCACCAGATAAGTGACCCGCCACCACCCACTTGCACATGAACTTATTTGGACATGGTGTATTTTAAACGTTCATATATGAATTTATTTATTACTTTATTTTGTCCCCTTTATTAAGATCTTCATTTTTATTGCCCTTCTACGCAATTATTCATTTTCTATATGATTTTACACAGAAGATGTGGCACTTATATTATAAATTCACTGGGATAGGCATCTGTGCCCTCGCCAGGCAATCGTGCACTTATAATGAATACACTGCAGATAACATGTTTCACTTGCTTTCTTCTTTCATCCATTTACTTGGATGGGGCTGTGCTGCAGTTCCCTGCACAGGGGGGGGGGCCGGGAGTGTTACTGTGCAGGAGAAAATATGAAGGGACCATGGACCATCCATTCTCTGGATCATCAGGGGTCACAGATGTGATCAGGATGTTATGGCGTATCCTAGCCATATGCCATAACATAATGATGAGAATACCCCTTTATATTTGTATTGATGACTAACAGTTTGCTTTGTTTCTTGAGATAACATGAGATAAATTTAGATCTTAAACTTACGTTCGTCTTGTGCTCCTCGAAATGAAGTTTGGACTGAAAAAAAAAAGTAAAATCAGTATGGGTGAAGTTTTTGAGGGTGAAAGAAATGTTGCTGGTGGGGGACTTTTAAAGAAATTTCCAGATGCGAATCATAAATAGTGTTATTACTCATATACAACAGCTCAGGCTCTGTTCACTCTGGCAGAATGTTTTCCATTTTTACATAATAGATGCCGAATATGACAGATCCGTTAGGATCAGTCATGGTTAGTAATGATCTTTTTAATGGATCCATCATGATCAATTATGATCGGTTTTTTTACTCCCATTGAGGCTCTGTTCACATCTGCGTTCTTCATTTCTGTTGTACTGCTCCATCATAGAACAATGAAACCAATGTCAGTCACGGATCCGTCTAATGACATACACCAACTGTGCCTGACGATCCCCATCAACTATAATGGGGTTCTCCGGGTTTGCGCCACGATGTCCGTGGTTTTACCAGACAAAACAGCGCAGCATGTTGTGCTATTCTATACAATACTTTTGACTGTATCTGTAACGAAGATGGGAACACAGTCAGACTCATAATGGGTCCGTCAGGTATCAGTTTTTTCTTTTTACTGGATAGAATAGCGCAGCAAGCGACGATATTCTAACCTGCGAAAAGCAACAAAAATTTGACAAAAAATAACTACCACAAGTGTGAACATAGCCTTAAATATGTCACCTGAACTTACAATGACACTTTAAGCGTAGATGATGGGATTATCTGTTACCTTTTCGCCCTCTCATGTAGATCACAATTCCAGCAACGAGAAAAACAGCGCCCAAGACAAATCCACCAATTCCAGTTGCCAACTTATTTTTGGCTGAATCTGATATCTGTGGGTCTGAGGGAAAATAAATATCTGGATTACTCGACTGTTAAAATACAGCAAATACCCTTTTGCCATGGAATAAACGTCTTGCCGCATGGGCTACAAAAGAACACGAAACAAAGGATATATCAAATCAAGTTTAATGTGGATAAATGTAAGGTTACGCACTAAGGCCGAGAAAAACGATTTTATAATTATGTATTAGTGATATATAGTTAGAAATAGTAAAACAGCCATTGAAAGATGACAGTAAGCTTAAACTTTAGCAACCAGTGCCAGGCAGCTGCTGCTAAGGGAAGTAAAATCATCAGATGCATAAAAAAAAAATGAGGCCTCGATGCCTTTGACAAGAACATAATTTTGTTTCTGTACAAATCACTAGTCAGACCACACATGGAATATTGTATACAATTTTGGGCACCTGTGTATTAGGACATGGCTGAACCAGTGTAATTTAGGCTGGGTTCACACGAGCACATTAACGTCCGTAATGGACGGACGTATTTCGGCCGGAAGTCCCGGACCGAACTCAGTGCAGGGAGCCGGGCTCCTAGCATCATAGTTATGTACGACGCTAGGAGTCCCTGCCTCTCCGTGGAACTACTGTCCCGTACTGAAAACATGATTACAGTACGGGACAGTTGTCCTGCAGAGAGGCAGGGACTCCTAGCATCGTACATAACTATGATGCTAGGAGCCCGGCTCCCTGCACTAAGTTCGGTGAGGGACTTCCGGCCGAAATACGTCCGTCCATTACGGACGTTAATGTGATCGTGTGAACCCAGCCTAAGGGAACGGGTGGATTCCAGTACCAAGAAAGGTTATCAAACTTGAAGCTATTCAGTTTGTAAAAAACACGGAAAAGGAGCGACCTAATTACAATGTACAAATACATAAAATGGACAGTATGGAGATATTTCGAATGATCTTTTTGAACCTTGGCCTCTAACAGTGACAACGGTGCATCCAACATCTAGAGGAAAGAGGGTTTTATCATAATCTTAAACGGCAATTCTTTACTCTAAGGCTGGGTTCACACGACCTATTTTCAGACGTAATGGAGGCGTTTTACGCTTCGAATTACGTCTGAAAAAACGGCTCCAATACGTCGGCAAACATCTGCCCATTACTTGCAATGGGTCTTACGATGTTCTGTGCCGACGACCTGTCATTTTACGCGTCGCTGTCAAAAGACGGCGTGTAAAATAACAGCCTCGTCAAAGAAGTGCAGGACACTTCTTGGGACGTTTTTTGGAGCCGTTTTCTCATAGACTCCAAAGAAAACAGCTCCAAAAACGGCCGTAAAAAACACAGTGAAAAACGCAAGTTGCTCAAAAAACGTCTGAAAATCAGGGGCTGTTTTCCCTTGAAAACAGCTCCGTATTTTGAGAAGTTTTTGACTCTGCGTGTGAACATACCCTAAGGGTTTGTGCACACGATAACTGCATTTACGTCTGAAATTACAGAGCTGTTTTTCGCCGTGTCTTTTACGGACGTAATTTGGAGCTGTTCTTCATTGAAGTCAATGAAAAACGGCTCCAATTACGTCCCAAGAAGTGTCCTGCACTTCTTTTGACGAGGCTGTTATTTTACGCGCCGTCTTTTTTTTTTTTTCTTTATCAAAGATTTTTATTTTGAAAATATACACAACATAACAGCATATACATGGTTTCATACATTTGCAAAATTCACACACAGTGCAATATAACCACTTCAATATCACATAAAGTATGCAAAGACACAGAGCAGCAGTAGGAGGTAGCCTCCTAATCAGTAAGCAAAAACTATATAAGAATGCAATGAAAATAACAGTCCCATAAGTGCAGCAAAGATAGTGCATTATTTAGGGGAGCCAGTCCCCACAAGTGGATAACAATTATCGCATATAAGTGCACATTATACGACAGACTAACACAGACACAAGACAACAAAGGGAAACACATACGGACATAGCACGCAAAAAGTAGGCTTTATATAGGTATTCAAAAGAGGCCATCCAGCCAGAGAGGTAAATCATCACCACCCCGGAATCCAGACCACACTGCCCAGGTGCGGACAAAGAGCTCAGCTTTACCCTGATCAGCAGACATTAACTCCTCCATCCTCATAATTCCGTTCACCTCCGTCACCCATTCCTTCAGGGAAGGCACAGTGCTGGATTTCCAATGACGAGGAATCACTGTTCTTGCTGCGGTCAAAAAATGCCGAAAGACACTCTTTTTGAGGTGTGAGAGTGATCCCGGAACCATGGAAAGTAAACCAATAGAGGCCGAAGTCTGAACCTCAGTATGAAAAAGTTTATTACCGAGATCAAAAATCTTTCCCCAAAAGGGACGAAGTATGGGACAATCCCACCAAATGTGCAGCATGGTTCCAGGAGCCTCCCCACATCTCCAGCATTCATCAGGTACATCAGGGAATATCCTATGCAGTAAAGAAGGACAGCGGTACCATCTAGTGAGAATCTTATAATTTTTTTCCTGGGCAAAGCACGAAGTCGGCAGCTTATTCGCCAGGAAGAAAGATGTGCCCCACTCCTCAGCAGAGTGTCGAGTCCCCAATTCCTCATCCCATGCGGTGGTGAATGTCAGCTGAGAGTAATCGTATTTAGGTAGGAGGATCCCGTGTAAAAAAGACAGCACATGAGAGGGGGCAGTAGTCAACAACAAGTAGTGTTCCAGAGGAGTCTTAACCTGCAGCAAAGCAAAACGGTAAACTGAAAATAGGACCACCAAACCGGACGTCCCCCCGGGCAGGCCCTGGAGACCACAGACTGTGACAAGATTGTACCCTCAGGTGTAAGAGTCTTAGCCAAGAAACTACCGTCCTGTCTCTGCCAACAGAGGAATGTGCCCACACCCACCGCCGGAGGAAAGGAAGGATCATCAAAAAGAGGGGTTAGAGGACCTGGACGGTGAACAATGTCCATCGTAGCAATGATCCGCTCCCAGACTACAAGAAACTGACGTGTGAGGTAAGGCAGAGAAGATGAAGGTCGCTGAGAAGCAGACAACCAAGGCAGAGACGACAGTGCTAGGGGAGACATAGCCTACGCGCCGTCTTTTGACAGCGATGTGTAAAATAACAGGTCGTCGGTACAGAACATCGTAAGACCCATTGATAGTAATGGGCAGATGTTTGCCGATGTATTGGAGGCGTTTTTTCAGACGTAATTCGAGGCGTAATACGCCTCCATTACGTCTGAAAATAGGTCGTGTGAACCCAGCCTTAGAGAAACTATAAAACTAGCTGCTACAAGATGTTGTGATGGTTTCTTCATTGAACAAGTGTAAGGAGGGGTCTGGGTGCTTTTCTAGATTACTGGAGATGGGTTTTTCCATCTAATATGAGTCTATTGACATCCGCCTCAACATTACAGGATTAGAGGTTGGACACGATGGACCGGTGTCTTTTTTTTAAACCTTATTAGTTATGTAACTATAACAGAGAAAGAGAGAGATAGAAAGGAAGAAGAGAAAGAAAGAGAGATGACACCCGCAAGCAACAGCCGGGATGGGAAATAACTCAGATAACGGTTGTTTAACCCCTCAGATGCTGCGGTCAATAGCGATTGCGTCATCTAAGTAGTTAGACAGAGGGAGGGGGCTCCCTCTGTCCACCCACCCCCCACGATTTCGTGCTGATCGGTTTCCATGGCAGCCTGAGGCCTATTGAAAGCCTCCAGGTCTGCAATCATTGCCCCTAAAATGTTTCTAAATAATTAAAAAAAAACAAAAAACAACTAAGGCCTCATGCACACGACCGTAAAAACTCCCGTTATTACGGGTCGTAATTACGACCCGTAATAACGGGCTCATAGACTTCTATTGGCGACGGGTGCCTTCCCGTTTTCTCACGGGAAGGTGCCCGTGCCGTTGAAAAAGATAGAACATGTCCTATTTCAGGCCGTAATAACGGCACGGACAGTCCATAGAAGTCTATGGAGCTCTCGTAATGACGGGTGGCTACATGTGTGCACCCGTCATTACGGCAGCGTTGCTAAGCGACGTCCGTAAATAGTCACTGTCCAGGGAGCTGAAAGAGTTAACTGATCGGCAGTAACTCTTTCAGCACCCTGGACAGTGACTACCGATCAGTATAAACCTGTAAAAAATCAAAATAAAAGACGTTCATACTTACCGAGAACTTCCTGCTTCCTCCAGTCCGGTCTCCCGCCCGTTGCCTTGGTGACGCGTCCCTCTCGACATCCGGCCCGACGTCCTGGATGACGTTTCAGGCCATGTGACCGCTGCAGCCAATCACAGGTCAATCACAGGCTGCAGCGGTCACATGGACTGCCGCGTCATCCAGGGATGTCGGGCTGGATGTGAAGAGAGGGACGCGTCACCAAGACAACAGCCGGGTAAGTATGAATTTCTTTAACTTTTATTACAGAAAGGGCTGTCCCTTCTCTCTATCCTGCACTGATAGAGAGAAGGGGCTGCCGATTAGTGCAGTGCTATTTTGCCGCCAAAAACGTGCCCGTAAATACGGGTGGAATACGGGTGACACCGGGCCCATATTTACGGGCACGGGTTCGTAAATACTGGTGCAAAACGGGTCGAATACGTGTGACACCGGACCCGTATTTACGCCAGTATTTACGGGTGGGAAAAAATACGGTCGTGTGCATGAGGCCTAAAAAAGTATAAAAACAAAAACTTTCGCCCATTTTTCAATAAAAATTATGTAAGCAATAAAAAAAGAAAAATAATACATAATTGGTATCTCCACGTCCGTAAAAGTCTGAACTAAAATATGTATTTAATCAGCCGTAGGAAATAAAAAATTCACAATGCAAGAATTTCTGTTTATTAGTCACTTCGCTCCCCCAAAATATTTAATAAAAAGTGATTCAAAAGTTGTATGTACCCTGAAATGGTATTAATAAAACTACATCTAACCCCACAAAAAAACATGACCTCACTCCGCTTCATCGACAGAGAAACAAACAAGTTGTGGCTCTCAGAATATTGCGACAAAAAGACACTTTATTAACAAATACTTTTTTCTTTGTAAAAGTATTACAATATAAAAAAAACAACTATATAAATTATGTAAAACTATGTAAAAACATGACACAAAGGACAATGGAGGAATCACGGTTTTATTCTTTACATTCCACCCCACAAAAATTTTGTTTTTTTCCCCCCAAGTCATTATATGGTACATTAAATTGTACCAATAAAAACGACAACTCGTCTTGCAAAAAGCCCTCATACGACCATATTGCCGGAAAAACAAAGTCATGGCTCTTGGAAGGTAATGATGCAAAAACAAAAAATCACAAAAAAAAATAACTAAAATTGGCTGCATCTCCAAGGGGTTAAGAGATCATTTGAATTGAAGGTAATTGGATACAACGGAATGTGTTCCAGCGGGTTTTGTTTTTTAAATAGAACTCTGCGGACAATAGCCGATTATAAAATAATAAAATGTCTACATACAGAACATTTTAGTTTGTCGTTTTTGGGGTCAGCGACATTTTTATTAAAGAGTGGCATGCTCTAGAGCAGGGGTCTCAAACTCGGCCGGGTAAGTGGGCCGCATATAGAAAAAATGGGAAGTTGACGGGCCGCATTACTTTCAAATTTGATACAATACAAAATTATTGTTAATCAATTAGTTATTTGAACTACTATAACACTATATTACTAGAATAATAGCGCTAGGTTTAAAATTTTAGAGATTTCTCCACGTGCTTATTTCAACAATCCAGCTTTCCAGTTTAAGTGTCGCTAAATGCAGTCCGGCGGCTCAGTTAGCACACATGTCAAGATTGGGCAGCCCCTTTTTAGATAGTGCCGCAGTGCCCTCTGTGGATGCTGCCGCAGTGCCCTCTGTGGATAATGCAACACACCCCTAGATAAGGCCACAGTGCCCTCTGTAGATAAGGCCACAGTGCCCTCTGTAAATAAAGCCACAGTGCCCTCTGTAGATAAGGCCACAGTGCCCGCTGTAGATAAGGCCACATTGCCCAGTGTAGATAAGGCTACAGTGCCCTCTGTAGATAAGGCCACAGTGCCCTCTGTAGATAAGGCCACAGTGCCCTCTGTAGATAAGGCCACAGTGCCCTCTGTAGATAAGGCCACAGTGCCCTCTGTAGATAAGGCCACAGTGCCCTCTGTAGATAAGGCCACAGTGCCCTCTGTAGATAAGGCCACAGTGCCCTCTGTAGATAAGGCCACAGTGCCCTCTGTAGATAAGGCCACAGTGCCCTCTGTAGATAAGGCCACAGTGCCCTCTGTAAATAAGGCCACAGTGCCCTCTGTAGATAAGGCCACAGTACCCTCTGTAGATAAGGCCACAGTGCCCTCTGTAGATAAGGCCACAGTGCCCTCTGTAAATAATGCAACACACCACTAGATAATGCCAGTGTCCTCTTCAGATACTGTCACACACCCACTTGTAGATAATGCCACAGTGCCCTCTGTAGAGGCTGCCACAGTGCCCTCTGTAGAGGCTGCCACAGTGCCCTCTGTAGAGGCTGCCCCAGTGCCCTCTGTCGAGGCTGCCCCAGTGCCCTCTGTCGAGGCTGCCCCAGTGATGTCAGGGGCTTGCCCAGAGCTGGAGTCCCAGGCAGAGCGCTAGTAGGCTCTTCCTGGGACTCCAGCTGTGCTCCTGACATCACTGGGACTCCTGCTCTGGGGAAGCCCCTGACATCATTGTCCATGTATGGACAGAGATGTCAGAGGCTTCCCCAGAGTTCCGGAGCAGAGCCCTCTGCCCGGGACTCCGCTCTGGGGAAGACCCTGACACACTGTCCATATATGGGCAGATATGTCAGGGAATTCCGCAGCGTCCCGGAGCAGAGCCTATACTAGCGCTCTGCCCGGGACTCCGCTATGGGGAAGACCCTGACACACTGTCCACATATGGGCAGCGATGTCAGGGAATTCCACAGAGTCCCGGAGCAGAGCCTGTACTAGCGCTCTGCCCGGGACTCCGGCTCTGGGGAAGCCCCAGACATCGCTGTTCATATGTGGACAGCGATGTCAGGGAATTCCACAGCGTCCCGGAGCAGAGCCGACACCAGCGCTCTGCTCAGGACTCCGGGTCTGGGGAAGCCCCAGACATCGCTGTTCATATGTGGACAGCGATGTCAGGGAATTCCACAGAGTCCAGGAGCAGAGCCGACACCAGCGCTCTGCTCCGCTCTGGGCAAGACCCTGACAAACTGTCCATATATGGGCAGCGATGTCAGGGAATTCCACATAGTCCCTGAGCAGAGCCGACACCAGCGCTCTGCTCGGCACTCCGGCTCTGGAGAAGCCCCAGACATCGCTGTTCATATGTGGACAGCGATGTCAGGGAATTCCACAGAGTCCAGGAGTAGAGCCTACACCAGCGCTCTGCTCCGCTCTGGGCAAGACCCTGACACACTGTCCATATATGGGCAGCGATGTCAGGGAATTCCACAGAGTCCCGGAGCAGAGCCTGTACTAGCGCTCTGCCCGGGACTCCAGCTCTGGGGAAGCCCCAGACATCGCTGTTCATATGTGGACAGCGATGTCAGGGAATTCCACAGAGTCCCGGAGCAGAGCCGACACCAGCGCTCTGCTCGGGACTCCGGCTCTGGGGAAGCCCCAGACATCGCTGTTCATATGTGGACAGCGATGTCAGGGAATTCCAGAGTCTCAGAGCAGAGCCGATACTAGCGGCTCTGTGTCCCGCGGGCCGCAGATGACAGCCCCAGGGGCCGCGTGCTTGAGACCCCTGCTCTAGAGTCTAGATCTTATTTTTTGCCACTTTTCTTCATATGCTTCTCTATAGGACTTCAAAAATGCCACTAAAAACGCTTGAAATGCATGGTGTTTTTTTTTTAAAAATACGTTTAAAAATGCAGTAAAAAAAATCGTATGTGAAGGGGGCCTTAAAATGTCACGGAGTAAATATATCCTTTTATTTCTAGTTAGTTGGTTTTTCAAAATATAAATTCAGGGCACATAGATTAGTGCCGACAAAAAAAATACTTACGCCAGTCTACCCGCTGCGGGGCCGCCAGGCTATCGTGATGAACCTCGCAGGTAAAAGTGTCGCCTTTCTGAATCTCAGTTTCCAGCATTACCAGGATTTGGAACGTCCAATCTCCATTCGGAAAAAGCGCAGAAGACTGAACCTTCGTGGTTTCTTCCTGCCCGTTCCGGAACCATTTCACCTCAACTTCAGATGGGTAGAAGCCAAACACGTTACATAGCAGGATGTGGTGAACGGTTTTCGAATCTTCATGATGGGGCATTAGGGACACAATTACATCAGGCTTAACTGGAATAGAAAAGAGAAATAGCAAGAGACGGAAATAGAATACGCTGCTGGCAAATACACATATGATGAGCCAAGACTTGGAGCATAAGGCCTTGTTCACACAGTGCAGATTTGCTGCAGATTTTGACAATATTTTTCAAGTCAAAACCAGAAATTCTAAACAGATTAAATATATATAGGAAGGCCTCATAGGTCTGCTCTCCTGAATCGATTTCTGGTTTTGGATTTAAAAATGCAGCAAAACCTGCCACAAATCTGCACTGTGTGAATAAGGCCTGAAGGCGTGCTCAGACCAGGCGGATTTGCTGCGGTATTCCACTGGTTACAGGCAGCAGTAGAGATCCACAGCAGACTTTTCTTTCTTTGGTTTCTATAGTTTTTTTGTTCAATTAGTTCAGACGTTGCAGAAAACAACGATGCAGAAAATAGCGTGTGGTGTGGAATTTACATTCCGCCACATGTTCAGACTGTCGGGAAGGAGATGCGGATTTCAAACTTTGCAGTGCAAAAACTGAAACCTGCGGCAAGACCTCCGCAAAATCCGCCACGTCGGGATGCGTCCACATATATGCGGATTTTGCAGAACATTTATTGTTTAATTGCTGAAAATTTGTAGCAAAAACTGAAGTGGAAAATTTCCGGCATATCTGAACATGCCCATTGGCTGGGATCTCACATTGCAGTTTAAGGGTACGTGCACACACAAAATCAAAAACGTGTGAAAATACGGAGCTGTTTTCAAGGGAACTCGCGTTTTTCGCTGCGTGTTTTACGCCCATTCTTGGAGCTATTTTTCTATAGAGTCAATGAAAAACGGCTCCAAAAACTGCTCAAGAAGTGACCTGCACTTCTTTTTTGCGGCCGTTTTTTTACGCGGCCGTTTTTCAAAACGGCCTCGTAAAAAAACGCCCTGTCGGAACAGAGCGCCGTATTTCCCAATGAAATCAATGGGCAGATGTTCAGAGGCGTTCTGCTTCTGATTTTTTGGCCCGAAAAACGGCCGATAATAAGCCATGTGAACATACCCTAAGAGTATGTTCACACAGGACGGATACGCTGCATAAAAGTATGCAGCGTATTCGTCCTAGAACCGGCAGGGAACACCGGCGGAAAAACTGCGCAAAAATGTGGTGCAGATTTTCAGCCGGAATCTCTGCTGCGGAAAACAGTGCTTGAAGAAAAAAAAAAATAGCCAATACTTATTCCCTTGGGCGTCGTCATAACAACACATCCCTCTGTTCTCCGTGCAGCCACACTTTCCTGGCATGACGCTGCAGTCCATGTCACCGCGGCAACTGTGATTGGCTGCAAGAGTCACATGGGATGAAACATCTCAGGAGGCCGGCTGAACGGAGAACAGAGGAACACGTCACTATGCTGACGCCCGGGGGTAAGTATCGTCATTTTTATTAATTTTAACAAAAAAAGGAAAAAAGGAAAAAAAAGAAGTACGGTAGCTTTTTTTTTTCACATTTGCCACTTTCCAAAAATTCCAACATTAGCTTTTTGTTGCGGTTTTTACTTCCCCACTGAGTACAATGGGGGAACCTGCAACAGGAAAGCAGCAATTCCGAAGCATAAATGAACATTCTGCAAATAAAAAACGCACCGCAGGTTAATTTATGAACGTTTTCTCGGCTGATTTTTTGCTGCAGTGTGTGCATGGGATTTGTTTGAATCTCATTCACTTTACTGATAGGGCATGACCACACATGGCGGAATTCCTCCGCAACTGTCCGCATCAATGCCGCACAGAATCTGCGTTGCAGATTCTGCAGCGGATCTGCACAAAATGTGCAGAAAATTGATGCGGACTGGCCGCTGCGGACTGCAGGAAAAGTGCTTCTCTTCTCCCTATTCAGTGCAGGATAGAGAGAAGGGACAGCACTTTCCCTAGTGAAAGTCAAAGAAATTCATACTTACCGCCCGTTGTCTTGGTGACGCGTCCCTCTTTCGGCATCCGGCCCGACCTCCCTGGATGACGCTCCAGTCCATGTGACCGCTGCAGCCTGTGCTTGGCCTGTGATTGGCTGCAGCCGTCACTTACACTGAAACGTCATCCTGGGAGGCCGGACTGGAGACAGACGCAGGGAGTTCTCGGTAAGTATGAACTTATATGTTTTTTTACAGATACATGTATATTGAGATCGGTAGTCACTGTCCCGGGTGCAGAAACAGTTACTGCCGATCGCGTAACTCTTTCAGCACCCTGGACAGTGACTATTTACAGACGTCTCCTAGCAACGCTCCCGTCATTACGGGAGCCCCATTGACTTCCTCAGTCTGGCTGTAGACCTAGAAATACATAGGTCCAGCCAGAATGAAGAAATGTCATGGTAGTAAAAACAATACGCTCCGCAGCACACATAAGATCTGCGGACTTCATTGCGGAATTTTGACTCTCCATTGAAGTCAATGGAGAAATTCCGCCATGAGTCCGCAACCAGTCCGCCACTGCTCCGCAACAGACAGAGCATGCTGCGGACAACAAATTCCGCTCCGCAGCCTATGCTCCGCAGCGGAATTGTACGCATCGTGTAAACGAACACTGCTAAATTAAAGTGAAAGTCAATGGACAAACGGCACCGCTGCGGATTAACGCTGCGGAGTGTCCGCAGCGGAATTTAAGTGAAATTCCGCTATGTGTGAACCCGCCCATACTGTATTATGCTGCGGATTTTCCGCAATGAAATCCTTTGCAGAAAATCTGCAGCTAATCCGCCCTGTGTGAACATACCCTGAGGGCTTATTCACACGAACATGTTATACATCCGTATGACGGCCGTCACACGGAGCTATGTAATTCAATGTGGCCGTTCACACGGCCGTTGTTTCAATGGACCGTGAGAAGGGTCCTTGAAAAAATAGGACTTGTAAAGCTGGGTTCACACAACCTATTTTCAGGCGTAAACGAGGCGTTTTTTACGCCTCGAATTACGCCTGAAAACACGGCTCAAATACATCGGCAAACCCATTGAAATGAATGGACAGATGTTTGCCGACGTATTTCAGCCGTGTTTTCAGGCGTAATTCGAGGCGTAAAAAACGTACTGTGCCGACGACCTGTAATTTTACGCGTCGCTGTCAAAAGACGGCGCGTAAAATAACAGCCTCGTCAAAGAAGTGCAGGACACTTCTTGGGACGTAATTCATTGACTTCAATGAAGAACAGCTCCAAATTACGTCCGTAATTGACGCCTCGCAAAACGAGAAATTACGTCTGAAATGCAGGAGCTGTTTTCTCCTGAAAACAGATCTGTAATTTCAGCCGTAATTGTCGATATCGTGTGCATATACCCTTAGGGTATAAGTGTCCCGCATATAATGTATATAAGTGTCCTGCATATAATGTATATAAGTGTCCTGTATATAATGTATATAAGTGTCCCGCATATAATGTATATAAGTGTCCTGCATATAATGTATATAAGTGTCCTGTATATAATGTATATAAGTGTCCTGCATATAATGTATAGAAGTGTCCCGCATATAATGTATATAAGTGTCCTGTATATAATGTATATAAGTGTCCTGCATATAATGTATATAAGTGTCCTGTATATAAGTGTCCCGCATATAATGTATATAAGTGTCCCGCATATAATGTATATAAGTGCCCCGCATATCATGTATATAAGTGTCCTCTATATAATGTATATAAGTGTCCTGCATATAATGTATATAAGTGTCCCGCATATAATGTATATAAGTGTCCCGCATATAATGTATATAAGTGTCCTGCATATAATGTATATAAGTGTCCCGCATATAATGTATATAAGTGTCCTGCATATAATGTATATAAGTGTCCCGCATATAATGTATATAAGTGTCCCGCATATAATGTATATAAGTGTCCTGCATATAATGTATATAAGTGTCCCGCATATAATGTATATAAGTGCCCCGCATATAATGTATATAAGTGTCCTGCATATAATGTATATAAGTGTCCTGCATATAATGTATATAAGTCTCCTGCATATAATGTATAGAAGTGTCCTGCATATAATGTATATAAGTGTCCCGCATATAATGTATAGAAGTGTCCCGCATATAATGTATATAAGTGTCCCGCATATAATGTATAGAAGTGTCCTGCATATAATGTATAGAAGTGTCCCGCATATAATGTATAGAAGTGTCCCGCATATAATGTATATAAGTGTCCTGCATATAATGTATATAAGTGTCCCGCATATAATGTATAGAAGTGTCCTGCATATAATGTATATAAGTGTCCTGCATATAATGTATAGAAGTGTCCCGCATATAATGTATATAAGTGTCCCGCATATAATGTATATAAGTGTCCTGCATATAATGTATATAAGTGTCCCGCATATAATGTATATAAGTGTCCTGCATATAATGTATATAAGTGTCCCGCATATAATGTATATAAGTGTCCCGCATATAATGTATAGAAGTGTCCCGCATATAATGTATATAAGTGTCCCGCATATAATGTATATAAGTGTCCCGCATATAATGTATATAAGTGTCCTGCATATAATGTATATAAGTGTCCCGCATATAATGTATATAAGTGTCCTGCATATAATGTATATAAGTGTCCCGCATATAATGTATATAAGTGTCCCGCATATAATGTATATAAGTGTCCCGCATATAATGTATATAAGTGTCCCGCATATAATGTATATAAGTGTCCCGCATATAATGTATATAAGTGTCCTGCATATAATGTATATAAGTGTCCTGCATATAATGTATAGAAGTGCCCCGCATATAATGTATATAAGTGTCCCGCATATAATGTATATAAGTGTCCCGCATATAATGTATATAAGTGTCCTGCATATAATGTATATAAGTGTCCTGCATATAATGTATATAAGTGTCCCGCATATAATGTATAGAAGTGTCCTGCATATAAGTGTCCTGTATATAAGTGTCCTGCATATAATGTACATAAGTGTCCCGCATATAATGTACAGGGTGGGCCATTTATATGGATACATCTAAATAAAATGGGAATGGTTGGTGATATTAACTTCCTGTTTGTGGCACATTAGTATATGGGAGGGGGGAAACTTTTCAAGCTGGGTGTTGACCATGGCGACCATTTTGTATCCAACTTTCGTTTTTTCAATGGGATGAGGGTCATGTGACACATCAAACTTATCGAGAATTTCACAAGAAAAACAATGGTGTGCTTGGTTTTAACGTTACTTTATTCTTTCATGAGTTATTTACAAGCTTCTCTTTGTTTACAGCCATTGACATGTCGCAGAGGTTAACACGTGACGAGCGGATAGAAATTGTGTTGATGTCTGGTGAACGCAGTACCCGGGTCATTGCAGCAGATTTCAATGCAAGACACCCTGCGAGACCACCCATCTCCCATGTTACAGTTTGCAAACTGCTTGCCAAGTTTCGTGAAACTGGTTCAGTGTTGGATTTGCCCAAATGTGGACGCATGAAAACTGTCACTAATGAAGAAACATCAGTGGCTGTCCTAGCTTCATTCAGCAAGAGCCCACAGCGTAGCACTCGCCGCATGTCACTGGAGAGTGGCATCAGTCCAACATCCCTTCAGCGGATATTAGTTACTCACAAATGGTACCCTTACAAACTCCAGCTGCTGCAGCATCTCAACGAGGATGACCCAGATCGGCGCACTGAATTTGCAGAATGGGCAAAACAAAAATTGGAACAGGACCCTCAGTTTACACAGAACATTTTGTTCAGTGATGAGGCAAACTTTTATGTGAATGGTGAAGTTAACAAACAAAACCACCGCTATTGGTCTGACACTAACCCACATTGGATAGATCCCTCCAAGACTGTTAGAACACAAAAATTGATGGTATGGTGTGGTATATGGGGTACAAAGATAGTGGGGCCATTCTTCATCAATGGAAACCTCAAGGCCACGGGATATCTGACATTGCTACATGATGATGTGTTTCCCTCTTTATGCACTGAAGCTGGCACGTTCCCTGAGTTTTTCCAGCAAGATGGTCACCACCACATTATGGGTGTCAGGTCCGAGCATTCCTAGATGAACAGTTTCCTGGAAAGTGGCTTGGTCGTCGTGGGCCAGTTGAATGGCCCCCTAGGTCTCCCGATCTGACCCCCTTAGACTTTTATCTTTGGGGTCATCTGAAGGCAATTGTCTATGCTGTGAAGATACGAGATGTGCAGCAACTGAAACTACGGATACTGGAAGCCTGTGCTAGCATTTCTTCTGCGGTGTTGCTATCAGTGTGTGAAGAGTGGGAGAAGAGGGTTGCATTGACAATCCAACACAATGGGCAGCACTTTGAACACATTTTATAAGTGGTCAGAAACTTGTAAATAACTCATGAAAGAATAAAGTAACGTTAAAACCAAGCACACCATTGTTTTTCTTGAGAAATTCTCGATAAGTTTGATGTGTCACATGACCCTCTTCCCATTGAAAAAACTAAAGTTGGATACAAAATGGCCGACTTCAAAATGGCCGCCATGGTCAACACCCAGCTTGAAAAGTTTCCCCCCTCCCATATACTAATGTGCCACAAACAGGAAGTTAATATCACCAAGCATTCCCATTTTATTTAGGTGTATCCATATAAATGGCCCACCCTGTATATAAGTGTCCCGCATATAATGTATATAAGTGTCCTGCACTTCTTTGACGGTCATTGTTGGACAGCTGTCAAACGACGACGCGTAAATGACAGGTCGTCTGCACAGTACGTCGGCAAACCCATTGAAATGAATGGGCAGATGTTTGCCAACGTATTGTAGCCCTATTTTCAGGCGTAAATCAAGGCATAATACGCCTCGTTTACGTCTGTAAATAGGTCGTGTGAACCCAGCCTAAGGGGGCTGCGTGATATCGCGTCTCGCAGCACAGAGCACGGATGAACCTCGAAAGTGAGAAACTAACGTTTTTCACGTCCGAGATCCGCAACGCTTGTGTGAATCCGGCCTGAGGTTCAGTTCACACATTGCATAAATACTGCAGATTTTCTGCAACGGAATTAGTTGCGGAAAATACGCAGCAAATACAGTAGCAGGAGAGTGGATGAGATAAAACAAATGTCACCACACGTTGCGTAAATATGGAGCGGACAAACTGCTTAAATTGAATTTTATTCCGCAGCACGTCAATTGTATGTGCGTAAACGCTGCTTCACCTTCACCGCAAAAAACGCATACTTACCCAGGAGTCTGTGTTTCGCCAGGCCGGCCTCCTGGGATGATGGTTCATCCCATGTGACTGCTGCTGCAGCCAATCACAGCTAGCAGGCCGGCTAATTGCTACAGTTTTCCACAGGGGACCATTCAGTGCGAAAAACTAAACCACGGTTTAGTGCGGTTTTTGGACTGGAATTCATTGCGGCGCACAGGGCGGATACGCTGCGTGCTTTCAGCAATTCCGCCCCATGTGAACTCAGCCTAATTGTGTTTTTTTGCTGCAAATAATGGCAAACCACACCATTTTGTTGCGATTCTACGAAGATCAGAGCAAAATGGCGCAGTTTTGTCATAAATCGCAGCAAAATGGCAGTTTGCCAAAATTCACTGAAAAATTTTATTAAATTGAAATGTGACATCCCAGGCAATAAACAGGCAACAAAATAATGAAACAGCGCAAAGCAACGTGAATAAAAAACAAAACACAACCATTGCACAAGTTTACCAAAGACAACAATGAAATTAATACACACACAATATATAATATATACACACACAATATATACACACAATATATACACACAATATATACACACACAATATATAATATATACACACACAATATATAATATATACACACACAATATATACACACAATATATACACACAATATATACACACAATATATACACACAATATATAATATATACACACACAATATACACACAATATATACACACAATATATACACACAATATATACACACAATATATACACACACAATATACACACAATATATACACACAATATATACACACAATATATACACACAATATATACACACACAATATATACACACAATATATACACACACAATATATACACACACAATATACACACAATATATACACACAATATATACACACACAATATACACACAATATATACACACACAATATATAATATATACACACACAATATATACACACAATATATACACACACAATATATAATATATACACACACAATATATACACACAATATATAATATATACACACACAATATACACACACAATATATAATATATACACACACAATATATACACACAATATATACACACACAATATATAATATATACACACACAATATATACACACAATATATAATATATACACACACAATATATACACACAATATATACACACACAATATATAATATATACACACAATATATACACGAGTCACCCCCCCCCCAGTGTATATATTATTATTGTTATGTCTCCTTTATATTCTACATGTAACATGTGCAGGTGTAATACAGTATATACAGGACTCACCTCTCCGGTCTGCAGTGAAGCTGTGGATGATATCATAGTTGGGTTTACAGTATCTCTCCACTCGGCTCCTCCTGTCTTCTAAGATTTGCGTATCCTTGTTCCAGTAATCTGCAGATGGTCTCCCGAACTCGGTCTTCGCTGTGAAATGACCGACATTGCTGTCAAAGTAAACAAACTCCTCCTGATTGTAGAAGTATCTCTGCAGAAACTGCACCTGCTGCGTCCCGTTCACAAAGCGACATTCTGATTTACCCTCAGTCACATAATCCACAGCAGCTGTAACAAAGAGCAGAGCGTTACACGGAGCCCACACTACACCAGCGCCACCCACCCGGGAACATGACAACACTCCACCAGCGCCACCCACCCGGGAACATGACAACACTCCACCAGCGCCACCCACCCGGGAACATGACAACACTACACCAGCGCCACCCACCCGGGAACATGACAACACTACACCAGCACCACCCACCCGGGAACATGACAACACTCCACCAGCGCCACCCACCCGGGAACATGACAACACTACACCAGCGCCACCCACCCGGGAACATGACAACACTCCACCAGCGCCACCCACCTGGGAACATGACAACACTACACCTGCGCCACCCACCCGGGAACATGACAACACTACACCAGCGCCACCCACCCGGGAACATGACAACACTCCACCAGCGCCACCCACCCGGGAACATGACAACACTACACCAGCGCCACCCACCCGGGAACATGACAACACTCCACCAGCGCCACCCACCCGGGAACATGACAACACTCCACCAGCGCCACCCACCCGGGAACATGACAACACTACACCAGCGCCACCCACCCGGGAACATGACAACACTCCACCAGCGCCACCCACCTGGGAACATGACAACACTACACCTGCGCCACCCACCCGGGAACATGACAACACTACACCAGCGCCACCCACCCGGGAACATGACAACACTCCACCAGCGCCACCCACCCGGGAACATGACAACACTACACCAGCGCCACCCACCCGGGAACATGACAACACTCCACCAGCGCCACCCACCCGGGAACATGACAACACTCCACCAGCGCCACCCACCCGGGAACATGACAACACTACACCAGCGCCACCCGCCCGGGAACATGACAACACTACACCAGCGCCACCCACCCGGGAACATGACAACACTACACCAGCGCCACCCACCCGGGAACATGACAACACTCCACCAGCGCCACCCACCCGGGAACATGACAACACTACACCAGCGCCACCCACCCGGGAACATGACAACACTACACCAGCGCCACCCACCCGGGAACATGACAACACTACACCAGCACCACACACCCGGGAACATGACAACACTACACCAGCGCCACACACCCGGGAACATGACAACAATACACCAGCGCCACCCACCCGGGAACATGACAACACTACACCAGCACCACCCACCCGGGAACATGACAAGACTATACCAGCACCACACACCCGGGAACATGACAACACTACACCAGCGCCACCCACCCGGGAACATGACAACACTACACCAGCGCCACCCACCCGGGAACATGACTACACCAGCGCCACCCACCCGGGAACATGCCAACACTTCACCAGCGCCACACACCCGGGAACATGACAACACTACACCTGCGCCACACACCCGGGAACATGACAACACTACACCAGCGCCACACACCCGGGAACATGACAACACTACACCAGCGCCACACACCCGGGAACATGACAACACTACACCAGCGCCACACACCCGGGAACATGACAACACTACACCAGCGCCACACACCCGGGAACATGACAACACTACACCAGCGCCACCCACCCGGGAACATGCCAACACTACACCAGCGCCACCCACCCGGGAACATGCCAACACTACACCAGCGCCACCCACCCGGGAACATGCCAACACTACACCAGCGCCACCCACCCGGGAACATGCCAACACTACACCAGCGCCACCCACCCGGGAACATGCCAACACTACACCAGCGCCACCCACCAGGGAACATGACAACACTACACCAGCGCTACCCACCCGGGAACATGACAACACTACACCAGCACCACCCACCCGGGAACATGACAACACTACACCAGCGCCACCCACCCGGGAACATGACAACCCTACACCAGCGCCACCCACCCGGGAACATGACAACACTACACCAGCGCCACACCTGGGAACATGCCAACACTACACCAGCGCCACCCACCCGGGAACATGACAACACTACACCAGCGCCACCCACCCGGGAACATGACAACACTACACCAGCACCACACCTGGGAACATGACAACACTACACCAGCGCCACACACCCGGGAACATGACAACACTACACCAGCGCCACCCACCCGGGAACATGACAACACTACACCAGCGCCACCCACCCGGGAACATGACAACACTACACCAGCGCTACCCACCCGGGAACATGACAACACTACACCAGCACCACCCACCCGGGAACATGACAACACTACACCAGCGCCACCCACCCGGGAACATGACAACACTACACCAGCGCCACCCACCTGGGAACATGACAACACTACACCAGCGCCACACACCCGGGAACATGCCAACACTACACCAGCGCCACACACCCGGGAACATGCCAACACTACACCAGCGCCACCCACCCGGGAACATGACAACACTACACCAGCGCCACACACCCGGGAACATGCCAACACTACACCAGCGCCACCCACCCGGGAACATGCCAACACTACACCAGCGCCACCCACCCGGGAACATGACAACACTACACCAGCACTACCCACCCGGGAACATGACAACACTACACCAGCACCACCCACCCGGGAACATGACAACACTACACCAGCGCCAAACACCCGGGAACATGCCAACACTACACCAGCGCCACCCACCCGGGAACATGACAACACTACACCAGCGCCACACACCCGGGAACATGCCAACACTACACCAGCGCCACACACCCGGGAACATGCCAACACTACACCAGCGCCACCCACCCGGGAACATGACAACACTACACCAGCGCCACACACCCGGGAACATGCCAACACTACACCAGCGCCACCCACCCGGGAACATGCCAACACTACACCAGCGCCACCCACCCGGGAACATGACAACACTACACCAGCACTACCCACCCGGGAACATGACAACACTACACCAGCACCACCCACCCGGGAACATGACAACACTACACCAGCGCCACACACCCGGGAACATGACAATACTACACCAGCGCCACACACCCGGGAACATGCCAACACTACACCAGCGCCACCCACCCGGGAACATGACAACACTACACCAGCGCCACACACCCGGGAACATGCCAACACTACACCAGCGCCACCCACCCGGGAACATGCCAACACTACACCAGCGCCACCCACCCGGGAACATGACAACACTACACCAGCGCCACCCACCCGGGAACATGACAACACTCCACCAGCGCCACCCACCCGGGAACATGACAACACTACACCAGCGCCACCCACCCGGGAACATGACAACACTCCACCAGCGCCACCCACCCGGGAACATGACAACACTCCACCAGCGCCACCCACCCGGGAACATGACAACACTACACCAGCGCCACCCGCCCGGGAACATGACAACACTACACCAGCGCCACCCACCCGGGAACATGACAACACTACACCAGCGCCACCCACCCGGGAACATGACAACACTCCACCAGCGCCACCCACCCGGGAACATGACAACACTACACCAGCGCCACCCACCCGGGAACATGACAACACTACACCAGCGCCACCCACCCGGGAACATGACAACACTACACCAGCACCACACACCCGGGAACATGACAACACTACACCAGCGCCACACACCCGGGAACATGACAACAATACACCAGCGCCACCCACCCGGGAACATGACAACACTACACCAGCACCACCCACCCGGGAACATGACAAGACTATACCAGCACCACACACCCGGGAACATGACAACACTACACCAGCGCCACCCACCCGGGAACATGACAACACTACACCAGCGCCACCCACCCGGGAACATGACTACACCAGCGCCACCCACCCGGGAACATGCCAACACTTCACCAGCGCCACACACCCGGGAACATGACAACACTACACCTGCGCCACACACCCGGGAACATGACAACACTACACCAGCGCCACACACCCGGGAACATGACAACACTACACCAGCGCCACACACCCGGGAACATGACAACACTACACCAGCGCCACACACCCGGGAACATGACAACACTACACCAGCGCCACACACCCGGGAACATGACAACACTACACCAGCGCCACCCACCCGGGAACATGCCAACACTACACCAGCGCCACCCACCCGGGAACATGCCAACACTACACCAGCGCCACCCACCCGGGAACATGCCAACACTACACCAGCGCCACCCACCCGGGAACATGCCAACACTACACCAGCGCCACCCACCCGGGAACATGCCAACACTACACCAGCGCCACCCACCCGGGAACATGACAACACTACACCAGCGCTACCCACCCGGGAACATGACAACACTACACCAGCACCACCCACCCGGGAACATGACAACACTACACCAGCGCCACCCACCCGGGAACATGACAACCCTACACCAGCGCCACCCACCCGGGAACATGACAACACTACACCAGCGCCACACCTGGGAACATGCCAACACTACACCAGCGCCACCCACCCGGGAACATGACAACACTACACCAGCGCCACCCACCCGGGAACATGACAACACTACACCAGCACCACACCTGGGAACATGACAACACTACACCAGCGCCACACACCCGGGAACATGACAACACTACACCAGCGCCACCCACCCGGGAACATGACAACACTACACCAGCGCCACCCACCCGGGAACATGACAACACTACACCAGCGCTACCCACCCGGGAACATGACAACACTACACCAGCACCACCCACCCGGGAACATGACAACACTACACCAGCGCCACCCACCCGGGAACATGACAACACTACACCAGCGCCACCCACCTGGGAACATGACAACACTACACCAGCGCCACACACCCGGGAACATGCCAACACTACACCAGCGCCACACACCCGGGAACATGCCAACACTACACCAGCGCCACCCACCCGGGAACATGACAACACTACACCAGCGCCACACACCCGGGAACATGCCAACACTACACCAGCGCCACCCACCCGGGAACATGCCAACACTACACCAGCGCCACCCACCCGGGAACATGACAACACTACACCAGCACTACCCACCCGGGAACATGACAACACTACACCAGCACCACCCACCCGGGAACATGACAACACTACACCAGCGCCACACACCCGGGAACATGCCAACACTACACCAGCGCCACCCACCCGGGAACATGACAACACTACACCAGCGCCACACACCCGGGAACATGCCAACACTACACCAGCGCCACACACCCGGGAACATGCCAACACTACACCAGCGCCACCCACCCGGGAACATGACAACACTACACCAGCGCCACACACCCGGGAACATGCCAACACTACACCAGCGCCACCCACCCGGGAACATGCCAACACTACACCAGCGCCACCCACCCGGGAACATGACAACACTACACCAGCACTACCCACCCGGGAACATGACAACACTACACCAGCACCACCCACCCGGGAACATGACAACACTACACCAGCGCCACACACCCGGGAACATGACAACACTACACCAGCGCCACACACCCGGGAACATGCCAACACTACACCAGCGCCACCCACCCGGGAACATGACAACACTACACCAGCGCCACACACCCGGGAACATGCCAACACTACACCAGCGCCACCCACCCGGGAACATGCCAACACTACACCAGCGCCACCCACCCGGGAACATGACAACACTACACCAGCGCCACCCACCCGGGAACATGACAACACTACACCAGCGCTACCCACCCGGGAACATGCCAACACTATACCAGCGCCACCCACCCGGGAACATGCCAACACTACACCAGCGCCACCCACCCGGGAACATGACAACCCTACACCAGCGCCACCCACCCGGGAACATGACAACACTACACCAGCGCCACCCACCCGGGAACATGACAACACTACACCAGCGCCACCCACCTGGGAACATGACAACACTACACCAGCGCCACCCACCCGGGAACATGACTACACCAGCGCCACCCACCCGGGAACATGACAACACTACACCAGCGCCACACACCCGGGAACATGCCAACACTACACCAGCGCCACCCACCCGGGAACATGACAACACTACACCAGCGCCACACACCCGGGAACATGCCAACACTACACCAGCGCCACCCACCCGGGAACATGACAACACTACACCAGCGCTACCCACCCGGGAACATGCCAACACTATACCAGCGCCACCCACCCGGGAACATGCCAACACTACACCAGCGCCACCCACCCGGGAACATGACAACCCTACACCAGCGCCACCCACCCGGGAACATGACAACACTACACCAGCTCCACCCACCCGGGAACATGACAACACTACACCAGCGCCACCCACCTGGGAACATGACAACACTACACCAGCGCCACCCACCCGGGAACATGACTACACCAGCGCCACCCACCCGGGAACATGACAACACTACACCAGCGCCACCCACCCGGGAACATGACAACACTACACCAGCACCACACCTGGGAACATGCCAACACTACACCAGCGCCACACACCCGGGAACATGACAACACTACACCAGCGCCACCCACCCGGGAACATGACTACACCAGCGCCACCCACCCGGGAACATGCCAACACTTCACCAGCGCCACACACCCGGGAACATGACAACACTACACCAGCGCCACCCACCCGGGAACATGCCAACACTACACCAGCGCCACCCACCCGGGAACATGACAACCCTACACCAGCGCCACCCACCCGGGAACATGACAACACTACACCAGCGCCACCCACCCGGGAACATGAAAACACTACACCAGCGCCACCCACCTGGGAACATGACAACACTACACCAGCGCCACCCACCCGGGAACATGACTACACCAGCGCCACCCACCCGGGAACATGACAACACTACACCAGCACTACCCACCCGGGAACATGACAACACTACACCAGCACCACCCACCCGGGAACATGACAACACTACACCAGCGCCACACACCCGGGAACATGCCAACACTACACCAGCGCCACCCACCCGGGAACATGACAACACTACACCAGCGCCACACACCCGGGAACATGCCAACACTACACCAGCGCCACCCACCCGGGAACATGCCAACACTACACCAGCGCCACCCACCCGAGAACATGACAACACTACACCAGCGCTACCCACCCGGG
This sequence comes from Rhinoderma darwinii, assembly GCF_050947455.1. Lineage (NCBI taxonomy): Eukaryota > Metazoa > Chordata > Amphibia > Anura > Rhinodermatidae > Rhinoderma > Rhinoderma darwinii. The sequence goes on along the minus strand of NC_134694.1, from coordinate 115,011,528 downwards.
AACATGACAACACTAAACCAGCGCCACCCACCCGGGAACATGACAACACTACACCAGCGCCACCCACCCGGGAACATGCCAACACTACACCAGCGCCACCCACCCGGGAACATGACAACACTACACCAGCGCCACCCACCCGGGAACATGACAACACTACACCAGCGCCACCCACCCGGGAACATGACAACACTACACCAGCGCCACCCACCCGGGAACATGACAACACTACACCAGCGCCACACCTGGGAACATGCCAACACTACACCAGCGCCACACACCCGGGAACATGACAACACTACACAAGCGCCACCCACCCGGGAACATGACAACACTACACCAGCGCCACCCACCCGGGAACATGCCAACACTACACCAGCGCCACCCACCCGGGAACATGACAACACTACACCAGCGCCACCCACCCGGGAACATGACAACACTACACCAGCGCCACCCACCCGGGAACATGACAACACTACACCAGCGCCACCCACCCGGGAACATGACAACACTACACCAGCGCCACCCACCCGGGAACATGACAACACTACACCAGCGCCACACCTGGGAACATGCCAACACTACACCAGCGCCACACACCCGGGAACATGACAACACTACACCAGCGCCACACACCCGGGAACATGACAACACTACACCAGCGCCACACACCCGGGAACATGCCAACACTACACCAGCGCCACCCACCCGGGAACATGCCAACACTACACCAGCGCCACCCACCCGGGAACATGACAACACTACACCAGCGCCATCCACCCGGGAACATGCCAACACTACACCAGCGCCACCCACCCGGGAACATGACAACACTACACCAGCGCCACCCACCCGGGAACATGACAACACTACACCAGCGCTACCCACCCGGGAACATGACAACACTACACCAGCACCACCCACCCGGGAACATGACAACACTACACCAGCGCCACCCACCCGGGAACATGCCAACACTACACCAGCGCCACCCACCCTGGAACATGCCAACACTACACCAGCGCCACACACCCGGGAACATGACAACACTACACCAGCGCCACCCACCCGGGAACATGACTACACCAGCGCCACCCACCCGGGAACATGCCAACACTTCACCAGCGCCACACACCCGGGAACATGCCAACACTACACCAGCGCCACCCACCCGGGAACATGACAACACTACACCAGCGCCACACACCCGGGAACATGCCAACACTACACCAGCGCCACCCACCCGGGAACATTCCAACACTACACCAGCGCCACCCACCCGGGAACATGACAACACTACACCAGCGCTACCCATCCGGGAACATGACAACACTATGCCAGCACCACCCACCCGGGAACATGCCAACACTACACCAGCGCCACCCACGCGGGAACATGCCAACAATACACCAGCGCCACCCACCCGGGAACATGCCAACACTACACCAGCGCCACCCACCTGGGAACATGACAACACTACACCAGCGCCACCCACCCGGGAACATGACTACACCAGCGCCACCCACCCGGGAACATGACAACACTACACCAGCGCCACCCACCCGGGAACATGCCAACACTATACCAGCACCACCCACACAGGAACATGCCAACACTACACCAGCGCCACCCACCCGGGAACATGACAACACTACACCAGCGCCACCCACCCGGGAACATGACAACTATACACCAGCGCCACCCACCCGGGAACATGACAACATAACACCAGCGCCACCCACCCGGGAACATGACAACACTACACCAGCGCCACCCACCCGGGAACATGACTACACCAGCGCCACCCACCCGGGAACATGCCAACACTACACCAGCGCCACCCACCCGGGAACATGACAACACTACACCAGCGCCACACACCCGGGAACATGCCAACACTACACCAGCGCCACCCACCAGGGAACATGCCAACACTACACCAGCGCCACCCACCCGGGGAACATAACAACACTACACCAGCACTACCCACCCGGGAACATGACAACACTACACCAGCGCCACCCACCCGGGAACATGACAACACTACACCAGCGCCACACACCCGGGAACATGCCAACACTACACCAGCGCCACACACCCGGGAACATGCCAACACTACACCAGCGCCACCCACCCGGGAACATGACAACACTACACCAGCGCCACCCACCCGGGAACATGACTACACCAGCGCCACCAACCCGGGAACATGACAACACTACACCAGCGCCACACACCCGGGGACATGCCAACACTACACCAGCGCAACCCACCCGGGAACATGACAACACTACACCAGCGCCACCCACCCGGGGAACATGCCAACACTACACCAGCGCCACCCACCCGGGAACATGACAACACTACACCAGTGCTACCCACCCGGGAACATGACAACACTACACCAGCGCCACACACCCGGGAACATGACAACACTACACCAGCACAACCCACCCGGGAACATGACAACGCTACACCAGCGCCACCCACCCGGGAACATGCCAACGCTACACCAGCGCCACCCACCCGGGAACATGACAACACTACACCAGCGCCACACACTCGGGAACATGCCAACACTACACCAGCGCCACCCACCCGGGAACATGCCAACACTACACCAGCGCCACCCACCCGGGAACATGACAACACTACACCAGCGCCACCCACCCGGGAACATGACAACACTACACCAGCGCCACCCACGCGGGAACATGACAACACTACACCAGCGACACCCACCCGGGAACATGACAACACTACACCAGCGCCACCCACCCGGGAACATGCCAACACTACACCAGCGCCACCCACCCGGGAACATGCCAACACTACACCAGCGCCACCCACCCGGGAACATGCCAACACTACACCAGCGCCACCCACCCGGGAACATGCCAACACTACATCAGCGCCACCCACCCGGGAACATGACAACACTACACCAGCGCCACCCACCCGGGAACATGACAACACTACACCAGCGCCACCCACCCGGGAACATGACAACACTACACCAGCGCCACCCACCCGGGAACATGACAACACTACACCAGCGCCACCCACCCGGGAACATGACAACACTACACCAGCGCCACCCACCCGGGAACATGACAACACTACACCAGCGCCACCCACCCGGGAACATGACAACACTACACCAGAGCCACCCACCCGGGAACATGACTACACCAGCGCCACCCACCCGGGAACATGACAACGCTACACCAGCGCCACCCACCCGGGAACATGACTACACCAGCGCCACCCACCCGGGAACATGACAACACTACACCAGCGCCACCCACCCGGGAACATGACAACACTACACCAGCGCCACCCACCCGGGAACATGACAACACTACACCAGCGCCACCCACCCGGGAACATGACTACACCAGCGCCACCCACCCGGGAACATGACAACACTACACCAGCGCCACCCACCCGGGAACATGACTACACCAGCGCCACCCACCCGGGAACAAGACAACACTACACCAGCGCCACCCACCCGGGAACATGACAACACTACACCAGCACCACACCTGGGAACATGACAACACTGCACCAGCGCCACACACCCGGGAACATGACAACACAACACACGCGCCACCCACCCAGGAACATGACAACACTACACCAGCGCCACCCACCCGGGAACATGACAACACTACACCAGCGCCACCCACCCAGGAACATGACAACACTACACCAGCGCCACCCACCCGGGAACATGACAACACTACACCAGCACCACACCTGGGAACATGACAACACTACACAAGCGCCACCCACCCTGGAACATGACAACACTACACCAGCGCCACCCACCCGGGAACATGACATCACTACACCAGCGCCACCCACCCGGGAACATGACAACACTACACCAGCGCTACCTACCCGGGAACATGACAACACTACACCAGCGCCACCCACCCGGGAACATGACAACACTACACAAGCGCCACACACCCGGGAACATGACAACACTACACCAACGCCACCCACCTAGGAACATGACAACACTACACCAGCACCACCCACCCGGGAACATGACAACACTACACCAACGCCACCCACCCGGGAACATGACAACACTACACCAGCGCCACCCACCCGGGAACATGACAACACTACACCAGCGCCACCCACCCGGGAACATGACAACACTACACCAGTGCCACCCACTCGGGAACATGAAAACACTACACCAGCGCCACCCACCCGGGAACATGACAACACTACACCAGTGCCACCCACCCGGGAACATGATAACACTACACCAGCGCCACCCACCCGGGAACATGACAACACTACACCAGCGCCACACACCCGGGAACATGACAACACTACACCAGCGCCACACACCCGGGAACATGACAACACTACACCAGCGCCACATACCTGGGAACATGACAACACTACACCAACGCCACACACCTGGGAACATGACAACACTACACCAACGCCATCCACCCGGGAACATGACAACACTACTACACCAGCGCCACCCACCCCGGGAACATGACTACACCAGCGCCACCCACCCGGGAACATGACAACACTACACCAGCGCCACCCACCCGGGAACATGACTACACCAGCGCCACCCACCCGGGAACATGACAACACTACACCAGCGCCACCCACCCGGGAACATGACAACACTACACCAGCACCACACCTGGGAACATGACAACACTGCACCAGCGCCACACACCCGGGAACATGACAACACAACACACGCGCCACCCACCCAGGAACATGACAACACTACACCAGCGCCACCCACCCGGGAACATGACAACACTACACCAGCGCCACCCACCCAGGAACATGACAACACTACACCAGCGCCACCCACCCGGGAACATGACAACACTACACCAGCACCACACCTGGGAACATGACAACACTACACAAGCGCCACCCACCCTGGAACATGACAACACTACACCAGCGCCACCCACCCGGGAACATGACATCACTACACCAGCGCCACCCACCCGGGAACATGACAACACTACACCAGCGCTACCTACCCGGGAACATGACAACACTACACCAGCGCCACCCACCCGGGAACATGACAACACTACACAAGCGCCACACACCCGGGAACATGACAACACTACACCAACGCCACCCACCTAGGAACATGACAACACTACACCAGCACCACCCACCCGGGAACATGACAACACTACACCAACGCCATCCACCCGGGAACATGACAACACTACTACACCAGCGCCACCCACCCGGGAACATGACAACACTACACCAACGCCACACACCTGGGAACATGACAACACTACACCAGCGCCACCCACCCGGGAACATGACAACACTACACCAGCCCCACCCACCCGGGAACATGACAACACTACACCAGCGCCACCCACCCGAGAACATGACAACACTACACCAGCCCCACCCACCCGGGAACATGACAACACTACACCAGCGCCACACACCCGGGAACATGACAACACTACACCAACGCCACAAACCCGGGAACATGACAACACTACACCAACGCCACACACCTGGGAACATGACAACACTACACCAACGCCACACACCTGGGAACATGACAACACTACACCAGCGCCACACACCCGGGAACATGACAACACTACACCAACGCCACACCCGGGAACATGACAACACTACACCAACGCCACACACCCGGGAACATGACAACACTACACCAGCGCTACCCACCCGGGAACATGACAACACTACACCAGCGCCACCCACCCGGGAACATGACATCATTACACCAGCGCCACACACCCGGGAATATGACAACACTACACCAGCGCCACCCACCCGGGAACATGACATCATTACACCAGCGCCACCCACCCGGGAACATGACAACACTACACCAGCGCTACCCACCCGGGAACATGACAACACTACACCAGCGCCACCCACCCGGGAACATGACATCACTACACCAGCGCCACACACCCGGGAACATGACAACACTACACCAGCGCCACCCACCCGGGAACATGACAACACTACACCAGCGCCACCCACCCGGGAACATGACTACACCAGCGCCACCCACCCGGGAACATGACAACACTACACCAGCGCCACCCACCCGGGAACATGACAACACTAAACCAGCGCCACCCACCCGGGAACATGACAACACTACACCAGCGCCACCCACCCGGGAACATGACAACACTACACCAGCGCCACACACCCGGGAACATGACAACACTACACACGCGCCACCCACCCAGCAACATGACAACACTACACCAGCGCCACCCACCCGGGAACATGACAACACTACACCAGCGCCACCCACCCAGGAACATGACAACACTACACCAGCGCCACCCACCCGGGAACATGACAACACTACACCAGCACCACACCTGGGAACATGACAACACTACACAAGCGCCACCCACCCGGGAACATGACAACACTACACCAGCGCCACCCACCCGGGAACATGACATCACTACACCAGCGCCACCCACCCGGGATCATGACAACACTACACCAGCGCCACCCACCCGGGAACATGACAACACTACACCAGCGCCACCCACTCGGGAACATGACAACACTAAACCAGCGCCACCCAGCCGGGAACATGACAACACTACACCAGCGCCACCCACCCGGGAACATGACTACACCAGCGCCACCCACCCGGGAACATGACAACACTACACCAGCGCCACCCACTCGGGAACATGACAACACTAAACCAGCGCCACCCACCCGGGAACATGACAACACTACACCAGCGCCACCCACCCGGGAACATGACTACACCAGCGCCACCCACCCGGGAACATGACAACACTACACCAGCGCCACCCACCCGGGAACATGACAACACTACACCAGCGCCACCCACTCGGGAACATGACAACACTAAACCAGCGCCACCCACCCGGGAACATGACAACTCTACACCAGCGCCACCCACCCGGGAACATGACAACACTACACCAGCGCCACACACCCGGGAACATGACAACACTACACACGCGCCACCCACCCAGGAACATGACAACACTACACCAGCGCCACCCACCCGGGAACATGACAACACTACACCAGCGCCACCCACCCAGGAACATGACAACACTACACCAGCGCCACCCACAAGGGAACATGACAACACTACACCAGCACCACACCTGGGAACATGACAACACTACACCAGCGCCACCCACCCAGGAACATGACAACACTACACCAGCGCCACCCACCCGGGAACATGACAACACTACACCAGCACCACACCTGGGAACATGACAACACTACACAAGCGCCACCCACCCGGGAACATGACAACACTACACCAGCGCCACCCACCCGGGAACATGACATCACTACACCAGCGCCACCCACCCGGGATCATGACAACACTACACCAGCGCCACCCACCCGGGAACATGACAACACTACACCAGCGCCACGCACCCGGGAACATGACAACACTACACCAGCGCCACCCAGCTGGGAACATGACAACACTACACCAGCGCCACTCACCCGGGAACACGACAACTCTACACACGCGTCACACACCCGTGAATATGACAACACTACACCAGCGCCACACACCCGGGAACATGGCAACACTACACCAGCGCCACCCACCCGGGAACATGACAACACTACACCAGCGCCTCACACCTGGGAACATGACAACACTACACCAGCGCCACACACCCGGGAACATGACAACACTACACCAGCGCCACACTCCCGGGAACATGACAACACTACACCAGCGCCACGCACCCTGGAACATGACAACACTACACCAGCGCCACCCACCCGGGAACACGACAACTCTACACACGCGTCACACATCCGTGAATATGACAACACTACACCAGCGCCACACACCCGGGAACATGACAACACTACACCAGCACCACACACATGGGAACATGACAACACTACACCAGCGCCACCCACCCGGGAACATGACAACACTACACCAGCGCCACCCACCCGGGAACATGACAACACTACACCAGCGCCTCACACCCGGGAACATGACAACACTACACCAGCGCCAGATTTATGGTGTGGTAGCCACTGTGCTAAAAGTGGGTGCAGGTTCCTGCTGTAATGGGTGAATAAGGGGTGCAGATTTCTGGCGTAGTGGGGATTATTATGCTGAACCTAATTCTCATGAAGTTGATGCTGTTTACGCCATAATTGTTTACTGCGGAAAAAAAATGACTTTTATGAGATATTCTGACTAAAGACAATTTATGGCACATTCATAGGACAGGTCTGATATATTTGGTTTCGTTGTATCAGGAGACTAGTTCTCTTCTGGCCCCATCCGTCCTTCTAGTCAGCACGTCAGACATTTGTCCCGTGGATATGCCATAAATATTTTTGGCAGGATACCCGTTATATCTGGTATAATGCAGCGCTAGTGCGGAGATTGGCATTACAGTCAGAGGGTCACGTTAAAAAAATAAATATATATTCAGCCCCTGAATAATTTTTTTAAACTGCCAAAAAGCTTCAATCGTAGCGGTAGTAATGCTGACATGAGCCATGGGGTAAGTGGGAGCCAGAAAAGGCCTACGCCGATAGTTAGACGTCAGCAAAGTCATGTGTGGAAGGAGCTGGTGGAGGCTGATGACATCACTCATGTGTTTGTTTGCCCAGTTATTGCCCACAGTGCCAGACTTGACGAGCCGGGAAGCTTTTGCCTTAGGGTATGTTCACACGCAGTGGTTTCAGATGTAATTCGGGCTGGTTACGCCGCGAATTACGCCTGAAAATACGGCACCATTACACCTCCAAACATCTGCCCATTGCTTGCAATGGGCTTTACGGTGTTCTGTTCCCACGAGGCTTAATTTTAAATGACGTCAAAAGAAGTGCAGGTCATTTCTTGGGACGTTTTTGGAGGCGTTTTTTATTGACTCCATTGAAAAACAGCTCCAATAACGGCCGTAAAATACGCCACGAAAAACGCGAGATGTTACACAAACGTCTGAAAATCAGGAGCTGTTTTCGCTTGAAAGCAGCTCCGTATTTTCACACGTTTTTTGCTAAGCGTGTGAACATACCCTTAGGAGGGATTGATAGATAATACAGGATCAACCATTCATAATGAACTGACCCTTCCTGTTCTGTAGAGATCACTTCTCAGCATTCATCACATTATCATCACAGGCAGGATTACACTGACAGGTAAAGGCCCTTTTACATGAGCCAATGATCAGGTAAACAAGCGTTCATAGAGCAGGGTTGCACAACCTTTTCGAGTCCAATGGCCACATTATCAGATTGTACATAGTCTTCTACTCCCGGGAGTGCTGAACCCGTCAGACATCTATGGTATATAATTTGCAGGGCCGGCCTTAGGGATGTGCGACATGTGCCATTGCACAGGGCGCATCACTCCAGCAGGCAGAAGGGGGAGCTGCGCTGGCTCCCTTCCCCTGCTTGTTTCAGAAGCGCCTGGGCCCGGCAACTCCGCACCCGCCTTTCCACCCGGGCGCTTCTTCACTCAGTGGCATCGCTACCGCTGTAGCAGCCATAGTGGCGACATCGGGCATGAGGGTGTGGTGCCGCTAGCAGCCGCTGTGGCTTCTACAGCGGTAGCGACGCCAGTACAGCAGAGCAGAGAGGTATCTTCCTGCTTTGCTTTCTAACGCCACTGCCACTCCCTGAAGGAGCGGAATCCCCCTGTGACCGAGGATTCCGCTCCTAGATGGAGCGCTTGATGTCTCTGTCCATATACGTTGCCGACGCTGTGACCGGGGATTCCACTCCAAGAGAAGCCAGTGACATCACTGTTCATAAATGGACACAGACGACAGGGGCTTCTGTAGGAGTGGATTCCCCGATCACAGCGCCGGCAATACTGTGGACAGGAATTCCGCTTCAGGAGTTGCGACATCAAGCGGAGCACTCCAGGAGCGGAATCCCCGGCCACAGGGGGATTCCGCTCCTTCTGGGAGCTACAGTGGTGCTATCTACAGGAAGGGGGGGTGCTATCTTCAAGGGGGCTGTGTGGCACTACCTACAAGGGGACTACGTGGCACTACCTACCAGAGGGTTGCGTGGCACTACCTAACAGAGGGCTGCATAGCACTACCTACAAGGGTGCTGTGTGGAACTATCTACAGGGGGCTGTGTGGCACTATCTATAGGGGGAATCTGTGAGTGGGGGGCAGATGGTTATTTTACTGTGAGTGGGGGCTCATGGTTATTTTACTGTGAGTGGGGGGCTGATAGTCTTCAAGTGATTTCCACCTCTGAGCTCCAATGGAAATTAATATGCGGAAGAAAAAACCTGCGGCGCTCATTTGGTGCTTTTTTTGCCTGCGTCTTTTGCATTAGCTTCAGCGGTTTTAAAAAAAAAAGGTCGAACGACGCTATCAATTCCTGAAGGAATTTTGAGGCAGATTTTTTTTGCCTTACAAAAAACGCTGTGTGAACATAGTCTAAGAGCGTAGTGCTTGTTTTTAGCCGTTTTCTGTCTGTCTTTCTCGAAACAATTTTTGGTAGGAGTGCCCTGAGGAAATGTTATTTTTCCAGTGGTGCCTCGAGTCCAAAATGGTCGGGAAACTCTGTACTAGGCTACAGGATCACGTGGGCCGACGCTAGGATCCCGTCGTGGAGCAGCTCAGTTCGTCGTGGTAACGGGGCCTAGGTGAGTACAATTTATTTTTTTGGGGCGCACTGTCTACAGGGGGAGGTGGGGGGGATGTATGGCACTGTCTACAGGGAGGCTGTATGGAACAATCTACAGGGGGCACAATCTACAAGGGGGGCTGCGTGTGGCAGCCGGGGGAGGGGGCATTATACTGCGTGGGGGCCACTAAGCGGACATTATACTGTGTGTGGCACTTAGGAGGCATAATACTGTGTGGGCACAAATAGATGACAAAATACTGTGTCCTTGAAGGGGTTATGATATATTCCATTATTAAATATTATTATTATACTGTATGAGGGCACTAAAGGGGCATTCTTCTGTGGGCGGAGCATTATAAATTTTTTATGGGGCATATTTTTTATGATGGGGAGGGGTGCCGAATTTCAAACGGGGCGCCATCTATTCTAAGGCCAGCCCTGATCTTTTATATATAAGTGTCTCAGATGGGAATGCTCCTTTATCCCCAACACGCACCCAGACGTGCCATTATGTCCGGGTGTGGGGGTGATATATGGAGCACACTGAGTGTGCTCCATAGGCTGCGGGTGTCAGCTGTGTTTTACAGCCGACACCCTGGACTAAAGGCCAAGAACAGCAATATCGCTGTTCCTGGCTGTTTAACCCCTCAAATGCTGAGGTCAATCGCGACTGCAGCATCTGAGGCGTTGAAAAGAGGGGGACGGCCACACCAGACAGCTCATTGCCCCCCCCCTCGCAACGAGGGGGGGTTGACAATGGTAGTCATGGCAGCCTAGGGGTCTAATGAAGGCCCCCATGACTGCCTTCACTCTGCCTCCGCTAAAAGGGCTTAACAGAAGCCTGTAAAAATGACAAGATACTGCAACTAGTATAGAAAACCCGTTACACAGGTTTGCTAGCAAAAGGAATAATAAGTATTTTTTAAAAATATTAGAAAAAAATATGTGTAGCCTCTTCGGGCGTTTATTAGCCTCTTCACCACCTCTGGCTTTCCGCCACTCGACCACTCCCACTAATCCTACACTCCAACTCGATTGCCCACCACGTCCAGTAACACCTGTTGTTGCTTCTATTGACTAAACAAAATAATAAGACTCCGCTATTTATTCCGTCGGAAAACCGGAAACCTGACGGAATGGTGACGAACGGAAACCATTAGCGATGTTTCCGTCACCATTGAGATCAATGGTGACTGAAACGGAAGCTGTGGTTTCACTTTCCGTTGCGGCGTTCACCCGATGGAAACCTCAGACAGAACCCCGGAACGGAAAGTGAACGGTGAGGTGAACAGGCTCTTATAAAGCCCAGCCCAGATGAACACTCCACCGCGGTCTAACAGTCAAACTCCAACCCCTAACCCAGGGGTCTCAAGCACGCGGCCCGCGGGCTGCATGCGGTCTCTGGGGCTGTCATCTGCGGCCCGGGGGACACAGAGCCGCTAGTATCGCCTCTGCTCCGAGACTCTGGAATTCCCTGACATCGCTGTCCACATATGAACAGCGATGTCTGGGGCTTCCCCAGAGCCGGAGTCCCGAGCAGAGCGCTGGTGTCGGCTCTGCTCCAGGACTCTGTGGAATTCCCTGACATCGCTGCCCATATATGGACAGTGTGTCAGGGTCTTGCCCAGAGCGGAGCAGAGCGCTGGTGTCGGCTCTGCTCCTGGACTCTGTGGAATTCCCTGACATCGCTGTCCACATATGCTCCGGGACTCTGTGGAATTCCCTGACATCGCTGCCCATATATGGACAGTGTGTCAGGGTCTTGCCCAGAGCGGAGCAGAGCGCTGGTGTCGGCTCTGCTCCTGGACTCTGTGGAATTCCCTGACATCGCTGTCCACATATGAACAGCGATGTCTGGGGCTTCCCCAGAGCCGGAGTCTCGAGCAGAGCGCTGGTGTCGGCTCTGCTCCGGGACTCTGGAATTCCCTGACATCGCTGTCCACATATGAACAGCGATGTCTGGGGCTTCCCCAGAGCCGGAGTCCCGAGCAGAGCGCTGGTGTCGGCTCTGCTCCGGGACTCTGTGGAATTCCCTGACATCGCTGCCCATATATGGACAGTGTGTCAGGGTCTTGCCCAGAGCGGAGCAGAGCGCTGGTGTCGGCTCTGCTCCTGGACTCTGTGGAATTCCCTGACATCGCTGTCTGGACAGCGATGTCTGGGGCTTCCCCAGAGCCGGAGTCCCGGGCAGAGCGCTATTATCGGCTCTGCTCCGGGACTCTGGGGAAGCCTCTGACATCGCTGTCCATACATCGACAGGAGTCCCAGTGATGTCAGGAGCACAGCTGGAGTCCCAGGAAGAGCCTACTAGCGCTCTGCCTGGGACTCCAGCTCTGGGCAAGCCCTTGACATCACTGGGGCAGCCTCTACAGAGGGCATTGGGGCAGCCTCTACAGAGGGCACTGGGGCAGCCTCTACAGAGGGGACTGGGGCAGCCTCTACAGAGGGGACTGGGGTAGCCTCTACAGAGGGGACTGGGGCAGCCTCTACAGAGGGCACTGGGGCATCCTCTACAGAGGGCACTTTGGCAGCCTCTACAGAGAGCACTGTGGCAGCCTCTACAGAGGGCACTGTGGCAGCCTCTACAGAGGGCAATGTGGCGTTATCTACAAGTGGGTGTGTGACAGTATCTGAAGAGGACACTGGCATTATCTAGGGGTGTGTTGCATTGTCTACAGAGGGCACTCTGGCCTTATCTACAGAGGGCACTGTGGCCTTATCTACAGCGGGCACTGTGGCCTTATCTATAGCGGGCACTGTGGCCTTATCTACAGAGGGCACTGTGGCCTTATCTACAGAGGGCACTGTGGCCTTATCTACAGAGGGCACTGTGGCCTTATCTAGGGGTGTGTTGCATTATCCACAGGGGGCACTGCGGCAGCATCCACAGAGGGCACCGCAGCACTATCTAAAAAGGGGCTGCCCAATCTTGACATGTGTGCTAACTGAGCCGCCGGACTGCATTTAGCGACACAAACTGGAAAGCTGGATTGTTGAAATAAGCACGTGGAGAAATATCTCAAATTTTAAACCTAGCGCTATTATTATATTAATGTAGTATTATTATTCTAGTAATATAGTGTTATAGTAGTTCAAATAACTAATTGATTAACAATAATTTTGTATTGTATCAAATGTGAAAGTAATGCGGCCCGTCAACTTCCCATTTTTTATATATGCGGCCCACTTACCCGGCCGAGTTTGAGACCCATGCCCTAACCTAACCTAACCCATTGACCCTTTCATATAGCTAGCCTCTCTGCTTCTATCCCAGTAAAGCAGCCTTCCGCTACGGCTGTGCCCTGCCCAATTCCTCTTCTTCCAATTCCTGCACTGATATTTATGATTAATGCAGAGAAAGATGCGCCTGTCTTTTGAAAGAGTGTCTTTCTGAATCATCAGGACACAGACAAACATGTCTGTGTCTTGATAGTTAGAAGGGACACACAGAATGGCGGCGGGTTACAGGTTGCACCCCTGATATACAAAGGAGACGGAAAACTTTGCCCGGCAGTGTGGGTGGGGCTGGATTAAAGGTGGAGTAACGTGTTATACGGAGTTACACGCTTTGATAATGCATATTCAACTAATTTTGATGATCATCGCTTACGATCATCTCAATGTGTAGATACTCGTAGCCAACCACTTTTGATACATTTTTGGCAAAATCGAGATCACAACTCTTCAGGTGTGCTGAAAAGTTTGATCGTAAGATCCGCCAATCACTGTGTGTAAATGCAATCACTCGATGGTTTAGCAATTAACCCCTTCACGACTGCCATATGGCTATATACGTTCCAACTGCCGATGCCCCGTGCAGTTGTCACTATAGACGTTGACAACCTGGAACGGGGATTAATGAGGGCAGTGCTGCACTCTCATGTCTGTGGCGTTTTAAGAGCCCCTGAATACACCCCCCACTGTAGATAACGCCACACAAAACTCCCATGGGAGTTTAGGTGGCGCTATCGGCCCGGGGGAAGGGGGTTCGATGTTATCTACGGGGGGGGGGTTGCTATCTACAGGGGGGCGCTACTTACAGCGGGCTTGGAGAGCATTGGGGGCTCCCTCTAGGAGGGAAATCCCCGGCCTGCGCTCCTAGAGAGAGCTTAGGTGGAGCTGTCTACAGAGGGGTTTGCAGGGGCTGTGTGTGGCGTAATGTATTATAACTGTCAGTGTTACGTAACAGTCACATTGACCGAATGTCTAGGAGAGACCGGCTGGTTCCCCTAGGCTTCCGTACATGGCAACCCGTGGACCATTATGTCGTCCGGTTGCCATGACAACCATCGGCAGCCCCCACAATCATTTAGCGGGGGCTGCCGATCTGCTTCAAACCCCCTAAATGCGGCGATCACAATCGGTCACCGCATTTAAGGGGTTAATTGCCTAAATCAGCTGACCTTCCGGTTCCGGACACTGTTCGTTAGGAAAGTGCGCCGGGAACTGCTTTGCAATTGTACGCCCTAGTGCGGGAAGCAAGACCTCACCAGGACGTACAGTTGCGGCACGGGAAGAGATTAACAACCAGGCCTATTTTGGACTTAATGCCCAATCATTCTTCTTAGTTTTTTCATTTTCGCATTCCAAAAGTTAGAACTTTTTATTTTTTTACTTTTTTTTTTTTTTGCACCATTTTTGAATGCATATAATATATTGATTAACTTTTGACTATTTTTTTGTGAGGGCAACTTTATTGCTTTTTTTGTACGGTGTTCGCCATACGGTTAAAATTGTGTTAACGTTATCGTTTGGTTGTTGCGATCGCGACAATACCATATATGTGTATTTGTTTTTTGATTTTTAAAAAATGCACACTTTTACAACATAAAACCACTTTTAATGGAAAGAAAAGTTTAAAATGTATTTTTACTGTGCATCTTATGTTTCATTTTTAACCCCTTAATGACCAGCCTATTTTAAACCTTAATGACCAAGCTATTTTTCAAGTTTTTCCATACTCGCATTACAAGAGCTATAACTTTTTTATTTTTGCGTCGACATAGCTGTATAAGGTTTTTTGTTTTGCGGGACAAGTTGTATTTTTTAATAGCACCATTTTGGGGTACATAGAATTTATTGATTAACTTTTATTGGGGGGGGGGGGAATAGAAAAAAACCTGACATTTTGCCACTCTGTTTTGCGTCCCAAATCTACGCCGCTTACTGTGTGGTATAAATAACACAATAACTTTATTCAGCGGGTTGTTACGATTGCAATGATACCAAATTTGTATCGATGTTTTATGTTTTACTATTTTTACACAGTAAAAACCCTTTTTTTTTCAAAATTATTTGTTTTTGTGTCTCCATATTTTCGCCGATGCAGCTGAATGAGGGCTTTTTTTGTTGCGGGAAGACTTATAATTTTTATTGGTACCATTTTGTAGTAGATGCGACTTTTTGATCACTTTTATCACATTTTTTTTAAGCCAGGATTCACAGAAAACAGCAATTTTTGCATTGTTGTTTGTTTATTTATTTTACGGCGTTCACGTGCGGGTTAAATAATGTAATAGATTTATATTTGGGGTCGTTACGGACGCGGCAATACCAAATATGTGTAACTTTTTTTACTTTATTTAGGTTTTTTTAATAATAAAGCATTTTGTAAGGGAAAAAAAGTGTGTTTTTCATTTTTTTTTATTTGTGACAGGAATTCACTACATGCAGGCTAGGGGGCCTTTATTAGGCCCCCGGCTGCCATAGAAGACACGACACCCGGCGATCTTATTGCCGGATGCCGATGCGATGTGAGAGGGAGCTATCGCCCTCTCTCCAAAACCACTCAGATGCGGCGCTCGCTATTGAGCGTCGCATCTGAGCGGTTAAACGGGCGAGATCGATACGCATATTGATCTCAACCATTCGAGCAGGGCAGGGCTACCTAGCTCATCGACCCCCTGGCAATTGCAACCGGATGCCTAATACTGTCCTCCCGGTCTGCCTAGCACAGAAGCCTCCCAGGCCACGTCCGGAGATGGAGCCTGAAATGCTTCCATAGCCGAAGGCAAGATGGCGCCGGCTCAGGAGCTGAGCGCCATCTTGCCTTCGGCTATGGAAGCATTTCAGGCTCTGCCTCCGGACGGGGCCTGGGAGGCTTCCGGAGCTGAGCCGGCGACATCAGCGGTGGATGTCAGCTGTATGTTACAGCTGACATCCACCTGTAACGGCAGGAACCGGCGCTAGCTCCGATTCCTGCCATTAACCCCTTAGGCTGGGTTCACACACAGTTTTTTGCAGGAGGAAAATTCCTCCTGCAAAAACTGCTCCAGTAGGTTTTTGCTCAGTGGTTTGACAAAAACTCGTCAAAACACTCGTCGAGGTTTTTTTTTCCTCTTTCTGACTGATTGAAATGGGGTTTTGGAGGAGGAAACCGCCTCAAGATGAGTCATGTTGCTTCTTTTTACCACGAGGAGTTTTTTTTACTCGTGGTAAAAAAACTCGTCCAACTCCCATTGAAATCAATGGGAGGCATTTTCAGGCGGTTTTTGAGGAGTTTTTTGGTGCGGTTTCCATGTCAAAAAACTCGTCAAAAAACTCTGTGTGAACAGGGCCTTAGATGCAGCGGTCTCTGCATCTTAGCGGTTGCTAGCAGATCGGCAGTCCTGCCATGCTTTAGCACGGCTGCCGACTACTGCTATGGCAACAGGAGGTTTAAACAATGGCAAAAAAATAATAAAAAATAAATAAAGCATACATATTTGGTATTGCGGCGTCCGTAATGGCCTGAACTATAAAAATATAATGTTATTTATTACATGAGGTGAACAGCGTAAAAAAACTATACCACAATTTCAGTTTTTTTGATCACTGTGCCCTACAAATATTGGAATAAAAAGTGATCAAAAAGTCGCATTTATCCAAAAATGGTACCTGTAAAAACTATAGCTCGTCTCACAAAAAACAAGCCCTCATACAGCTCCGTCGACGAAAAAAATAAAACGTTATGGTTCTCACAACTTGGCGACAGAAAAAAAACATTCTTTTTACAAAAGTAATTTTATTGTGCAAAAAGTTGTAAAACATAAAAAAGTGCTATAAATTAGGTATCGCCGGAATCGGACTGTCCTGCACAATAAAGGTAACGGAATTTATAATGCAAGGTGAACGCTATATAAAAAAAGCTATGCCAGAATTTCAGTTTTTTTGGTCACCTGGCCTCCCAAAAAATAGGATAAGTGGTGATCAAAAAGTCTCATGTACCCCAAACTGGTACCAATAATAACTACAGCTCGTCCTGGAAAAATAAAAACCCTCATACCACTACTAATATGAAAAAATAAAATAAGTTATGGCTCCAATAATTCAGGAAACAAAAATATGCAGTTGTGCCGGCTCGAGAGGAACATTTCTTCTGTTTCAAGCGGCGAATTATCAAGGCCCTAAAATTAGGGAACCAGGAAGTAGAGGGCCCAAACATATCTGCTGTAAGCGAGGGTGCCCGTATTATACCAGGACATTTTCCAGCAAAATTCCCCAAACGGCAAAGGTGCGGAGTGTGGACCCGAAGGGGGATAAGGACACCATTTATTAGTGCAACACTGGCCTGTGCAGAAAGGATTGTGTCACAGCGTAACACACACCTATAGATTATTTTCTCTTTTTTTTTTACCCCGTTATTATACCACCTGACTATGCCCGATGTACTCTGCACAGCTTACATATGCCCCCACATTATAAACTGAAATACCAGTAAAACTCCAAACAAAACTACTACCAAGCAAAATATACGCTCCAAAAGCCAAATGGCGCTCCCTCCCCTCTGAACCCTACGGCGTGCCCAAACAGCAGTTTATTTCCACATATATGGCATCGCCATACCCGGGAGAACCCTTTTAACAATTTTTGGGGTGTGTGTCTCCAGTAGGGATGCACAATGCATCGAAACTTCGATACGGTTTCGATACTGTGCATCCCCAAACGGTTCGATACCGTTGTTTCATGTATTTCGATACTAAGCTGCGCCGCCGCACAGCTCAGTATAGTAACACATGAAAGTATGGGAGCGGGGCTGCGGCCGTGTGATACAGTCATTGCCGCGCTCCTGAGTCCTGATAACAAGTGCGCGGGGTCAGGATGCTGCAATGCGGCCGGCGCTGCACTAATGATTGCCGGCACTGAAGACAGAACATGGCGGCCGCACTGCAAAACTCCCCAGTGTTCTGTCTTCAGTGCCTGAACCGCCGCTCATTATTGCAGCGCCGGCCGCATCTCCTTATGCTGACCGCGCGCGCACTTACTGTCATAAGCGGGGCAATGACTGTATTACACAGCCGCAGCCCCGCTCTATAACGGCGGAGATCAGAGTAACCTCATCTCCGGCGCTATTCCCCTGAATGCTGCGATCACAGCGGACTGCAAAATTCAGGGGAAAGTGAGGAGGGGGGATGCCCCTGGATCGCGTCACAGGGAATTCCTGTGACGCGATGGAGGGCCACACCATATATGGGCAGACAGCCCAGGGTCTATTGAAGGACCCCAGGGCTGTTGTTAGGGCACACTTAGGCTAATGTACTGGGATATAGATATATGCCAGTACATTAAAGTTTAAAAATAAAGTAAAAACATAAAGTAATATTAAATTAAAAAATATACACATGCACCTTTTTTTTTTACAATGAACATTAAAATAAGTCTCAATACATAAAACATACACATATTCGGTATTGGCGCGGCCGTAATAACCTGCACAACAATTTGTTTGCGTCATTTATGATGTGTACTCTGTAAAAAAACTAAAATAAAAACTTTTCACTTATTAATGTAAGCAACCTCCATGTGCCTCACATTAATAGTAATTAACCCCATCATGTACCTCACACATTAACCCATTATGAGAAACATGATGGGGTTAATTACTATTAATGTGAGGCACATGGAGGTTAAATTCATCATCACACCTCGTGCCCCACATCAGAAAATGGAAGAACTTTATTTTTTTTATTACTGTTGGCAAAGTATCGAATTGGTATCGAAATCGCAATACTAAACGAAGTATCGGTATCGAAGTCCAAATTCTGGTATCGTGATATCCCTAGTCTCCAGTGGAATAAGCTGGGCATGACATATTTGCCACTGAAATTGCTTATCTAGGGAAAAATTGAAATTTGTACTTTACACCATCCGCAGCGCAATCATTTATGGAAAAGACCTGTGGCGTGAAAATACTTACTACACCCCTTAATAAATGCCTTGAGGGGTGTGGTTTCCAAAATGGGGTCACTTCTCAGGGGTTTCTTTTATTATTTCACATCTGAGCCTCTGCAGTTGTGAACCAATACTTTGTAAATCACCAAATTAGGCCTCAATTTTACATGTTACTCTTTTACGCCTGAGCCCGGTCAAATGTCCATGCAAAAGATTAGGGCCACATGTACGGTGATTCTAAAAACTGGAAACACAGCATAATAATTAGAGAGCTGTCTTGTTATGGTGGCACAAGCCGGGCACCACATATTGGCATATCTATGGAAAAAATACAATTTTCACTCTGCAACATCGAGTACACACTAAGTTCTGAAAAACACCTGCGGGGTTAACAGGCTCACTACACCCCTAGGTGAATACTTTGAGGGGTGTAGTTTCCAAAATGGGTTCACTTCTGGGGGGGTTTCCACTGTTTTGGTCCCACAGTGCTTTGCAAATGCGACATAGCGACCAGTTTCAAATTATTCCAAACCCTCACAAAAGTCAACTAATCATTTCTCAACGAGACACATATTTTGCGTCCAGAAATTTTTAGTATGTTTGTCTTCAAACTTTTTATTGTCATGTGATATGTGCTGTAACTTACATTTTCATAAAACATCTTTTGTATATCTGAATATATTCCTGTAGTAAATATAAATCTGTACTACAATGATGATGATATTATTATTATTATTATTGTCGTTTCTAAATCTAAATTTATAGCATGTCTACTTTTGGGCACCTTTTTTTTTATCTCCTATCATGTCACCTCTTGTCGGTTTTAACTGGCTGTGAGTGAAGCAGTTTACCCACC
The DNA here is from genome assembly GCF_050947455.1 of Rhinoderma darwinii. Taxonomy (NCBI): domain Eukaryota; kingdom Metazoa; phylum Chordata; class Amphibia; order Anura; family Rhinodermatidae; genus Rhinoderma; species Rhinoderma darwinii. Next base: position 114,990,845 of record NC_134694.1, on the reverse strand, counting down.
AATACCTCTATGACATGTCCGATGATAGGAAATATTTCCACTTTTTGCTTTCAGAGAAAAGTTCTTTAAAGGTATTAACGGGAATAAAAAAAAGACGACTCACCTGACATTCTGCAGAAGTCAAGTCTTACAAGTAATATGAAAACCATAAAGCTGAAATAATAAAACATTCCCATGTTTTTGTGGTTCTCGGCTTCTTACACGATGTAAACCTGTGACTGCAGCGAGTGGAACAAGGCAACATATAATGATAAAATGATGAGGCTTTCGCATGGAGCAGATTGAGTTTTCGTTGTTTTTTTTTTTAGACCGACCCAATCCGAGAATAGACACGACTGATCACTTGTTACTAGGGAGAGTCTCTTTTTAGATGCGCTTTACTCTTTTAACATGTTACTAAAAGAGAAAAAGAAGAGAGAGAGGCGGCGCCCCCTAGTGTTCACTTATTAGACTTGTACACAAGTAGCCTGCTCATTTTGTGGAAAGAAAGGAATTGAAATGTGCATTGTCTTCTGGTAGTAGCCTTAAAGAGGCTCTGTCACCAGATTTTGCAACCCCTATCTGCTATTGCAGCAGATAGGCGCTGCAATGTAGATTACAGTAACGTTTTTATTTTAAAAAAACGAGCATTTTTGGCCAAGTTATAACCATTTTTGTAGTTATGCAAATGAGGCTTGCAAAAGTCCAAGTGGGTGTGTTTAAAAGTACAAGTCCAAGTGGGTGTGTATTATGTGCGTACATCGGGGCGTTTTTAATACTTTCACTAGCTGGGCGCTCTGATGAGAAGTAACATCCTCTTCTCTTCAGAACGCCCAGCTTGTGACAGTGCAGATCTGTGACGTCACTCACAGGTCCTGCATCGTGACGGCCACATCGGCACCAGAGGCTACAGTTGATTCTGCAGCAGCATCAGCGTTTGCAGGTAAGATCGACTTACCTGCAAACGCTGATGCTGCTGCAGAATCAACTGTAGCCTCTGGTGCCGATGTGGCCGTCACGATGCAGGACCTGTGAGTGACGTCACAGATCTGCACTGTCACAAGCTGGGCGTTCTGAAGAGAAGAGGATGATACTTCTCATCAGAGCGCCCAGCTAGTGAAAGTATTAAAAACGCCCCGATGTACGCACATAATACACACCCACTTGGACTTGTACTTTTAAACACACCCACTTGGACTTTTGCAAGCCTCATTTGCATAATTACAAAAATGGTCATAACTTGGCCAAAAATGCTCGTTTTTTAAAAATAAAAACGTTACTGTAATCTACATTGCAGCGCCTATCTGCTGCAATAGCAGATAGGGGTTGCAAAATCTGGTGACAGAGCCTCTTTAATGGACCACTTTGGGTATTCGTACAGAAAGTACAGTTCAAGAAACGAAATTGAAGTCACGAAGGACACATATCATATCCATATGATTCAGCCTCTCTCAGATCAATGCCACTCCTGATTACATGGGCATCTTGCACTTTTTTTTTTTAATGCGGTCATTGTTAGGCTGGATTCACACGAGCATGTTCGGTCCGTAAAGGACGGAACGTATTTCGGCCGCAAGTCCCGGACCGAACACAGTGCAGGGAGCTGGGCTCCTAGCATCATAGTTATGTACGAACCGGACCGAACATGCTCGTGTGAATCCAGCTTAAAGGGAATGTGTTGCCAGAAAAACATGTTTTTTTAAAAAAAATTAAACATTTAGTGTGTGGGTGATTAAACATTGTTCCAATTTTTTTTTTTTTTTGCACGAGTCCAGGAAATATTATAAATTATTTCTAATTTATAATACTACCCATTTTTGGTCACTAGATGGAGCTGTTCCCAATGTTGCAGCATTGCAACATTGGGTTAAAAGCCCTCGCTCTAGTGAGCTCTCAGCATCCCCCCCTCCTTTATCCTGGCTAGTGCCGGGATAAACGAGGGGTTTGAACGGTGTAACCTCCTACACTGTGTGTCGCCATTTTTTGAGCTAACCCACAGTGTAGTAGGTTTACATACAGTAGTAAACACACACAAACACGAACATACATTGAAATCTCTTACCTGCTCCTGCCGCCGCGGCTCCCTCCGGCCCGTCCGCTCCGTTTGCTGCCGCTGGTGCAAGTGCACAAATCCGGAAGCCGCGACCGGAAGTAGTAATATTACTGTCCGGCCGCGACTTCCGGTCCACAGGAAAATGGCGCCGGACGGCGCCAATTTCGAATAGGACTGTGTGGGAGCGGCGCATGCGCAGTTCCCACACAGACGCCGTACACTGCAGTCAATGGGACGGGAGCCGTTCGCAGTCCCTATGGGACTGTGGCTGCCGTATTCCATGTCTGTATGTGTCGTTAATCGACACACACAGAAATGGAACAAAAAATGGCAGCCCCCATAGGGAAGAAAAAGTGTAAAAATAAGAAAAAGTAAAACACAAACACACAAATGAATATAAACGTTTTTAATAAAGCACTAACATCTTTAACATATAAAAAAATAATTTGTGATGACACTGTTCCTTTAACTGCCAGTGCGCAAAAGGCACTTAACCCCTTAATGACCGGGCATGTTTGTACCTTAATGACCAAGCCAGATTTGTCAAATCTGGTATGTCTGACTTTATCAGAGAATAACTCTGTGAAAGTTTTGAATATCCAAGTAATTCTGACATTGTTTTTTCGTCGCATGTTGTACTTTATTTTAGTGGTAAAAGTAGACTGATACGATTTGCGGAAATTAATTAAAAAATAGAAAAATGGAAGAAATTTTGTAAAAATTACCATTTTCCCCTATTTTTAACTGCAATATGTCACATATGTACATACATACTGCACAATTTTTTTAATTAAATATATATTTCTATCTCTTTACTCTATTTTGGCAGCACTTTTGAAAAAATAAAATACATTTTCAGCAATTTAGAGGACTTACAAATTGAATAATAATTTTATAAATTTTGAAGTACATTTTGTTTTCCTGCACCAAGCCAGGTTTTCAGAGGCTCATAGGTCTCAGAGTGATGGAAACCCCCACAAATGACCCCATTTAGAAAACTAGACCCCTTAAGGTATTTACCTAGGGGTATAGTAAGTATTTTGACACCACAGTTTTTTGCTAAATTTAATACATAGCAGGTGAAAAAAAATATAATTTCACTTTTTTTCATAAAAGTATCAGTTTGAAGACCAATTTCTTTGTAAAGCGACCATGAGAATGAAGAAACACACCACAAAATCTATCACCCTGTTTCTCCTGTTTTCAAAAATACCAACATTGTGGCCCTAATGCGCTGCCTGGACACACGGCAGGACCCAAAAGGAAGGGAGCACCCGGAGGCTTTCAGGACTCATATTTTGCTTGAAAATGTTTTAGGCCCCACTGTACATTTGGAGAGGCTTTGAGCTGCCAGAACGATAGAAACTCCCCATAAACTACCCCATTTAGAAAACTAGACCCCATAACGTAATTATTTAGGTGTATAGTAAGTGTTTTGACCCCACAGTTCTTTGCTAAATTTAATGCATATCAGGTGAAAAAAATAATAATTTCACTTTTTTCATAAAAGTATTAGTTTGAAGACCGATTTCTTTGTAAAGCGAACATGAAAATGAAGAAACACACCCCAAAATCTATCACCCTGTTTCTCCTGTTTTCAAAAATACCCACATTGTGGCCCTAATGCGCTGCCTGGACACACGGCAGGACCCAAAAGGAAGGGAACACCCGGAGGCTTTCAGGACTCATATTTTGCTTGAAAATGTTTTAGGCCCCACTGTACATTTGGAGAAGCTTTGAGCTGCCAGAACGATAGAAACTCCCCATAAACGACCCCATTTAGAAAACTAGACCCCTTAAGGTATATATCTAGGGGTATAGTTAGCATTTTGACCACACAGGTTTTTCGCTAAATATATTGGAATTAGTCTGTAAAAATTAAAATGTACTTTTTTTCTGAAACAACATAGAAATGTTTATTATTTACAAGGAATAACGAAGAAAATGCACCCCAACATTTGTAAAGCAATGTCTCCCGATTACGACAATACCCCATATGTGGTAATAAACTGCTGTTTGGACCCACAGCAGGGCTCAGAAGGGAAGGAGCGCCATTTGGATTTATGATTTTGCTGGAATGGTTTTCGGTGCCATGTCGCATTTGCAATGCACTGGAGGGACCAAAACAGTGGAAACCCACCAAAAGTGACCCCATTTTGGAAAAACCTTCAAGGAATTTTTCTAGGGGTATAGTGAGCATTTACACCCCATGGGTCTTTTGCAGAGTTTATTGGAATTAGGGCGCGAAAATTAATATCAACATTTTTTCCACTAAAATGTTGCATTTTCTCATTTTCACAAGGGATAAAGGAGGAAAAAAACAACCATTTTTTATAAAGCAATTTCTCCCGAGTACGGAAATACCTCACATGGGGTCATAAGTTTTTTCATTAGAAATGAATTAACCCTTTCAGGACAGATCCATTTTTTGCTTTCATATTTTAGATTTTCACTCCCCGCTTTCCAAGAGCCATAACTTTTTTATTTTTCCATCAATAGAGCGGTGGGAGGGCTTATTTCTTGCGGGAGGAGTTGCAGTTTTTATTGGTACCATTTTTTGGTACATAAAAAGTGATTCAAAAGTTGTATTACATTTTTTTTTAGAGCGAAGGTGACAAAAAAAAAAAAATAGCAATTTTGGCGGTTTCAATTATTAAATTTTTTTAAGGTGTTCACTGTACAAATTAAATATTGGTATATTGTAATAGTTTGGACTTTTACGGACGTAGCGATACCAATTTTGTTCATTTTTTTACATTACTTTAGAAGAAAAATGCAAAAAGGTGTTTTGTTTTTTTAACTTTAAAAAAAAAAATTCTCACTACTAATAACTATAATTCTTCTACACATTTTATTATTCAATCCCCTTAGGGGACTTGATCCAGCGATCATTGGATCGCTGGTACAATACACTGCAATACTAATGTATTGCAGTATATTGTTATTCTTACAGGCTTCTGTAACAGAGCGATCGCTGTACCTGTCCGTTAGTACCGAGGGGGCCTGCTGTAATACACAGCTGACACCCGCAGCGTATGGAGCGGGCTCAGCACGTGAGCCGGCTCCATACATCAACCGCCGCATCATGACGGGCAATTAAGTCATGGTGCGCAAAGGGGTTAATGCGCAGCGGATGGTTCAAAGTGAAAATTGCAATTTTCCACTGATACGCCATTTTAGTGCATAATATGTTGTGCCCAGTTTGTGCCACAGAAGACAAATACCTCATAAAACGTTAAGTGGGTTCTCTCAGGTATGGCGACGCCATATGTGTGGGCGCAAACTGCTGCTTGGGCACGCTGCAGGGCTCAGAAGGGAGGGACGCCATTTTGCTTTTGGAGCGCAGATTTTGCTTGGTAGGTTTCTGTTTTGGGTTCCGCTGGTATTTCAGTTTATAATGTGGGGGTATATGTAATCTGTGCGGAGAACATCAGGGTATAATAAGAGGGTATAATAATGGGGTAAATAAATAATATTTCATAGATATGTGGCCGGTGTCGCACTGATAAATGGCGCCCGATCTTATCCGCTTTTGGACACTGCACATTTTGCATCGCCATATTCTGAAAGCCAGAACTGTTTTATTTTTTCACCACCGGAGCCGGGTGAGGGCTTATTTGTTGCGGGACAATCTGTAGTTTTCATTGGTACCATTTTGGGGTACATGCGATTTTTTTTGATCACTTTTTATTCAATTTTTTTGCAATCCTGAGCAAAAAACAGGAATTCTGACACCGTTTTTTAGGTTTTTCACCGTACGCTATAGGTGACATTTTTACTTTATTCTGCGGGTTGGTACGATTACGGCGATACCAGATGTATATAGGTTTGGTCCTTTTTTTTAGCGTTTGCGCAATAAAATGACTTATTTATAAAAAAAAAAATTCTGTGTCACCATATTCTGAGAGCCGTCATTTTTTAATTTTTTAGTCAAAAAAGCTGTGTAAGGGCTTGTTTTTTGCGGGACGGATAGAAGTTTTTATTGGTACTATTTTCGGGTACATGCGACTTTTTGATCACTTTTTATTCTTTATTTAGGGAGCGGTGGTGACCAAAAAAATTGCGATTCTGTCGTAGTTTTTTATTGATTTTTTTTGGGGTGTTCATCGTGCGGGAAAAATAACATTATAGTTTTATAGTTGGGTTCGTTACGAACGCGGTGATACCAAATATGTGTACTTTTTTAACGTGTTCATTTTTTTTCTATAATAAAAGTCTTATTATAGGGAAAAAAGCATTTAGTGTTTATAGAACTTATAACTTTTATTTTTACACTTTTTTTAAAAGATTTTTATTACTTTTTTTTACTTTTTTAACTTGTCCCACTAGGGGACACTTAGTCTTGCAGCTTTGATCGCTGCTAGAGTACATTACACTACACACGTAGTGTAATGTACCCTAACTGTCATTGTGACGTGACTGTCACACTGACAGGAAGCAGAGGAGGAACGGCCGGAGGCTGTTCCTCCGAGGCTTCCGTACATGGCAACCCGGAGGTCATTATCTGACCTCCGATTGCCGTGACAAGCATCGGTAGCCCCCACGATCACTTAGTGGGGGCTGTTGATGTGCTTCAAACCACTTAAATGCGGCGACGGCAATCCGTCGCCGCACTTAAGGGGTTAACTGCCGAAATCAGCGGCGATGGTCCGCTGTCCGGCAAGACTGAGGTCTCAGCTGTCGGGGACAACTGTCAGCGCGGGTCTGTCACTCTGTGTTTACACAGAGTGACGGTAAACAGCTCCGTGTGTCATGTTCGTATGGATGTTTGTAAACAGAAAAGCACGTGGAGCTTTTGTTTACATTCATTCTTTTACAGCTGTTGCGCGAATAGCGCATGTCCCATGGAAGTGCTTCCGTGCGGCGCGTGTGATTTTCACGCACCCATTTACTTCAATGGGTACCTGATGCACGAAAAACGCAGAAATATAGGACCTGTTGTAAGTTTTACGCAGTGGACTCGCGCTGCGCAAAAATCATGGACAGTCTGTACTGCCCCATAGACTTGCATAGGTCCGTGCGACACGTGTGAAAAACACGCGGGTGGCACGGACGTATTACACGTTCGTGTAAATCCCCCTAACAGTCAGGAACAGCAATCGCGCTGTTCCAGGTCATTTGACCCCTTAGATGCTGCAGTCAAGCACGATTGCAGCATCTAAGATGTTAGAAAGAGGGAGCGCCCCCGCGATGAGATCGCGGGGTGCCGTTGGTTGTCATGGCAGCCCAGGGGCCTAATAAAGGCCCCCAGGACTGCCTTTCTTCATCTCCTTATAAGTCCTGCCTCTTAACAGGAGCCTGTAAAAATGACACCGTACGGTGAAAGCTGTAAAAAAGAAACCCCTCAAAAGATTAAGGAATCGCTATTTTTTTCGTATTCAACCCCACAAATATTTTTTTTACAGTTTACATTATATGGTACAATAAATGGTGCATGAAAAACTTCAACTCGTCCCGCAAAAAAACAAGCATTCATATGGCTTTATCGACGGAAAAATAAAAAAAAGTAAAGGCTTTTGGAAGGTGGGACAAAAAAAATAAAAACGAAAATCCCAAAAATGTCTGTGACAGGACGGGGTTACAAGTCTGCTCTCCTGGATCCAATTCTGGTTTTAGATTGAAAAATCTGCAGCAAATTTGTACTGTGTGAACAAGGCCTTACCCCTTCTTTGTTGACTATGTTTTCTATAAAAAATCTTGCCCGGTATCTCTTGTGCCTAAGACATCGCTGAGCAGAAGCAGTCTACCCGGTAACTGTTACGTCACGCACTACAAACCTTCCTATTGGTGGGAAAATGCAGGATTAGATTTCATGCTGAATTGTCGGCACTGTCTGTATGTAAAGAACAGAAGTTTATGAAACATTTGTGGATGAGTTCTGTCCGGTGTTACAATGTCTCAGAGAAAACACCTTCACCTGGGCCTCTTCTCCTTGGCTTGTATGTTTTATGTGAACACCAGTCAAGCAGTAAAAGGTAAGTGGAAATGTAGAGAATGATCTGCTAATAGGCAGGAAAGTTACAGCTGTAGATGTTCTCTAGAAGGAGAGGAGTTATCGGAGAGAAGAAGACGAGTTACCGCAATGGAGATGACCCTTGGGGTATGTTCACACGGGCTATATTCAGCCATTTTTCGGGCTGTAAACCCCCCGAAAAACGGCTAAAAATGCGGGGGCTGAACGCCTCCAAACAGCTGCCCATTGATTTCAATGGGAAAAACGGCGTTCTGTTCCCACGGGGAGGGGGGTTTACGCAGCCATTTTTTAAAAACTGCCGCGTAAAAAAACGCTTCGTAAAAAGAAGTGCATGTCACTTCTTGAGCAATTTTTTAACCCGTTTTTCATTGACTCAATAGAAAACCAGCAGCAAAAACGGCCGTAAAAAACGCAAGTTGTTTAAAAAAACGGCTGAAAATACGGATCGGTTTTAAAGGCTTTTCAGCCGTTTTTTGTAAAGCGTGTGAACATAGCCTTAATTTGAATGTGTTTGTTTTAATATTATATTACAGAAATAGGAAAGGAAAACATTATGGGGGAGGTTTCTGGTGTCTGTTATGCACAAAAATTTGTGACTTACGCAAGAAATTGGCGGAAATTATAGCGCAAATCGAAGTTCAGTTTGTAGTGCACGGACAGCCTAGAGGTGTGCGCCTTAATAAATTTAGAGCATCTTACTCCAGCAGGCTTCTGGGTATGGAACTCAAATCGAAAAAAATTTGCCCCTAAATCTCCTGGAAATAATACCGGCTATGCTATTCCACAAGGTCTTTATGTCTCTTCAACGTATGTTTTCTGTAGTGAGCTTTCTTGGTGGTAGAGTTGTGAAGTGTTTTTATTTATCATACCATGTATGTACCATTTTGTATATCACGTCATCATAATTTACAGCTTGATGATGTGACCAAATTTAAGGATGTTTTCACACATAGACGTTTTGAAGCCGCACCACAGAAATACACATTGACGACACCTCAAGTGAACATTGAACATTGGGGCTTGAGAAAGGTTCCTGTTGAACCGAAACGTTGCTGTGTTTGAGGTGAATAAATCCACCCTGTTTCTCATCTGCCTCGAAGTCCTGGTGCCGTTACTACAGCCTATGCTGTTTTCTATCTAAAAAGAAGGGGAATTGATTCATCCCCTGGGGACGAGCACATGGCCTGATTTTCTGCATCCGTGGAGTGCTGTGTTTATTTGCTCTTGTTTCTTGTATATGTATATATATATATATATATATATATATATATATATATATACACACACACACACACACTACCGTTCAAAAGTTTGGGGTCACCCAGACAATTTTGTGTTTTCCATGAAAACTCACACTTAGGCCTCATTTACACGAGCGTAATATACGCGCGTGCGACGCGCGTGCTTTTCACGCGTGTCGTACGCACCTATATTAGTCTATGGGGCAGTGTAGACGATGCGTGAATTTTGCGCAGCGCGAGTGTGTTGCGTAAAACTCACGACATGTTCTATAATCGTGCGTTTTTCGCGCATCACGCACCCATTGAAGTCAATGGGTGCGTGAAAACCACGCATGCCGCACGGAAGCACTTCCGTGCGAACTGCGTGATTCGTGCAAGAGCTGTCAAAAGGATGAATGTAAACATAAAAGCACCACGTGCTTTTCTGTTTACAAACATCCAAACGGAGTGTCAAATTAGAGATGAGCGCACCGAACTTCACCGGGTTCGGCCGAACTCGTTTTGACCGAACCCGGCAAAAAATGTTCGGGTACGCGACGGCAGGGGACAGTCACTATCCACGGTGCTGAAAGAGTTAAACTGGTTCAGTACCATGGACAGTGACTTCCGATCACAATATACATATACGTGTAAAAAAAACAAGAGGTACTGACTTACCGATAACTCCCGGCTTCTTCCTCCAGTCCGACCTCCCGGGATGACAATTCAGTCCAAGTGACAGCTGCAGCCAATCACAGGCCAAGCACAGGCTGCAGCCAAACACAGGCTGCAGCGGTCTCATGGACTGCCGCGTCATCCTGGGAGGTGGGGCCGGATGACAAGAGAGGGACGCGTCACCAAGGCAACGGCCGGGAGACCGGACTGGAGGAAGCAGGAAGTTCATGGTAAGTATGAACGTCTTTTTTTGATTCACAGGTTGGTGTATATTGTGATCGGAACTCACTGTCGAGGGTGCTCAAAGAGTTACTGCCGATCAGTTAGCTCTTTCAGCACCTTGGACAGTGACGGGCGTCGACTAGCCTCATCTCTATGATGGCGGCTGCGCGAAAATCACGCAGCCGCGCATCATACACGGATGACACACGGAGCTGTCAAGTGCCTTTTGCGCACGCAAAACGCAGCGTTTTTTGCGCACGCAAAACGCACACGCTCATGTAAATCAGGCCTTATATTTATCAAATGAGTTGCAAAATGACTAGAAAATATAGTCAAGACATTGACAAGGTTAGAAATAATGATTTTTATTTGAAATAATAATTTTCTCCTTCATACTTTGCTTTCGTCTTGGAATGCTCCATTTGCAGCAATTCCAGCATTGCAGACCTTTGGCATTCTAGCTGTTAATTTGCTGAGGTAATCGGGAGAAATTTCACCCCATGCTTCCAGTAGCCCCTCCCACAAGTTGGATTGGCTTGATGGGCACTTCTTGCGTACCATACGGTCAAGCTGCTCCCACAACAGCTCTATGGGGTTGAGATCTGGTGACTGCGCTGGCCACTCCATTACAGATAGAATACCAGCTGCCGGCTTCTTCCCTAAATAGTTCTTGCATCATTTGGAGGTGTGCTTTGGGTCATTGTCCTGTTGTAGGATGAAATTGGCTCCAATCAAGCGCTGTCCACAGGGTATGGCATGGCGTTGCAAAATGGAGTGATAGCCTTCCTTATTCAAAATCCCTTTTACCTTGGTCAAATCTCCCACTTTACCAGCACCAAAGCAACCCCAGACCATCACATTACCTCCACCATGCTTGACAGATGGCGTCAGGCACTCTTCCAGCATCTTTTCAGTTGTTCTGCGTCTCACAAATGTTCTTGTGTGTGATCCAAACACCTCAAACTTCGATTCGTCTGTCCATAACACTTTTTTCCAATCTTCCTGTAATGACGGGGGTGGGGAGACAGACAGGTGAACCCTAATCTACCCACCACTCAGTCCCTGCCTACTTGCAACGACCCGCCCTAGGCGACGGGGTACAACTGGGCGACGGTCCATACGTTCAATAAGTGCACGACAGACAAACAGACAAGGGTACACAGAGCTAGGGGGAGAAAGGGGCAGTTGCCCACGGCAACACCGTGAGCAACAAGAGAAGTGAACAAGCCGAGTCAAACCAGGAGAGTACGAGGTGCCAAACGCAGAGCAGAAGAGTAGTAAACAAGCCGAGTCAAACCAGGAGTGTACGAGGTACCAAACGCAGAGCAGGAGAGTAGTCAGCAAGCCGGGGTCAATATGAAGCAAGCACAATGGTACAAGAAGCTGCAGCAGGGCCAGGAAACCAAACAAGAAGAATCACAAGCAAAGGAGGAACAGGAAAGGCAGGTATAAATAGACAGAGGGCGGGAGCTAGCTCCGTCTGGCCAGGCTGTGATAGGTTCTCCCACTCCTAAGCCTGCCACCCTGAGTGGTGGAAGATGGAGTCAGTCTCACAGACATAGAAGCAGGTGCAGACTGATTATCTATGGGCGTTAACCCCGAAGCTATGCCTGGCAGATCCTTTACACTTCCTCTGTCCAATGTCTGTGTGCTTTTGCCCATATTAATCTTTTCCTTTTATTAGCCAGTCTCAGATATGGCTTTTTATTTGCCACTCTGCCCTGAAGGCCAGCATCCCGGAGTCGCCTCTTCACTGTAGACGTTGACACTGGCGTTTTGCGGGTACTATTTAATGAAGCTGCCAGTTGAGGACCTGTGAGGCGTCTATTTCTCAAACTAGAGACTCTAATGTACTTGTCTTGTTGCTCAGTTGTGCAGCGGGGCCTCCCATTTCTCTTTCTGCTCTGGTTAGAGCCTGTTTGTGCGGTCCTCTGAAGGGAGTAGTACACACTGTTGTAGGAAATCTTCAGTTTCTTGGTAATTTCTCGCATGGAATAGCCTTCATTTCTAAGAACAAGAATAGACTGTCGAGCTTCACATGAAAGCTCTCTTTTTCTAGCCATTTTGAGAGTTTAATCGAACCCACAAATGTAATTCTCCAGATTCTCAACTAGCTTAAAGGAAGGTCAGTTTTATAGCTCCTCTAAACAGCAAAACTTTACAGCGGTGCTAACATAATTGCACAAGGGTTTTCAAGTGTTTTCTAATCATCCATTAGCCTTCTAACACAGTTAGCAAACACAATGTACCATTAGAACACTGGAGTGATGGTTGCTGGAAATGGGCCTCTATACACCTATGTAGATATTGCATTAAAAACCAGATGTTTGCAGCTAGAACAGTCATTTAGCACATTAACAATGTATAGAGTGTATTTCTGATTAATTTAATGTTATCTTCATTGAAAAAAACGGTGCTTTTCTTTCAAAAATAAGTAAATTTCTAAGTGACCCTAAACTTTTGAACCGTAGTGTATATACAGTGATGGAAATAAGTATTTGATCCCCTGCTGATTTTGTAAATTTGCCCACTGTCAAAGACATGAACAGTCTAGAATTTTTAGGCTAGGTTAATTTTACCAGTGAGAGATAGATTATATAAAAAAAAAAAACAGAAAATCACATTGTCAAAATTATATATATTTATTTGCATTGTGCACAGAGAAATAAGTATTTGATCCCTTTGGCAAACAAGACTTAATACTTGGTGGCAAAACCCTTGTTGGCAAGCACAGCAGTCAGACTTTTTTGTAGTTGATGATGAGGTTTGCACACATGTTAGATGGAATTTTGGCCCACTCCTCTTTGCAGATCATCTGTAAATCATTAAGATTTCGAGGCTGTCGCTTGGCAACTCGGATCTTCAGCTCCCTCCATAAGTTTTCGATGGGATTAAGGTCTGGAGACTGGCTAGGCCACTCCATGACCTTAATGTGCTTCTTTTTGAGCCACTCCTTTGTTGCCTTGGCTGCATGTTTCGGGTCATTGTCGTGCTGGAAGACCCAGCCACGAGCCATTTTTAATGTCCTGGTGGAGGGAAGGAGGTTGTCACTCAGGATTTGACGGTACATGGCTCCATTCATTCTTCCATTGATGCGGTAAAGTAGTCCTGTGCCCTTAGCAGAGAAACACCCTCAAAACATAATGTTTCCACCTCCATGCTTGACAGTGGGGATGGTGTTCTTTGGGTCATAGGCAGCATTTCTCTTCCTCCAAACACGGCGAGTTGAGTTAATGCCAAAGAGCTCAATTTTAGGGTATGTTCACACGGCCAAATTTCAGACGTATACGAGGCGTATTATGCCTCGTTTTACGTCTGAAAATACGGCTCCAATACGTCGGCAAACATCTGCCCATTCATTTGAATGGGTTTGCCGACGTACTGTGCAGACGACCTGTTATTTACGCGTCGTCGTTTGACAGCTGTCAAACGACGACTCGTAAAAATACAGCCTCGTCAAAAGAAGTGCAGGACACTTCTTTCAGACGTTTTTGGAGCTGTTTTCTCATAGACTCCAATGAAAACAGCTCCAAAAACGAGTTGGTAAAAAAATGAGTTGGTAAAAATGCGAGTTGGTAAAAAAACGTCTGAAAAGCAGGGTCTGTTTTCCCTTGAAAACAGCTCCGGATTTTCAGACGTTTTGGTTGACTACGTGTGAACATACCCTTAGTCTCATCTGACCACAGCACCTTCTCCCAATCACTCTCAGAATCATCCAGATGTTCATTTGCAAACTTCAGATGGGCCTGTACATGTGCCTTCTTGAGCAGGGGGATCTTGCGGGCACTGCAGGATTTTAATCCATTACGGTGTAATGTGTTACCAATGGTTTTCTTGGTGACTGTGGTCCCAGCTGCCTTGAGATCATTAACAAGTTTCCCCCGTGTAGTTTTCGGCTGAGCTCTCACCTTCCTCAGGATCAAGGATACCCCACGAGGTGAGATTTTGCATGGAGCCCCAGATCGATGTCGATTGACAGTCATTTTGTATGTCTTCCATTTTCTTACTATTGCACCAACAGTTGTCTCCTTCTCACCCAGCGTCTTACTTATGGTTTTGTAGCCCATTCCAGCCTTGTGCAGGTCTATGATCTTGTCCCTGACATCCTTAGAAAGCTCTTTGGTCTTGCCCATGTTGTAGAGGTTAGAGTCAGACTGATTAATTGAGTCTGTGGACAGGAGTCTTTTATACTGGTGACCATTTAAGACAGCTGTCTTTAATGCAGACACCAAGTTGATTTGGAGCGTGTAACTGGTCTGGAGGAGGCTGAACTCTTAATGGTTGGTAGGGGATCAAATACTTATTTCTCTGTGCACAATGCAAATAAATATATATAATTTTAACTATGTGATTTTCTTTTTTTTTTAAATATATAATCTATCTCTCACTGGTAAAATTAACCTAGCCTAAAAATTCTAGACTGTTCATAACTTTGACAGTGGGCAAACTTACAAAATCAGCAAGGGATCAAATACTTATTTCCTTCACTGTATGTATATATATATATATATATATATATATATATATATATATATATATATATATATATATATATATATATATATATTGTGAGGGTTTAGCATCAGGAGAGGTTGGTACAGCGGTTTCTTTGTAGCCAGAGACAGGGACAACGTGCATTAAAAGTCATAACAGGGCTTTTCCTGTGTTTTTATTCTTGTCAAAGAAACAGCCTCTTGTACAACAAGGCAAAATACAAAATAAATCCTGCTCGTCTGAGCACTAACTAAACAAGATATTATCTAACTATACCGAGTGCCTTCCTACCAGGCACTGGACACAAAGTAACACAGGTCTTTACTCACATAGAATACAGGCTACTCCAGCCTTAGTAGTCTCCAGTCTGAGTCAGGGGTGAGACTCACACACACTGTGTCTGCACCTTTTTATACACAGGCTACAGGTGCAGCTAATTGAGCAGCAGCCTTGTCCTACAAACAGAGATGTTCTAGGGATTGGGGAACCCGCCCTGCTCTTCTCCAATCCAACTCCAGGCCCTTTTTCCGGCTTTTCCTTAAGCCGAGATTGGAAAGCTAGAGCTTTCTATTGCAAAAACTACTCATTCCCTGGAGCCTAGGATACATATGACAGGATTCTAGGGGAAATGTACCTTCCCTCAATGACTTTACCTGTCACTGTCTCACAATATATATATATATAATGTCCCTGCAGGGTTGGATTCACCATCTGGGTGATAGGGCAGTGCCCAAATAGCTAGAAGGGGCCCACAGCCCCTGTTTGATGAGGTCTTCAATAAAACAAAAGAATTGTTAAGGATCTGCCAGGCACAGCTTCTGTATCTACGCCCATAGGTAATCAGTCTGCACCTGCTTCTATGTCTGTGAGACTGACTCCATCTTCCACCACTCAGGATGGCAGGCTTAGGAGTGGGGGAGCCTATCACAGCCTGGCCAGACGGAGCTAGCTCCCGCCCTCTGTCTATTTATACCTGCCTTTCCTGTTCCTCCTTGCTTGTGATTCTTCTCGTTTGGTTTCCTGGCCCTGCTGCAGCTTCTTGAACTATTTGACCCTGCTTCATATTGACCCTGGCTTACTGACTACTCTCCTGCTCTGCATTTAGTACCTCGTACACTCCTGGTTTGACTCTGCTCGTTGACCACTCTTGTTGCTCACAGTGTTTCCGTGGGCAACTGCCCCTTTTCCCTTGCTTCTGTGTACCCTTGTCTGTTTGTCTGTCGTGCACTTATTGAGCGTAGGGACCGTCGCCCAGTTGTACCCCGTCGCCTAGGGCGGGTCGTTGCAAGTAGGCAGGGACTGAGTGGCGGGTAGATTAGGGCTCACTTGTCTGTTTCCTTACCCCTATCATTACAAGAATGAGATAAAAGTTGCCCAACGGCATTGTCAAGTATATCATAACTGGTGACTGGCAAGGGGCTTTTGACCATTATTGCCCGGGGTCCGAGGCCAGTCTCAGTCCACCCTTGTGTCCCCAGAAGGTGTATGATTCAATGTAAAGTGGTCCCTTTGAGATCTTCTCAATGGGTTCTCAATTTTTTTTTTGTTTTCGTTAAGAAATTTTGTGCATTTTACGACTCTTTGGGCTTGTCGACACGTATCGGATTTTCTGCATCAATTCAGTTGAAACTAGCAGACATTCCAGTGCGGAAAAAAGGAACCATTTCCTGTGGTTTTTACTGCAGAAAATGGTGCATATTTTGCTGCGTTTTTCTCAGTGTTGGGAGATGGTGACATCTCCTCCTGAAAAACGCAGCAATTCTGTCCACTTTCCGCAGCAGGAATTCACAACCTGCGGTCCAAAAATTACGCACTGCAGGTCAATTTCTGGTCGTAATTTTTACGCAGCGTGTGGATGAGATTTGTTAAATCTTTTTTTTCCAACTGCAATTCCGAACAGAAAAAACGCAGGAATACTGCTACGTGTGGACAAGCGATTAGGGTATGTTCCCACACACAGGATAGGCTGCAGATTTTCTGCAACAGAAAATCTGCAGCAGAATATCTAGAAAAACACTGGTAAGGCCGGGTTCCCATGTAGCGTAAAGGCTGTGGAATTTCCGCAATGGAAATACCGCATCATTTAGAGTAGCAGCAAAATCTCATGCCCACGCTGCGGAGAAAGAAAAGCAGCGTAAACGTTAAGAAATTGACTTGCGGTACAGAATTTAATTTAATTTATACTGCGTTTTTGTTGATTTTCCGTTGTGGGTTTTCCCCATCAAATACCATGGGGGTGAGCAAGGCGTATTCGCCGTATTACGCCGCAAAAATCGCAACTATGGAAAATAAAATAAAAATCATACTTACCCAAAACGCCCTCCCCTTCCTTCAGTCCGGCCTCCTAGGATGACGTTGCATCCCATGTTACCGCTGCAGCCAACCACAGGCTGCAGCGGTCACATGGGCTGCAGCGTCATCCAGGGAGGCCAGACTGCTATGGAGGGACGCAACGCCATAACAATGACATACGTAAGTAGGAGCGGTTTTAACCTCTGCTTTCCTCAGCGGAAATTCCATCCGAGAAGTCACAATGCGGTTTTCGGACGGAATGTACTGCGGGTTCCAGGTCGAATACACTGCGTGGTTTTTACGCTACGTACCCGTCCCGTGGGAACCCGGGCTAAATCTGTCACAGAAATCCACACTAAATAGTGCATTTTTCCTACTCATTGCTACGGAAACGCTGTTTTTTTTTTCCCGCAGCGGTTTTACCTGCGGATTTATGCCAGATTCACACGAGCGTCTGCGTTTTGTGCTTGCAAAAAACGCGGTGTTTTGCACGTGCAAAAGCTCCATAAAAGCTCCGTGTGTCATCAACATATGATGCGTGGCTGCGTGATTTTCGCGCAACCGCCATCACTATGACACTCATTATGACACGTGGTGCTTTTCTGTTTTCATTCATAGCTTGACTTAAGGTATGTTTGATGCTTCCGCTATCTACGACCTTACACCCCAAACCCCAATAAGAGACCACACATGAATTTTGGTGTAAAGGCCACAGCAGCCATTTATTAAACACACCTTTTTTCTGAAAAAGAGCATAACCATAAACACATCATAACTCCATGATAACATCCTGCTCTATTTCCCAACTCCAGATAAAGGATCCTTGAAGGCACTTCAATCATTAAACTCCATCGTTTCCTTATTAGGTCTGGACCCCTTACCCTACAGCCGTTCTGCACCTGACCCGAGGGCACCAACCATGTCCAAGACCTCTCTCTCCCTTCCTGGGGACCCTGCCCATCAGGAATATATATGAGCTGGGTAACCACTCCCCAGCCCCTCCAATACTATCCCGGGTTAAACGCCCCGAGTTCTCTTGCAACAATCTCCATTGTTGCTTCTCCTTCTTACCATTCCGTGCCTCCAAAGACCCCTCCTCCTACCGCCATCGCTACTGTGACAAAACAAAACCCCAACCGACAAATTCCCATAAACAGGAGAAAATACTGGGAGGGCGGGCGGGACAAAACTTTCTCCTGTTGTCCAGCGGGAAAGAGGGCTGCCTCTTCCCCGCATGGACTTATATACTTTATTCTCCACCCACCACATATAGATACATTTTGCCCCATGCCCCTTTCACATAACCCTCCAATCCCTATAAATATAGCCTAAAACATAATACCTAGAACATAATAGCCTAGAACTCCCAAACACCTAGTCATGCGCTTCCTTCATTACGGCTGCGCCTACATTACGCTGGGCTTACTTGACTTAAGGTATGTTTGATGCTTCCGCTATCTACGACCTTACACCCCAAACCCCAATAAGAGACCACACATGAATTTTGGTGTAAAGGCCACAGCAGCCATTTATTAAACACACCTTTTTTCTGAAAAAGAGCATAACCATAAACACATCATAACTCCATGATAACATCCTGCTCTATTTCCCAACTCCAGATAAAGGATCCTTGAAGGCACTTCAATCATTAAACTCCATCGTTTCCTTATTAGGTCTGGACCCCTTACCCTACAGCCGTTCTGCACCTGACCCGAGGGCACCAACCATGTCCAAGACCTCTCTCTCCCTTCCTGGGGACCCTGCCCATCAGGAATATATATGAGCTGGGTAACCACTCCCCAGCCCCTCCAATACTATCCCGGGTTAAACGCCCCGAGTTCTCTTGCAACAATCTCCATTGTTGCTTCTCCTTCTTACCATTCCGTGCCTCCAAAGACCCCTCCTCCTACCGCCACGACAATCATGTGTGACCCCTTACACATGATTGTCCCTCCACAACTGCAGGGCTTTCTCCATGCCCTCCTTAATGTCCAGGGTCCACATATCCAGACCCACCTCGTTTAGATGAACACCATCCGCCCTGAGGAAACCTACCTCTCTACCCTCCAACTCCTTATGCCGCACCACAACACCGCCATTGCGTGCCACAAATCTGCCAACTACCTTGTTGACCTTTGCTCGCGCTTTGTTTAAGCTATGTACGGAACGTGCCTGCCGCCACACCTTGCGAGCCACAATATCAGACCATACAATAACCACTCCTGGGAACGCCGACCACAACCGCAAAAGGTCAATCTTCACATCCCTCACTAAATCCCTGGACGACCGAATGCCCAAATCATTGCCGCCAAGGTGCACCACTAAGATATCTGGCGCCCTGTCCAAACCCGCATAAAATTGTACCTCTGGTAACAGCCTACACCACAGCATGCCCCGCAGGCCCAACCATCTGACCTGCACCTCTGCGTGATCCATGCCCAACTGTCGTCCGGCCGGACGAACATCTGCCCGCACACCTCCCCAGTGCACGTAGGAGTGCCCCATGATCCAAATCAAGCAGGGACCTGCACCTAAAACAACACAAAACAACAACGTAACTACTCCATATCCACCTCCAGCACATCTTATCACCACCGCATCAAAGCAAGTGAGGCCGCACATACAACCTATATCGGTCTGACTCCCACCTACCGATCTTCTTAACCATCGCCGGGGATAAACCCCACCGAGCTGCTTCCGTAGCTGCGCCAATTCTAAAGGAATGAGAGCTAAAACCTGCTCCACCTCTGCCAGACAACAGGATACATTTTTTGAACACCTGTGAAAACTGGAATTTTGACAGAGACAGCCCGTCTGCATGAACCAACAAGGATGCCGAGCCCTCAGGCCTCACCGCAACAAACTCCCGAAAACAGTGGACCGGGCACACCCGCGACCCTGGTAACTCATACAAACGCACCACAAAACCTCTCCCTTCCTGATCTGTCTTAGATCTACGAAGCAAACAAGAAAGGCAGGAGCCATCCAAATCCACATCAGCGTACAATAAACCCCCTGCCACACTCTTACTGGCCGACACCAACTCCGATATCCGGAACGCCCCAAAGAAAGCCAAAGAAAAGGCCAGTGTAAATAGCCGTACTTCAAATGCTGAAACACAAACCTCCCTCAACAAATCACAAATTGCTACCAACAGCTCAAATGACACCGGCTTCCTGAGATCCCTAACTGCGGAACCCCTCCTGAAACCCTTCATTGCCTGCCTGACCAGAAAGGACTTAGTCACGTCCTCCTCACCTTTCTTCTTAAACCAAAAAGCCAAGGCCGACAAACTGCGAGCGACCGTTGCTGCAGACGACCCCTCACTGTACGCATTTCCTATAAAATACAACAAACACGCCTGCCTATCTGCAATACCTGCCTGCGCATTATCCAACAACGCCTCCCATACCTGCCATACCGCACTGTACCTCTGCCACGTTACCGCACTAACAGACCTTTCCACGAGCGACATCGCCATTGTCACACCACCTTCCACAGATGCTCTGGACAAGGCAGGCCATGAGACTCCGCCCCCGGCGCCAGCAGACGAAACCTGTCCCACTGTTGACGAGAAAGGGAATCAGCCACAGAATTCAGCACCCCAGGAATATGCACTGCCACAAAATGCGCATTCAACATCAGACCTCTCAAAACTAAATGTCGCAATAGTCGCACGACTGGCGGAGAATTAGCTGTCTGCGCATTAACAGCCTGAACGACACCCAGATTGTCACATACGAAACGCACTCTCCGGTCCCGCAAACAATCCCCCCACAACTCCGCAGCCACCACAATCGGGAACAATTCCAGCAGAGCCAAGTTACGGACAAAACCACATTCATGCCATGTATCAGGCCAAACTCCTGCACACCACTGCCCCTGGAAATAAGCCCCAAATCCACAAGCACCTGATGCATCAGTATACAGCTCCAAGTCCACACTAGACACCGGCTGATACATGAGCACCGACCGCCCATTATAGGTCTGCAAAAACTCCCCCCACACCAACAAGTCAGCTTTCAACTCCGCCGACAACCTAATGAAATGATGAGGGGAATGCACCCCTGCGGTAGCACTTGCCAACCGCCTGCAAAACACCCGTCCCATGGGCATAATCCTACAAGCAAAATTCAAATGCCCCAACAAGGATTGCAAGTCCCGCAATTGTATCTTCTTCCTGCGCAGCGCACTCGCCACCAACTCTCTCATCTCCAGCAACTTATCATCAGGCAAGCGACACTCCATATTATCTGAATCAATCATGATTCCCAAAAACTTAATGACCGTCGTGGGTCCCTCAGTTTTTTCAGGCGCCAAAGGTACCCCAAAATCCATTGCCACTCTCTCCATAGTGTGTAGCAATCCTGCACACACATAGGTACCCGGCGGCCCGATAAACAGGAAATCATCCAGATAATGCAGGGCAGATTGCACCTGCGCCTCCCGACGGACCACCCACTCCAAAAACGTGCTAAACATCTCAAAATAAGCGCATGAAATGGAGCAGCCCATCGGGAGGCAACAATCTACAAAATATTCCTCCTGCCAATAACATCCCAGTAAACAAAAACTGTCCGGATGCACCGGCAATAAACGAAAAGCGGCCTCAATGTCCGTTTTCGCTAACAGAGAGCCCTTCCCGTATTTCCGAACCCAAACAACCGCCGCATCAAAGTTAGTGTAACTAACCGCGCACAGTGCCGGATCAATGCCGTCATTCACCGACTCGCCTTCCGGATAAGACAAGTTATGAATAAGGCGGAATTTATTCGCCTCCTTTTTTGGAACCAAACCTAACGGGGAAACACGCAAATTCTGAACAGGCGGGCAGGAAAACGGACCCGCCATGTGGCCCAACGCCACCTCCTTCAGCAGCTTATCCGTAACCAGATCAGGCCGCGCCAAAGCAGACGACAAATTACGGACCACCCCGTCACGTCCAGCCGACGTACAAGGAATCCGAAAACCTTCTGAAAATCCTAACCATAACAACTCCGCCACTTTCTTATTTGGATAGCCCCTTAAAAACGGGAGCATCCTTTCCACCCTCACCGGCGTCGCCCCTCTTCTGCTCAGCATCTCCCTGCCTGCCCCTATGCTTCTTGAAGCATCTGGACAAACCATGGGCGCCTCCGCAACCGGAGCACTCGTGCTTATATCTGCAGTCTGGGCCGAACTTGCAATGCCCCTCGTTGTACTGCCAGCAACACCCCTTTCCTGAGGATCCTGACCGACCCGCTGCTGACCCCTGACCGCCGGCCGCATCCCGAAAGGGCTGCTGACCCTGTTTTGGCGCAGACATCAGCCGCATCCACAAACTGATATCTTTGTGGTCCCATCGCAATGACGGGCGCACCGACTTCCGTTGACGAAACTGTTCGTCATACCGCAACCAAGCGTTACCGCCGTATACACGATACGCCTCCCCTACCGAATCCATATAACAAAACAACGCCGAACAGTTCTCCGGCGCCTTCTCACCCACCACACTAGCCAATATAGCGAAGGCCTGCAGCCAATTCGCAAAAGTCCGAGGAATCAAACGATACCGCCGCCGCTCCTCCTCCTCCTTCTTACTTTCGTCCGGTTTCCACCGGTCCAAATTATACTTTTCTAATGGCAGCAAAGAAAAAATCTCCACATATTCATCTTTCCAGATCTTTTCCCTAATTTCCACCTTCAAATGCGCCCCCAGCGGGCCCTCAAAGCACACATAAACCTCGCCTTTTGCTGCATCCGCCAAACGCACATCCTCCACCACTTTCTTAGCCGCACTCGCCGCCGCGTCAACCGCTTTTTCCACCGCCACTACGGCACCCACAACCGGCGCCACGTCACTAACACCCGCAATCCCTGCCGCAGCCGCACCAGAAATCGCCTCGTTAGCAACTGCACTCCCTGCCGCACTAGCAGACGCCTCACTAGCAGCGCCCCATACCCTCGCTGGCGACTGCTCTACGCCTGGCACATTTCTCATAAAATACTCCTGCATCCCTCTAAACAACAATTGCATCTGTGACATTGACAACATCCCCCCCACATCCCCCCCACACATCCCCGGCACCACATCCGTGGTAAACTCACCCGTACGTCCCTGAGGTGACCTCCCAGCGGACGCGTCCATCACTCCAGATAATCCAGGCGTCGGTCGTGACGATCCTGGGGAGTGGTGCTCCTGCACCCCATGCTCCCCGTAACTCCGCACACTTCTTGCTGAGGAAGCTCTAGGCCCAGCGGAACGCGGCCCGTCCACGATCCTGCCACCCGCTGGTGGCGCGACATATCCAGCCACGATCCTGCCACCCGCTGGTGGCGCGACTTCAGCCTGACAGCCCTGCCGATCCAGTCCTTCTGCAGGGCTGTCAAACACAAAACGTCTTGTCGCCGCTTGTCTTGCAGACCGCTGCCCCCCCTCGTCCGGATGGGGCCCGGCGTCACTCACCGAAGCTGCCCGGGTCCTTCCGGTCGCTGTCGCTGTCACACGCCTCCCTGCTCCTGCAGGAGGCGATCTCACTCCCCATCCAGAGGCCGCTCGCCTCTTCCTTCGTGTCGGTCTTGCAGTCCGGACATCCGTGTGCAGAGCTCCTCCGGCACCTGGAGCATCGGCGCCGGAGAAAGCCGTCACTTCCTGTGATGCGCGCGCATCCGGTCCCGCACGCACTTCCGGCCTTGTGCGCGCATCCGGTCTTGCGCGCGCATCCGGTCCCGCCTCCACTTCCGGCGTCGTTGTTTGAGACAGGAGGGAGGAAGATGGCCGCTGCGGCCCCCCCCTCCTGTCACCTCCGATCTGGCCCGCCTGATGGGATTCCTCCCAGACCTCCGCGGACCGTCGCCAGGGTGTAGCTCCAGACCAGCAGGAGGAGGAGGGTCCCTGGAGGGGCTCCCTCGGCGCCGACCAGACCGAGGTGCCTCTGCAGAAGAAGGCCTCTCCTGAGGCCCGGAACGCCCGCTGCTGCGTCCCTCACTCTCCTCTCCAGCCGCTGGAACCGGAGGGAGAGCCCCGGCAATCAGCGCATCCAGCCATCCCACGCCGTGCTGCATCGCTGCATCCCGGATCCTGGCCATCGTTGACTCCATCGCCGCTTCCATCAGGTAAGTAGAAAATATTAATGTGTATATTTATCTTTTACTATAATAACAGGACAAAACTTTCTCCTGTTGTCCAGCGGGAAAGAGGGCTGCCTCTTCCCCGCATGGACTTATATACTTTATTCTCCACCCACCACATATAGATACATTTTGCCCCATGCCCCTTTCACATAACCCTCCAATCCCTATAAATATAGCCTAAAACATAATACCTAGAACATAATAGCCTAGAACTCCCAAACACCTAGTCATGCGCTTCCTTCATTACGGCTGCGCCTACATTACGCTGGGCTTACTTTACTGCTGTCGCGCGAATCACGCGCGTCACACGGAAGTGCTTCCGTGTGCTGCACGTGATTTTCATGCACCCATTGACTTCAATAAGTGCGTGATGCGTGAAAAACGCACAAATATAGGACATGTCGTGAGTTTTACGCAGCGGACACACAATGCGTGAAAATCACGGACTGTTTGAACGGCCCCATTGACTAACATAGGTCCGTGAGATGCGTGTGAAAATCACGCGCATAGCACGGACGTATTATACGTTCGTCTGAATAAGCCCTTTGTGTTAAACATTGGTTATAGCACAGTATATGTGCACCTGCTGATTTCCAGTGGTTTTTACGGCGTTTCCACTGCGTTTCCACTGTAAAAACCGCAACAACATAAATTTAGCGGAATTTCTGCTCCCCATTGAAGTCTATGGGCCAAACACGCAGCATCTCCGCACAGAACACGCAGCATAAATTGACCTGTTGCGGAATTGAAAAACGCACCGCAAAACACTTTCTGCACAACTTTTGTGGTTTTTTTTCCGCAGCGTGAGATTCTCTTAATCTTATTCACTTTGCTGCTACTGTAACTGCTTCGGAATTTCCGCAGCATTTACATCACGTGGGAACCCACCCATAGCCACACCCTTTTCTAGACACCTTTTCAAACTTTCAAGGCTAGAACAAAAAATAAATTTGGCACATGCCTTATACTCCCATTTTTCCAGTGTAATTTGCATTAGAATTTTGGTGCATTTTGCTCAGTAAGTCTATGTTCACACCTGCGTTGGTGAGTAGAGAGAGGAATCATGGTAACTGTAGTCTTTTACATAATGATCCCGCCCACAATAACTTGCCAGCATCAAAACAGCAATACTGCACCGAGCTGGATAACATAATAAGAGTATAAAATAGTTATTGTTGAGCTTCAGCCGCTTACCATTCAGACACATACAGGTATTTTTCAATATTTTTGATAATCTCAGATAACCCCTTAAGGCTGGGTTCACACAACCTATTTTCAGGCGTAAACGAGGCATATTATGCCACGTTTTTTTGTACTTTTGCACAATTGCTATGTATAATGTATAATTTCTATACAGAGAATTAAAAGTTTGTGTTGTACTGATTTTATATGTAATGATGAATTTATCTTCCTAACAAATCTTAATGGGTTCATTTGTGTGTTGCAGTTGAAAATATTTTGACTCAATCAGTCTTCTACCAGACTCTGGAGCCGACAGGGGAATTCATGTTTCAGTTTGATAAAGATGAGATATTCCATGTTGACTTGCAACAAAAAGAAACTCGGTGGAGGCTGCCGCAGTTCGGAGAGTTGGCCGGCTTTGAGGCATCTGGAGCTCTGCAGAATATCGGTGTTTTGAAATTTAATCTTGACATTTATGAGAAAAGGTCAAACTACACAAAAGCAAAAAGTGGTAAGACATGATCATTCCTATGCAAAACAATTGTCCATGTAACTGTATCTGTAGCAGAAGAAATTTTAAAGGGGTTTCCTCATTTGGACAATCACTTTTTGTTGCTTAATCGCATCTTAAATAAAAAATGAAGCAACTTTACAAATCTAAGGCCTCATGCACAAGATCGCAATGGTTTTGCGGTCCGTAAAACCACGGGTCTGTTGTGGTCCGCAATATCAAAAAGCTATTCTCCTAGAAGCAATGATGTGTAGCTGAACTTTATAGCTATCTGTGAATTTAACTAATAAATATTTTATAGAGCATTGTGGATATGATTTATCTAATAATAATGTAATATCTTTTCTTGACAGTCGCTCGAGATGATATACATGTATTCACAGAGAAACCGCTGGTTCTGGGTCAGCCTGTCACATTGGTCTGCCTTGCCACCCAGTTCTTTCCCCCTGTCATTAAGATGAGCTGGCTAATAAATAACCAGCCGGTGACAGACGGTGTGTCAGAGACGGACTACTATCCTGCTCAAGACGGTTCCTTCAGCATGTTCTTATACTTAGCTACCCTTCCTAAAGAGGGCGACGTGTACACCTGTTCTGTGGAGCACGCTGGACTCTCTATCAACCCCACCAACAAGTTCTGGAGTAAGTAGCAAAGATTATAAGGGTATGTGCACACACACTAATTACGTCCGTAATTGACGGACGTATTTCGGCCGCAAGTACCGGACCAAACACAGTGCAGGGAGCCGGGCTCCTAGCATCATACTTATGTACGATGCTAGGAGTCCCTGCCTCTCCGTGGAACTACTGTCCCGTACTGAAAACATGATTACAGTACGGGACAGTTGGCCTGCAGAGAGGCAGGGACTCCTAGCATCGTATATAACTATGATGCTAGGAGTCCGGCTCCCTGCACTGTGTTCGGTCCGGTACTTACGGCCGAAATACGTCCGTCAATTACGGACGTAATTAGTGTGTGTGCACATACCCTTAGAATAATCAGGTCTGAATTATTTACAAAATCAACGTCATAAAGTCACAGTAAAAACACATTTGTTATATATTCTGTACAGTAATTATCTATCTATATATATATACTAAGGCCCTCCGCACACAAAAACTTGTTAAAAAGATTGTGATGCAGGATTGTTGCAGGGAAAAAAACTGAAAACAAAGGACAGTGCAGCGTGTGTGCTATTTTTACTCTATTAGGGCATGTTCAGACGTGGCAGAATTGCTGTGGAAATTCGCAGCGACTGTTGTTTCCATTGGTTTCTAAACATTTTTAGGTAACTATTCAGACGTTGCCGAAAATAACTGCGGAATTTAGGCTGCGGTGCAGAATTTACACTGCGCAGCATGCACAGTCTGTTTGCGGAGAAGCAGCAGATTTTCACTGCAGATTTGAACCTTTGCAATGCACAGTCTGAAATCTGCGGCAAGTCCGCTGTGATATCCGCAACGTCCGAATTACCTATCAAATATGAGAATGTTGCTGCAAATTCGAAAAATTCCACCACTAAGGGTGGCCTCACATACAGTGTTTTTTCGAAAACGCAGCTATTTATAAAGCATTTCCTGGTGGTTTTTCTGCCAAAAACCGCTGTGGCCAGATGTTGCCTGAAACTCAATAGTGAAATATAATACACATGCAAACAATGTTTGTTTGTTTTTTTCGTTTTTTTCACTTTTGGTGTGTTTTTTTTGGGACCTTGACGTTTTCTTCCAAAATAATAATGCTCTAGGTATGGCGGGGTTTTTTTCCAACCATTTTCCCATAGGTTTCTCTGTAGGACATGAAAAATGGCAGAAAGAAACGCTGTTAAAAATGTATAAATATTTTTTTTTTTAAAGTCACAGAAACATGCAAGAAATTCATGGCGTTTTTTTTACAAGTCAAAACCAAAAACACTGCAAAACAACTATGTTAGAATGAGCCCTTACTTGTGTTATGTCTTCATTTATCCTAGCTCCTGAAGTTCCCAAGCATATTTCGGAGACATCTGAGAATGTTGTATGTGGTCTAGGACTTGCGGTTGGAATAATTGGAATCGTTGCTGGCATTGCACTGATATTTAAAGGAAAGAAGAACATGAATCAAGCAAGAGGTCACTGATTTTGCAGGTAAATTATAGACTATTATGAAACAAAGGGATAGTAGCAGACATTGTTATTTCTGACAGGTAGATTTATAATTTTCATAAAGGCTTCGTACACTTTTTGTAGGCATTTTTTTTATAAACAAAGTTTTAGGTGATTATAAACATTTCTTAAATTGACATTTTTTAAAATACAAATGTTTTAACAATTCAGTTTCTATGTATCATCTATAAATAAACACAGTATAGTTTGCTCTTAACCAATCCCGTCAGTTCAGTGGAACTGACCACTTAGCTGAGAGTGTGTCCTGTGTGTCTCTAACACACAGGATCACCATATTTCCGATCACATCTAAGTTGATCAACTTAGATGTGATTGTAATTATGGTGATTCTGTGTTAAAGACACACAGGTGCCGCTCTCAGCAAGTTCACTTCACTGATGGATTTGACTGATAGTGAACGATACAGCTTCTACATATAGAGGATACATAGAAGCTGTACTGAAAAAAAAAACTTTTTTTTTAAATAAAAGTCCATTCCAAAAACATTTGTAATCACCTAAAACACAGATTTAAAGTGTGAGAAATGATCACCTGTCCACTGGATAGGTGATGCTTATTAGATCGATCTGTGGGTGTTCGACCATTTGCTAGGAGGACAAGCGGTCCTACTGCTAAGGAGAACGGGGGACATGAAACCCCTGTTTTGACGATCAGTCGGGGTACTAATGATCGAACCCTCACTGGTCTAATAGTTATCACTTATCCAGTTGTTAGGTGATAACTTCTCACAATTGGAAAGCCCCATTAATGAAACAAAAAATTGCCTAAAAAGGTGTACGGCTAAATTCAGATGTGGCTGAAACATGTGGATTTTTCTGCAGAACTTAAAGGGGTTAACACATGAAGACAACCCCTGTCCATAGGAGGTCCCCCGAGCTGTCTTTGTATTACAAGGATGCCATTTATTTGAGCATCAAGAGGCGAGGCATGCCTAGAGAAGAAGGGGCATTGTAGCAAAATGTATCATGGGGCCTGTTCCATGTGTTGGCTCATACCATCATATGCCCCCCGAATTGCAGTCAAGCGTGCCTAGTACTTGTATAGCAATCGGATTACTCATCCTTTGTCAGAGGGAGAAATAGTGGGGGCCTCTTCTGGTCTGGTTTCCTCCTCCCTTGTTTATTAGGCCATGTTCATACAGAGTTTTTTGCCGTGGAAACGTGTCAAAAACCGCGGCAAAGAAACGGCCAAAAAAACGCTTGCGGGGAAAAAGCAACATGTCCTTGTTTTGGGCGTTTCCGCCTATAACCTCCCATTGACATCAATGGGAGGTAGAGAAAGCGTTTTCTGCGGGGTTCTTTGCCCGCGGCGCTCAATGGCTGCGGGCGAAAAACGCTGCAAGTGTTCTGCCGGCAGGTCAAAATCTGAAGAAATTTTGAGGCAGATTTTTCTGCATGCAAAATACTCTGTGTGAACAGGGCCTTAATGTTGCAGATTCTGTGAAGAGCGACAACCTTGTTCTATTCCTTCAGCCTGAAATGTGCCACCACATTTTCTAGAGATGATTTAGATGGAATCCAGTTGTTTTATTAGTAGGCAGTAAGAATAGCAGTTACCTAAAGCTAGTGCTACATTGTCAACTTTGTTGGATGACCTGGAATTTTGTTTATGAATACATTGTTGCAAAATGTAGCACTAACATTATGTTCTAAGCCTGTATGTAGCTGCCTAGTAAGTAATCAATCAATAAATCATTTTTTTTTCCTTTTCCAGCCACTATAAACGGTGTTGGATGTTTACTTTTCTCACAGTGCTAAAATAAAAATCCAGCTAGAAAAACTGAGCTTCAGCATATGAACAGACCAAATTGACGGAGGACATACACAATAAAGATAATATATTTGCTGCGTTGCTGAAACATTAGCTGCATTTGATGAGATGATTTATAACTATGCTATTATGTCTGTATTTCCTTTTACAATTGTAACTTAAAACTACATTTTGCTGATGCAGATCATGGACCTTTGTCTTCAAATTTTCCTTAAACAACTCCTTTATGTATGTCTTCTTAGAGCATTCTGACATAAGGAGGGGAGGGGCATTAATCAGGACTTGTCAACAAGCCGGGGCAGAGAGCTGCTGCGGGAGTACCTCTTGTTCTGGGGGGTGGCCCCATTCATGGAAATGGAACATAAAATGGGCAGTAACAGGGCAGTTTTCCTTGTTATATCAACCAATCTATGGGGGTACTGCTGCTGGGCTACAAGTATTTCTTTTTTAAATTTTATACAAAATTTATTTAAAGAGGACCCGTCACCTGCCCAAAAAACTGCAGTTGACACCTCAGTTATATTGTGGCGCCCCACAGATTCTGCCGCTTTTTTATTTATTTTTTCTAGCCCCCATCGTTCCTGAGGTATCGGTGCGTTCATTTTGGTGCCCGATATGCAAATAAGGCCTTTGACTTTCAAGTGGGCGGTTACCCCTTATCAAGTGACAGCTGTTACCCGCCCACTTGACAGTCAAAGGCCTTATTTGCAAATCGGGCACCAAAATTAACGGCACCGATATCTCAGCAACGGTGGGGGCTAGAAGAAAAAAACAAAAAGCGTCAGAATCTGTGAGGCGCCTGCAATCTAACAGATGTCAGCTGCAGTTTTTTGGGCAGCTGACAGGTTCTCTTTAAATCTATTTCTATTGGAACCTCGGTCCATTGTATATTTTTGAGCTTTACACATTGAGGTCAGGTGGAAACAAGAAAGCAACGCACCTGGAGCAACTTTTATACCTTCCACATACACAGACACACAAAACTGCAGCGTTTTATGGTGAATACTACCCATTTGCTAATATTGTGCATGTGGCTGCTCTGGTAAAATAATGCAGCAGTAAAAATGACAATAAAACACTCTAACCGCTCTAAAGCTCAGTTCACACTTGTGTTCAGAGGTTCCATCAGACTTTGGTAATTCTGATGGCAAGAATAGCGCAGTCTGCAGCGTTTTTCTTGCCGTCAAAAATACTGGAACACTGACGGACCCCATTAAAGTTAAAAGGGTCCTTTGTAATTTGCCGATATCGGTTCAAAACGAGTTCTAGCACACGGTAGCTGCCATGGCTCTCTTATAAACAGAAGCCATTACGCTGGTGTGAACAGAGCCTTAAAGAGGCTCTGTCACCAGATTTTGCAACCCCTATCTGCTATTGCAGCAGATCGGCGCTGCAATGTAGATTACAGGAACGTTTTTATTTAAAAAAAACGAGCATTTTTGGCCAAGTTATGACCGTTTTTGTAGTTATGCAAATGAGGCTTGCAAAAGTCCAAGTGGGTGTGTTAAAAAGTAAAAGTCCAAGTGGGCGTGTATTATGTGCGTACATCGGGGCGTTTTTAATACTTTCACTAGCTGGGCGCTCTGAAGAGAAGTATCATCCTCTTCTCTTCAGAACGCCCAGCTTCTGACAGTGCAGATCTGTGACGTCACTCACAGGTCCTGCATCGTGACGGCCACATCGGCACCAGAGGCTACAGTTGATTCTGCAGCAGCATCAGCGTTTGCAGGTAAGATCGACTTACCTGCAAACGCTGATGCTGCTGCAGAATCAACTGTAGCCTCTGGTGCCGATGTGGCCGTCACGATGCAGGACCTATGAGTGACGTCACAGATCTGCACTGCCAGAAGCTGGGCGTTCTGAAGAGAAGAGGATGTTACTTCTCTTCAGAGCGCCCAGCTAGTAAAAGTATTAAAAACGCCCCGATGTACGCACATAATACACACCCACTTGGACTTTTACTTTAAACACACCCACTTGGACTTTTGCAAGCCTCATTTGCATAACTACAAAAACGGTCATAACTTGGCCAAAAATGCTCGTTTTTTTTAAATAAAAACGTTCCTGTAATCTACATTGCAGCGCCTATCTGCTGCAATAGCAGATAGGGGTTGCAAAATCTGGTGACAGAGCCTCTTTAATTCTTTTCCTGTATGATTCTAAGCTGAAAAAGTTTTTACTTGTTTTGCTTTTCTGATAAATAAAAATACAACACAATAAAATGCAATTTGTGTTTCTGTAGTTAGACGCCATGTTGTTGTGCTTGGTTCCTCATGTTGTACAAATGTTGTATGTACAAGGCTAATAAATTCTATTCTCTATGTACTGTCTTGTGTGTTTACTTATTTGTTAAAAGTATATATTAAAATTTAGAAGTGAAGGCTACCTCCAAGAATATAGAGAAACCATTATAGTACAGGAGCGTGCATAACAAATTTTGGCTCTAAATAGCGGCATGGAAGGGCCACAGTCCGTGCTGCGGGCAGATGACAATTGTGCATTATGAGACAGAGGGTCCTGCTCTATCCTCTAGGCTCCCGTATGCAGTACGGTAGGAAAATGTTGCATTCTACATTGCTGGATACGGGAGCCCAGGAGACCGAGTAGGACGCTCCATCTCCTGCTACAAAGTTATGAGCAGCATGGGCAATATAGAGTCAGAATTTGCTATACAAGTTATTTATAAAAATTATTATTGTGCCCACACTTGTATTTTTGGAGGTACATGTTAACCTGTTTTTAACCTGTGAGCCACAGCCATGGACTGGTCAGATTAGCTGCTTCGCTTTCTCCATCATGAACATCACAGGAATACATCGACTTTAAAAACATCTGTACTGCTTTAAGGAAAAATTGGATTACCATTTTACTGGGGTTATTAAGGGGCTTATTCTGCACTGTTGAATATCGTCAGCCGTGAGTCGAATGTTTGGCTGCAGAGGGGTTACCCACAAGAAATGGCAGAATTTATTTTTCATTATTTTTGCCTTCACGAACACTACATACACTGCGCTGAAATGAGCGATGTGTGATCAGTCTACTGGCTCTGACCAGATCAAGTACAGTCCTGATTGTAAGGCTGGGTTCACACGAGCACATTAACGTCCGTAATGGACGAATGTATTTCGGCCGGAAGTCCCGGACCGAACACAGTGCAGGGAGCCGGGCTCCTAGCATCATACTTATGTACGATGCTAGAAGTCCCTGCCTCGCTGCAGGACAACTGTCCCGTACTGTAAACATGATTACAGTACGGGACAGTTGTCCTGCAGCGAGGCAGGGACTCCTAGCGTCGTACATAACTATGATGCTAGGAGCCCGGCTCCCTGCAGTGTGTTTGGTCCGGGACTTCCGGCCGAAATACGTCCATCCATTACGGACGTAACGTGCTCGTGTGAACCCAGCCTAAGGGCTTGTCCACACGTAATGGAATTGCTGCAGAAAGTAGGAGACATTCCGCTGTTAAAAAAAAACGCACCATTTCCTGCGTTTTTGACTGCAGAAAATGGTGCGGATTTTGCTGAGTTTTTCTCAATGCTGGGAGATGGTGACGTCTCCTCTAAAAAATGCAGCAATTCGGTCCACATTCCACAGCAGGAGTTGACGTGCTGCGGTACGAAAAATACGCACCGCAGATCAATTTCTGGTTGGAATAAAATTAGACATAATTTTTACGCATGGTGGATGAGATTTGTTATATCTCATCCACTATTCTGCTACTCTTTTCTGCTCTGTATTTTCCCTCGGCAATTCCGGGCGGAAAATACACAGCAATTCCGCTACGTGTGCAATTCAAAGCTACATTGTATTCAGGGGCGTAGCTAAAGGCCACTGGTGCAAGAATGCAGCTTGTGCCCCCCTCCCCAACACCACCAGCACGCGTATGCCCAGCCGCCTTGCCTGACAGACCCCATGAATGCCTCCACAGTATAATGCACCCCATAGCTGCCCCCACAGTATAATGCTCCCCATAGCTGCCCCCACACAGTATAATGCACCCCATAGCTGCCCCCACAGTATAATGCTCCCCATAGCTGCCCCCACACAGTATAATGCACCCCATAGCTGCCCCCACAGTATAATGCTCCCCATAGCTGCCCCCACACAGTATAATGCCCCCACAGTATGTTGCCACCCATAGCTGCCCGATACAGTATAATGCACCCCATACAATATAATGCCCCCAGACCTGCCACATACAGTATAATGCCCCCCATAGCTGCCCCTTATACTATAATGCCCCATACAGTATAATGCCCCCAATATCTGCCCATACAGTATAATGCCACCCATGCAGTAGAATGCCCCATAGCTGTCCCGTACAGTATAATGCCCCCATACAGTATAAAGCCCTCCATAGCTTTCCCATACAGTATAATGCCACCCATACAGTAGAATGCCCCCCATAGCTGCCCCGTACAGTAGTACAGTATAATGCCCCGCATAGCTGCCCCATACAGTATAATGCCCCCATACAGTATAATGCCCCTTATAGCTGTCCCATACAGTATAATGCCCCCTATAGCTGTCCCATACAGTATAATGCCCCCATAGGTGCCCCATACGGTATCATGCCCCCCATACAGTATAATGCCCCCTATAGCTGCCCCATACAGTATAATGCCCCCTTAGCTGCCCCATACAGTATAATGCGCCCATATAGTATAATGCTACCCATATAGTAGAATACCCCCATATAGTATAATGCCCCCTATAGCTGTCCCATACAGTATAATGCCCCCTTAGCTGTCCTATACAGTATAATGCCCCCATACAGTATAATGCCCCCTTAGCTGTCCCATACAGTATAATGCCCCCCATACAGTATAATGCTCCCCTTACCTGCCACATACAGTATAATGCCCCCCATAGCTGTCCTATACAAGGCTCCAGCATTGAACTGAACTGTATTTGTGTCCTGAGGATGCAAATACAATTAGAAGCGCGACCAGCGGTGTGTGGCAACGGGGGCCCTATGGCCCCCCAGGTTTCGGGGCCTGGTCGCAACTCCGACCGTTGTGACCCCTATAGCTACGCCTCTGATTGTATTATATAAGCTAAAATTGAAAGAAACATTTTGAAAATTAGAGATTTTTTTGGGCATCTATCCTAAGCATTGATTAGGCTTATATAGATGACAGAGTTATGACTAGTACAATACATTATAATAATGTGTAATAAAATATATATGATATTTCTGTTTCCTACAGAGGAGAGATTTAATTAGGGAGATATTTGTAATGACTAGTATAAAAAGTCTCCTCTACATCTGCAGCCAGTTTAAGTTGAAAAATAAATTCTTACAGAATATTTTAGGATGAGGACATTGCACAATCCAAGGAAGCCAGTCTTTTAACAGAAGGAAATGGTCTGTGATTAATTATTTATTTCAGTTACTTATATAGCGCCAACATATTATGCAGTGCTGTACAGAGGTCCTCTTTTACTGTCCCCATTGGGGCTCCCAATCTAAATTCCCCATTGGTGTTTTTGGGGTGTGGGAGGAAACCTGAGTACCCAGACAAACTCCATGCAGTTGTTGTCCTTGGTTGGATTTGAACCCAGGACCACAGCACTGCAAGGCAACAGTGCCAACCACTGAGCCAGGTTCTTGCTAACACTACCCTGGCAGCGATGATATGGCCAATGACAATTCTATAATATTCAGGGACTGACCAAATACTGAGATACAGAGAGCTAAAGCAGAATCAGGTTTTATTGAATTGTGTCAGATTGAGTTTCTGAGTACAAACATATATTACCAAAATGAATGTGCAGTAGGACAAGACCACAACATGTGGAAATAGGTGCCTACCCCCCCCCCCCCACATCCCCTCCAGCAGGTGTCAGATACTGATGCATTGTTTTTGGAAATTCTGGATGGAGTAAGATACCAGCTTAGAAAAAAAATGTCACATGCCCTTTCCCAATGAGAAAGACCATTTAATGTTTTTTTACCCAAACTAGATGCCAATCATACATTAAATAGAAGATAAACTTAGATTTGTGAAATATGGGAGTGCTCATTTCTGTCTTTTAACAATCCTTGTAAGGGTATGTTGACACACACTAATTACGGACGTAATTCGGGCGTTTTTGCCCCGAATTACGTCCGAAAAATGCGCCTCAATAGCGTTGACAAACATCTGCCCATTGAAAGCAATGGGCTGACGTTTGTCTGTTCACACGAGGCGTATATTTACGCGCCGCTGTCAAATGACGGCGTGTAAATAGACGCCCGCGTCAAAGAAGTGACCTGTCACTTCTTTGGCCGTAATTGGAGCTGTTATTTATTGACTCCAATGAATAGCAGCGCCAATTACGTCCGTAATTGACGCGGCGTTCAAGCGCCTGCACATGCCGTTACGGCTGAAATTACGGGGATGTTTTCTCCTGAAAACATCCCCGTAATTTCAGCCGTTACGGACGCTGTCGTGTGAACATACCCTAAGAAATACCTTAACAATGTAAATAGAGAATCAAATCCAACCATATTCTATCTGTAATAAATCCTCTATATGATTATTGTCAGCATTTCTCCATGCTCAAATTTCAGACATTTAGGGCATGTTCAGACGTGGCAGAATTTTTCCGCTGCAAATGTTGGTGCAGATTTGGGGCAATTACGCAATGAATCTGCACCAACATTTGCATATTTGACAGGTAATTCAGACGTTGCAGAAAACAGCGGACTTGCCACAGATTTCAGTTTTTGTATTGCAAAGGCTGAAATCCGCAGTGAAATTCTGCTTCTTCTCCGCAACAGACAGTTCATGCTGCGGACTGAAAATTCCGCACCGCAGCCTATGGTCCGCAGCGTCTGAACTAACTTTCCTAAAAATTAATAGAAACAAATTTAAAAAACGGCCACTCGGAATTCCACTGCAATTCCGCCACGTCTGAACCTGCCCTTAGGAAAAAAAAATTGTAGTGTACATATACCCCAAAAGAGCACCTAAAGAAAGTACAACTTATACTACAATAATCAAGACCTCACAAAGCCACAACTTTGAAACCATAAAAAAATGATGACTGTTGAACTGGTTAGAGACAAAAAAAAACATTAAAAAATTCATTTGGTTCCTCAAGGTAAAATGGTCTGGGACACCGAGCAAAGTTAAAAGTGATTTCTGAAACACATAAAAACTCCTTAGATACCAGTGCAAGGCAAAAGTAGAGCCGTTGCCAATCAAGTTACTTCTTTCAGTGAATTGTTAGCTAGAATCTGATTGATATTAACATCTATAGAGTTCTCCCCTATCACCACGTACAACACCGTTGTTTTTGCATCTACAACAGTCACCGATCCTCAAGCTGTCCGTACACTTTAGGCTGGGTTCACACGACCATATTAACGTCCGTAATGGACGGACGTATTTCGGCCGGAAGTCCCGGACCGAACTCATTGCAGGGAGCCGGGCTCCTAGCATCATAGTTATGTACGATGCTAGGAGTCCCTGCCTCTCTGCAGGACAACTGTCCCGTACTGTAATCATGTTTTCAGTACGGGACAGTAGTTCCACGGAGAGGCAGGGACTCCTAGCATCGTACATCACTATGATGCTAGGAGCCCGGCTCCCTGCACTGTGTTCGGTCCGGGACTTCCGGCCGAAATACGTCCGTCCATTACGGACGTTAATGTGGTCGTGTGAACCCAGCCTTAGATATTGAGAACACATGCATGCTCGGCCGAGCTGAGTGTGCATGTGGGGGAGTTGGAAGCAATAGCTGTTCCTTCAGGCCCCCCTTTACACATGCAAGTGTTCTCAGTAGGGAGGGGTATTAGTCGCTGCCAGACACCTCTGGCAGTGGATTATCTCCTTGCAAACAAAAGGATCGGGAATGTTGAAATCCATTAAAAAAAAAATACACCCCTATGTACATTAGACGGTCAACCAGTCCCACCAAAATAAACAGTTATGGCTGACATTCACTTAATGTGTATGGCCACCTTCAATGTGAACAAGCACCAGCGCTGGTTTTTCCTGCACAGCGGCGCTCCCAGACACCCACTGTCCAGGGAGCTGCAATACAGTCCTATTCACCTAAATAGAGCTGTATTGCGTTTCCTTGTAGGCAGGAGCGCCACCGCACAGGCAATAAGCCGAAGGGCCCTCGGTGCCTTTGTTCTCGTGATCGGCAGGATTCCCATAAGTCGGACCACGATCATAATGTTATGGGGTATCCTAGTGATATGACATAACATTATTCCCACTTAAACAACTGAGAATGTCCAGACGATAAGAGATGTGATATATATATTTTTTTTTTTTACTGCCTGCTGTGTGATGGCCTGTTTAGTATGGAAAACATGAAATTAATAACTCCAAGGGTACATTCACATTTTTTGCAGAAATTTCTGTATCGAAAATCCGGTCCATACATCTCAAAGGGGTCCTTCATGCAGCAGGTGCCGGGATTTCAGAAAACTCCATTTAGACACTTGCAGAAATTTTTGCAACAAACCTGCCGCGTATGAACATGCCCAAAGAAGATCAGATGTTTGTTATTAGTTTCACCATATTGGGCAACAGCAGGGCAATGACAGGAAATCCCCGTGTGTGGATTTACTCCAGACAGGGCCAATAACCTTCCTTAAAATAAGTTTGTCACTTGTTGCTGGTAGACAGACATTTCCGTATGTAGAAAACGAATTGATTGCTAAGATAAGATGAGAGTAAATATATAAAATTGAAGATTTCACATTATAAATATAAATAATAGACTTGAAAAGGAAATATAGCAAAATGTGGCAAAATAAATACCCCGACTATGTTCACAACTGTAGAATACTTACCGACACCCAGAGAAGTCATAGAGTTATGGGGTATACCCATCCTATAATGTTATGGCATAGTGCTAGAATATGCCATAACATCATGATTGGTCAGGTCTGACCTATTGGACCCGATGATCCTGACAATGAGGTGACAGAGGACCCTTCATCTTTTTCTCTGCGCTTCAAGGGCACAAGCATCAGCTCCAGCAATGCAGACAATCTTAGGCTCTGTTCACACAGAATTTGCCTGCACACTGTTTGCCGCGTTTTTCGCTGTGTTTTTCGACCATGGCCATTGAGCGCCACATGCCAAAAACGCAGAGAA
Organism: Rhinoderma darwinii; assembly: GCF_050947455.1. NCBI lineage: Eukaryota > Metazoa > Chordata > Amphibia > Anura > Rhinodermatidae > Rhinoderma > Rhinoderma darwinii. Next base: position 114,952,094 of record NC_134694.1, on the reverse strand, counting down.
AACCGCTTTCTCTGTGTCCCATTGATGTCAATGGGAGGTCAGAGATGTACATGACCGAAGATTGGGTATGTCGCTTCTTTAAAAAATACTTGCGGGGGAAAAAAAACCTCTGCCTCCCATTGAAATCAATAGGAGGCGATTTCGGGCATTTTTTGGCGCTGTTTCCAACATGTTTCCGCTGCAAAGACAGCGCCAAAATACTGTGTGTGAACATAACCTAAGAATAAGCTGTATAAGACCTCATATCTTCAGCATGGCAGTCTCAGAACCTATGACTTGGACATCAGAATCTGTACTAAGCCAGAACTCTGAAAATAACCCTTTAGCATGTACAATCACAGACAGGCCCGTGGACAGATAGTGGACCCACTGTTTTACTATGTTGGCTTGGGGCTAAACCACGGGTTGAAGTGTGAGGATTTGACCTTTTTTTTAACCTTCAAACTCCGGGTCCCCGGAGTAGTCTCCAATAGCAATAGCCACAAAATGGGATAGGAATTTCTGAAGTGTGGTACCAGAAGCAATAGTAGTCGTACTAATCTAATTTGAGGTCCAGACTGGCAGAATACTTGCATTACAGAAAACAGGAATTATATAAGCGTATGTAGTCAGGAACAACAAAAATTCAAACCAGAGCAAATAGAAGACCTTCACAAAGATGAGCAAAATGTAACTTTGTGAGCGTTGGGCCTTTAAGAGCCTGGGCACGGTACCAGTCGTTATAGTGACCGGGCCGCAACGGAGAAGCATGGCAGAATGGTGGTGGCGGTGAGCAGAGAGGGACATTGATACAGAGTCCCATGATACAATCAAGCCCACCTTCAAAGACGTTGTGCTCTACCATGGACGTCAGTCAAACACATTGGTGGAGATTTATTAAGACACGCATTTCATATGCTGAAGTAAGTGTATACATAATATATGCTGGAGTAAGATGCAACACATTTATTAAGAGGCGAATGCCTCTAACTAAATGTGTTGCATCGTTCGGCTAACCATGCTGAACACTGAGGCATAACAGTCGCAATGCCGGACACCATCCTAACCCCCCCCCCCCCCCGATCGGACATAAAATCAAAAAAGACTCACTTTACCGTCGAGCAGCATTAGTACGTTATATGCAATCCAGTACACAATGTCCAGCGTAGGGATGTTGTGTGCTATGTAGCATATAAGGTCCTGATGCTGCCAGGTTTTAGGACATTGTATGCGCCGTGGCCTGATGTCTGAAGAGATCGAGGGGGAAGAAGCAGAGCAGTGAGGAGAGCCATTTTTTTTTCTTTCATTTATTTGGGGGAAGATGAGGGAGATCTCTGGCAAATTAAAACTACAAGTTCAGCAACTCACTTTCAGGCAGGCTCTCTGCTACTTTACTCGGCTTCAGGGCCTCTTTGTGATGGCGCTACAACAACTTCCTGCCGCTCCCATGGCCGTAGCCCGCGCATTAAAAACTGATAGGTGAAAAGAGCCGCCCTTTAGAAATAAAGCACCGACCCCAGTGTGAGGTCTGCAGTGTACCCACGCCGATTTCTTCCTTACCCTGTTATGGCTTAGTCAAATATACAAGAAAACGGCGCCCGTGCAGATTCTCCAGGCGCACATTTAAAAACTTTGTGAGCCACCGTTACCTTACAAACAACGGCACATCACATGAAAAAAAGCAATTACAAGTATATACATAACGATACATTTTCTACAGGACGTGGACCTGTGAATGAAGAACAGCTGGAGTAACAGAAATCATTACTCTTAAAGTAACAGTAGCAATTTTGGAGAGGGGTTTCCTCCACACTTTCACACCATTTGTTTCTCTATTTGAATCACTTGAAGATCTGAACATTTAAGTGAAATGAAGAAATCCAGAAACTTCACAAGGGATCCGAATATAACTACTGTACATGTAATAGGTCCGCTAAACATAAACTGTATAAGTTACTCTAAGGCTGGGTTTACACGACCTATTTTCAGACGTAAACGAGGCATATTATGCCTCGTTTTACGTCTTAAAATAGGGCTACAATACGTCGGCAAACATCTGCCCATTCATTTGAATGGGTTTGCCGACGTATTGTGCAGACGACCTGTCATCTACGTGTCGTTGTTTGACAGCTGTCAAACGACGACGAGTAAAATGACTGCCTCGGCAAAGAAGTGAAGTACACTTCTTTGCAACGTAATTTGAGCCATTCTTCATTGAAGTCAATGAAGAGCAGCTCAAGATTTACGAGCGTCAAAGACGCCTCGCATAATGCGAGGAGGAGATTTTACGTCTGAAACGACGCAGCTGTTTTCTCCTGAAAACAGTCTGTCTTTTCAGACGTAAAAGCCACTTCTCGTGTGCACATACCCTTAGGGCCTTTGCTGACATTGCTTTTTTGTTTTTGCTTTGCTCTCTGGCTGCATAAGCCAGGGAGCTGTTGACTGGCAGTGGTAGGAATGGGTTAACTTAGTTTGCGCCACTCCCTTGAAGCTGGCCAGGCATTGGTTCTAAGTTTCCTAGGGACGTGGGCATGGGAGTTAATATAGGTTTGCTGTGAGGGTTGCTCTGTCTCTCGGGACACCTTCACAGTAACAAGTGCAGACGTCCCACCCAACCTCGGCCCCATGCACACGACCGTGTTCGGTCCGTGATATACAGTCCGCATGTCCCGGACCTAACAGAGTGCAGGGAGCCGGGCTCCTAGCATCATAGTTATGTATGATGCCAGGAGTCAATGCCTCGCTGCGGGAAACCTGTCCCGTACTGTAATCATGTTTTCAGCACGGGACAGTAGTTCCACGGGGAGGAAGTTAATCCTGGCATCGTACGGTTCGAGACATGCGGCCGACATGTGGACCGTATATCACGGACCGAACACGGTCGTGTGTATGGGGCCCAATTGGTATACATCTGTTTTTATTGTATTTATTTCTGATTTGGTATTTTAATATGTTCTGTAGGGTTCACAGCTTGGAGTATGGGAGGACCTTGTCCCTTTCGAGATAGTGGAGAAATCCAAGGGTCACCAGTCAGAACTATACTGCATGCCCACTGTGGATGCGGTGGCACCGGCATGCTTGGTAACCTCAACAATTATCTATGGACAAGTTTCCCCATATGTTTATTTGTTTTAATAAAGCTGTGGCCGACTCCCACTTTACCCACATCACTGTAGTCGTGTTTATTTATTCAGGTAATTTTATGTAGTTTGGTACATGCTAGCGCAAAAGGGGGGGGGGGTAAATATTGTAAAATTCCATACTGCCAGCCTACATTATACATTACCACTCTACATTATTAATGACTGTACACTGCCCAGCAACAAATTACTACTGGAGAATAAATATTCCCTTTAGTTCTGAGAGACTATTTATCCAGTTGGTAACGAAATCGATGGGTTTATTTCTGGAACTGAATGTTTAATTCTTTGCCAGGGACTTTTAGTGTCGAGAATCACCTTCCTGAAAGAAAACCACAGCCAACAACTTGCAGCTTTCGGTTCCATATTACACGGCTGCAGACACAGAAGTGGTGCTTTTACTAATCACAGTGAACTGTAACAATGATGTCTATGGAGATGATACAATGTTACAGCTATTGTTTAGGACGGGCCACGAAAATCTAACCCTGTTTCCCTTGTGTAGTTTGTACAGGACAATGGAAGAATAACCCGTTGCAGGAGATGCTGGAAGTGGTTTCTGCCAGCAGCGTTGCAAAGTTATGCCCGTCTTATCCTATGTTTAGGAACACCACCTGCAACAAAACACGTTCCATATTCCGGAGATTAATTTAAAAATTCCTGTTTCCGTTCGGGCACTGTCTGGGAATTAGTTTCAAAAACCCTTCGCTTTAGGTTACCCCACAGATAAGTCACACACCGTTAGGTCTGATGATCGTGGAGGCCACAATACTTTGTATAACATACGTTCTTCTCTGAATGCTGCATGAACTCGGTGCAGGGACACGTGGGACATGTGGCAAGTCGCCCAGTCTTGTTGAAAGAAACCATGCTCGCCCTCGTGATCAGTTAACCGTGCAGAGAATCGCTCAAAGATGTCCATGTACACAACTGTGTTCATATTTTCATTAAATAATATTGGACCCACAATCCGCGTACCCATAACTGCGCACTAAATGCCGAGTCTTGGATCATGAAGTGGCTGTTGGTGCCGCTCGTGTGCATTTTCCTGTGTGCCGATACCTATTGTTCTGCGATTTAACACACCCGGTTAGATGGAACCACGATTCATCGGTAATAATGTTTCGCGATGGGTCCAAGAGGCCGTCTAAGATCATATCAAGTAGCCAAATGCAATACGCCACACGCCGCTGTTTATCCTTCGCCTTTAACTCTTGCACAACTGACACTTGGTATGGCTTCAGGTGAAGCGATTTCAGTACACGTCAACGTGTTGTTCTGCTGACGTTCGGCTGCTGGGATCAGTTTTACGCCGCTTTCTTCGGGTTTCTCACAATACTCTCCGGCATCTTTGCAACAAAGATGGGTGTCCGAACACGTGCTTGTCTATATTTTTTCTACATCGGCCATGGAAACTGTTAGGCCATTTTCGCACCAAACCATGCATACTGCTTTTACACATGCACAATACTACTGCCCCCTGCAAAGGGTATCACTCGACTGGCAGGGAAGGATATGGTGGGCCTCATTAATTTCTTAAACTGCGCTGGTAAAATGAAAGCTGAGCTCTGATTGGTTGCTATAGGCAACAAAGTCTAATTCCACCAGAAAAACTCCTCTTCACCAATCTAACTAAACCCCAAGATATGTGCCCATTGCCACTTTTTTCTACTTATCGGCATTCTATCCTCAATTATAAGCACACGCAACTTAGCCCAGAATTGGGAGCCATCTTCCGGAATAGTTTCTGGCCCAGACATATGCCTATAATATTTCATATATCTGCCAATGACTACCATTGTAAAAAAAAAATAAAAAAAATAAATATATTTATTTTTAATGGATTCTCTTATTTAAAAACAAAAGTATACCGATGTATACAGGCCAAACATATGCCAAAAGGACACTCTTTTGGCATGACCTTGGATTATGATATTCTATGGGCACTTAGAGATACATCACAAATGTCAAACAGAGCTTGGAAATGAACCCAAGTAATAAAAGCAAGTAATTATTCACAATGAACACTAATTGCTCCACACACCAGAGTCTTTAAGGCCAGGATCACACAGGTTTTATGTATTTTTTGGCTTTGTTTTTTGAGGCAAACATAGGAGTGGACACAAAAGAAAGGAGATGCATCAGTCTTTTCTATATATTTCCTTCCTCTTGGGTCCACTTCTGGCTTTGGATTAAAAAACTGAGCCATGCTAGGAATACGACTTCCTGAACTGGGTTCAGACTGGGAAATGCAGTCGTGTGAATGAGGCCTTAATCAGAGGTGTAACTTGTAGATCCCCGGCCCCAATGCAAATCTGTTACAGGCCCCCACCTACCATGTGATATTGATAATGCTGCCACCTTCTTATGTGGCAGAGGAGCCTTTGGACCCATCAGGCAGCAGGGCCCAAGTGCGGCTGCTATCTCTGCACGTCCTGTAGCTACACCCGTTACTAATGTCTATTTGGGGCAACCAGCTGCATCTTGTAGTTTGCGTTGATTTGAGAACTATCCCTCGGCTAATCTGGTTGTGTGAGTTGTGAGTGATAATCTGCATGCGGGATTCCATTTTTACCATGTCATAACAGATCCCACTGACTTTGGGGTTATGTTCACACGCAAATTCAACAAAGGCTGAAAATCACTGAGCTGTTATCAAGGAAAAACAGCCTCTGATTTCCATCCGTTTTTTTGTAGCCAAAAACAGTGTTTTTTTTGGAGCTATTTTTCCATTGACACAATGAAAAACAGCTCAAGAGGTGACATGCCCCGACTTTTTACAGGGCGTTTTTTTTTACACACCATTTTTCATAACAGCGGCGTTAACAAACGTCCCATCTGAACTAAACTCAGTTTTTCCCATTGAATTAAATGGCCAGATGCTTGTAGACGTTTCACTAGCGTTTACGCCCTGAAATATGCCTGAAAACACAGCGTGTGAACATATCCTGAGGGTACGTGAAAACAGAGTTAGGGTATGTTCACACGGCTTATTTTTGGCCGTTTTTGGTTAGGCGTGTGAACGTACCCTAATTCTACATTCGACAACTTTTTTATTGAACATACAGTTTCTACTTCTTGGATTTTTCTTGATGACTCTTCGTCCTCTCTACAAGCTGCTCCACAGACACCCCTCGCACTATCAAATCCAGTTTCCACACACTGAGAACATTGTTGAATTGTGTAACACAACAGAAAGCAGACAAGTCGATGAACACGAGACGACGGACTCATAAAATCACAGTGGTTTCCATACCAGAAAACTGTTTACAACATAACGGACGATATCAAAAGCTTCAACCAATCACAGCCAAGAAATCCACAGCGTCATCTGTCGCTGGAAGACGTTCTATTTATTCTGACCGTGTTGAATAAAACGACTGTTTGTGCTGCAATAGCTGCAGAGCGCCACCAACAGGCTGAAGGTAGAGGTACACTAAGTAGTGTGTCCAGAATACAAATACCTATAAAGGATTACTATGGTATACAATAGGTTAATGTGTTTGTCCCAAGCTTCAGTACCCCAATGTCTCATGAAACACATTACACAGAGTTTACTATTTTAACCACAACTTGTTTAACTTTCATTTTGATATCAAATTAATTTGGAAAGATATATCAAAACTGCTGCAAAAGAAAATTGGAGCTGTTGCCCATGGCAACTAATCAGATTGCTGCATTTATTTTCCAAAAGGCCTCTGAAAAATGAAAGGTGGACTCTGATTGGTTGCCATGGGCAACTATTCCACTTTTCCTTTGCACCAGTTTTGTGTTTTATTGCCACCTGGTGGTTAATGCACCTCATTGCAACAAGTTTAATTATAGTGGGGAATATTTATCAATGTCTATTTACGCAAATTAAGCTAGTGTTCTGGGGGTGAGACAACGTTGATAAATCTCCCCCAGCGTTTTTAGTAAAGAGGAACTAATAATTTCTTCTGATTCGCCAGTCGATAGACCGCACTTTCTCTCTGGGCACATGTCCAGGTCACGCCAACCGCTCCCGACAACTGGACACCGTTGGCAGGCTCCCCGCTGTTTTATAGACAAAGTGCCATCCCCAGGCGCGAAGAGGCACACACGCTCATGCGTCCGCCATCACCCTGTTATAGAGCGACGTGCACAGCCCAAAAATGGCATTCGGCCATACATCCCAGCACCTTCAATTTACCTATCGCAGCAAGCCAAGCACGTTAGCCTTACCTAATGCAACAGGATGCAATATGCACACAATGTCTTCAGTGGCCGGATTAACCACTCTCTTCTCCCATAGTCATCAAACAGTGGCCGGATTCACTATTGTACAAGAGCCACCTAGGTGCGGAGGAAATCAGCAGCAAACCACACCGGCATAACAGTTCAATATACTTCACTGTATTAGGCCCATGCTCTTTCTTCCCGCGGTTCCGTCTCTGACCTCCCATTAAAATCAATGGAAGGCAGAGAAAGCGTTTTTTTGTGGCGCTCAATGGCAACGGCTGAAAAACACGCTGTAAAAAAATGCTGCAAAGAAAGTGCAGGCAGGGCAAAATCTACCTCAAAATTCCTGAAGGTGTGAACATACCCTAAAAGTTACAATGCCACGAGGGGCCCAAATAAGCACAAATCTTTCCCTTTACTTTGGGAATTTACTCCCCATATATTACAACTACATCTTTGTCTGAGGATAAATTTGCATAGTTTCTGCACTGTATCAGCTGTAAGGCCCCATGCACACGACCGTAAAAAACTCTGTAATTGCGCAATACGGTCCGCAATTACGGACTCGCCCAATTCTATTGGCTACGGAAGGGTGTCCGTGCCGTAGAACCGTGCTGTGAATTATGGAGCATGTCCTACTTTTAATTTTTTACGGGCTGTGCTCCCACACTTTGTATGGGAGCACAGCCCGAAAATGCCGCAGTCACCGGCCGTGCTTGCAATCGGAGGCCATGATTACAGGTACGGCTCTGTGCACGAGGCCTGAGGCTGGATTCACACGAGCCTGCGCAAAAGCCACTTAACAGCGCCGTGTGGCAGCATCATATGATGCGTGGCTGCGTGCTTTTCGCGCAGCCGCCATCATTATGACACTCTATTTGGATGTTTGTAAACAGAAAAACACGTGGTGCTTTTCTGTTTTCATTCATCCTTTTCACAGCTGTTGCGCGAATCACGTAGTTCGCATGGAAGTGCTTCCGTGTGGCATGCGTGGTTTGCACGCACCCATTGACTTCAATGGGTGCGTGACTCGCGCAAAACGCCCAAAGAACGGACATGTCGTGACTTTTTTTCAGCGGACTCACGCTGAGTAAAAATCACGCACATGTCTGCACGGCCCCATAGACTAATATAGGTCTGTACAACGAGCATGCAAATCAGGCGCGTTGCACGGATGTAATTCCCGTTCGTCTGAATAAAGCCTAAGTTTGTTCTAAACATCTTTTTTTTTAATTGAACTTCAACCTATTTTGTTTATCGATCCTTGAAGGAAGAATTATTTTTTAATCTTTTTTAAGGAAACTACAAAACAGAGGATCAAGGAAACATAAATAATATACAGTTGTGTGCAAAAGTTTGGGCTCTTATTGTCAAATAACACATTTTGTCACTTTCTAAGGCCCTGTTCACACTGAGTTTTTTGCAGGCAGAAAAAAATCTGCCGCAGAATTCTTTCAGGAAAAAATGCCTCTGCCTCCCATTGAAATCAATGGGGAACAATTTCGGCCGTTTTCAGGCGTGAACACAACCGATGCAGAGATTTTTTTTTAATTCAACAAAATGCGTAATTTCACAAGGGGTGCTAAAACATTCGCACGCGACTGTATTTATTTGTATCACACCACGATAGTGCTACCAAAAGCCTTTTTATTGAATGTGGGGTGAAGCTCCATTTTAGTAACATATAATGATCCAGCGTGCTTACTGCGCTATTTATGTACTAGGCGACGGTTATAGAAGACTTGTCCTTCCTGTTGCTATTGCTGCATTTTGTAACCTCATATCCACTTGCAGATACATGACCACTGCTTGTAAACAAGTGATTTTCCAGTTATATAAAGTAACTGAATGCTAATGCAAACAAAACCCATTCGGCCATGACAGTTTGTATCACTGACATTCTACGGAAAGCTTCCAAACTGCACAGATTATTACACACGTGATGTGTCCTGATATAAGACGTTTGCTGCAACCAAGACCAGGTATCTTCTTTCACTGAGGCGTTTTTCTACTATAGCTCTAAGGGTATGTTCACACGCAGTGTTTTCAGAAGTAATTCGGGCGTTTTACGCCTCGAATTACGCCTGAAAAAACGCCCCTAATACGCCTACAAACATCTGCCCATTGCTTTCAATGGGTTTTACGATGTTCTGTTCCCACGAGCCTTTATTTTAAGCGTCGCTGTCAAAATATGGCGCGTAAAATGACGGCTCCTCAAAAGAAGTGCGGGACACTTCTTGGGATGTTTTTGGAGGCGTTTTTCATTGACTCCATTGAAAAACAGCTCCAAAAACGGCCGTAAAATATGCAGCGAAAAACGCGAGTTGCTACAAAAACGTCTGAAAATCAGGAGCTGTTTTCGCCTGAAAACAGCTCCGTATTTTCAGACGTTTTTAGTCACTGCGTGTGAACATACCCTAAGGCTGGATTCACACGAGCATGTTCAGTCCATAAAGGACGGAACGTATTTCGGCCGCAAATCCCGGACCGAACACAGTGCAGGGAGCCGGGCTCCTAGCATCATAGTTATGTACGACGCTAGGAGTCCCTGTCTCTCTGTGGAACTACTGTCCCGTACTGTAATCATGATTACAGTACGGGACAGTTGTCCGGCAGCGAGGCAGGGACTCCTAGCGTCATACATAACTATGATACTAGGAGCCCGGCTCCCTGCAGTGTGTTCGGTCCGGGATTTGCGGCCGAAATACGTTCCATCCTTTATGGACCGAACATGCTCGTGTGAATCCAGCCTAACACAGCTAGGATGTGACACGAATTGCCGATCAATGGGGGTCCGTCCCCAGGGACCCCTACTGATCACTATAAGGGTATGTTCACACGCTTAACAAAAAACGTCTGAAATTACGGAGCTGATTTCAGAGAAAACAGCCTCTGATTTTCAGGCGTTTTTTGAGGCGTTTTTCATAGTGTTCAATGGAAAAATCAACTCCAAAAACGTCCCAAGAAGTGTCCTGCACTTCTTTGACGCGGGCGTATTTTTACGCGCCGTCTTTTGACAGCGATGCGTAAAATTACACCTCGTCTGAACAGAACATCGTAAAACCCATTCCAAGCAATGGGCAGATGTTTGCAGGCGTAATGGAGCCGTCTTTTCAGGTGTAATTCGAGGCGTAAAATGCCTGAATTACGTCCGAAAATAGGTCGTGTGAACATACCCTAACAAATGGGCAACAGTACGAGCCTCCAAGGTGAATGGGGCTGAGATGAGGTTCGAGTGCAGCATCGGGATAGGGGTCACACTGTGCAGGAGCAGGTCAGTTTACATAGGCTGCTTTATTCTAGTCATTTCAGTAGTCAGACTTCCACAGATCAACAAGCTATGACATATAATATAAGCAATACAACATAACTTATAATATAAGAGCTGTGGAACCCGTCACCTGTTTTTTTCCCCATCAGAGAAACATTCTTTGTAGCTGCTCTGGTTAATCTTGGATGAGGAACCCCCCTTTTAACTCAGCATTTTCTAATACAGTATTTAAAAATGGGTTTTCTAATGCCTTTAAAGGGGTAATCCGGGGACAAAAAATTGCATTGCATTAATATTTTTATGTAAAAACAAGTCACTTACTAATGTATTTTAATTTAAAATTTGGTACTAAATGGTGGCGTTCAAACCCGGTGAATTGTTCCCGGAAGTCCTGTAGCTTTTCTAATATTGATGACGCGCCGACACGGCCCCACGTGACCGAGGGCGTGCTTCCCATGCTGCTCATGTTGGCATTTTATCAATGGCAGGACCGCAAGGGGTTGTCACATTGCCTATTGCTGGAGTTTCCGAGCAGAGCATCAGCTAGCGCTTTGCTCGGGACTCCAGCACTGCTCCCGACATTTGGTCAGTGACTTCGGGGGTTTACTATCGCTGGAGTTCCAGAGCTTTTTTTTTAAAAACTTCTGTTTTACGCAATGGACATTCCGTCCGAAACACTGTACCACAATTTGATGGTTTTTTTCTTCCAATATTCCCTGCGAGGACCAGGGTGGATACGATATGTACTTTTACGCAGCGTATCTGCCCTGTTTGCACTTATCCTACGTTGAGAAAAAAATGGTCGCATTAAGATTTGATAGAGAAAGGAAGTTTGAATCAATATGAAATCCATGGTTATATTTTATAAATGATCCAATGATGAGATTAGGGGTCCAAATGTGATACTGGGTAGGAGTTAAAGTGGGAGAGAAATAAAAAATGTTTTCCTCTCTTCTTGTATGTGGTAATTTAAGAATTGTGCCTATGTTAAAGTATGATTTCTAAATTATGGTATATATGATATGAAATAGGCAAAATAAAATTGCTTAAAATAAAAGTAAAATTAACATATTACATGATATATTTGAAGTTTCTTATGGCATCCTAGACACACTGCACAACTTCATGGCTGTCTACATGCCAGTATTTTACCCAAAAATGTCACAAGTCAATTATTTCAAGATTTTTTTTAATGTGGATAGGAACAAAAAAATAAAGAAACCCCCTTCCACCCCTAACATAAAAAAATAGTAAAGTAATAATAATAAAAAATAAATATACATATATATATATAATATATATATATATATATATTTTTTTTTTTTTTTTTTTTTTTTTACAATATAAACCTTGTACATTTTCTGATAGTACATTTCCCTTTAAAGTTATATTTTTTTTATTTTGAAGGTACAATACCAGGCAGAAGCATCCTGTAACATTATCCTGTACAATTATCCTGTCACACTCAGAAATTGTTTGTCCGTGACTTTCTTAACATCAATTTCTATTTTATAAAAGAATAGAGAACAGTTCATGGCTCATTTCTCATAAGCTACGCGTGTCACTATTTCATGGAGCATTATCACATATCAGCAGATACTTATGTGATGTACAAGGGAAAGGTGTCTCCCACTAGTGGACACATTGCACACTGCACAACAATACACCTTTGTTATCTGACTACATTGGTGAAAAGAAAAGTTTAGGGATAAACCCTGAGCCGCCTAAAATCCACGGTTTACCACAAATACTCTGCCTCCTTACAGGACAACATCTGCTCACCAATTCACCGCGGCACTTTCCCCTAGGGGAGCGCAGTGCGCCCAGCTTCTTGTAGGGTCAGTACTCGTCAAATTGAAATAGTTCTCAGCAATTAATATATTATTTTTTATACGTTTCCTGTTTTTATTACGTTTGAAAGAAAAAAAGTGCAAACATTAAAAAACGACATCCAGTACACAAGTAGATCTGTACAATACGTCGGATGGAGTGGTGTAAAGCCGCCGCCACTGGACTCTGGAGCAGGGGAAACGTGTTCTGTGGAGTGACGCTTCTCTATCTGGCGGTCTGATGGACGAGTCTGGATTTGGTTAATGCCAGGAGAATGTTACCCGCCTGACTGGCATTGTGCCAACTGTAAAGTTTGGTAGAGGAGGGGTAATGCTATCGGGTTCTTTTTCAGGGGTCGGCCCCTTAGTTCCAGTGAAGGGAAATATTAATGCTTCAGCATAGAAAGACATTTTGGACAATTGTATCTTCCAACTTTGTGGAACAGTTTGGGTTTTGGCTTTTTTTCTGTTCCAGAATGACTGCGCCCCAGTACACAAGGTCCATAAAGACATGTTTGTTGGTTGGTTGGTTGGTTGGTTGGTTGGGTGAGTTTGGTTTGGAAGAACTTGACTGGCCACACAGAGTCCTGACTTCAACCCCATCCAACACCTTTGGGATGAACTAGAATGTTGATTGGGATGTTTATGGGATTGGGGTTTGTTTGGTACGGTTTGTGCTGTAATACAAAATCACAATAAAAATTTACAGAATTTAAAAAAAGAATGGAGATTGGGAGCCCGGCCCCCTCCTCCACCATCAGTGCCTGACCTCACAAATGCTCTTTGGGTGAAAGGGCAAAATTCCCACAGATACACTGCAAAATCTTTTAGAAAACCTTCCTAGAAGAGTTGAAGCTGTTTTAGCTGCAATGGGGGGACCAACTCCGTATTAATGCCTATGGACTTAGAACGGGATTTCATAAAAGCTCCTGTATAGGTGTACTAATACTTTTGTCCGTGTAGTGTATCTGTTTCGACCAGTAAGCATCCCACAGAGACCAAAAATCCTAAATGTGATCAAGCACATAATTCACACTAGCAGTCATATACTCCATGTTGCAAACATCATTATTACGCACAGAGGTCTTGTCTAGGAGGTGGGAAGGTCCTTCTCCGGTGCATGGCTATGAAGCATTTAGCGGCAGTATAGGGATGGAGAAGCAAATGATTGTATAGTGGACCAGTATGGAAAAAAAAAATGAAATAGGGAACACACAAGCGATTGACACCGCCAGAACCTGTCTGTGATGGAGGTATTCAATTTATGTCAAATCTCGGGAATATGGCACCAACCCATTATTACTTAAAATGATTTGCCACAGGTCAGGGATAAATTCTCTTCCCAAGCAATGCTCCAAGGAGCTGTAATGTTGAGCGTATCACAGAACTTAGGAAGGTCATCAGGGCCTCTGTTCCAACAGCGTAGGTGGCGCCTGCTGGGATGGTGTAGCCCGCAATGAAGGAGAGTCTTCCTCCAGTCCAGCATCCTGATGTTGGGCGGAGGCGCAGGAGTTCAGTGGGGGGTTGGTCTGGCAAGTGCTAGCATCCACAGGGGGATATAATCAGTGCCGCTGGTAAGGTCACTTCAGTGGGAGATCCCCACGAGGACTACAATGACAGTGGAGGCAATGCGGGCGCCATCTTGGCTGCAGTGAGGTCCATGGCTACGGACACCAAAAGCAGGTATTCGTCAAAGTGTTCAACTAAGCTGCAGCCTGAAAGGAGGTCGTGACTTTGAGTGGCTTTTGGTGCTTCCCATTCCTCATTTCTAGCGGGTCAGCAGACATTGGCGGGTATATTTACAGCTGCCTGAGCAAAAGTTTCATTGAATTCCTGTGATCTGTTATAGTGCACTCTGTGTAATTATCTGGTTCAACTTGGCTCAACACCTGACTACACTATCTGTAGTCTGCCTGCCCCGACCCTGGATATCTGTGGTACAGGGATCCTACCTGTCCTGACCCCATCTTTCGCACGACTACTCTTATGTCTATTGTCCTGGTACTGCGCTTTAGATCTCCAGCCTACCTGCCAGTCAGCTGTTGCTAACACAGACTATTCCTAGAAATGAACTTGAGGATTGCCTAAGGGACAGACTATACCCCAATGAGGGGATTAAGAAAAACAGGTAATCCCGCCACATGGTCTAGCCTTACGCCAAATCCGTAAGAACCCAGTGGGTCCACTATATATATGTTGGCCACCGTGACACTGCTCCCTCACTACGCACTATTTTTTTGCGTTGTTCTAAGAGTTGTTATGGGTGTTCTATACTGATCCACTGTTTTACTCTATCCAAGAACAAGGGACCTTATGTTATACCCTATTTCTGGCATAGTTATCGTTTTTTACCTAATTCGTGTTGAGTGGTCCTTAAACTGAGTTGCTTGGTCTCAGGGGTTCACTGAGCTTGTGTCCATTACTGGCGGAAATGAAAGGGAATCCCCTGCTTCAGACTTCTTTGGCGAAGTATGATATGTTTATGTGTCTCTATGTCCTGTTCTGTGTCTCTTCTCCAATTTTAGAGGAGGGACATAGTGCTGCAAAGAAGAGTACCTCCGTAATACAGCGTCTGATGACACACGGCACCATTTCGTAAAAATGAAAAATAAAAATGTGTATGCCTCCGTGAGATTAGAGGCATATGAAGGTACAGTATGTCCCCATACAATGAAACGGGTGCTGTATTACAGCTTTGTATAACTCAGAGTTTGACCTTACAGACTGATATCTGGGCAGTGCAGCAGTGATACCTGTGGCCTTGGTCTATTCTTTTTTTAAATCAACAAAATTTTATTGAGACAGTACAAAAAAACAAATTACAATTGTACGATAATAACATAATATTAGGCAATGTGTTAACAGTCACACATTCAAATAAAATCACAACATAAACATGTGTCAAACCCATGAAACCCCCCCCCCCAGCAAGCCCCCTCGTCTTACACAGTCCCATTAACCTCTACTTCTTCCTAAGCCCCTTAACCTCCCCCTCTCAATGCTTTTTACTCCTCCAATATCTATACCTCTACAGGCAGAAAAGTTTTTATAAGCGATTGATTCGGCGTCTCTGGTATGTCCACCCCATAGACCCTTCTGACCAGTTCTCGCATCTCTGACCCCAATTCCCCCAACTTTCCACAAGACCAAAACATGTGTAAAAGATCAGCGTTTTGTTGCGGACAGGATGGACAACGGGCGTCAGCCCTCACTCCCATGCTATACAATAGGCTCTATGTATAAGGAACAATTCTGATCTTCTCCGAGGTACATTGACTGACAGGCAGTTGGGAGACTCAGTCACTTCCGCCCATTCATACTTTGAAATAGTCCCCACGTCTTGCTCCCATTTTACTTTAACCTGTTCCATCTGATCCCCCAGATAATCTTGAAGCAGTCTACGATACACCATAGAGATAAGGCCATTAGTAGTGCCCACCCGAACCACCTATTCCAGAATTCCCAACGACCTAATTTCTATATCCACCGTTCGAGCCTGGGCCTGAAGTACATGACGGATTTGAAAGTATTGATAAAATACGCCATTTTCCATACCAAATGCCTTGGTCTATTCTGACGTAGTCTTTTACCATCAACATTTTTGTTGATAACTCCTAAATGCTGGCATCATAATATTTCAGATGAGGACGAGGGTATTTGAATTTCAAATTTTTCTGGCGGAGGGACGCATGATGCAAAATATTTAGACTCTATTCACACCATGTTTGACCAATGGGTTTGTCGTATTCATTTGTATAGAAAAAAAAGTATACAAAAGTATTCTGTAACATTCCCATAAGTTTCTATAAGGCAAACAATTTAAATATAAGTTTAAAAATTGTTTGTCTGAAAATAGTTTAGGCGGTACATGTAAATGAAAAAGTAAAAAAAAATCAATACAAACATATACTAAATATTTACTTTTTTTAACGGATGTTAAAATAAATGGATCTATAAAAAGGATTGTTGACTTCCTGTCCGGTAGACCGCCACATACATGTAGCTACAAGTACTGAAGAATTCCCAGGAAGATCTATCTGCTGCATGAACACATTGTAGCTCCATGATGCACAGACCACTACTAGGTTCTCTATGGCAGCGGGAAGTAAGAGAAGAAGCACAAGCAATAACTTAGAAAAAGGAGAAAAACATACAGAACAAGATAGAAATGTGATGCTATCTATGTACTGAGAGGAAGGTTTCAACATTGCACAGCAAAGATGAAGCGATACTTTCTTTTGGGGCCACTTAAACGAGTAAATAGTGCAAATTGCACGATCAATTTCCTGATATAACCTATAGATGGAATTGCACTTTTTAGGCTGTAAAACGTACAGAATTTTTTTGTCGCATGGAGAATATTACTATGTCAATTGTAATGGGACAATTCAAATAGTAACAACATATATGAGGGAATCGCTCATCATGCAATTCCCTAATGTAAAGGTGAAAGCAGAAGCAAACTGGGAATATACTCAGAACACGCAAAACCATCTTAAAGAGTCTCTGTCACCAGTTTATAAGTGCCCTGTCTCCTGCCTAATCTGATCAGCGCTGTAATGTAGATAACAGCAGTGTTTTTTATTTTGAAAAACAATCATTTTTGAGCAAGTTATGAACAATTTTAGATTTATGCTAATTCGTTCTTAATGACCAACTGGGCTTTTTTTACTTTTTACCAAGTGGGCGTTGTACAGAGGAATGTAACACGCTGACCAATCAGTGACAAATCAGCATCATACACTTCTCTTCATTCCAGCCCAGCTTGTTTCACTGCACAGCGTGATCTCGCGAGATCACGCTGTGACGGGACTCCCTCCCACAGGTTCTTCTTCGGAGCCATGGAAGACTGAACAGACATCGCCTCCAGCCGCTTCAGATTCGGATAAATGTCCTGCCACGCTGAAGGCAATGTCTGTTGACCATCGCTCCGGTGTCCATCGCTCCGGTGAAGGACCTGTGGGAGGAAGTCCCGTCACAGCGCGATCTCGCGAGATCACGCTGTGCAGTAAAAGCTGGGCTGGCACAAAGAGAAGTGTATGACGCTGATTGGTCACTGATTGGTCAGCGTCAACACTTCTCTTTACAACACCCACTTGGTAAAAAGTTAAAAAACGCCCAGTTGGTCATTATGAACTAATTAGCATATATATCTAAAATTGTTCATAACTTGATAAAAAATTATCGTTTTTCAAAATAAAAACCACCGTTATCTACATTACAGCGCCGATCAGATTATGTAAGAGATAGGGCACTTATAATGTGGTGACAGAACCTCTTTAAAGGGAATGTATCGTCAGATTATAACTTATTATAGTTATATAGTTATATTAAAGTTTTCATGTTACATATACTTTATTATTTTTCAAATGTAGTGATTTGTTTCCCATTTTCCATATTATTATCTATATTAAAAAATAATCCTGAAATCTAGCATTGACAATAGATGAAGGACATAGATCCCCTCCTCCCCCTCCCTGCACAGAGCGTGCACTCAGAACTGTCATAGTCATCTCCAGACTTCGGCTTTGATGTCTATGTGACTGCTGTAAAGCAAATCACTGAACTGCTGTTCACAGAACAGAGGAGCCCCTCATACAAGAAGGCCGACCCATAATTCTGAACATTAAAAAAAAGTACAATTAGAAAGAGTTAAAAAAAATGTCAGCATGTGGTTTTAGTTAAAGATAATGTATCACCTATATTCTTTCTTATTAACATGCACATTTACTGTTTCCTGCAATCTTTATTAGTCATAAAGGAAACTGCCACAAGAGGGCAGAGGAGGTTAAATGTAAGGCTTCTTTCACACATATTTAATCGTTGGATTACCCCTTCAATCTAGGCAAGAATCTCCTCTACTGTAAACAATAACCTTATGGGATTTAATCCCTTCCCGACATTCTCCTTATATATACGGCGCTGTCGGGAAGGTGTTCCCGTAAACCGCAGTAGTTACGTTGCGGTGATGGTGCAGGCTCAGAAGCGGAGCCCACACCATCACCGCGGGGTGACAGCTGTATTATACAGCTGGCACCCTCCTGTAACTGCCAGGACCGGAGCTATTCTCCTGTCCAGCCGATTAACCCCTCAGATGCTGCGCTCAATAGCGAGAGCAGCATCTGAGGGGTTTCTACCCGACCAGCAACCCAGCGACGAAATTGCTGGGTTGCTATGGTAACCGGAGGCCGAATAACGGCCTCCGTGTCTGCCTTGTACGGAAGCCGATGAGGATCCTCCTCCGGCGGATTTCTCATAGGCTTGCTGTCAGTGAATAACTGACATCTCTAATACACTCCACTACGTATGTACACTACCGGTCAAAAGTTTGGGGTCACCCAGACAATTTTGTGTTTTCCATGAAAACTCACACTTATATTTATCAAATGAGTTGCAAAATGACTAGAAAATATAGTCAAGACATTGACAAGGTTAGAAATAATGATTTTTATTTGAAATAATAATTTTCTCCTTCAGACTTTGCTTTGGTCTTGGAATGCTCCATTTGCAGCAATTCCAGCATTGCAGACCTTTGGCATTCTAGCGGTTAATTTGCTGAGGTAATCAGGAGACATTTCACCCCATGCTTCCAGAAGGCCCTCCCACAAGTTGCATTGGTTTGATGGGCACTTCTTGCGTACCATACGGTCAAGCTGCTCCCACAACAGCTCTATGGGGTTGAGATCTGGTGACTGCGCTGGCCACTCCATTACAGATAGAATACCAGGCGCCGGCTTCTTCCCTAAATAGTTCTTGCATCATTTGGAGGTGTGCTTTGGGTCATTGTCCTGTTGTAGGATGAAATTGGCTCCAATCAAGCGCTGTCCACAGTGTATGGCATGGCGTTGCAAAATGGAGTGATAGCCTTCCTTATTCAAAATCCCTTTTACCTTGTACAAATCTCCCACTTTACCAGCACCAAAGCAACCCCAGACCATCACATGACCTCCACCATGCTTGACAGATGGCGTCAGGCACTCTTCCAGCATCTTTTCAGTTGTTCTGCGTCTCACAAATGTTATTATGTGTGATCCAAACACCTCAAACTTCCATTCGTCTGTCCATAACACTTTTTTCCAATCTTCCTCTGTCCAATGTCTGAGCTTTTGCCCATATTAATCTTTTCCATTTATTAGCCAGTCTCAGATATGGCTTTTTCTTTGCCACTCTGCCCTGAAGACCAGCATCCCGGAGTCGCCTCTTCACTATAGACGTTGACACTGGCGTTTTGCGGGTACTATTTAATGAAGCTGCCAGTTGAGGACCTCTGAGGTGTCTATTTCTCAAACTAGAGACTCTAATGTACTTGTCTTGTTGCTCAGTTGTGCAGCGGGGCCTCCCACTTCTCTTTCTACTCTGGTTAGAGCCTGTGTGTTCTGTCCTCTGAAGGGAGTAGTACACACCGCTGTAGGAAATCTTCAGTTTCTTGGCAATTTCTCGCAATTTCTAGCCTTAATTTCTAAGAACAAGAATAGACTGTCGAGTTTCACATGAAAGCTCTCTTTTTCTAGCCATTTTGAGAGTTTAATCAAACCCACAAATGTAATGCTCCAGATTCTCAACTAGCTCAAAGGAAGGTCAGTTTTATAGCTCCTCTAAACAGCAAAACTGCGGTGCTAACATAATTGCACAAGGGTTTTCAAGTGTTTTCTAATCATCCATTAGCCTTCTAACACAGTTAGCAAACAGAATGTACCATTAGAACACTGGAGTGATGGTTGCTGGAAATGGGCCTCTATACACCTATGTAGATATTGCATTAAAAACAAGACGTTTGCAGCTAGAATAGTCATTTAGCACATTAACAATGTATAGAGTGTATTTCTGATTAATTTAATGTTATCTTCATTGAAAAAAACTGTGCTTTTCTTTCAAAAATAAGGAAATTTCTAAGTGACCCTAAACTTTTGAACGGTAGTGTAGTGCAGTGTATTATAGTAGAGATCGGAGCATCAGGCTTTCAAGTCCCCCAATGGGACAAGTAAAAAAAGTAACACACAAGTTTCACGTAAAAAGAAGCCAAACTGCCTTTTTTCCCCATAATAAGTCTTTTAGTATTGTGAAAACCGTAAAAAAAAAACATAATTGGTATCGCCGCATCCGTAACAAACAACCCAAACTATAAAACTATTATGTAACTTATCCCGCACGGCGAACTCCGTAAAAAAAAAAAATGAAACACAATGGCAGAATCTTCTTTTTTAGGTCATATCTCCTCCCAAAAAATTGTATAAAAAGTGATCAAAAAGGCACATTTACTCCAAAATAGTACCAATAAAAACGACAACCTGTCCTGCAAAAAAACTAATCCCTGACACAGCTCTGTCCACACAAAAATAAAAAAGTTATGGGTCTTTAGAATATGGCGACACAGAAAACAAATATTTTTAAAAAGTGATTTTATTGTGCAAAAGCTGCAATACATAAAAAAAATATACATTTGGTATTGCCGTAATCATATTGACCCGCAGAATAAAGTTAACATGTAATTTATGACACACGGTGAATGCCGAAAAAAAAACCAATAATAAACTCTTCCAGAATTGCTTGTATTTGGCAATTTCCTATTCCAAAAAATTAAGTAAAAAGCGATCAAAAAGTTGTCTAACAACAGGATAAGCAGATAGACAATAGGATAAGGAGATACTTTTGTTACAAAAGTCTAGCAAGCAAAATGGGGGAGCTGGAGGACTTTGTACTGGAGGAACAGAGTGATATAGTTTGTGTTGCTGAAACATGGCTGGACTTTACACTTCGGAAATACAGGGCCAATAGGAAAGGCGGTGGTGTGTGTCTGTATGTGGGAAGTGATATGAAGGCGGCGGTGTATGTCTGTATGTGAGAAGTGATATGAAGGTGGTGTATGTCTGTATGTGAGAAGTTATATGAAGGCGGTGGTGTATGTCTGTATGTGAGAAGTGATATGAAGGCGGTGGTGTATGTCTGTATGTGAGAAGTGATATGAAGGTGGTGTATGTCTGTATGTGAGAAGTGATATGAAGGTGGTGTATGTCTGTATGTGAGAAGTTATATGAAGGCGGTGGTGTATGTCTGTATGTGAGAAGTGATATGAAGGTGGTGTATGTCTGTATGTGAGAAGTGATATGAACGTGGTGTATGTCTGTATGTGAGAAGTTATATGAAGGCGGTGGTGTATGTCTGTATGTGAGAAGTGATATGAAGGTGGTGGTGCATGTCTGTATGTGAGAAGTGATATTTAGTTTATCAGTACGACACATGCCTGTGCATAATGGATTGCTTCACAGTGTAACACACGTCTATGGATAATTGTATTATTTACCCCATTATTATACCCTCTTATTATGCCCTGATGTTCTCCGCACAGATTACAGATGACCCCACATTATAAACTGAAATACCAGTAATACTCAAACAAAACTACCAAGCAAAATCCACGCTCCAAATGGCGGTCTTTCCCTTTTTAGCCCTACAACGTGCCCAAACAACAGTTTACGTCCACAAGTAAGGCATTACCATACCCGGGAGAACCCGCTTAACAATTTATGGGGTAAGATTCTCCAGTGGCACAAGCTGGGCAGAACATAATGTGCGGTGAAATGGCAGAACAGTGGAAAAATAGCAATTTTCACTTTGCATCATCCACTGTGTATTAAGTTCTGAAAAACACCTGTGTGGTCTAAATTCTCATTACACCCCTTTATAAATGCCTTTAGAGGTGTAGTTTCTAAAATGGGGTCACTTTTATTGGGTACATCAGAGGTTTTGCGAACGCAACATGGCGTCCACAAACCATTCCAGCAAAATCTATGTTCCAATAGTCAAACACCACTCCTTTCTTCTGAACCCTCCCATATGTCCAAACAGCAGTTTATTACCACATATGGGTATTACCATACTTGGGAGAAATTGCTTTATAAATGTTGGGGAAATGAAGAAAAACTTTCATTTTCATGGCCTAATCTCAATAATTTCTGCAAAAAACCTGTGGAGTAAAAATGCTTATCATACCCCTAGAAAAATTCCTTGAGGGGTGTAGTTTCCCAAATGCACTTTTGGGGGATTTCCACTGTTTTGGCACCGCAAGACCTCTTCAAACCTGACATGGTGCCTAAAATATATTCTAATAAAAAGGAGGCCCCAAAATCCTCTAGGTTCCCCTTTGCTTCTGAGGCCTGTGTTTCAGTCCATTAGCGCACTAGGGCCACAAGTGGGATATTTCCTAAAACTGCAGAACTGGGGCAATAAATATTGAGTTGCGTTTCTCTGGTAAAACCTTCTGTGTTACAAAAAAACATTAGCGATGTACCCGTCACCATTGATATCAATGGTGACTGAAACGGAAGCTGTGGTTTCACTTTCACTTTCGGTGATGTGAACAGGCCCTTACAGGGTCAAAAGCCCCTTTGGTATCAACAGCCCTGGATTCCAAGCTTTTCTGCAAACCTATAAGTGAAGTCAGGGAACACATCGCTCCTGTGACTGTTGTCATTGCAACATGGAATAAAAGAGCTGCTTGTCGTCTGTGACTTCTGACTTGTGGAGGTAGCCAAATAATATTCTTCATATAAAACAATTGCACTAAAAAGTGATGTGTTCTCTTCAGCTCAGACAGAGAGATCACTTTTCTAGACCACAAAACCATTTTAACATGAAATACAGCCAAATATTTTCTTTTACCCTTTGATATAGGTCACATGACATTTGAGCCCTTTACAGAATGGCTGCCATTTATATGCTGTTTACAGACGTCACACAGGAGAGGCGTCTAGTTTAGCCTCATTTATAGAAAGCAGGGACACTGAAATTTTATGTGGATGTTTTTAACTAATAAATTAAATCATCATCATTCAGTATTTTTCACTGTATAAAATATCAGTGCGGATGATGGGTGTGTTTCATAAAGATCCCTGCATGGGTTGAAACGCTGCATGTGAAATGTTGGTGACGGAATAAATAATTCTTCACTTACAAGATTCGGATGCAGGATTTTTAAAAATATTGTGTATTAATAGAAGTCACCACTAGAGGGAACTAGATTAGAACTGCATCTAATTTTCTTCATGAATACTGAGAAAACAGCTGGATGGAGGGACCCGTGTTCTCCTGTGTCCGATGCAGAGAACCTTTCACCTCCCCATATTTGTGCAGCATGTAATAGGCAGGGCTGCACAAATCCTGGGGCACTTTACATTTTTTTCCTATCCTCCTCCGTTATTTAGATATCGGTGCCGTTATATTTGGTGCCCGAAATTTAAATAACCACCTCAACTGTCAATGGGGCGTGTAATCGGCAAGGGGGCGTGTTACTATCGCTGTGACACTGTCCAATCAGCTGCAGTCTGTGTCACAGCAAGATTTGGAGAGGAGAGCGTGTTTGTGTGTGTGTGTGCGCCGCTCCGCCGCCGCCACGGAACAGAAGAAGAATGTGAATACTTCTTCTGTTCCATGGCGGCGGGAGTATTGTCAGCAGCAGTGTCGGAGCTGTGCCCGCATGCTCTCACTTACTCTTCAGCTCTCGGCAGACAAGGATGACAAGACTGTGTGATCTCTCGCCAGAGGTCACACAGTCTTGTCGTCCTTGTCTGCCGAGAGCTGAAGAGTGAGAGCATGTGCCCGCAATGCGCGCACAGCTTCGACGCCGCTGCTGATGATACTCCTGCCACCACGGAACAGAAGAATTCATTCTTCTCTTCTGTTCCGTGGTGGCGGCGGAGCTGTGTGTGCGTGCACACGCTCTCCTCTCTCCAGCTCTTGCTGTGACACTGTCCGTAGCTGATTGTAACAGCGATAGTAACATGCCCCATTGACAGTTCAGGTGGTTATTTAAATATCGGGCGCCAAATAAAACGGCACCGATATCTAAATAACAGAGGGAGGTAGAAAAAAAAATGTAAAGTGCCCCAGAGTTTGTGCAGCCCTCCCCGTTACACGCGGCACTCAGCTGCACATGTATGGGGTGGTGAAAGGTTCTTTTTAAAACCTAGAATTTAAACACTTTTCCCTTTCTTTCATGGGCAGGGCTAATATCATAAAAATGGTAGAATTCTCAAAACGTCTTTATATTTTTCAATCTTTACCTGTATACCTCAGACCAAAGGATGAAAAGTTGATTAATAAGCTCTATAGGGGATTTCTCTGGGCAGGGGACGACGACACTGAGGATCCCATTCCACGTACTACAGCAACATAAATTTAATGGGGGTTTAAACTTTCCCAACATAAGAATCTATAAACTGGCCGCACTTGCCAGGGTCTTATCAGACTGGGCACAAAACACCTCATATTATACTACCCCACAGATAGACCAATCGCAGATCCCGAACATCTCTCTTATGAATTTTTTACACCTCCCATATGACCAATTACCGCAGGGGTCCAAAACAAACCTGCTAATAATCACAATATGGCGAACGTAGAATAAAATCCGTTACACTTAGACACACGGTTCTCTCCGGCACTTACCCTGGTCAAAAATCCAAAATTCCAGGGGGACAGCTCCCACCACACATTTCTCACTTGGCATAAGAAGTGTATCACCTCTGGATCTGCTTTGCTACATCCCACACAGCACACAATACTTTCCCTCTCAGTCCTCCAGACCAAGCTCCAATGTATATCCCTTCCCTTTTTTAACCATCTACAGGCACAAAGTTACACGCAAACTGTCCTGGGCCAGATCTCCTCTAATGAATGGACGTCCCCATTTCGGGCAGTAATACTTGAGCCTGGATCTCAATCTGCCCGGATATCGAGAGCCTATAAATTGCTCCACCTCTCCATAGATTATAACACAAGAAACCTAGGTCTGGCTAAGTGGGCCGCGGATGACCCTTCCTCCACCGCTTGTTATCTTACAGGCCACTACCAATGCTTATGAATTCCTACCTTCTTCGAGATACATAGAAATGTGTCTTAAGGCGATTCACAGGGCATTCCTGACTCCTCGTGGAATGGGTATATACTCGTCCTCTGGCTACTTTAGATGTGGACAATCAGAACCTAATCTATACCACTGCCTGCGGATGTGTCCACAGAGCCAAAGATTTTGGGAGTTTGCAACGACGAATGACTAGAACTTTCTCTCTGAACTCTTCGTGGGCAATTTTATAGGACACAAATGTAGACACACGGGAGCACATCATATAGGAGATCCGTATACTGCACCTGATTGCAGCAACCGGTAGGACAGCAATCTTACAGGTATGGAATCACCCGCAGGCACCGACTTTCCGTATCTTCTTGGATAAGATATCCTTTGTAATGAAAATGGACTGGGTGGAAGCAACACATCGTAAGGAAAGGAGGGTACAGAATTTTTTTCAGATATGGAGGGGGTTTATGTCATTGCTGCCTCAACACGTCAAACACACGTTTTCAACGAACGATGTGGTATCAGGAACAAATGCCACTGGGGAAACCACCGCTGTGAGAAAACACGCCAGGGGACAGAGGGAGACGCTTACCTGGGAATAGATTGAAGACAGTCGGCATGGATTGTTGGTTTGGGGTTAGGGAGATCAATATTTTTGGTTGAGAGGCACGGCGGGCTAAGGCTTCTGCGTCAGGACTCCGTTCATGGGTTCTGTCGGAGCTTTCAGTGAGGGGAACCCATGGACTGAACCCTTACTGAAGAAAAACGGAAACCATAGATTTCCGCTTGCATCACCATTGATTTAAATGGTGAAGGATCCAGTGCAAATGGTTTATTTGTCCCTGTTGTGCGACGGTTCCATCGTTTTGACGGAAAATAGCGCTTTCGACTACGGTACTGATTCCGTCAAAACGACAGAACCCTTACACAATGGTGAGAAACGGAGACCATTAGCAAAGTTTCCACTACCATTGAGATCAACGGTGATGCAAACAGAAGCGAAGTTTTCCATTTGCCGCCTCCGATGGAACCCCTCAACAGAAAGACAACGCCAATGTCAACACAGCCTTACATGAGTTGCTTTTGCAATTTTTACAATGGCAGGGTTTTGCCACAGTTCCAAATATTGCGCCAAGAAAAACCTCTTGGATCAAAACACTGCATGTGCGATTTTAGCCTAAGGTCGGAATGGCACGCAGTTTGCTTTTTTAGCAAAAGCCAGGAGTGGATCCAACAGGAATGGGAAGTATAAAGGAAGGACTAAGGCCCCCTGCACACGACCATGCCCGTAATCATGGGCTGCAGTTATGGGCCCGGCCGGCTGCGGACAACCACTCACATTTTTGGCTCGTGCTCCCATACAAAGTATGGCCCGTAAAAAGCCCCAAAAAAATAAAAAAATGAATTTGGACACATCCATTCTTTTGCGGCAGCTTTCTACGGCCCGGACACCTTCTCGTAAATATACAGGAAGGTGTCAGTGGAGAATGGAAGTGAATGTTACCTTTATTCTATGGGTTGGTACGACGACGATACCACATATGTAGTTTTTTTTTTATGTTTTACCGCTTTTGCACAATAAAAAGACTTTTAATCGTTGCTTTCCAAGGGACATAATGTTTCAGTCAATGTAGTTATAGGAGGGCTTGTTTTTGTGGGAAGAGATGTAGTTTTGATTGGTACGGTTTTGGAGTATATGAGACTTCGTGATTAACGTTTATGACTTTTTTGGGTGACAATGGGGGGGGGGGGGAAAAACAAAAAAACTAGCACTATCACCATGGTTTTATTTTTTTACGGTGTTCACCTTGCGGTTTAAATTACATATTAACTTTGTTCGGGTCGTTACGGTTGCGGCGATACCATGTAGGTCTAGTTTTCTTTATTATTTTACACTTTTACTAAATAAAACCACTTTTTTCACTGTCATTTTTATTTCACATTTTATTAGTCCCACTAGGGGACATCACTGTGCGGTCTTCAGATCGCTGCTATAATGCTTTGGTATACCAGAGCATTATTGCCTGTCAGTGTAAACTCTGGCACGTCCTAATAGGCATATGCCTCGGGCAGACTGGGGACCTTTATCAGGCCCCCTGGCTGCCATGACACCCTATCGGATGCCCGTGATTGCATTGCAGGCTGCCGATGGGTGACAGAGGGAGCTCATTCCCTCTGCAAATTATTTAAGTGCTGCGGTCGGTAATGACCGCAGCATTTAACAGGTTAAACGGCCACGATTGAAGCGAGCCGGTGCATGGCTTAGACTGGGCCGCCTTGAAACGGTGGGGGCCTAGCCTAAGGCTCCTTCGTGACTGACGTAAAAAGGCATATTATTGGTGGTCTCTAAGGGGTTAAACTTCCCATTCCTGTTTGAAAAAAAAAAACAAAAAACTCTAAAACAGCATGTGATCCTGGACTTAAGGCCGGGTTCCCCCGTAGCGTAGGGTTCCACAACAGAATTGTGCGCGGAAATTCCACAGCATTTACAGTAGTGGCAAAGTGAACGAGACTGAAAATCTCATGTACACGCTGCGGAATAGAGAAAACGTTTATGGATTTATGTATGGCAGCGTTTAAGTCGGCGTGTCAATTTATGCTGTTTTGTTGCGCTTTTCCCCATTGAATGTAATGGGGATGCAAAACCCACAACAAATAGCCAAGAGTTGTGACTTTTCCAGGGGAATTGCAACGATTCAGCTGCAAAAATCGTAACTCTGGAAAAAATAAAATGATACTTACCCAGTACTCCCTGCTTCTTCCTCCAATCCGGCCTCCTGGGATAATGTTTCATCCCATGTGACCGCTGCAGCGTCATCCAAGGACGACAGACCGGACACGGTAAGAACGATTGTTTTTTTTCTCCACAATGTGATGTGGTATTAGAGACTGAATGTGCTGCAGGTTCCAGGTCGGATTTGCTGCAGTTTTACGCAGCGTACCCAACCCGTGGGGACCCGGCCTTAGGTTTCACTTGCTGTTTTTTTTTGTGGAAAAGACCAGTTTTTCATACAGTTTGAGCCAAAGCTATGAGTGAATTCAAGAGGAAGGACTGATACTTCCTATGGATTGATCCACTTCTGGCTTTGGCTCAAAAAAACTGCAGCAAAACAATTGTCATTTTTCCTAAAAATCTGGGGGGAGTCGACAAACAGCTGTCTTGTGGGTTGTTTTTTTTTTGCCAAAACACGCTGAACACTACAAAACAATGTTTTCGTTTGTGGGGTTTTGATGCTTCCCCCCCCCCCCCCCCCCAAAAAAAAACATAGCATGATCTTGGTATGGTATTTTTTTTCTGGTGACTTTCCAATAGGCTTCTCTAGGAGACATGAAACCTGCATGTAACAAAATGTACTAGTGTGTGTGTGAAGCGATTTTTTTGGCTAGTAAAGTAAAAAAAAAAAAAAAAAACTGAAACCAAAAACAAAGTGAGCCAAGTGAGGAAAAATGGCACAAAAGCAATATGTAGTGAAGTTAATATTTCCTCTAACAGCTAACATTTGTCTGCAGTGGTTTTTGCAAGCGTGAAAGGCCTAAGGCTTTGTTCACACAGTGCAGATTTTAAATGCATTTTAAGCCAAAACAAGAAACGGAACATAAAAACAAGAAATATATATATATATATATATATATATATAGGAGGGCCTTTGAGTCTTCTCCTGAATCAAATTCTGGTTTTGCTGTGAAATATGCAGGCAAAATCTGCACCGTCTGAACTAGGCCTAAGAGCGACAAATTTCTCCTCCATTAACAACTTTTTTGATTTCTTGCCAAGTGCCAGGAAATTAGCATACAATTTTTAATTTCATAACAAAGACAATGGTATATTTGGAAGTATATTTTTTTTCTTTATTTACATGTTTCCAAACTAAAGGGTTTGAACAGATAAAAGAGACGAATAGTAAAGACATCAAACATAGTGACAAACAAAAACAGTCAAAAGGAAGAAAATCAAAAACATTTGCTTCCAGGTAAAAAATAAAAGTCACCCTTTACATTGAGAAACATGCCGCTTGTGCAACTTGTAATATATATATATATTTATAGATATATACAGAGCTTATAAAATCTTACATCTACATTGGCCACTGTATCAACAGGGACTCTTATTTTACATTATAAAACAAAAAGAAGTTATTTCCTTCTCTTAAAATAAATACAAAAAGGAAAAAAAAAAAAACACACAGAGCTATACAAGACTTCTGTAGATGGTTTTGATACAAGTCCACCCTGTCCAGAGACAGAACGAGCCGTCACCTAATACACTGCATGCATTAGTGGGCTGAAGGGATTTTTCTTAATGTGTCCAAATAACATTAGGTATAAAATCTTATCCAAATGACTTAACCTTGTAAGACAATTTGAAGTTAACTTTTCTGGACCCTCGAGCAGCCCTCTTTGCTGTGCAACAGAGCGTATATTCGTAATACTCCAATCACTATGCAAATACTCCAGTGGAGTAATCTTCTTGCTATGCGCCGAAATAAAAAACATCCCCAAAAATATGGAGACTAGAAAAAAAAAAAAAAATACTATAGGCTCTCGAAATTGTCCCAGTGCCGATTACAAGTCAAGCCCTCTATTCTTCCAGGTGTCTGTGCGTTCCATGAGAACTTGTAAACAGAATAAAATAAGGACACTGCATCAACTATTACTTGCCCACCCACCTTCATTAATTCTTTATGCCCACATAGGAGTCCGGTAGGTATTAAGGGTGATGCCTCATGTTACAGGAATTTCCCCAGCTGTGTTTATGTGCATCACTTGCCATGAGAAGGAAAGGCAGGGAATTCAAACATCCAAAGGCCTCAGTTTGTTTATCCCCCCAAAAGGGGGTCAAGTTCGGTTCAGGAGGGTTCTGTTCCTGCAGATCCTTTTAGAACCACGTACAAAGCATAAATCCAGCCTTCCCCCAGTGAAAAGGTGAAGACAGTCACATATCCCCCCCCCCTCAACCAGAATCAGAGTCACTTGTATCTGAGGAGCTGGAAGTGGAGCTGCTACTACTGTCAGAGTCCGAGCTGGAACTGGAAGCGCTGAGACGGGAAACCGAGACCGGATGAGCCGATTCCACCTTTTCATGGGCTGTTGGGAGTGGTGGGGGAGGGAGAAGAAAGAAAAATTATATAAATTTATTGTATGTAAATGTTCATAGAAACGACCATAAAAACTTATTCACGTGGCGCGTCAAATCAACGTGTTTTTTTGTTTGCTGCGGTTTTCAGTCGCAGCAAGGATGTAATTTGACAGCACTGTGTGAATAGACCTGTATTTTAGTAGTTGCGAGAATTTAAAGCTTTAAATCAGTTCCCAGTCATTTACAAAGGTTGTTTGAGACCTGTGAACCACGATGTCCGACCCACACAAATCTTTCTGAATCAAAGCTAAGAGAGGAAAGGAAGCATCTGATATGTTCTGGAAGTCCCCAGTCAGTAAACAAGGAGACTAATGTGCTAAACTGCAACACCCGATCAGGATTTGGACTGATGCAATGAGTGGCCACTACAAGTGCCGAGGGGCTACTCATAATGACCAGGTATAATAGAAGGCATGCGATAAAGACTCGTTTTCAGAGAAATTAATGATCGTTTTAAAAAGTCATCAACTCTGCCCTTCCATTATTAGAAGATCCCTAACACAAAAGCACTTGTTTCAATAGGTCGTGGACACTCACCTTTCTTGGGTGGCTTTTTGGTGGAATTGAGTTGCCCGCTGACATCCTGTAGTCTTTTCTCCAGCTCTCTCTTCTTCTCCAGAGCAATCTCTTCTTTTGTTTTCCCCATCGGCTTTTTAAGTGTTGCAGAGAGCACAGAGTTAAGGGGAGCTAAAAAAACAAAACAAAGTACAAACAAGAACATGTTAACAGGGGACTAATGTTTCCTAGAAAACACCAACCTCATTCTTAGAGAAGACAGAAATACGTAGGGTCGTCCTAGTTTTCAGATCACCTGAAAGGCGGCACTGCTCAGAGCTTAGACTTTGTCTGCTGTCGCCTGATTGTTTTTTTTTAGTTCTCATTCTTATAAGCGATTCTGTAAATGTTCATCTTACATCACCAGTTTACGGTTTTCTTCACATAACTTAAAACTTATAAAAATTCAGGAGTATCAGTGTTCATTTTTGGTGCCACCCATGTCCATCTATTTTAGAATACTTAAAGAAGTTTTTGTTTTTTTCAAGGTCTTATTTATTAGATCATCCTTCAATGTCAGGTGGTGGGGGTCCAATCCCCTAGCACCCCCACTGATCAGATGCTTTTGAACAAAATAAAATTATGACTGGCTTATATGTACCGAAGGTGAAATTTAAGCTTATACAAAATTTCCCATATTTGCAAGTAAAACATGCAGCCCAATTCACCAAGGATAAGTATTTAAACTATCCAGGGACATTTCTAGGTTAATAACCATATCCACAAGTCAAAAGGAGTCTCCTGTATTTAGAAGTTTCTCCAGGATGCATTCAGTAAGGACAGTCTTTAATAGTAGAACAAAGTGATAGCAGGAACAAAATCCCAGCAACTTATAAATAGGACAATGTGTACCAAAATGCTTTGAATCCTGCCCGACGTATGGCTACGTCATAGCCGGGTAGGGGGAAGGCTCACGGGCTGAGCCCGCTCCATGGAACGTGGGTGACGGCTGCACGTTACAAGCAATACTTCATAGTAATAAACGGGATCGCGTTTAACTCATGAAATGCCACATGTCAATAGCGACTGCGGCATTTAAAAAACGCGCTAGAAAGAGGGGGACGAGTCCCTTTAACAGCTCATTTGCCCCCCCCCCCCATGATGGTTGCTATAGCAGCCTGGGGCCTGATGAAGGCCCCCAGGTCTGCCATCTTTGCGCTCCTATTAAGCCCTGCCACTGGCCTGTCAGAAAGACAATATACTGCAATACATTAGTATTGGAGTATATAGTGCAAGTGATCCAACGATGGGTGTTTCAAGTCCCCTAGGGAGGAGGAAAAATAAAAAATATTTAATTACCGTAGAGTTTTCTTGGCTTCTTTCTCAGACAAGACATCACGTATCTCTCAAGCTCCCGGAGTGTGGAAGGCTTTAAAGTCTCAAAGTCTATTTCAATTTCCTCTGGGTTGGAATCTCGCAGTGAGGGTTCCCGGGACTGGATGATATGTACAACACGACCCAGCTTCTCTCCAGGTAGTTTGTTGATATCCAAACTCAGCTGCCGCTTTTCATCGTAAGTCATGGGCTTGCATTCCTCCTCTTCTTCAGAGTCATACATGACAGGTGGTGGGGGAGGCAGCGATTTGGATTTCTTAGAGCTCCTGAAGAGGGGGGAACAAAAAAAATTGTTAAAACATTTTAAGTGTGCACTGCGTGAGGACAGAAACTTCCAATCTCTAACTCATGAACACTCACTTTGAAACCACAGGGGTTGTGCTGCTTGTGCTCGTGGTTCCACCAGACGAGGATTTCTTGGAGGACTTTTTGTTCTGCGACGTTCGCACTTTGCCACATCTCCACTCATCATCATCTTTTACTTTCTTCTTTTCAGATTTCTTCTTTCTCTTTTTTTCCTTCTTTTCTCTCTTTTTCTTAGGCTTCGAAATTGGGCCCTGTGAAAGAGCAGCCAGCTGCTCATGTACTGCACGAAGCTAGAAAGATAATGAAGTGTTAAGTTTGATACAATAATACAAACTAACGACTAATGCAGAACAAAACGGAATTTATTACTCATTAAAATTAGTAGGTTTTGAAAACCACACACAAAAAACAGACTGGGCCAATTATTTTTGAGTTACACTGGAGTCCTCAATAGGTTCTCAGCTAAACGTCTCCATAATTAAAAAAACAGTCAAAATAAAATCAGCTTCAAGAAAGTAAAGTTTTAGCTTTCAAAAAGAAGGTGTAAGATCTGTGGCTTATACACCAGTTTTGGGACACTTTTTTTAATCAATGCTAGAACCTGCCACACATACACAGAAAAATACCCCTGCTTTGTGGACAACTATTGGAGTAATTTAATCATACCTGCTCCTGAAGTTCTGCCAATCGGTTTGCTCTCTCCTCCTCAGAGTCATCCGAGCTCTCACTGTCATCGGAGCTGTCGCTGCTACTCTCGCTGGAAGAATCAGATGAAGATTTGGAGTCGGAGGGGGGCAGTTGTGTGGATGTTGTAGGGGGAGAAACTACTAATGGCTCATCTGGCATTTTAGCATAACGAAATTCAAACACATCCTGGAAAGAAGATAATGCAGATGAGAACACGAATACGTCTGGTTTAGGAAAGATTTTACAAAACCATTCTGTCATTCTCACCTGCAACTTCCTTGCCATGGCAACAACATCATGATCCGGGGGATTATACTTGTAGCAGTTTGAGAACATAAGCCTGACATCTGCAGCAAACTCTTGAGCGTCGTGGAATTCTCTATTTTCCATTTTTTTCTGTACAAGAAAGACGTCAGTGAATACCATTAAAACCAAAACGTCAACTGTATTATCTCTGCTTTTGGATCACACCAAAGCTCAAAAGGCTGTGATAAACAAGTATTTGTGGGCAGGTCTGTCCCTCAACCCACCTTAATGGTGCTGAGATCCATGGGATGTTTAATGATTTCATGATAATCATGCAGTCCAAGAGTAGAGGCGTCCACAGGTTTGTAAAAAGGCCAAGCATAGGCGGCATGTTTCTTGGAGAGAAGTTCTTTGAGTATGCCATTGCAGTATTTCAGTTGCTCGGACAGTTTGCCTTTCTTAGAAGTTTGATGCTGCTGAGAGTCTGGCAAGTCCTTTCGAGGTGGTTTGATTGGCCGGCCACTTTCCCTACGGGCAGGGATCTTAGCAGGTTTGTTATCGGATGGAGTTAAAGGGGAGGAATTTCCACTGGTGGCAATAATCACTGTGGTGGTTGGAGTTGTAGTGTCGGCTTTTCTTTTCACGCCTTTCTTCTATGGAGACAAAACATTAACTACAGTATAACTATACCAAATCATTTAGAAGAGAAGCATTCGGAGCCCGCGGCACAAAAAAAAATACTGCAGCTTTTCAAAATTGAATCTTACCTTAGAAACTGGTTGTGCGGTTGCTGAAACCGGCAGCATTGTCTGAGCAGAAGACATGGATTTCAGCATAGGATTAGAAAGGCCTGCAGGATGTGGTAAACTAATGACGGTTGTGGGCATTTCTGGAGAACTTGGGTATAGCATAGACTGAGACATGGAAGAGACAGCTGGCACTTGGTGTGCAGTTGTGATTCCACCTGTAACGAGGACATTACGTCAGCTTTGTTTCAAATGTGCGAGTCAACAAGAAATCTTTCGTGAAGTTTAAAATTATTTACCCGGCGACTTGTCGTTTGGCGTTTTCCCATGCTTGCTCTTGGCAGTGGTACTGGGGATCTCCTGCTCTTCCTGGGGCATCTGTGCTACTTTCTGCAGGAACATCTTCTCCATGCTTTGGGCCATTAGCACAATATCATCTGTGGGCTTTAGAGTGCAGAATAGATTAAAATCGATAAGTAACGGTTTTCAATTAGTTTGGCACATTGTTCTAATTCATCAACATGGAAGCTACACATACCTTGTTATAAATGTAGCAATTTGTGAACATAGTGTTGAAGTCCTGCATACACTCCAGCGCGCTCCAGTAGTAGTTATTTTCTAGCCTCCTCTTGATGGTGCCCATATCCATAGGCTGCTTGATGATTTTGTGATAGTCCTAGAACACCAGCCAAGAAGCACACAAAGAACATTAAAACAAAGTAACGGTGAACTCTGATATGTTATCCGACATTGGAAGGCTTAATTAAATCTGATCTTCAACTGGTAGTTAAGATTTATTTTTTTTAGAACGTTGGCAAGCAAAAGGTTAGGGAAAAAAAATAAAAAATATTGCAAACCCCTGAACTGACAAAAGCTCCAAGGATGACTGCGTCCGTGTACGACACACCTGATGACAGCTCTGGGATATTTTGAGGACTGAACTTCTACAACTGTCACATACCATACAGGCAGTTTATTACCAGAGTAACACCAGTTGAGAAAGATTGAAGGTCACAGGGACCACTTGTAACATTGCCATACAGTCAACCAATTAAATAAGAGTCAGACCCAGTGATCTAATCGTGAGGATTAAAATTCTGACAAATGGGGTAAACCAAAGCTTTTTTGGCTTAACAGACGCCAGTATAGAATCATCAAGCCCACGTCTAGCACTGCAGATCACTACTAACCCCAGAGACTTACTGATCCTGCCAGGGTTCAGGGGATACAGACTTGCCAAACCGGGGAGACTGACAAGATAGCGATGTGGTGCAGGGAGAATATGACTGTATTCTAAAAGCTAAATAATAGGACACCTACCAGTTTAATGTACCTTCATACTTCTAATCCAAGACATCTCAGTTTATGTAGCTTTAAATACTGTCACAGTTGGGGTCCTGTACAAATTCATGGATGGGCAGATCTGCAAAATGTATCAATTGGAAATTTGCATTTCACAAAGTAAAATTCAACCAGTTCACAAAATATAGGGTTGTGGCTACATTATATGAAGCTTGGAACTCTGCAGCGCGGCATCAAGACATCCATACAGTCCTAGGGATGAGTAGGAACGGGCAGTAAAGAGCGAGGTAGAAGGAAAAGCTGAAGGAATTTTTATCCTTTTTTTCATGTAAGAACCAAATACATTACAGAGAAGTTCTCACAAAGGAAAGTTTCCTCTTAGATGCAACAACATGTAAGGTTCCCTGTGCCCTGAGCCCCAGATGCCTCAAACGGTCTGCAAACCAGAGCTGTCATCAGGTTGTGTCACTACATCTGAATACAAACTGTTTTGAGTTTGTCAGGGACATAATAATGACAAATGCACTAATACTGCGTAAGGACCCCACCATATTGATTACATCTAATTTCTTTAAATAAAACAGCTGCCATTAAAACGGTTGAACGCTCAAAAGCTGCATCCCAACTGTGCCAGACACCCTAAATGCCACAAAACCCCAAAGACGTACCGGTAAACCGAGCTTCATGGCATCCACAGGCTGGCGGAACGGCCAGGAAAACTGGTGCTTCCAGAGAGACTTCATGACGGCTTTGTGCAGGTATTGCAGCTGATTGGTGGAGCGCCCGGGCTTCTTCGGATTCATGACTTCTGGAGGTGGTGGAGCGACTTGGGGGCCGTGACTAAAGACGCCGGATGTCATGTTAGGTCCCTCGAAATCCTCATACAGAAGAGAGGGCTTGCGGATCCGCTTTCCTGGTGTACCCTCCACAGACTGACCCATTATAACATGGTTTAAATCCAGAGGTGGCCTACGGACAGTAGAAAGTCTTCAGTAAGTGATCTGTATAATGAATTATAGGCTACTCATTTATCAAATCTGCATTCAAGAAAAACAAGAGACACTTGTACCTAAGAGAATACACAAGTAAAGAGTGCCCATTTATTCTACACTGTAACACTACTATATAAGAAAGGCTCCCCCCCCCCCCCCCAACAGCAAGGTTATAGCCCAACATGAGCAATCTCCTGCTGGGCCACTGGACTGTGTTCTCTTCAGTCTTTGGTTGTAACTGCATGGGGTGCAGGTCACAAATCGCATATATATATATATTTCTCTATCTCTTGCTACATATGTCACCACATCTAATTATATGTCTCCTATTCAAGGCATCTTTGTGATTTGTCCCATCACTTTAAAGGGTTTAATATGAATACATTTTAAACACAACATACAAATAGTTACTTGAGGTGACCCCATTGCTATGAGACGGTACTTTTCTGTATCATGGAAGTGTTGACTCATTCAGCACCTTTTAAACGTCCCAGTGTATACAGTCAGTGAGATCACACATCGCTGCATACACACACACATATATATATATACACACACACATATATACACATCCGTGTACAGACAAGGGAGCTAGTCAGTCTACAGACACAAAACATTCTCCCGACAAACTATACCGTGGCACGATCATGTACAGAAGGGGTCATGGACACGGGTTACACTCACACTGACCACTCCCCCTGACACGTCATTGTATACAAACAGACTCAATGCTCTATACAGCCGGTCAGAACAATAGAAAATATACAAGATCATAAAAATAAAGCAACAACTCCCAATAATCATTTACATACAAGAGATCGCTGAATGGGGGAGCAGGTAGATACACATGAAGGGCTCGGCGCTGCCCTTCACTATACAGGACTGGAGCACAACATGCTGTAAACAAGCGATGGAAACCTGCTGCAACAATGTAACCAGCTATACTGTATAGAGAAGCCCCAGGTCTGTGCAGGAGTGCGCTTATATAAGTGTGCGGCCCCTTTAATAAGACCTGAGAAACATACCCCCTGACAAGTGTAACGCTAATTAAACCACGAGATGGAAGCGGTTGTTACTAGCATGGTTCCCCTGTTGCCGGGATACGCTGCGTCTCCTCCCCCGGTATATAATGGTCTGGGCAGCCGGAAGAAAATGGCGGCGCCGCAGAGTAAGGAGGGCGCAGCTAACAAATCTTACAGAAAATAACAATCAGATCTCCCCAGCCGATATAATACAGATCGATATCAAGACACTGATGCTGGCTGTAAGTATCGTTAAAGACTGGAGGCCTGAGACAGCGTAAAAGACCGATGGGTTCGGATTGTATGTGTTGATAGGGAAAAGAGACGCCATCTCTATGGACGCAAGGCCGTGGGGGGTACTGCGGTAAACGCGCGATTTCTAGACAAAAAATACGTATTTTTGTAACAATATTGGATCTTTCTGGTACAATATAGGTCCATCGGTAACATGTACCTTTTAAACGCTGAGTTAAGGGTTGCCTCCATGCGGATGGATACGGATTGTGTAGACGCCCGCTCTCCAACTGAGGGCGTAGCGTTCTCTTTGGCTCAAACAACTTCAGGCTTCCACCTTCCAGCTCCGACTCTCCGCTTCAGCGAAATGGCGCCTCGAAGACTGAAACCGGTCTTATATAAATACAGAAGCCGTCCACGATTGGCTGAAAATAGCCAACCCCTTAAATAGTTCCAACGCTTCCATTGGCTGACGTGTCCATCTATTCAGACGTTTGACGCCCACTGCAATCTAAGCATTTTCCTATTGGTGGTAATGTCTCACGTTGTTTGACTGCCCCTAGTGGCTGCCTTGAGCACAATTACTGCAGCAGCTAAGGAGGACGCGCCCTTTCCATCGTAGGACTCCAGGACAAGTGACTCAGCGCGGCTTCCACGTCATCCAAGAAAGCCTCCTCTTTCATTGGCTGGAACCGGGCAGAACTCGGCAACTCTGCTTACTACCATTGGCTGTTACTAGGCAGCGGAGCTCAGACGGGGCGGTGCTCCCACATCACGCGACGTGGCCGTTGTTTTCTCCTTCTGGCAGCTTGAAGGAGACGGCGCCATCTTGTTGCGCAGTTGCAATGTTCTTCACGAGACAATGGAGAAACCACCATTTTGTCGCACAATCTTAACTCCGCATACGAAGAAATAGCGAGTTCCACAAGTCATACTTCGCATCGAGAAGTCCGTATAACGGTTCACATCTGTAAAAGAACCAGTCAAATAAACAAAAGCGTAAACAAAGACCCTTAAGAGGCGTAAAAAGACATGATACCACATACGACATATATACAGTCTTACCATAAACCGAATTAGGTCCATTTTCGTCAAGTCACCCTCAAAGTCCACACAATGCAACTCGACGGCCTTGTACGATAACCAGAGCTTTTAGGGGGAAAAAAACCCGGTGTCCGGATAAATCGAACTCCGCTCGTCACAATGAGCCGGTTTCCGCCACTTTTCGTAGCCAGAATATCGTTCTCTGTCCCCGCAGGCACACGCCGCCCCCGCCTGCTTAGACTCGCCGCCATTTTGTTGTCAGGAGCTGAGGCAGCAACGCTGTGCATCTCCTTCCTCTAGCTCTCCTCTCCCCCTGCCGCCGCTCTCCCGCAGCTCCTGGGACGCCCCGGCCCCCGGATGCTAGATCCCTTTCGCCACCTACTGGCGGTTACATTACTAATTATTTCCTCCCCCTTCTCTCTCTCCACACCTCCCTTTTCTTGTCTGTTGTGCACAGTCATTGCTCTAAGATGGCGGCTGGTCGTTGTTCTATTCATTTTCTTCAAACGGAAGGCAAAGAAAAAAAAAAGAAACACATGACGTAGATGGCGGGAAAGGGTGGAATAGTTAACCTACCTGAGGTGTAACAGCTTCCTGATGCACATTGTGGTAACAGCTGCTCTTGTACACGACGTCGTGTATCTGTGGTGAATACGAACAAGGTCAGAGCAGTGTGAGGCTGACAGAAAAAAGAAACCGCCAATATTCTGCAATGTCTACCTCCCACAATTCCTGCCTGGCGCCCCTAGTATATCTAGGACTGAACAAAGGCGATGATGTTACGTGTAGTCAGGGCCGCCATCAGGAATTTCAGGGCCCCCTACAGCTACATTTTCTGGGCCCCCCTACCGTGGCACCGCCTGTTAACGGTACTCCGTCCAGTACTATATCATGGTACCCAGGGCCGCCATCAGGGGGGGTATTAGGGGTACTGATGTGAGAGGCCCGGCCAAACCTAATTGAAAGGGGGGCCCGGCAACTGCCGCGACTTGCCTTTGGTAGAAAAAAAACAGGCCCCTGCAATGGGGCCCGTTTTTTTCACCAAAAGAATGTCATGAGCTGCGGGCCCCCCTTTCAATTAGGTTTGGCCGGGCCTCTCACATCAGTACCCCTAATACCCCCCCTGATGGCGGCCCTGGGTAGCATGGGGGCCGTCAAACACTGCCGCCCGTGCGACCGATCACGCGCACCCGCAAACTCCCGCGCATGCGCACCGGCGACCGCCTGGAACCGCGCACCGAATTTTGAGGCAGATTTTGACCTGCCCACACTATCTTGCCGCGTTTTTTGCTGCGTTTTTTGCCCGCGGCGATTGAGGACCGCAGACAGAAAACACAGCGAAAAATGCATTTTCTGCCTCCCATTGATTTCGATGGGAGGTCAGAGGCAGAACCGCGGCAAGAAAGGACGTGCTGCTTTTTCTTTTTTCCGCGACTGGCTCCCATTGATTTCAGATTAAATCAATGGGGGGCGGTTTTGGAAGTTGTTTGGTGCTGATTCTGACGCAGTGTCCGAGTCAATATCAAGGCCCAAAAACTCTGAACTGGGCCTTATTGTTAGGGCTTATTCAGATGAACGTGTAATACGTCCGTGAAACGTGTATGATTTTCACGCGCCTTGCACGGACCTATGTTACTCTATGGGGCCGTTCAGACTGTCAGTGAGTTTCATGCAGCGTGTGTCCGTGTGTCCGCTGCGTAAAACTCAGGACATGTCCGATATTTGTGTATTGTTCGCGCATCACGCACCCATTGAAGTCAATGGTTGCATGAAAATCACGCCCAGCACTTCCGCAGCCGTATAAACTATGAATGAAAACAGAAAAGCACCACGAGCTACAAACATACAAACAGAGTGTCATAATGATGGCGGCTGCGCGAAAATCACGCATCATACGCTGCTGCCACACGGAGCTGTTATGGACCTTTTGCAAGCGCAAAACACCACGTTTTTGCACGCGCAAAAAGCACACGCTCGTGTAAATCCGGCCTTAGGGTAGGAACACACTAGGCATGAACGCTGCGGATTTTATGCAACACATTTTATTGTGGAAAATCCGCAGCGTATTACAGTCGCAGCAGAGTGGATGAGATATGAACAAATCTCATCCACACGCTGCAAAAATAATGGACCTGCAGTGTGGCTTTTTGGCTTTTTAAGTCGCATGTCAATGTATTCTGCAGAATCGCCGCTCCTCTGTTGCGGAAATGCTGCGGTTCTGCCGCAAAAATCACAAATGAGAAAAAAAAAAAAAGGCACTTTTTTAAATTTATAAAAAAGTTTAGACTTACCCCGGCCGTAGTCCTGGTGACGCGATCCTCTATTCTTAGCGCAGCCCGGCCTCCTGTCATGACGTTTCATCCCATGTGACTGATGCAGCGGTCACATGGTCTACAGCGTCATCCCAGGAGGCGGGGCTACGTTCAGAAGAGAGAGATGCGTCACTTAAACTACGGCCGGGGTAAGTCTAAACTTTTTTTTCCCTGCAGGATTCCCGCAGCGGACATGCCTCACCAAACCTGCGCCACTATTTGGTGCGGTTTTGCTGGCGGAATTCCCTGCGGCTCCCGGGATAAGCCGTGGAGTTTTACTCAGCATATCCGCCTAGTGTGTCCCTTATGATGTCGCTCCTGGAGCTGCTGCCGGTCTCTAAATAGGCAGTTGGTTCAGTAGAATTTGGAATTATTTTTTTTTGTGAACCAGCTTAAAAAAATACAAAACTTTTGTGTTAGGGCCTGTTCACATCACCGTTCGCTTCCGCTCCGGGGTTCCGTCTGAGGTTTCTGTCGGGTGAACCCCGCAACGGAAAGTGAAAGTGACAGCACAGCTTCCGTTTCCATCACCATTAGCGCAGTCGACTGCGCTATTAATTCCGTCCGAAAACCAGCCGGAATGGTGACGAACGGAAACCATTAGCGATGTTTCCGTCACCATTGAGATCAATGGTGACTGAAACGGAAGCTGTGCTGTCACTTTCACTTTCCGTTGCGGGGTTCACCCGACAGAAACCTCAGACGGACACACGGACACACGCTGCATGAAAATCACTGACAGTCTGCACGGCCCCATAGAGTAACATAGGTCCGTGCGAGGCGCGTGAAAATCACGCACGTTGCACGGATGTATTACACGTTCGTCTGAATAAGCCCTAACAATAAGGCCCAGTTCACAGAGTTTTTGGGCCTTGATATTGACTCGGACACTGCGTCAGAATCAGCACCAAACAACTTCCAAAACCGCCTCCCATTGATTTAATCTGAAATCAATGGGAGCCAGTCGCGGAAAAAAGAAAAAGCAGCACGTCCTTTCTTGCCGCGGTTCCGCCTCTGACCTCCCATCGAAATCAATGGGAGGCAGAAAATGCATTTTCCGCTGCGTTTTTTGTCTGCTGTCCTCAATCGCCGCGAGCAAAAAACGCAGCAAAAAAACGCGGCAAGATAGTGTGGGCAGGGCAAAATCTGCCTCAAAATTCTTTAAGGAATTTTGAGGCAGATTTTTTTTTGCCTGCAAAATACTGTGTGAACAGGGCCATACATAAACAACACTTTGAGATAATTTACTCACTGTGTCAGAAGAGCTGCTCCCACTCCAGTCCTCTTCCGGCGATGTCTTCCAGGGGAGGTCTTCGGTCCAGACGTCCAGTCCTTCACCTCCAGCCAGGCTCCAGGTAAGTTTTGTCCATGTGTGTCCGCGGCTGCGCGCGCTTCGTTCGCGGGTGCGCGCGCGGCCGGTCGCGGGTGCGCGCGCTTCGTTCGCGGGTGCGCGCGCGGCCGATCGCGGGTGCGCGCGCGGGCGGTCTCCAGTGCGGGCGTTCGTGGATGCGCGCTCGCGAGTGCGCACGCGCGGGAGTTTCCTTGTGCGCGCGATCGGGTGCGCGGGCGGACGGTTTGACGGCCCCCCATGACGAGGGGAGGGGGCCCGCAGCAGCAGCAGCAGCTCACGACATTCTTTTGGTGAAAAAAACGGCCCCATTGCAGGGGCCCGTTTTTTCCTACCAAAAGAATGTCGAGGCAGTTGCCGGGCCCCCCTTTCAATTAGGTTTGGCCGGGCCCCTCACACCACTACCCCTAATACCCCCCTGATGGCGGCCCTGCGTGTAGTGTGTAGGGAGACCCATATGTAATTCCCTCAGTAAACATATGCCCTAGTCGTCACAAAATTCGATATTGAAAGATTTGATCGTGCAACTGTGTCGATTTGCATCGTCTGCTCCCCCTCCCCGCTGAGAGTTGCTTCTCGCTTGCCTCAGACTGCTGATGTATTCTCTCAAGCATGTCACCCTGCCCGGCTGAGATCACCATGAATAAGTAGAAAGTATAAGGCCATGTTTACACGGCATCATTGGAATTATTGGCATCATTGGTATTCCTCTCCGAAATGGACTTTAAATACGCCTGCAAACACGTTTCCATTGATTTTAATAGGAAATACGCTGCGAAGGTCATACAGAATTAAAAAAACGCTTACATAAAATATGCTTTGTAAACAAGAAGTGAAATGTCACTTAAAGCTGATTCCCCCCCCCCCCCTTGACACCTAATTAAAACCCTTCAAAAATACGACCTAAAAATTTGCTTCAAAAACGCCTGGATTTCAGAGGCTGTTTTCTCTTGAAATTAGCCCAGTATTTTTCAACCAATATGTTGTGTGACCGTAATCTAAAATATCCTCCATTTTGTTTTTTCTCCAGTCCATGGAGGACATGACCGCAATACAGGAGGTTGACTCCACGCCATTAGTGTTAACTCCATAAGTGTTCTTCCTGTCCCTATAAATCATGGCAGAAAGGTTTTTTGTTTTTTTCTAGGCTACGGGCCGGTGACAGAGTTTTGCTATTTTTCTACTCACTGGG
Source organism: Rhinoderma darwinii (assembly GCF_050947455.1). Taxonomy (NCBI): domain Eukaryota; kingdom Metazoa; phylum Chordata; class Amphibia; order Anura; family Rhinodermatidae; genus Rhinoderma; species Rhinoderma darwinii. The sequence goes on along the minus strand of NC_134694.1, from coordinate 114,908,364 downwards.
CAGTGGAGGCCGAGTAGGGTCCATTCCGACTCCTAAGCTGCTTCTGAATTGGTCACTGTCTGCTCTCCTTCGCCTCTTTAAGGTTACGCCGAGCAGACAAAACGGTGGCTTCAGTCCTCTGAGTTCCCAGACGCTTCCCCAGGACATCCTTCCTGTCCACTCCTCCATGCTAGGAGTGTGGCACGTCTCCTGCTGCTGTAAGATGTCAGTCCGTCGAGTGACACTTCCGGCGCCTCAATGGCAACTTCCAGTTTAGCTAGAAGTGGCGTGGGCCTAATTCCAGCTGCGGCAGACGCTGGATTTCTGACAGACCCTTGGATTGGTGGATGGCTTGGGAAATTATACCTTCAATACCTCCAACTTTGGCCGTAACCACGAACGGCGATCAACGAAATCGCTCGTTTGCTCCTTTCACAAGGGGCTATTATCAGTAATGTATGGGGACGAGCGCTCGTAACTATGATTGCTCATCCCCATACATTTCTATCATGTCGGCAGCTCGTCTCCCTGGTAACGGATATGTGCTGCCGACAACGATAATAATTTCTGCTGCAGATACGATGGGCCGATGAACGGGCGTTTGCCCGTTCATCGGCTGATCGTTGCCCTGTTTACACAGGGCAATGGTCAGGGAATAAGCATTCTGTGTACGCTCGTTTGGCCGATAACTGGCCCATGTAAAAGGGCCTTAAGGGGGTTGTCCACATTCTGAAAACTGATGACCTATCCACCGGATAGGTCATCAGTACATCATCTGTGGGGGTCCAACACCTGGACCCTGCACAGATCAGCTGGTCTGGTGCCTCTGGGCACCGGACGTAAATGGCGGAAGCAGTTGGCTCCAGACACGGAACAGCGGCCGAGCTGCAGTATTCAAGTGAATAGGAGCGGACCTGCAGTTCTGAGCCACAGCCGCTATACAATATATGGAGCCAACTGCTTCCGGATCCATACATAGCATTAAGTGCCATATCATCCGGTGCCCGCAGGCCGTGTCGGACCCGAACCGATGATATACTGATGACCTATCCAGAGGGTAAGTCATCAGCTGTCAGAACTGGATTTCGGACCCATTAGATTGGGGGCAGTTGCTTATATTCTCCCGTCTTTTTTTGTTAGCGTTATGGAGATCCCCCAAAAATAAAAAAAGTAAACAAATCTACGTGAATGTGGCATTTGTTCCAGGAAGTTACCAGTTACCCATAACTAACCCCTCTATACAGAGAAAGGTCTACGGAAAGAACAACCCTCATTAAATTAAGTCCTTAATGTGGGTGGAAGATGAAGTCGTCATTAGTAGCGTTTTCACAATCTAATGTCCCTTCTGTGGATACTCGGGTGCTGAAAAAAGGAAGTTAATTCATGATGAGGATTCTGACTCCGATTCAGTGGGCGACTGAATATAGTCTGGAAGAAGGAGAATTGTCTCAGATTCAAGTAGATGATGACAACGGGAAACCTTATATTTTTTTCATCTGAGTATATGAAAAAATGATTACAAGCCATATTCAGTACTATAGTGATCGAAGAAGTTAAAGAAAAAAGAATGGTTCATGGGTTAGTAACCAGAATTTTTATTTTTTTCTCCCATCTATAATACAATACAAAAGTTAATTAGACCGGAGTTGGAGAACCCTGAGAAACGTTTGGGAATTCCAGGTGAACTTACAGTTAGTGTAAAGGATCTGCCAGGCACAGCTTCGGGGTTAACTCCCAGAACTAATCAGTCAGCACCTGAGAATACATCCCTGAGACTGACTCCTGCTTCCACCATTCAGGCTGGCAGGCTTAGGAGTGGGAGAGCCTATCGCAGCCTGGCCAGACTCAGCTAGCTCCCGCCCTTGGTCTATTTAAGCCTGCACTTCCTATCCCTCGGTGCTTGTTATTGCTTGTGTTTCCCTCCTTGTGGTTTCCTGGCCCAGCTACAGCTCCTGCTATTTTTGATCCTGCTCCATACAGACCCTGGCTTACCGACTACTCTTCTGCTTTTCGTTTTGTACCTCGCACACTCCTGGCTTGACTCGGCTCGTTCACCACTCTGGTTGCTCACGGTGTTGCCGTGGGCAACGGCCCCTTTTCCTTGCTTGTGTTCCTTTGTATGTTTGTCGTGTTTGTCGTGCACTTACTGAGCGCAGGGACCGCCGCCCAGTTGTACCCCGTCGCCTAGGGCGGGTCGTTGCAAGTAGGCAGGGTCAGAGTGGCGGGTAGATTAGGGCTCACTTGTCCGTCTCCCTACCCCCTGCCATTACAGTTAGGTCCAGAATTATTTGGACCGTGACACAATCTTCATGATTTGGGCTCTGCATGCCACCACATTTGGATTTGAAATGAAACAATTAAGATGCAATTGAAGTTTAGAAATGTAAATAATTTCTAACATTATTTATGATGATCGGTGTATGGTGTAAAAAAGATATATATTAAAACTGCAGCGGAACTGCTTTTTTTTTTTTTTTTTCGCCATTTTCGCCAAAATAACAATTTTATATAAATTAAACGATAACTTATTTGTACCAAAAAATGGTACCTACATAAAGTACAACTCGTCCCGCAAAAAACAAAGTCTCGTACAACTACGTCGCACAAAAAATAAAAAAAGTTAGGAGCATCTGCATGCAAAGAGGGAAGGCCAAAATTGGCCTTATCCTTAAGGGGTTAAACTCCTGGGTTGCTTTCGCAGTAAGTTTTGGGTCATTGTCCATCTGTACTGCGAAGCGACGTCCAATCACCTGCTGCATTTGGTTGAATTTGAGCAGAAAGTATATCCCTGAACACTTCACTTCAGAATTCATCCGGCTGTATCGGTCTTCAGTCACATCATCAACAAACACTAGTAACCCAGTGACTTTGGCAGACATGCATGCCCATGCCACCACACTGCCCCCGCCATGCCACCACACTGCCCCCACCATGCCATCACACGGCCTCCACCATGTGTTACAGAGGATGTGGTGGCTTTGGATCATGAGCTGTTCCAAGCCTTCTCCATACTTTCTTCCTCCCATCATTCTTGTACAGGTCGATCTTAGTTTCATCTGTCCAAAGAATGCAGTTCCAGGACTGGGCGGCTTCTTTAGATGTTGTTTGGTAAAGTCTAATCTGGCCTTTCTATTTTTGAGGCTGATTAATGATTTGCACTTCGTGGTGAACCCTCTGTATTTGCTCTCATGAAGTCTTCTATTTATGGTAGACTTCGATACTGATACACCGTCTTCCAGGAGAGTGTTCTTCACTTGGGTAGATGTTGTGAAGGGGTTTTTATTCACCATGGAATGGATTCTGCGATCATCCACCACTCTTGTCTTCCGTGGACGTCCAGGCCTTTTGGAGTTCACGAGATCACCAGTGCGCTCCCCTTTTTTTTTTTTTCAAGAATGTACCAAACTGTTGATTTGGCCACTCCTAACATTTGTGCGATCTTTGATGGATTTCTTCCTTTTTTTTTTTCTTCAGCCTAACGATGGTCGGTTTCACTTGCATTGAGAGCGCCTTTGACCTCATGCTCATTCACAGCAACAGCTTCCAAATGCAAACACCACTCCTGGAATCCACCCCAGACCTTTTACCTGCTTAAAGAGGCTCGGTCACCAGATTTTGCAACCCCTATCTGCTATTGCAGCAGATAGGCGCTGCAATGTAGATTACAGTAACGTTTTTATTTTGAAAAAACGAGCATTTTTGGCCAAGTTATGACCATTTTTGTATTTATGCAAATGAGGCTTGCAAAAGTACAAGTGGGCGTGTTTAAAGTAAAAGTCCAACTGGGCGTGTATTATGTGCGTACATCGGGGCGTTTTTACTACTTTTACTAGCTGGGCGTTCTGACGAGAAGTATCATCCACTTCTCTTCAGAACGCCCAGCTTCTGGCAGTGCAGACACAGCCGTGTTCTCGAGAGATCACGCTGTGTCGTCACTCAGGTCCTGCATCGTGTCGGACGAGCGAGGACACATCGGCACCAGAGGCTACAGTTGATTCTGCAGCAGCATCAGCGTTTGCAGGTAAGTCGATGTAGCTACTTACCTGCAAACGCTGATGCTGCTGCAGAATCAACTGTAGCCTCTGGTGCCGATGTGTCCTCGCTCGTCCGACACGATGCAGGACCTGTGAGTGACGACACAGCGTGATCTCTCGAGAACACCGCTGTGTCTGCACTGCCAGAAGTTGGGCGTTCTGAAGAGAAGTGGATGATACTTCTCGTCAGAACGCCCAGCTAGTAAAAGTAGTAAACACGCCCCGATGTACGCACATAATACACGCCCACTTGGACTTTTACTTTAAACACGCCCACTTGGACTTTTAAAAATAAAAACGTTACTGTAATCTACATTGCAGCGCCTATCTGCTGCAATAGCAGATAGGGGTTGCAAAATCTGGTGACAGAGCCTCTTTAAGTGATGATGGATTAACGAGGGAATAGCCCATGCAGCCCATTAAATAGCTTTGGATATAATTATCCAATTACCTTTTAGTCCCTTGAAAAATAGGCAGCTACATAGTAAAGAGCAATAGTATATTACTCAGATATGTAACATTTCATCCACTTAATTGAAATTTACACAAATCCGCCTTTCAGGCAGATTTGTGTAAATACATATTAAAGAGCTGTAATTCCTAAACCCTTCTTCAAATTAGGATATGAATACCCTCAAATTAAAGCTGAGTCTGCACTTTAACCCGTTCATGCTCAGTGACGTACTATTCCGTCATGGTAACCATAGCGTTCGCACTCCATGACGTAATAGTACGTCACAAGAGGATCGGCCGTCTTCACGACACATACAAGAGCTGTGACCATAGTAAAATAGCTGTTTTTTAGTCACCACGCCTCTGCAAAATAGAATAAAAACGGATCAAAAAGTTGCATGCACCCCATGAAAACTGCAATTAATTCCTCAAGGGGTCTAGTTTCCAAAATGGGGACACTTTTAAGGGGTTTCCTCTGTTCTGATACCTCAGAAGCTCTGAAAATGCGACATGGCGCCCAGAAACCAATCCAGCGAAATCTACATGGAGCCCTTCTGTTTGTCCAACCTGCAGTGTATGACCACATATGGGGTATAGCCGTAATCGGGAGAAATTGCTTTATAAATGTTGGGGTTCTTTTTCTCCTTATATTCCTTGTCAAAATTAAAAATTCGTACCATTTATTGGAAAAATTAGATTTTCAATTGCACAGCCTAATTCCACAAATTGCAGAAAAAACCATGTGGGGTCTAAATGCCCACTTTACCCCTCGATAAGTTCCTTGAGGGGTGTAGTTTGCCAAATAGGGTCACTTTTGTGGGGTCTCCACTGTTTTGGCACCACAAGACCTCTTCAAACCGGACATGGTGCATAATAAAAAGGAGGCCTCAAAATCCACTAGGTGCTCCTTTGCTTCGGAGGCCAGTGTTTCAGTCCATTACCGCACTAGGGCCACATGTGGAATATTTCTAAAAACTGCAGAATCTTGGCAGTAAGAATTGAGTTGCGTTTCTCTGGTAAAATGTTCTGTTGTACAGAAAAAATGGAATAAATAGGATTTTCTGACAAAAAAATGAAATTTGTACATTTCACCTCTACTTTGCTTTAAATTCCTGTGAAACACCTAAAGGGTTAATAAACTTTCTAAATGCTGTTTTGAATACTTTGAGTGGTCTAGTTTCTAAAATGGGGTGTTTTATGGGGGTTTCTAATATATAAGCCCCTCAAAGCCTCTTCAGAACTGAATCGGTACCTAAAAAAAAGAGGCTTTTGAAATTTTATTCAAAATATGAGAAATTTCTGCTAAAGTTCTAAGCCGTGTCACAGTCTAGAAAAAAAAAAAACAATGTTCAAAAAATTATGCCAACATTAAGTAGACATATGGGAAATGTGAACTAGTCACTATTGTGTGTAGTATTACGATCTGTCTTACAAGCAGATGCATTTAAATTCAGAAAAATGCTATTTTTTTCAAATTTTCTCTACATTTTTCTATTTTTCACAAAAAAACACAGAATATTTCGACCAAATTTTACCACTTACATAAAGCCCAACGTGTCACGAGAAAACAGTCTCAGAATCGCTTGGATAGGTTTAAGCATTCCGAAGTTATTTCCACATGAAGTGAAATATGTCAGATTAAAAAAATGGGCTCTGAGTCTTAAGGCCCGAACTAGGCTGCGTCCTTAAGGGGTTAAGCCCATATTGATTTATTTAACTGTATATTCAATATGTTTTGGTAAACGGCTAAAATGCCAAAAATTGTCAGTCCAAATAATTCTGGACCAAACTAAGTGGCAGTTTCCCTTTGACGAATAGATAAAATTTATGGGAAGAAATGTCAAAAATTGACACATTTCAGGTGGCTAAACAAAGACTTTTCCACTTGAAGGGTCCTGACAACTCAAAGCTCCTATGGATAGGAAAGCGGAAAATCTACTAAAAAAAACTTAGGAAACCTCCTTTGCTATTTTGAAAACTAATGTAGCCTCTTCCTGTGTAGCTTGATCAATGTTTCGATGGCTAGACCAGCTGTAAGCCCATTTGAGAGAAGGTACTCCTAGGGTGAAAATTATTGCATCTCTTTCCCTATGGTCGGGGAATACAATTTAAAAATCAAAGCTTTGTTTTATCCAGTTTGCAGGGGAATATGTTTTTGGACCCACTCTGAACAAAATACTAAAAAAGGTCTCCGATCATAAAAAAAACCTCTACCTGAACCTTAACAACCAAGGAAGAAAAGTTCCCTTCGTCCCTCTCGCTTCCAGTTTTAAGACCATAAAGGGAATGGCAAGTCGGGGAAATGCAGCTACCCGAAGAGAGGCAAGGGAAGAAATATTCTTCTCAACACCAACCGGTCAAATTCAAAATAAACAGTGACGCCAATGTGGGCGGTAGAACCTAGATTTCACAAGGAGTGGGAAAACATCACTTAATTTACTTGGATTATAAATACGGTTCAGCAGGGATACAGAATGGAATTTTATTCATATCCCCAGAGGAATTTATCACAAACTTTCAGAAGGAATTACAAACACAATTTTGAAGCTTCTTCAGATGCAGGTAATTTCATCAGTTCCTTTGACAGAGAAAGGATTGGGTCGTTATTCTCGCCCCTTCCTAGTAAAGAAAAAAAAAAGTTCTTTAGGACTATATTAAACCTAAAACCTTTGAACAAGTTTTTATCATACCATAATTTCAAGGTAGAATAAGATCGAAAATTCTGCTGTCATGGGCCCAGTGGATAGTGAGATTGTCACGGGGCCTTCTGTGGATGGGGTGTACCGAATTTGTCTCCAAGGGATTTGATGTAAGGCTAAACCAGGGAGCAGAGTTTAAGGGGACCCCAGGAATTTATCCTTTAACCCCTATATAGGGATCTGGATTTCGCACCTGGGTATCCCCAGGTCACTAGTCTCACTAGTGTAGTTTTAAAATTGTCAGAGGGTATGCAGGGTCAGGTATAGCAAAGATCAGGAGAGGCGGCAACTGCATTCATGTTTGGTGAAGCAAAAAGTGCAGTCGGCATAGGTTTGTCACAAGTCACTAACAAGAGTTTAGTAGAAAAAGGGAGGAAACCTCCAGCTCACCGGTTTGTTGCGTCTCCAGACACTTCACTCGGATCTCCGCAACGGCCAGCGGTAAACGATACAGAAAAGGAAAGGATGATCCAGCGCTGTGTCAGGTTTTAAAAAGGAAATGGCATTCCCACTTTTATTTTGGAAATTCGATTAAAAGATGAAAAGGAGACGCAGTCTCAAGATGAAGAGTAGTGACGGGCTGTTGCCCGAGCCTACGCGTTTCGAGCACGTACAGTGCTCTTAGTCATGGCAGAAAATTTTAAGGGCAGGTGGTAGGCAAGGATAGTCAAAGCTACACGCTTAGTCAAACACCGAAATATCAAACAAATAATTAGTAGAGTATCACTAGCAAGCTAGAACGAACCAAATTGCTCAAGCAATGTGTTGCGACGGGTGCCGTTCCTGAAGATGCTCCCCGCCACCGGGTCTCCTGCCTCCCTTGCCTTATTCCTCGTCTTTACGTGGCTGCACGCATCTCTGTACTGCTTCTCCTACTGCTCGCGGTCACGTTCTCCAATCCAATCGTTGTTGCTCCTGGACTATATAAGGCATCTGCTGAGATCACCTGGTGCCTGAGCAACTTTGGTGCAACGTAGTTGTGTCCTGCAAAAGTTCCTGTTTGCATCCTGTTACCAGTTCGTACTTTGTTAACTGCTACCAGCCCGTATCCAGCTATACTCTACCAGCCTGCATCCAGCTATCATCTACAAGCCTGTATCCAGCTATCCGCTACCAGCCTGCATCGTGCTACCAGTCTGTACCCTGCATCCATCAGACTACCCGCCATCACTCTACATCTCGCTATCTGCTGCCATTCGGTATCCAATCACCTGAGATGAACCTGAGGCTTACTACTTGTTACGAACTGTGACATCTGATCCTCAACCATCTGCCAAGGTATCATCTACCAGTGCCTGTACTGTCTGTGTTCTTCACTGTTGTATCCTGGGCCAGCCACTACTCACACTAGGACTACCTTAAGAGGCAGCGACCTGGTAGTCTCCCCACAGCAAAGTCCAGATTCCAATATGGGGGGGGGGGTAAAGGGCGAAGACTGGGGAGGCTACTTGGATAACACCCTTAGTGGCCGTAAATCAAACTGGTGGAGTAGCACAGTGGTTACACAATCTGTTGGTCATAATACAATTCATTAAACCAGGGAGGATCCCTTTATACCCTGGGAAAGCTGGTTGGATAATTAGGTGCACACTGGCACTTTAAGAATAGGTGGGTTAGCGCACGTGCTAGGGAGTGCAGGAGGAGAGTGCTGGCGATGGAAAGTGTGACCAGTCTGGAGGGGTGCAGTGGCGGCCAGGAGCCAGAGGACGTCATGGAGAGGTAAGCATACGGCTGCTGTGGGGAGTGATGGCCATAAGAGGCTGATTAGGGAGAATCAAATGATGGCTACAATTGACCTTCAGGATGCTTACTACCACGTACATATTTATCCTCGATACCAAAAATGTCTACGTTTTGCCATAATTTAAAGTAAGAAAATTAATCACTTCCAGTTTTCCTCCCTTTTTTCTTTCGGGATTTCTTCGACCTCTGGAAAATTTACAAGGCTACAATGGACACTAACTTTTCAAACCACGTATACTAATCTAGTAGTATGCCTGACATAGATAAATGTAGTACTTTACTTACTGCTAAAATGTTGTTTTTATCTATGCAAATTCTGTGAATTTACTGCGACTAGATGTCTCCCTTCCTGTAATCTACTACCACCTGTTGTCAAGCAAAGTCAGTCCCTGGTTACAGACGGACTGCAGAAGGTAAGGGGGTGTCTCTTCATTGCCTGTCCATACAACTCCAGGAAGAAGGAAGGGGGAACAGAGAGAGAATAAGTCAGCAAACTCATGCTGCTTACAAGTCTATGGAGGGGGAGCAGGGAGAGAAAGCAGGAGCAAAATGATAAACACACAGTCTGCTGGTAAGATTTGTCACCCCAGTGCTGGGCTCTCAGCTACACCGGTCTGTACAGCTGTATAATCTCCTTCATTCTGCTGTAGTTTCTATCTACTAGCTCAGAGACAATTTAGAATTAGAGAGCGAGCCTGCAGGAGAGAAAACGGCTGGGAATGCAGAATACAAGTCATATAATGGCCAGTAATAGTGTTCCTCATGTACACATATATATCCGCTTATTCCAAAAAGTTAGGTACACTTTAAGATGGAGATAGTGGCTTATTTGAGAAGACAAGAAATCAATTGTTTCATCTTAACGCAATAACCTCATTGTGGCTCAATTAACATCTCTGTTGTTGATTCACCTCAAAAAGACCTATCAAGTCCTTCAAGGTTTAGGTTGGATTATAAGCCCCAAGAAATCGGATTCTCCTCCCCCCAGACAAAAGAAAGTTTAGCAGGAATCTTAAAAAAAAAATCATCCTTCCTGTCTCAGGACAAGACATTTTAAATCATCCAGAAGTTATTGTCCTTTCGCAAATTAACAAGAGTTGTTAAGACAGGTCATATCCGTGTTAGGATCTTTTGATCGCGTGCATTCAACGGCATGGGGTCAGGCCCATAAAGGACAACCCGTGAGTGTCATAGGCTCATTGATGCATGGGGGGAGGAAAGGCTAGCCTATCTAGTCCGATCCCACAGAAGAGCTGCTGTAGCACAAAATGCTAAAAAGTTCATGTTGTCTATTAAAGAAAGGCATCCGTATACACAGAGCATCGCAGCTTGCTGTGTTTGGGGCTGCCTAGCCCCAGACCTTTCAGAGTACCCATGCTGACCGCTGTCCACTGCTGAAAGCGCTTACAATGGGTATGTGAGCTGCAGAACTGGACCATGGAGCAATGGAAAAACAAGGTCTGGTCTGATGAATCGCGTTTTCTTTTAAATCATGAGGACAGCTGGGTGCATCGCTTAACTAGGGAAGAGATGACTCCAGGATGCACTATAGAGAAGGCAAGCTGGTGGAGACCATGTGCTGCTCTGGGCACAGTGGATGTTACTTTTACACGTACCACCTGCCTAAACATTGTTGCAGACCAAGAAAGCACCTACATGGCAACGGTATGCCCCAATGGTAGTGCCCTCTTTCAGCAGGATAATGTGCCCAGCCACTCTGCAAATATTGTTCAGGAATGGTTTGAGGAACATGACAAAGAGTTCAAGATATTGACTTGGCCTCCAAATTTCATAGATATCTTTTAGATCTAGCATCTCTGGCATGTACTGGAAAAACAAGTCTGATCCATGGAGGCCCCTCTTCACAACTTACAGAATCTGATGCTAACATCTTGGTGACCGATAATACTGGACCCCTTTAGAGGTTTTCTGGAGTCTTTGCTTCGATGAGTCAGAGCTGGTTTGGTGACACAGGGGGAAACTAGGCAATATTAGGCAGACAGGTTTAATGTTATGGCTCATTGGTTTACATAAATTTGTAATTCAGAAACCCAATCATCCGCCTTTTTCTGCCCTGGCACTGCTGATGCTGGTTGGCGGCCCCGCTCTCCGACACCAAACAAAATCAGTCTGCTGCCAATTAAGTATATACCCCATTATTACAATTTTATTGTTCGCTCTTGCTGCTAGTTCAGTGGTACAGAGCAGTCAAAAGCAGTGTAGTAGCTCCCAAAGAAGGGCACTTGGAGGATTTGCATAAATAAGGATTTATTTGTACTGGATGCTATAGGATTGGATCTTGAGACTGGAATCCTCTTTTTACTAGTGGCTTTCTATCCTTTACTAGTGGCTTTCTATCCTTTACTGATTTTGGATAGTTCACTTTTTCTTTTGTTCGAAAAAGCTGCCAGAATCTCCAAATGCCAACTTCATTTCAATGAGTGGCTTAAGAAGCTTATGCCTATATACAGTGAAGGAAATAAGTATTTGATCCCTTGCTGATTTTGTAAGTTTGCCCACTGTCAAAGACATGAACAGTCTAGAATTTTTAGGCTAGGTTAATTTTACCAGTGAGAGATAGATTATATATTAAAAAAAAACAGAAAATCACATTGTCAAAATTATATATATTTATTTGCATTGTGCACAGAGAAATAAGTATTTGATCCCCTACCAACCATTAAGAGTTCAGCCTCCTCCAGACCAGTTACACGCTCCAAATCAACTTGGTGCCTGCATTAAAGACAGCTCTTACATGGTCACCTGTATAAAAGACTCCTGTCCACAGACTCAATTAATCAGTCTGACTCTAACCTCTACAACATGGGCAAGACCAAAGAGCTTTCTAAGGATGTCAAGGACAAGATCATAGACCTGCACAAGGCTGGAATGGGCTACAAAACCATAAGTAAGATGCTGGGTGAGAAGGAGACAACTGTTGGTGCAATAGTAAGAAAATGGAAGACATACAAAATGACTGTCAATCGACATCGATCTGGGACTCCATGCAAAATCTCACCTCGTGGGGTATCCTTGATCCTGAGGAAGGTGAGAGCTCAGCCGAAAACTACACGGGGGGAACTTGTTAAAGGGAATGTGTTGCCAGAAAAACATGTTTTTTTTTTAAAAATTAAACATTTAGTGTGTGGGTGATTAAACATTGTTCAAATTTTTTTTATTTTTTTCGCGAGTCAGGAAATATTATAAATTATTTATAATACTACCCATTTTTGGTCACTAGATGGAGCTAGTTCCCAAAATTGCAGCATTGCAACATTGGGTTAAAAGCCCTCGCTCTAGTGAGCTCTCAGCATCCCCCCCTCCTTTATCCTGGCTAGTGCCGGGATAAACGAGGGGTTTGAAAGGTTTAACCTCCTACACTGTGTGTCGCCATTTTTTGAGGTAACCCACAGTGTAGTAGGTTTACATACAGTAGTAAACACACACAAACACTAACATACATTGAAATTTCTTACCTGCTCCTGCCGCCGCGGCTCCCTCCGGCCCGTCCGCTCCGTTTGCTGCCGCTGTTCCATGTGCACAAGTCCGGAAGCCTCGACCGGAAGTAGTAATATTACTGTCCGGCCGCGACTTCCGGTCCACAGGAAAATGGCGCCGGACGGCGCCAATTTCGAATAGGACTGTGTGGGAGCGGCGCATGCGCAGTTCCCACACAGACGCCGTACACGGCAGTCAATGGGACGGGAGCCGTTCGCAGTCCCTATGGGACTGTGGCTGCCGTATTCCATGTCTGTGTGTGTCGTTAATCGACACACACAGAAATGGAACAAAAAATGGCAGCCCCCATAGGGAAGAAAAAGTGTAAAAATAAGAAACAGTAAAACACAAACACACAAATGAATATAAACGTTTTTATTAAAGCACTAACATCTTTAACATATAAAAAAATTATTTGTGATGACACTGTTCCTTTAATGATCTCAAGGCAGCTGGGACCACAGTCACCAAGAAAACCATTGGTAACACATTACGCCATAATGGATTAAAATCCTGCAGTGCCCGCAAGGTCCCCCTGCTCAAGAAGGCACATGTACAGGCCCGTCTGGAGTTTGCAAATGAACATCTGGATGATTCTGAGAGTGATTGGGAGAAGGTGCTGTGGTCAGATGAGACTAAAATTGAGCTCTTTGACATTAACTCAACTCGCCGTGTTTGGAGGAAGAGAAATGCTGCCTATGACCCAAAGAACACCGTCCCCACTGTCAAGCATGGAGGTGGAAACATTATGTTTTGGGGGAGTTTCTCTGCTAAGGGCACAGGACTACTTCACCGCATCAATGGGAGAATGGATGGAGCCATGTACAGTCAAATCCTGAGTGACAACCTCCTTCCCTCCACCAGGACATTAAAAATGGCTCGTGGCTGGGTCTTCCAGCACGACAATGACCCGAAACATACAGCCAAGGCAACAAAGGAGTGGCTCAAAAAGAAGCACATTAAGGTCATGGAGTGGCCTAGCCAGTCTCCAGACCTTAATCCCATCGAAAATTTATGGAGATCCGAGTTGCCAAGCGACAGCCTCGAAATCTTAATGATTTACAGATGATCTGCAAAGAGGAGTGGGCCAAAATTCCATCTAACATGTGTGCAAACCTCATCATCCACTACAAAAAACGTCTGACTGCTGTGCTTGCCAACAAGGGTTTTGCCACCAAGTATTAAGTCTTGTTTGCCAAAGGGATCAAATACTTATTTCTCTGTGCACAATGCAAATAAATATATATAATTTTGACTGTTATTTTTTTTTTAATATAATCTATCTCTCACTGGTAAAATTAACCTAGCCTAAAAATTCTAGACTGTTCTTGTCTTTGACAGTGGGCAAACTTACAAAATCAGCAAGGGATCAAATACTTATTTCCTTCACTGTACATAGGGGGAGATTTATTAAGACTAAAGTTTCGTATGCCAGTCTTAATATACAGATCGCTGGAGTAAGGTGACTTAATGTATTACAATGCACACACCTCTAAATAAATTAGGTGCATCTTTGGCAGTCTGTGCGCCAACGGCAAATCTACATAGCTGGTGTCGATTTGCGCAATAATTTATTCCAGTTTCTGGGGTAAATTTATAGTAATTTGTTGGGCTGCGGGCGGCCCCGACACCACCTGCTTGACCCACTTTTTTTTTATAAATTGCCCCCATAGTTTGGTAACTACTCATGCACTGAATTTTTTAACAAGAAAACAAATTGTAAGCCCACATTCTGCAATTATTTTAAAATTCAACTTTTCAATATTCATTCACTGTGTTTTTTTTAACCGCACCATCATGTAGACTGATATATTTATTATTTGATGCATTTGCGAAGTATACTTGTTGCTGTGGATACCAGACAGACAATCAATTGCTATAGCTCTTTTTGTAAACTTCATTTTAAACCCTAACTAAAACCCTTAGTCCTCATTCACGCGAGCATGTCCGATTTGCATCTCAAAAAAACTGACCGTTTTTCATCCATATGAATGTCCGTATTCATACGGACCAGAATAGAGCATGCTGTAAGTTTCTAGCAACGGACACATGCTCCATGAAAAAAAATTTGGATGTATGTATAGCCTATTGAATTGCATGGGTCATTGTGCTGTCCGTTGTTAAAAAGGACAGCACACTGACAAGAAGCACATTTGTGTGAATAAGGCCTTAAAAGGATTAATAAAAAACAGAGTAAAAGTATGTTCACACAGGGTGGATACGCTATGCAAAAGTGCACAGCATATCTGCCCTGGATGCCGGAGGGAATTCTGGATGAAAAACCACACCAAATTTGATGCAGTTTTTCTGCCGGAATGTCCGCTTCGGAAAACAGGGCCTCCTGGGATGACCTTTTGTCCCATGTGATCACTGTAGCCTGTGATTGTCTGCAGCAGTCATGAAACGTCATCCCTGGAGTCCGGAATGGACGCGGGAGCAGAGAGATCTGTGTATGTATGAGTTGTTGTTTTTGGGTTATTTCCTAGTTGTGATCTTTGCTGCAGAATCGCAGCTTTTCCGCCGCAAAAAACGCAACATCTGCTACTGGAATATTTTATTTCATTTTACACATCCCTCCAGCTTATCTCAGCCATAGCACTGAATATGGAATGCACAGCCAGGACCAGTTTTATAAAAGCCAGGAGAGGGCAGCATGTCCAAGGGTAAGAGAATGAAATGTGTAGAGGGAAGAGCTGTTCAACCATATACAAAGCAAGAACGTAGGAAATATGAATTTTGATTTGCTTGTTAACTTTTATGACCAACTACATGGTAACCCATCTTATGTCAACAGTCCTGTCCAAAAGTTTTGAGACTCGCGCAAATTTTGGTTTTCACAAAGTTTGCTGCTTCAGTGTTTTTAGATCTTGTAGTCAAGTATTTCTATGGTTACTGAAGTACAATTATAAGCATTTCATATGGTTTTACACTTTGACAAATACATCAAGTTTATGAAAAGACACAGTATGTACAATGTTACAATATTGACCTGCCGCAAGTCTATAAGAAGATGGTGCCTAGATGGTTAGAAGCTCAGATAAACATGGTAAATATTTTAACAAAGAAACAATAACCGGTGGCTATCATGAGATCATCATAAGAAAGAAATATGAAAGTAAGGTTACACTGTACCTCTATGTCGGTTAGTAAAATTAGTTTAGAGAAGAGGAGGACAGGGAGTGTTCGTATACGGGACTTATAATGAAGTCTAGCCAATTCTGCCAAGTCTTTAGAAATTTAAGATGAGTTCTGCCCTCCCAACTAACCAGTTCCTCCATTCTAAAGATCTGACCAATTTTTTCCAACCATTGAAGAATGGTAGGAAGAGCCGTGGATCTCGACTTAAGGCGTAATTCACACGAGCGTTGCGCATCTCGGACGTGAAAACCGGCAAAGAGCCCAAAAACGGCAAAGAGGCCAAAGATGACTGTAATACGCCTGCTGCCACCAACCATCGATGTCCTCTGTGACCGCAGATGATGGGGAGAAGCTCGCCAAGAAGCTGCGGATCAAGCTTCAAACCCCAGCGGTAAGTATAACAACGCGGCCCTTGCTGACAACTATCCGTTCTGCCGCAAATCTAGGCCGTGGCCTGACACGAGGTGTAGGCCTCACTCGCCAAACGCCAGGGAAGTGCAAGAAACAGCGTCGGGCAGGCACCCTCACTATGCCAAGACAGCAGGGAAGAAGGTTAGGCAAGATGGTAAATTATTCTCCATGGGAAGCAGCCAGATGAACAACGATTAGGAGTTACATACGGAGCCCTCCAGAGATGCGTGTGGTCACTGTAGCGTTCAAGCCACGCCCCAATATGTACAATGTTGACCCTTCTTTTTCAAGACTTCTGTAATTTGTCCTGGCATGCTGGACATTAGCTTCTGGTCCTGACTGATGGCAACCTATTCTTGCCTAATCGGTGCTTGGAGTTTATCAAAATTTCTGTGATTTTGTTTGTCGGGTGGCTTTTCGAGGATTGACCACAGGTCTCAATGGGATTTAGATCTGGGGAGTTTCTTGGCCATGGACCCAAATTTTTTATGTTTTGTTCACTGAGCCACTTGGCGCCCTATAATGCTGGAAAAAAAAGCATTGTTCATCACCAAATTGTTCCTGGATCATTGGGAGAAGTTGCTCTTTAAGAATATTTGGTTACCATTCTTTATTCATGGAAATGTTCTTAGGCAAAACTGTGAGTGAGCCCGCTGCCTTGGATGAAAAGCAACCACACACATGAATGGGCCCAGGATGCTTTACTGTTGGCATGACACAGGACTCATCGTAGCGATCACCTTTTCTTCTCCAGACAATCATTCTTCCAGATGTCCCAAACAGTCAGAAGGGGCTTCATCAGAGGAAATCACTTTTACTCAGTCTTCTGCAGTCCAATCCCTGTGTTTCCTGCATAATGTCAGTCTGTCCTTGATGTTTTTCTTGGAGAGAAGTGGCTTTTTTGCTGCAATTCTTGACACAGGTCCGTCTCAAAAGCCGTCAGCTCCCTGTGCGTGCAGATGCGCTGACACGTGCCTGCTGCCATTCCTGAGCAGCCCCTGCACTGGTGTTGAACCGATCCCGTAACTGAATCCTCTTTAGGAGACAATCCTGACACTTGCTGGACTTTCTTGGGCACCCTGAAACCTTCTTCACAGCAATTGAAACTCTGTTTGAAGTTCTTGATGATCCAATAAATAGTTGATTTAGGGGAAATCTTACAAGCAGCAATGTCCTTGCCTGTAAAGCCCTTTCGATGCAAAGCAATGACCGCACGTGTTGCCTTGGAAGTAACCATGGTTAACAGAAGACAATGATTTTAAGCACCATCCCCTTTTAAAGCAACCAGTCTGCTATTATCATTCAGTCAGCATGACCGAGTGATATCAGCTGCCTTGTCCTCATTAACACTTTCTCCTGAGCTAACTAGAAGTTCACTGAAATAATGTTAGTCGATCACTTTATGGCAGGGCTGAAATGTAGTGGAAATGGGGTTTTTGCGATTAAAACTATTTTCATGGCAAGGGATGACTTTGCAATTCATCTGATCTGTCTTCATAACAATCTAGAGCTAATGAAAATTGCCACTATAAAAACTGAGGCAGCAAACTTTGAAAACAAATATTTGTCAATCTCAAAACCTTTGGCCAGGACCGTACAATAATAGCAGAATTCACTCACATTGAAAATCATTAGTACAACCAAAAATGCCTCTGACAGGGTATTTATTACTATAGACACACCAATAGAAAAAATCTAAATAACTAAGAAATGCATTATCCTATTACATTTATGTGTCTGTTTTTACAAGTGTACACTTAAAGGGGTTATCCCACTAAAATTATTTATCACCTATCAGAGCATAGGTGAGAAGTTTTTAATCGCTGGGGGTCTTAACAAGGGTCCCCCACCGATTAAGAGAACATCTGTCTCGGGTCCCCTAAATAAACGGCTGTCTTGAATGTGCACTGCCAATCCATTCATTCTCTATGGGACTGCCTGAGATAGCAGAGTACACCGCAGTCCCATAGAGAGGAGAGGAAGTGCGCATGCAAAACTACCACTCTTTTTATTCGGGGAACTCTGGACCTCTGTTCTCTTCATCGATGGGGGTCCCAGCGGTGAGACCCCCAGCAATCAAACACTTATTGCCTATCCTGTGGATAGGTGATGAGTTGTTTTGGTGGGATAACCCATTTGCAACTATGCATTTACATTGTAAGCTCTTATGGGCAGGGTCCTCTCTCCTTTTGTTAATTTGTTTTGATAACTTGTGATTTTACTTACTTCTCCAATTGTAAAGTGCTGCAAAATATGTTTGCGCTATATAAATTAGAATCCTATTATTATTATTATTATTATTATGCATTTGTGTGGAGGGGTGTTCAGGATATTCCCAAGTTAGGCTCTGTTCACATTGGGGTCCCGTTCTGACGTTCCGTCTTCGCTTTCCGTCAGAAACTAACGGGTCCGGCGCACAACAGAGACAAACGGAAACCATGGGCACCGGATCCGTCACCATTGAAATCAATGGTGATGGAAACGGAAACCTCTAGTTTACATATGTGTCAGTTTGTGTCTGCTCAGGGTCCCGTTCTGACGGAAAGCTCAGACGGAACGTCCGAACGGGACCTCAACGCAGATGTGAACAGAGCCTTAGAATACTAGGTGACCCTTACATTTAGATTGTACTTTCTAATTTTCTCACTATTAATATAAACTGGTTTCAGCCAGCAATACGTTCAATCCCATTCTATTAGTGTCCATTCACACATTGCGGTTAGGGTGCGGTAAAAATCACATACGTTTTCACTGCGATTTGATGCATTTTTCTATGCGGTTGCGTCTTTTATTGCAACTGCATCACAAAAGGCATCAAATCTTGGTAAAAACGCATTTGTGGTTTTCAGCTGTGGGTTTTCAATGCAGTTTTAATTTTTACCTCAACAGCAATGTGTGAATGGACCCTAAATCTCCCTGGTATTTGAGAGAGAAGGAACACGTCCGTACTCATCTGTCACAAAGCCATATATAAAAGAGGTGTGATGGGGATTCCTTACAGCACATACAAGTTCTCAGTAATGTTGCTGAGCATCATCTTATTGTGTTAGAGACAGAAATATAGTAGCTGTAGCAACATTGGGTAGATCCATTACGTCATTTCTAAAAAATCTGCAAACATTGGGGCACAATTATTATTCAAAATGTGCCAGAATTCTCATTTGTTAACAGTTGAAGGGCAGCATGGTGGCTCAGTGGTTAGCACTATTGCCTTGCAGCCCTGGGGTCCTGGGTTCAAATCCAACCAAGGACAACATCTGCATGGAGTTTGTATGTTCTCCCCGTGTTTGCATGGGTTTCCTCCGGGTACTCTGGTTTCCTCCCACACTCCAAAAACATACCAATAGGGAATTGAGATTGTGAGCCCCAATGGGGACAGTAAAAAAGAGGACCTCTGTACAGCACTGTGTAATATGTTGGCGCTATATAAGTAACTGAAATAAATAAATAGTGGAAGACCATTTTTTGCGCATTACTCAATAAGGGGGCATGGCTTTCAGGAAAAGGGGTGTGACTTAAAATGTGCCACATTTCGCCAAAATTAAGATGAAAATAATTTGGTTTAAAGTAAGCCAACTAAGAGCTGGCATAAAGTAAGAAAGTGACTAAAGATACTGTGTGAACAGTAATAGAAGGGATGCCAAACACATGTAGCAGGTTTTGTTTGCACAATACTATGTCACACATGAGTCTGAAACTCGTTATTTAATAGACAATATTACTACTAGAAACAACAAGATCTAATTGTCGTCACATTGAATATTGTCCTTTTGTTAATGTTCCTTTGAATCTGCATGTTCTGTATTTAATCTGATATTGTCTGCTTTGTTATTCTTGGATAAATGTGTACTATGTTCCCAGGTAAAGTACCAATATATTCACTATGACACGACTTCAGCATGAGCCACTGTGGTAAGTTTGGTGCATCAAATCTAGTTCTAAGCTGTCTAAATTGAAGACCGTATTAATAAATCTGCCCCATTATATCAATGCCAAACTACTGACGAAACATCGCAGACTAGTCTGGGTGGAGGGCACAACCTAAATTGGTGTATGTTTGTTTTAATTTGTATTTCCTCTTTCAGAAGTCTCAGTAACCACCTAACTTTCCTTAATAATTGGGAAGGAGATGTCAAACCATTCGTTATAACAAATCTTTTGTTGTATTGCCAAAAACTCCCAGCAATGCTAAAATCAGGAGAATGTATCCCGTCCAGGATACTCTTCTGCTGTGAGAATCTTTCTTTCTCATACTGACTGGTAAGCTGTCCTTCCCACATAACAAGAAAAGCAGAGCAGACATGAAATGACTCATGTAGGTATATTCTGAATGTTTTAAGATACTTTTATCCAGACAGGAACATGAACATTGCATCTTGGAAATTACCTAATTAGGGACCTGGGATTTCCCTAAGGCTGGAACCACAAGTGCACCACAGAGCGGCATTGACGTGTTGCTCTTTTCAGCTTGGCTGTCAAATTGCTTGTTAAAGGCTGCGCGTTCTTGCAAGTAAAACGGCTGTTTACCTGCAAAATTGTGTACCCGTAAAGGGTGTATTCATAAATGGCCGCACAATTTTGCAGGAAAGCTGTTATTTTACCCGCAACACCGCGCGGACATTAACGTGCAATTTGTAAGCCGGGCTGTACAGGGTGATGGTACGGCTGGTGGCCACATTGCGAATGTGTCCGTGCCGCTCCATGGGGCATTACACCAAGGAGTTTATACTTTATGCTAATTGTCATTATGGCTTCACCCTTTCGGTGTGTAGCGTCAAATGTCTAAATGACTGGGATTTGTTGAAAAAAAAATATTATGAAGTTTTTGGCCATATGAGAAAATAAACTTGGATCATTTATAAGTGGCCATAGTGTGGCGTCATGGGCCTCTATTCTGCGGATCCTGATTCTCCAGCCCATGAAAAACATGTCCAGAATTCAGTATGGGTATGTTCACACGGCTTAGCAAAATATGTCTGAAAATACGAAGTTGTTTTCAGGCGAAAACAGCTCCTGAATTTCAGAAGTTTTTGCAAGTACTCGCGTTTTTCGCTGCGTATTTTACAGACGTTATTGGAGCTGTTTTTCAATGGAGTCAATGAAAAACGTCTCCAAAAACGTCCCAAGAAAAGACGTGCACTTCTTTGACGCAGGTGTCTTTTTACGCGCCGTCTTTTGACAGCGACGCGTAGAATTACGCCTCGTGGGAACAGAACATCGTAAAATCCATTGAAAGCAATGGGCAGATGTTTGTAGGCGTAATGGAGCCGTTTTTTCAGGCGTAATTCGAGGCATAAAACGCCCGAATTACGTCTGAAAACAGTGCGGATGAACATACCCTCACAGTGCTAATGAAGCACCAATCAGTCTTAAGCCCTGGTCACATCATGTTTTTTTTTATTTAGCTCCTGACATAGGGCTCCACTGTCAGAGGGAGGCTAAGTGTCCTTTTTGGCCTCAGTCTGCCCTGTATATGTCGGAATACCACCAAAAAAGGTATAGAATAGCGAAATAGACTACGCTATTTCATGCCACGTTTGAAAGGTATACATTATGATAGCCTATGGGTGAGGGACACAACTGTATGGCATCCGTCACATGCATCCGTTAAACGGATATGTCATGAGCTTTTCAACCGCTTTTCATGACATATCCGTTAAATGGATGACGTTATAGTATATAAGTGACGGATGTGTTAAACAGTGGCTTCCGTCATTTATAGGCTATAATGGTATCCGTTAACCGTATACGTTATGAAGAGTCATGAGCGTTCATGACGTATCTGTTAAACGGATACTATTTATAGCCTTGGCATAATGAATGCTTTTCCCAGCGTATACATCGAACGTAAGCCAAAAGACGCGATGTGAACATAGCCTTCGTTTCCAGTTGGAGGGCACAATGCCAAAACATTATTGATGGTCAAAATAAATAATTACTCGTAGCCAGGGGTGAGTGATTGTAGATGCAATGCTGCCTGAGCATTGAAGTACCCGATTCTTAATGGGATGTGGTACAGTAGATTGGTCACAGCATGTTTAGTTTGTTCCTTTCACCACCACGTATTTTATATAAAAGTTGATCTACTTTGGAAGTAGTTGCATAAATTTAGCTGCAATAGAGATGAATGATAAATGACTTTTCCACAAACATTCCGCTGCTTAATGTTGATTCCAAATAGTGCATGAATGTGCAACTCCGTTCACAACCCTCCAGCGCAGAACCTGCTGAGTAGCCCTGAACCTCTACCCCTCTGGTAACACACACATATATATATATATATTTTTTTTAAAACCTCATTTTTCTTAACATTTTTCACATTTTTTTTACAAACATTTCACAGAAAAATTGCGTCACAATTTGAATATCGCGTACTTGCGAATACAATTAGAACAAAATAGAATAACATAACATATACACATGGCATATCTCTTTGCATCTGTTTAGCAACTAAAAAGCTAAAAACATGACTTCCCCTATCCCTGAACATGACTTAGGCCATCAGATAATATCTCCGTCCCATCCATTCCCCTTCTATTATCTAGACTCCAGTTGTAAGCCTCCTAATGTGCCCGCCAGAAATTGCGTATGATACCATGCTGTGTGTCTAAAGGGCGTAACAATTTCCACCACCTCAGTCGCTGTGCATTGCGTTTCTATAAATATTTGCCATTTAGCAAATAACTTATTGGTTCACGTTTCTTTCCTTCTTTCTACCTCAACCCTTTCGAGAGCTAGTAATTGTTTCAAGCGAGGCACGATCATGTCGAGACCCGGTGTATCAGCTTCCAGCCATTTACATAGAAGGCACCTCAAGGCCACCATCAAAATTGTGTGCTATATATATATTTTTATACACACACAACCCTGCTCATTAACTTCACCCCCAGATTCGTCGATTTCTCTGTAAAGGATGAACGTATGTTTTGCACAGAAATGAGTCTATCTACTATAAGCTTTAGCACTCGCATGCATTGTATTTCTATAAATATCAGGAAGGAGTTATCAATCAAAAAGCGATTTGCCATAGTCGCTTTGAGAAATGCAGGGCATAGTCTGTGCAAAATTGCTAGTCTGGAGAAGGTTTCTATTCGGGACGTGCTTAGTACCTTCAAGAGCTACGCAAAAAATAAGTGTACGTGATCGACCGTGATCTGAGCAACCTAGCGTGACCACAAAACTGGAGGACAAATTTATCAGTGTGTTCCAAATGGTACAGATTCAAAACAGCTCGTCAGATCTGTGCTGGTCTGATGGAAATAAGTAGGAAAAGCATTTCAATCGTGACTGTCTAAGGCTACCGTTGCTTAGGCCATTAATAAAAAGAGGAATCTAGGAATCTATTGTGTTCTTTTCACATACAAATTAAAGCTTGAGTCCAAGAGACGAAACTTTGCTCGTCATGCGCTAGGTGAGTGCATGCGTCCTGCTTACATTCTGGAAACAGTCAAGAATGGAGGAGATCCCATTATGGTCTAAGGATGTTTTAGAGGTGGTGCGGTTAGTGACTTACTAAAAATCTAAGGAATCGTGTACTCCAAGTGCTACTCCAACATCTTGGTGCACCATGCCATGCCTTCCAGCACCTGTCTTATTGGTTGTGGTTTCACACTACATCAAGATAATGACCCATAACATACCTCCTGTCTTTGCAAAGAGTATGTTCAGTCATAATAATGACAGGTGCAGAAGAACATGGTTTTACCGCCTGAGACTCCCAATTGTAACAGAGATGTGCAAGTTACGAGCCAAAATCACCTCTGGGAATTGCTGCAAGAGAAGTGGACTGCAATCGAAGCTGAAACAGGTTGACCTACAGAATGCCCCGCATTGATGATCTTCTATGATCACTGCTAAGGGTGGATACTTTGATGTGAGAAAAATTTAAGGAAATCAAGACTCAAATAATTTTTAAACAATGTTCCTAAATACAGTAAATTCATATTAATCACAAAATAGCTACTTTTTTCATTTTCCAAAAATCTATGATTTGGGTGGTGTATTGAAATTAATGAGCAGTGACACATACATATATACACACACTAGCTTCACACTGCGGTTTTAATATGTTTTTTGTTTTGGCTGATGAACACATTAACCCCTTGACGCACCAGGACATGCCGATACGTTATGGCGTGGGGGTTGAAGTATGGAGCGGGCTCACACGCTGAGCCGGCTCTAATACGCTGTGGGTGTCAGCTGTGTATTACAGCTGACACCTCGCACTAACAGCCAGGAGCAGAGATCACTCTGCTCCTGGCTGTTTTAACCACTTTGATGTCTCAGTCAATAGCGACCACGGCATTAAAGATGCTAGAAAGAAGGGGAGGCCCCCTCCGACAGCACATTGGCCCCCTGCGTGATGCGATCGCGGGTTGCCAATGGTTGTCATGGCAGCCCAGGGTCCCAATGAAAGCCCTCAGGTCTGCCTTCTCTCTGCCTCTGTTAAGAGGAACCTGTAAAAATGACCATACACTGTGATACATTAGTATTGCAGTGTACCAGCGATCGGACGAATGGTTCAAATTCCCTAGGGGAATAATGAAAAGTGTTAGGAATAGTCAAATAAAGTTTTCAGTAGTGTACAAAGAAATAAAAAAATATTACAAGTAAAAAAAAAATCCCTTTTGCAATTTTTTTTTTTTAAAGTAACAATTTTTCTAAAAAATAAACAAAATTGGTATCAACGGGTCTGTAAAAGTTCTGAATTATTACAATATAACATTATTAAACTCACACGGTGATCTCTGTAAAACAAAACAATTTAAAACGCCATAATCACTGTTTTTTGGTCACCAAAGCACTAGAAGAAATGTAATCTAAAATGATGAAACAGTCACATGCACCAAAAAAAAAATTACAGCTCGCCCTGCAAAAAATAAGCCCTCTCACTGCTCAATTTACAAAAAAATTAAAAAGTTATGGCTTTCAGAATATGGCGACACAAAATATATTTTTTTAACAGTTTTTTCTTTGTAAAAGTAGTAAAACATAAAAATATATACATTTAGTATCACCGTAATCGTATTGACCAGTACATTATATGGTACATTAAATGGTGCCAATAGAAACTACAACTACTCCCGCAAAAAAACACGCCCCCGCACCACTCCATTGACAGAAAAATAAAAAAGTTATGGCTCTTAGAAGGAAGGGAGTGAAAAACAAAAACAATAAAACCAAAAATGGCTTTGATTTTTCACAGCGAAAACGATTAGGTAGAACATTAAAACCACTGAGATGTGAAGGGAATAAGAATAATTATCTTCTTCTTAAAATGGCCCCTGTGAAGGGGTAGGATATATTAGGCAGCAAGTGAACAGTCAGTTCTTGAAGTTTTCTGTGTTGGAAGCAAGAGAAATGGGACAGCATAAGGACAAGGGGCAAATTGTGATAGCGAGACGACTGGGTCAGATCATGTCCAAAATGGCTGATCTTGTGGGGTGTTCCTGCTATGCAGTGGTAACCAAAGGTGGTCAAAGAAAAGACAACCAAGGAATCGGCAACAGGGTCACGGGTGCACAAGGCTATTGGATGCGCGTGGGGAGCGAAGGCTAGCCCGTCTGTTCCATTCCCACAGAAGAGCTACTGTAGCACAAATTACTCAAAAAGTTACTGCCGGCAATGATAGAAAGGTGTCAGAACACACAGAGCATTAACGCTTTCTGCATTTGGGGCTGCGTACCCCAGAATGGTCAGAGTGCCTATGAGGTCCCCTGTCCACAGCTGAAAGCACATACAATAGGCACGTCAGCGTCAAAACTGGGGCATAGAGCATTGGAAGAACGTGACCTGGTCTGATAAATCACATTTTACATCATATGAATGGCCGTATCTGTGTGCATCACTTAGCTTAGGAAGAGATGGTACCAGGATGCACTATAGGAAGAAGGTAAGTCAGCGAAGGTAGTGCGATCCCCTGGACAATGACCTGCTAGGATACCTTGGGATTCATGGGGATGTTACTTTGACACATACCACCTACGTAAATAGACAGACCAAGTACACCCCTTCATATCAAGGGTTTTCCCTAATGGCAATGGTCTCTTTCAGCAAGTTAATGTGCCCTGCTGCACTGCAAAAATTGTTCAGGAATGGTTTGAAGTACATGACAAAGAGTCCAGGGTGTCGACTTGGCCTCCAAATTTCCCAAATTTTAGTCCGATTGAGCATTTGTGCGATGTGCTGGGAAAAAAAAGTCTGATCTATGGAGTTCCCACCTCGCAACTTACAGGACTTAAATGTTTTTTATGGGATAACCCCTTTATTACCTATTGAGATGATTAATGATAAATGTAAGATCGCTGGGGGCCCCGTTGCTGGGAACCTCGCGAACACTAGAACAGGTGAATTCCCGGAGCCCTGCATTCCCGGAGGAGCTTGAATGACGTGGTGGCATTCGCATTGCTGCTCCATTCGAAGTGGACTGATATAGATAGAAAACTGGAAAAGGGTGTTGTTTGTTGTTTTTTTTTTTACTTTACATATTTTTTGTGTACATTGCTAAAAACTTTATTGAACAGTTTTTCACTTTACTTTTTTACTCGATAGATCCCTGGTACAATACCTCAATACCGATGTATTGCAGTGTATTGTCATATTTACTGGCTCCTTTTAAGCTCTGCCTCTGGGCTTAGTAGGAGCAGAAAGGTGGCCTTCATTAGACCACCAGGCTGCCATTGGCACCCAGCCATCAGGTCACGGGGGGGGGGGTGATAGAGTCACAGAGGGGGCTTCCCCCCTTTCTTCTATTAACTGTGGCATAGAAGTGGTTAATTGGCCGGAATACGGACTATGTGGCACAGATGATCTGCTGCTAATGTTTTGGTGCTGGAAACCAGAGTTCACCTTTATATTTTATGTAATTAGTAAGGCCCCATGCACCCAACCATAGATATCTTATTCACTGTGCAATAGTAAATATACGTGGTTTTTCCCTTGAGTAATATATGTGTTTCACTGGATGAATACCAATGGGAATTTTTTGGTTAGAGCCTAACCTTTAATGTGAGATTTATTTCTTTTTTTTTAGCAATTTAAGATAGTCATACAATTGTATCAGATAGTGACACAATTGTATCCATAAGGTTCGTTCACTAGCGCTTGCGCACTTTACATTGACATATGTAATAAGTTCAGATAGGACAAGGATGAGATTTAAATGGTATTAACCATTTAAATCTCATCCTTGTCCTATCTGAACTTATTACATATGTCAATGTAAAGTGCGCAAGCGCTAGTGAACGAACCTTATGGATACAATTGTGTCACTATCTGATACAATTGTATCACTATCTTAAATTGCTAAAAAAAAGAAATAAATCTCACATTAAAGGTTAGGCTCTAACCAAAAAATTCCCATTGGTATTCATCCAGTAAAACACAACCATAGATATCGTCCATAATTACGGTCCGTAGTAACGGACCTATTAATTTCTATGGCCGACGGATATTTTCCTGTATATTTACGGGAAGGTGTATTTGCGGGAAGGTGTCTGTGCCGTAGAAAGGCTCTGCAAAAGATAGGACATGTCCTATTTTTTCCTTTTTACGGACCGTGCTCCCATACTTTATATGGGAGCGCGGCCCGCAAATGCGGGTGGCTGTACGCGGCCGGCTGTGCCTGTAATCTCGGGCACAGTCGTGTGCATGGGGTCTAAAACAGGAAAAATTTTATCAACAAATATAATCCAATCTAAAGAAAATATAAAAATCCAAAAATTGCCGGCAGATCATGAACACAACTCACAGACAAGACAAGGCTGAGCTCCGGGTTTACCCAGCTACAAGTGACGAGACACAGCAGTGAACTTTTATTGGTTTGTGTCAATATGAAGCAGAGTAGGCGTGTCCTGTGACCCTATCAGCTGGAGTTGTATTACAAGGGTTAAATATACAGAAGTGACACACTCCATGCAGCTTCCTGACTGCAGAAAAGACTCCAGATCCAGCAACACATGATGTCGAACACTCCTGGCCTGGATTACATTCCCTGTATTATGGCGCCTAGGAGCTGTGCACAGGAATGACCAGTCTCCCAGTCATCACACCGCTAGTACTGGACTGTAGAGTCAGATACATTCATATTTCATTAAATGCTGGGCTGGTTCTAGAAGGAGCTCACTGACTGAGGTGCCATACACCGTCTTCACCCTGTACTAGGAAGACTTTATGAACATGCCGCAACTCCGGCTTTCTGTGGACTGTCTCCATACTTTAGTGCTACTACTCCCTCTGCTGGCCACATTGGGTCACTGTGGTAAGTGACAATACTCCTTCCAAATTACAATGTGAATGACCACACACTGACACCTTAGGCATACACTAAAAGCCAAGGGTCTCTTTTAGGCCTCATTCAGACAACCGTATTTTGTTCAGTACTTTGCATCAGTATTTGGATGCCAAAACCAGGAGTGGAACCTGCACAAAGTATT
This sequence comes from Rhinoderma darwinii, assembly GCF_050947455.1. Taxonomy (NCBI): domain Eukaryota; kingdom Metazoa; phylum Chordata; class Amphibia; order Anura; family Rhinodermatidae; genus Rhinoderma; species Rhinoderma darwinii. Next base: position 114,879,975 of record NC_134694.1, on the reverse strand, counting down.
ATGGAAACACCAGCGCCTCTGTGAGGTTTTGGACCCACCACTTGTTTTGGCTTACAAATACTGGTGCTAAATACTGACCAAAATACGCCTGTATACAAGTGTGAAGGTGGCCTTAGTAGTATTATTGGTTTCGTTGTATGTCTAGAATTTATTATATTATGTTGTTGTTGTGATAATATAGTGTGTGTGTGTGTGTGTGTGTGTGTGTGTAATATATACACTTGTGCAGCTGTAGGGTGGTCCACATGCAGATTCTTTCCGTCAAGCAATTCCAGTAATAATATTGGGTGATTGCTATTGAAAAAACATTCTTATGTTATGAAAAACAGACTGAAAGTAGAATATCAATTTATATATTTTTTTTATTTAGAGATTCTGTTAAGTTTATTAATTCCCTATCTCCTAACTAATCTGATAGGCGCTATGATGCTGATAACTACATTGTGATTTATTTATTTATTTATTTTTAAAAGTCTATTTGCAAAGTTCTGAGTATTTTTCTAAATATGCTATTGTGGCTCTAATAGCCAAATAGGTGGTGACTCTTTCTTTTCACTCTGGGCTGTGTAATGTTTTCTGTATGACGCTGTCCAATCAGCATACAGCTTCTCCCCCTTCCCAGTCCAGCAACACAGCGTGATTATATAGTATACAGCATCCATTCCTGACTGTATATTCAACTGGCGATATCTCTGGTTGTGTTACAGCTAGACCTGGTGTCATATGAAAGATTAGAATCTTCTCTTTCATATGCCACTGTTCTAGGTGGTCCACAGCCCGAGATATGGCTGTTTGAAGTGATCCCCCCCTTCCCTCCAGCCTCAGTCTCTCACACTGTGTGAAGCAGCTTCATGCTGATAGGACAGCGTCAGAGGCTGTGAGGAAACTCCACCTCCGGAGTATCGCTGCTGTTACCTCAGTTGTCTAATAAAGGCTCATTTACATATTTAGAAAAAATGGTCATAACGTAAAGGGGTTGCCCGGTTTTTATTTAATTTTTTTTACTTATTTGTAGAATAGGAAATCATACCGTTTTCTAATAGACATGTATTAGAAATTCTGCTCACATACTTTTCTTATAGTGCATGCGGCCCCTGTCACGGTGGAATGGTACAGCCCACGTTCTCTATATGATTTATAAAATAACTGCCTGTCTCTAGGTGATGTTGTTAATAAAGTTACTTTTAAAAAAAACACACACATAGGAGTTAGGCTTCATGCCCACTTCAGTCTTTTTCTTCAGGGTGCTAGCCGTTTTTCTGACGGCTAGCACCCTGACCCATTCATTTCAATGGGGCCATGCACACTTGATTTGTGTTGACGGTCCCGTTGCTCCGTTCTGACAAAAGTAGAGCATGTCCTACTTTGGTTCGAGATTCCATGACCGTGAGGCCCATGCAAGTCAATGGGGCAGTCAAAAAAACTGAAGGCACACGGAAGGCATCCGTGTGTGACGGAGCCATTGCCTAGCAACGGCCGGGCGGGCAGAAGTACATTAGAGATATTACACTAATCGGCAGCCACTTATCTCTATCCAGTACTGATAGAGAGAAGAGGCTGCTGATAAAAATAAAATAAAAAGCAGTTCATACGTACCCTGGTCGTTGTCTTGGTGACGAGTCCGTCTTCTTCCTCCAGTCCGACCTTTCTGTATGACGCGGCAGTCCATGTGACCGCTGCAGCCTGTGATTGGCTGCAGAGGCGGTCACTTGGGATGAAGCGTCATCCCAGGAGCCTTCTGACGTCATCCAGTCCGGCGTGACCGCCACTACAGCCTGTAATTGGATGCAGCGGTAACATGGGATGAAACGTCATCCCAGGAGGCCGGACGGGGGGAAAATGCAGGGAGTTCTGGGTAAGAATGAACTGATTTTCTTATTTAATTAAAATTGTATTTTGCGAGCGCTGAGCATGGTCCTTCTTCAGCGCTAGTCACTGTCCAGGGTGCTGAAAGAGTTACCGCCGATCAGTGCAGCCCATTAACTCTTTCAGCACCCTGGACAGTGACTAGCGCTGAACAACCCTGCTCTTTCAGCACCCTGGACAGTACCATGCTCGGCGATCTGAAAAGGAAACATGGAGTCCACACGGACAACAAAACGGGCACACGGATCCGTCAAAAACGGCCGCTAAAACGGTGAAGGAAGTGTGCACGAGGCCTAAGTGAGAAGAATGTAAGAGCTGCTCCTCACAGACACTGACAGACATGATGAGACGTCGCTGTAGGTAGAAATACTCTATAACTCCTGCTCCTCAATAACTTACTATTTACCTGTTATATACACCTGGACAGTGTTACCTGAATGCCAGTTGTCACATGACTGTCCATTCAGATATCCTATGGGTGCTTTTTTATGGACAAATCTGTGGGCTATACCATTTTTTTAATTTTTAGATAGAGACAACTGCACTGATATAAGAACGGTGTGTGAGCAGAATTTTAAATACATGTACATTAGAAATTTGCATGAATTCCTATTCTATGAATAAATTAATAGAAAAAATTATTAGTGGACAACCCCTTTAATTTGCTGACCCAGCCAATGAAAAGAATGCACTGGCTCTAGGGGCGGTCTAAGTGGCTCTTAAAAGTAATAAGTAAACCCCTGTATTACACATTTTATAGCTCAGGTATTATCACCATAAAAGTATAACACAATTGATAAGAAAAATGAATACATCTAAATATCAAATAAAAAATAAGACCCTGTCATCATACACATTTTAATAAAAATTATAGACCTCTTAAAGGTCTAGGCAGATTAGCTTCTGAAATCTGTTTACTGTTCGCGTGATATAATTTTGTATTGCTTATTATCCCTCCATTACTGTTCACGCCGCTCTCTTGTCTTCTTTTTCAGATGATGATAATTATTTAAGTCAGGTGTTGTTTTGTCAGCCCAGTGAGCCATCATTGGGGCTCCTGAAAATGTTTAATGAAGATCAGATGTTCAATTACAACTTTGGTGATAACTCCGTCTCTCCTTGGATCCCGGACTTTGAAAAGTGGCGTGACCTGGCTTTCCCCGACACCTTAACCATCGCCTCCCATGAGAATCTATGTGTCCAGTTTAGAGAAGAATTGACCGTAGCACTTAAAAATATCACTCCTGAAGCCCGAGGTTAGATACATAAGGGGTCTTCCATATTTGCAAATGGATAAGGATTGTTGATGGTCAGTTTGCAGGGACCCCCATAGATCTCAAGAAGGTCACAGTACTTTCATGCAATTTCATGAATTTTCCAGTTTCCATATATAATCTAGAAGAAAGTTTAGTGACTTTGTAAATACATTGCATTACGAGCCTTGTACTGATCCTGAGTTACAACCTGTATTATACCTCGGAACTGGTGTCTTGTAGCATTCCCTGCTTGTTCAGTGTCTGCAGAGGAAACTCTGTTGTAGGAAACTAACGGTCCCTCTGCATTATAGGAGTTCAGCCAAGCTGTTAGGACGGGTTCACACTGAGTTTTTGAGTTTTTTGCAGGAGGAAAATCTGCCTCAAAATTCCGTTTGGAAGTTTGAGGCAGATTTTCCTCTGCCTGCACGCCGATTTTCGCAGCACCGCGGGTATAAAATGCAGCGAAATACGCTTTCTCTGCCTCCCATTGATGTCAATGGGAGGTCAGAGGCGTAACCGCGCGAAGATAGGGCATGTCCCTTCTTTCTCCCATGAGCCAGTTTTACTGCTCGCGGGAGAAACCGCCTCCCATTGAAATCAATGGAAGGCATTTTCGGCCGTTTTTTGGTGAGTTTTGCGGTGCGGTTTCCGCGCCAAAAAAACTAGTCAAAAAACTCTGTGTGAACCCAGCCTTAAGTTGCCCATACAGAGTAAATATAAAGTAGATCAAGATAAGGAAAATATTGACAATGTTTGTATGAAAATATTCTGCAGACAATAGTTTCTGATGGTCAACACTTGACAGATCTCTGCTGACTGGATGGTCGGTCATGTTGGATTTTTGTCATCCGAAAGGATATATGTATGAAGTTATTGGCTGATCACCTGTGCGCACATGATATGTGTTTTTCCCTAAAACTGAAGCTCTTTTTATAACTTATTAGTCTCTTCAGTCTAGCATGTTTTTTGGGAGGATAGTATGAGTGATCTAACGACTAAAGAATCACATTTCATAAAGCGATGGCATATCCCTAGGATATCCCATCACCTTCTGGCTGGTGGGGTTACGGCAATCTAACCTGAGAGTGAAGGGGCTGTAGCGCTGGTTTAATGCTGCATCCATCTCAAAGTTTTTCTATTCACAGCGGTGGTCTTGGACTCTTCTGTACAGGTAACTGCAACATGGCCCAATTCACCTGGATGGAGCTGTGCTGCAGTTTTCTGCACAGCAAGTGGCTGGGAGCACCAATATTCAAAAGCTGTAAATAGAACACATTGCTAAACCAGCACTGCAGTCCCTTTAGGGCATGACCACACGTGGCGGATTTCCTCCGCAACTGTCCGCATCAATGCCGCACAGAATCTGCGTCGCAGATTCTGCTGCGGATCTGCACAAAATGTGCAGAAAATTGATGCGGACTAGCTGCTGCGGACTGCGGGAAAAGTGCTTCCCTTCTCCCTATCAGTGCAGGATAGAGAGAAGGGACAGCACTTTCCCTAGTGAAAGTAAAAGAATTTCATACTTACCGGCCGTTGTCTTGGTGACGCGTCCCTCTTTCGGCATCCAGCCCGACCTCCCTGGATGACGCGCCAGTCCATGTGACCGCTGCAGCCTGTGCTTGGCCTGTGATTGGCTGCAGCCGTCACTTACACAGAAACGTCATCCTGGGAGGCCGTACTGGAGACAGACGCAGGGAGTTCTCGGTAAGTTTGAACTTATATGTTTTTTTACAGATACATGTATATTGAGATCGGTAGTCACTGTCCCGGGTGCAGAAACAGTTACTGCCGATCGCTTAACTCTTTCAGCACCCTGGACAGTGACTATTTACAGACGTCTCCTAGCAACGCTCCCGTCATTACGGGAGCCCCATTGACTTCCTCAGTCTGGCTGTAGACCTAGAAATACATAGGTCCAGCCAGAATGAAGAAATGTCATGGTAGTAAAACTAATACGCTCCGCAGCACACATAAGATCTGCGGACTTCATTGCGGAATTTTGACTCTCCATTGAAGTCAATGGAGAAATTCCGCCATGAGTCCGCCACTGCTCCGCAACAGACAGAGCATGCTGCGGACACCAAATTCCGCTCCGCAGCCTATGCTCCGCAGCGGAATTTTACGCCTCGTCTAAACGAACACTGCTAAATTAAAGTGTAAGTCAATGGACAAACGGCACCGCTGCGGATTAACGCTGCGGAGTGTCCGCAGCGGAATTTAAGTGAAATTCCGCCACGTGTGAACCCGCCCTTATTCTCAGGATCGGTGAAGGTTTTGGCAATAAGGCCCCCATCAATCAGAAAGTGATGTAATTTGGGATATGACTTCACTTTATGAGAAAACCCCTTTAACTGATCCCCATATGGAGGCCACTTTTCATCTACGCATAGGGATCTGTTTGATGACAAGTTTGTCAACGGTTTCTAATAGCAACCAGCAGAATTGTAAATGCAGCTTTGGACTTGAAACCACCAATAATTTGTCGAAGATTAAAAAAATTAATCTGGGTAAGCAGGGCTTTATAACCAAGTGATTGTATGTCTTCAGTGATCCAGATCATGCAGTGTATTATTTGTGCTCCTTCCTTTAGGTGGTTCACTTGTGACTGTTTTTACTGCACATCCCCTCAGACTGGGTATGCAGAACACGTTAATCTGTGCCATTAATGATGTCTATCCCCCGGCTCTGACCATCACCTGGAGGAAGAATGCGGTCATTTTATCTAGAGAGTTGAACTCGTATAAATACTTTGCTATGGGTGATCTGTCCTTCCAGGCCTTCTCCTACCTCAATGTCACTCCCTACCTCAATGATGTCTTCTCTTGTGAAGTGAAGGTGGCAGGAGATAGCAGTACTATCATAGCGTACTGGAGTAAGTACCTCACTGTCGTATGGGAAGGGAGTCTCACCTTCAATGCTTTATATCATTACAGGTATGTTGCCCCCCCCCCCCCCAAGGGGGTATTACTGCCGGAGGCACTGTCTTCTGTACTGACTTAGTTAAAGGGTTATACTCATCACACAAAAGGATGGCTTATCGCAAGGATATGCCATCACTTTGTGATCGATGGGCGTCCAGCTGCCAGGATCCCCACTAACTCTGAGATGGAAGGAGCAGCAACGCTGCTTAAGCGCTGTCTCCTTGTCAGTTTAACCCTGCACAGTGGCACTTCCGGCCACCCACCATTCAACACTGCTCCAATCAAATGGATGGGGCTGAGGTGCAGCTCCCTGCACAGGGATCAGTGTGGAGATCAGTTACAAAGAGCGTCTCTGTTGTCCCGTGCACCCTTTGTTCTACTGGTAGTTGGGGGTCAGACTCCCACTGATCACACAGTGATAGGCTATTCTAAGGTAGACCATCAATGTGCAGTATACTCCTGGAAAATCCCTTTAAAATGAAACCCCTACATCCATGTGTAGCTCTGAAAGGGCTCACGTTCCATGCGTGACTTCAGTGAAGCTGGATTCTCCGAAATCCTTTACTGGGCTGTCGTTAACCTGATCGGTCATCTTGGCCTTATTCATAGGGAAGCTGTCATGTTCGCTGTATGAAAGATTATGCTTTATGTCCCCTCCCATCCTTCACAGTTTATGAGTTGTAATGAAGCAGTGAAAAGCAGAGTAGCGTAATATTCATATCACCCATGGCCAAACAACTTTTGACAATCAGTTGTAAAATGAATGAAATCGGAGAACTTGTTACAATGTGTCCGTAGTTATAGTTGCATCAGCCTTAGTGGATGTGAGGAAGGGATGTTCTGCTGTATTAACACAAATTGGCGTAGATTTACCAAACATTGAAAATCAAAATACATTTAAAAATGAGCAGTGAAGAACTTTACTGCCCTAGTGACATCTGCCTATGATGAGTGGCCGGAGATAAGACACAATGGGAGCACTACATGTCCGCACACTGGGGCACGTTTACTATTGGTGTTTCAGCAAAATTCTGGCCTAAGTTGCAGCTTCTTTTTGGCGCAAATCCTTTTAGACAAATTTAACAATGAAATGCGCCAAAAAGAACAGATGTTTGCAACTTGTTCTAAATGGGTCATGACTTAAGATGCATCAAATTGCGTGAAAAATTTGGTGCAAGAAAATTTAGACTTAAATAAGCCATCCAAGAGGTGGAATAAACAGACAGAAGTGTCTAAAGGTGCTCCAAACTTATCAACCAACATGAGCCAATTAAAGAAATTTGGCTAGTCTAATTCTAAGTTGTCTGAATTTAAGACTGTATTAGTAAATCTGCTCCACTGTGTCACCCTATTTAACGTTCGTGTAGACACCGTTAACTATATAAGAATATTTAATTTAATAAACGCCAATTACAAGAAAGTTGTGCCACTGTAACGCTACCTGTGCAAGCAAGGGGATGAGGGAAGAGTGAGCTGAGCGTGTATGTTATTTTATTAAGAGGAGGGAGAATAGTGGCAGATGTGCTGCTTATCTCCCAGGAAAATGAAGGATCGGACATAGTAAAATCCAACCATTGTTTTGCCTTCTGTTGGGGCCCCATTCCCACGACCATAGACTTCATCCGTAATTATAGTCTGTAATTACGGACCCATTCACTTCTATTGCCCATGGACACTTTCCTGTATAAGGAACATGTTCTATTTTTTGCTTTTTACGGAACGTGCTCCTATACTTTATATGGGAGCTCGGCCCGCAAATGCGGGTAGCTGTCAGCGGCCAGCCCTGCCTGTAATCACGGACAGTGATTTACGGGCACGGTCATGTGCAGGGGGCCTAACCGTACACATCGGATGTCATCCTATTTTATATACGCGGGATATTCTGACAAATGTCTAAAAGTTTGATATTTTTTTGGAACCTTGTTAATTTTTTAGATTATAAGTCATAGTAGAAAGCAGATCTGTCCTGCAGGAGTGTGGTAAGTTCTGCTTTCAGTATATGTAGTCCTCCAACTTCAAGGTTATTTTATATACTCACTACACAGATTCTGAAAATAAAATGAAGTGCGGTTTTATGTTAAGACACAGATGCTAAACATTTATCAATCCTTCCTGGCTTTCAGTTCCTCAGTATCCAATACATTCTGATTTGGTGGAGAATATTCTGTGTGGTTTGGGTTTCACTCTTGGCATCATCTTCCTCCTTCTGGGCTTCTGGTTTTTCTGTTGTGCTAAGAAGTTACACAATACTGGTAAGCTGGACGCTCGCTGTTATATTAGCTGCAGTCTTAACAAACTTAATATATATAATTAGAAGTTCAGAAAATAATGTGAGGTTAGGAAGAAATACATTTTCACTCAGTCCGCCTAGATCTTATTATGCGTTTTTTCGTCTATATACATGTATGTTATAATGTTGCATATTTCATCGCATTCGGATGATTTTTATGGATTTTTTTTTGTAGGACTGCTAACATGGAAATAAGTATTGATCATTCTGTATTTTGTTTTTCTTGCTTTGTTCCCTGCAGAATGAATGTAGTCGCCTCCTCGGACCCTCCTCACGTTGTCTTTGTCAAGACTGAAAAAACGGCAGACTTTTCCCTAGACCAAATGCATACCCCATCATGTGACTTGATTCCCAGACCTCCCACGATTATCTACTGTGCCATTTTTTTTTATGGCTGCTTCGTCCCACCTTATAATTTCCAGTTTTCCTCAGGGCAGATAGCTTTTGTGGATGCCACGGACATCAGACTGGTTCAATTTACATGGAATCATTTCCCAAATTACAACACAAACCCCAGCTGCTATAGGGTTCAAGGTGGAAGCACCGCCATGTTCTGGTACATAGCCACAAAGCAGTGAGGCTGCGGACAAAGCTGGAGGAAGGTCAATCCCACTGCAGCTGCGGCCGTGCTCCAAATGTCAACTTTCTCAAGGACGCTTCTGATTTCCAAGGATAGAGACTTTGCCATCAATAATATGTGTCATTCCCATACAGAAGTGATCAATGTATTAAAGGGGTTTTATGGTTTATAAATATAGTGGTATAGTTTGGCCACAAAATGTAACAAAAACGTTAAGTATTTGATTCTGCTCCACGCTGATGCCAGATCACTGTGTACAAACTGTTTGTGATGATGTGACATCCATGCAACTCACGTCACGTGACATGATTGGTCGTATGTTCACGTGTTCAAACGCCAAATGGATGTCGCATTATAATATACATGATATAAACAGAGCGGGAAAAGCAGAATCAATGAGGTAACTGTATTACAAACTTTATTATTTTTACATTTTATGTACAGACCTCTCTATATAAACTGGAAAACAACCCTGTAAAGATGAAGGTGTACACATCTAATGCTCTTTGAGACTGGTTATTATGTAAAATCAGTGCTGATGTTGGATGATTGTCTTACGAGCCGCAATTCTTATGTACATTTTTTAATAAAGTTCATGCCTCTGACTGTCAGGGTTAAACTTCCTTTTCCCTGTTATTTCACACCGAATAACCACCTCCGTAAGTTGGAATCTGAGGGCATGCGTGGAGAAAATATACCAGGAGACAAGTTGGTACACATCCTCCCTCAGTCAAGTAGGAAACTTTTTATTGAACAAAGAAAGAAACACAATCCCCTCCCTAGAGATGTGGGACATTCTTAAGCCCCATTGGCTCCTCAGCTGTAAGTTCATCTATACACTCCTCTTGCATTCCACTGGCGGTGTCTCCATAGGCGTGTCCCTCATGCAGGATCCTTTGTGTTCCATAGATCCAATCTCTGTGTAATATACTGATATATATGTAAGGATAATATTTTTGCAAACAATATCCATGGTAATGATCCCTGACATGACTGGTTTGCTAGATGACTATATGTAGGTCATTCTATGGGTCTCACTTATAAGGACTAGTTCTGACAAAAAGTGGATCAGCCGCCCATAGCAACCAATGGGATTCCACCCTTCATTTCTCAAGCGCAGATAAATGATCTGATTGGTTTCTGTGGGCAAGTTCTGTACTTTTTGCCTGTACTGGTTTAATACATGAGGAGCCACGTGTCCTAGTGAGCAACGTTTAGCTGAAGTCATCATTTTGCAGTAGTTAAAGAATTAAAGAGATGGAAAAATACTGGGCATCCTCTCTGAAAGCACCTGCAGATAAAAAGATGGAGGTCGCAAAATAGAAGCACAGAAGACCCTGCACTGAATAGATTATTTTAGGGTATGTTCACACGTGGCAGATTTGTTGCAGAGATTTTTGTGACTGGAAATCTGTTCCATGCATCTAAATGGGGTCGTTGAATAGGACAGTCACAGAAATTTCTGCAACAAATCTGCGTGTGAACTTAGTCTTAAATGCAGGAAAGACATTAGGTATAATCCAATAGAAATTGTAATGCTCATTAATGTGCCGGAGAAGAAATGCTATCATTCCAATAATAGACTTATATAGTATATTAATGATGTCATAGTTTTATTCTGTAGAAACACAAATAAACGGCAAGGGAGGTTAAATCCCAAGGCTAAAAAAAAAACGTTTTGTCTATATTCTAATCCTCCACTTCTACTATCGCCTTCTTTGTAATTTTCTTTTAAAAATAATATGCACTTACATTGGTTACATGGGTTACAGCAACACGTGTAACAACAATTTGATAATTTATCTCTGTGCTAAGGTATCAGTGTAATGTGCTGTTTTATTTTTCAGAGGAGGGAGTGCATAATTATACCCATAAAAAGAAACCACCCTCTCTTTGACTGCAATTTATGTTGGCACAGAAAGCACTGCCTCCCTGTCTCTCCCTGTAAATCATGTAGGCACAGATATTACTGCCTCCCTGTAAATCATGTAGGCACAGATAGTACTGCCTCCCTGTCTCTCCCTGTAAATCATGTAGGCACAGATAGTACTGCCTCCCTGTCTCTCCCTGGTCTTGATGTAGGTATGGTTAGTAGTATTATCCATGTACATGATGTGGAAATGGATAGTACTGCCGCTCTGTCTCTCCCTGTACATGATGTAGGTATGGTTAGTAAATTTACTAAAGTTAGTGAATTCTTTAGGCTACATTCACACGACAGTGGAAAAACGTCCATTTTCTTAACGGCTGTCACAGGGCCGTTTTCAGAACAATGAAGTTCTATGGGTGTATTCACATGGGCGTTTTTTTTTTCCGGGAAACAATCCTTGTAACGGCCGGTGTAAACTGATCTTGGCCGAGGACTCCCCGCACACAGCGCTACCTTGAGCGCTGTGCCCGAGGTAGCCCTTGACAAGTCAGGGCTTTCAACAATGGAATCCCTGGCCAGAGTATCGCAAGATCTCTGGCCGACGACTCCAGTATTGTAGATAGCGCCCCTCCATGTAAATAGCACCACCCTGCCTGAAGATAGTAACCCCCCATCCCCCGTAGATAGCACCACTGTAGCTTCCTGTAGGAGCGAAATCCCCGGCGGCCAGACCCCGCAGGGGATTCTGCTCCCGGAGAAGCCCCTGGCGTCACTATCCATATATGGAAAGTAATGTCAAGGGGTTACTCCTAGAGCCGGCCCGCTCTGGCAGGGGATGTCACTGTCCATATATGAGCGGAATACCCGGCCAGAAGGATTCCACTCCTGCATTGAGCTACAGAGGCGCAATCTACAGGGGAGGGGGGTGGTATCTACAAGGGGGGATGCTTTCTACAGGGGTTTGGTGCTATATGGGGGGTGTGGCACTATCTACAGGGGACATTGGCGCTATCTGCATGGGCACTGTGGCACTATACACAGGGGATACTCTGGCACTATCTACAGGGGATACTGTGGCGCTATCTACATGGGCACTGTGGCACTATATAGGCTCTCTGGCACTATCTACAATTTGCACTCTGTTACTATGTGGGCACTTGCACTTTATATTTGGGCACTGTGGTACCCTGTTGGGTACTTTGGCACTATCTTCAATGGGCACTGTGGTACTATGTGGGTACTGTGGCTCTAGCTACATGGGCACTGTGGTGTTTTGAGGGGGTTGGGACGAAACAAAAGCCTGACAAATTAAATCCATCCTTTTTTTAACGCCCTGAAAATGGACAGACGGACTGGAAATGGATGAAAATTCAGACACTGATGCAAAATGGCCATGTCGTGTGAATGTAGCCTTACACTTGTAGAATTTTAGATGTGTAGCTGTTTCTTTAAGAAGTTACAAGAAAAGTTCAAAATCACAGATGAAGTAGACCTGTAGGAAGTATTTTAATAAGAAGTGGGATAAACAGACACACGCTTCTGAATAAGGCCTCATGCACACGACCGTAGTGTTTTTCTGGTCCGCAAATTCCAGGACCGTGTTCCGTGAAATGTCATCCGCAGTTCATCCGTATGTAATCCGCAGTTCATCCGTATGTAATCCGCAAAATGCGGATGAAAAAAAAAGTCTAATAGTAAAACCGGATGACGACAGAACTCATTCCCGGTCGTCGCATAGCAACACTTCCGCAAATCCGCAAACTGCGGATGACACACGGAGGTGTATCCGCATTTTCCACGGGCCCATTGACTTCTATTGGCATGTCGGCATCGAATTTGCGGCCCGTAATAAGACATGTCCTGAGTTTCTGCGGCACGGATGTGCGGACATGCGGAGACCCGTGAAAACACGGATAGTGTGTATGGGCCCATAGAAATGAATGGGTCCGCAATTCTCCCGTGGATTTGCGGGGGAATTGCGGACGCAAAAACACGGTCGTGTGCATGGGGCCTAAGGGAAAGTCCACAATCTTTATGGGGATTTCTACTGCAATCCTTTAGGGAAAAAAAGCATCACATATATCAGACATTTACCTAGTTTAAAATATTAAGTCCAGAATGTTCTTTATAACAGCCGTCCCTGCAACACCCTGATCTCTGCTGGATGAGGCTTCATCTGAAATACGCACTTAAGTTCTGGGCCCCGCTTCATAGACGGGGGATGACCTGGAGTTTTAGAATGTAGAAATATAATTAACAAAACTTTTAGGCTACATGCACAGTCTGGCAGACAAAATTGCTGTAGCTACATCCTGTAAGAGTCCTGTGATTCCTCTTCATCTGGTTAAGACTTAGGCCCCATGCACACGAACGTGCTTTTGCGGCCGCAATTCCCACGAAAATCCACAGAAGAATTGCGGCCCCATTCATTCCTATGGCATGGCCCAGATCGCAGAAAGAATGGGCATGCCTTATTACGGCCGTGTTCTGCGGTCCGGGCTCATTGAAAATAATGGCCGCAGCCATGTGCATGGCCTGCGATTTGTGGGCGGCTTGCAGCTGACACTCCGTGGCCGGCCGACCCGAACATCGCGGCTGTGCATATGGCTACGGTCGTGTGCATGAGGCCCAAGTTGAATTGGATCATGGTAAATGATCGATTACACTGTATGGTCTCAGATAAGGAAGAACTCTTCCTTCAAGTTTGGCAGCCATGGCTCGGATATCTAGGGACGGTCTCTGAGGTTTATTTTGCCTCTAGGATACTCGACCCTCATTCTCCTACCTTTCCCTTCTCTTCCCCCTCTTTCTCTCCCTTCCCTTTTGTATCCCCTCCCCATCTTTTCTCTTGACATGTAGCAATATTTAGTATATATTTGCCTGTTCTAGTTCGATTTATGGGGACTGACCCCGGCTGCTTCTTGTATTGTTTGCCATATGTTTGTTAATTGAAAGCCCTCAGTAAAAATTATTGAAACATAAAACCGCACATAATGGTAAGTTTTTTGATGCGTTTTTAGGTGCGGTACTTACATTTTGATGCGGAAATAGATGCGGTTTTATGCTGCGTATTTTGGTGCGTTTTTCTTTAAAACTAGTCAGATACAATTCGGAAGCGGAAAAGCAGGATGAATTAACATGCTGCGGATTTTAAAATACGCACCGCAGGTCAATTTACACTCAGAAAAAAATCTGCACCGTGTAGATGAGATTTCTTGAAATCTCATTTACTTTGCTAGTACTGTATTACGCTGCAGATTTGCTGCACGCAAATCCGCACGGAAAAACCGCACACAATAACCTTTGAGCCTTAAGGAGCCTGGAGATTTTTAGCAAAGAAAACAGAAATATAAAAGGGAAAAATGATAAATTTGTAAATTATAAATAAATGGCCCGAACAAAAACAAACAGTAAAAAAACTTTTCCAAGTCACCTGGAAACAAACTGATAGCTTTATTGTCTTTCTTTACTCTTGTTTTCTTTTGTCCTTGTTTGTGTTTCACAATTAAAAAATTTGGGACTGATAAATGGGACCTTCCTTATTTCTTGCAGTTGAAACACAAGCAATTTTTTTAAAATCAAAAAGTACCTTGCAGCTATGAAGGAGGTTCTACCCAGCAACAAATGATGTCATCTTACTTCTGATTTCTTATTGGCCGCTAACGATAGGACACGCTTTCTGTTTTGTGGATTTTAGCTAACACCGGGATATCAAACAAGACTGCAGAGATGAGAGGTTCATTAGCTGGGCTGCTGCTGGTATATAATGCTATATCTCTCCCTGCAACAGGTACGCTGCATGCTTTACAGATAACTGACTTTGTTCTATATCTATCTATTCACCAATTAATATTTGTCATTTCTGAACATAAAGCGAAACGCGTCACTTAATAGGGAGGTATTTTATCTACTTTATTAGTAGCATAACATTTGACTGAGAATTAACTATATTTTCTGTGCCTTCTTCTGCACACCAGTGCCACCTAAAGGACGCAATATCATGAAAATGAAGACAATATTACTATTTCTAGTATTTAGGAATAGCGAATTTGCTTTATAGTGGACCATGATTGTGTGTGAGGTAATTGTGTAAAGCTTGTATTTTTACATTGCCGTCTATTGTTTGCAGGCTACGTTATGCAGGAGATTTCATACTGCGGTTATGGAGATGACGAGCAAGGAAATGTTACATTTAAGTATTTTATGACATTTAATCATATGCCTGCACTGATGTATGATACATATGACAATATGTTTTTTCCTTGTCCATCCGTCCCCGAAATGAGGGCGGTAGTGGAAAAATATTGTATAGAATTCAACACTAAACCAGACATGTTAAATTATGTGAAATCTGAGGAGAAACGATGCAAAGACGAAATAAAGACATTCTGGAACGGTACCGTGGAAAGAAGCGGTGAGTGTTAACATTTAAAACATAGTAAAAAACTATTGTAGTGGAGTGGAGTGGGCGCTATAATCACTTGTATTCGCTATCTCTAGTTTTGAAGAAATATGCAGCAAGACCCGCAGCATGAAAATGCACAAACCGCACTGAAAAACGCATAAAAAAAGCACTTTCAGGTGCGTTTTTTTCCTGTGAATTTCTTGCGGCTTTGCTGCATATTCTCCGTACATGTGGGCTTTTTATATTCATATATACAAACTTGTTAATTCACACTCCAGGTCCAGAAATGTAATTAGAGGCTCTGATGCCCCAATGCAAAAATCTGTGACAGGGCCCCCCACCTACCAAGTGCCATTTATAATTCTGGTCTCTCCATATATGATAGAGAGGCCTTTGGACCCCCAAAGCCAGCAGGGCCCGGGTTTGGCTGATACCTCTATACTCATGCAAATGTCAAGTAGTATACTAGTATATATAAACGTTTGTTTACTTAGATGGGCGTTTCATATGCCAGTCTAAACCAAAATAGGTCGTAGTAAGCTGCGCCAAACTTATTTAAGATGTGCACGCCTTTTAATATATTTGGTGCATCTTTGCCTGTCCATGTGTCAGAAATACAATGAGCATTTCTGGCGTCAATTATAGTAAAACTGTTGGTCAGCGGGAAGCTAAGTCACCCACACCAGACCAGCCCACTGTTCACGTAACTTTTGAAAGTGGTGAGAGACGCGTAAAACAGCAAAAAGTTCCAAATTATTGCACAAGTATGTTGTACACCTTGATTTGCAACTCTTTAATGCCACAAAAGTAGCGTAAAGCCGTTAATGAGTTCTCCCATATTGTAGTAAAGGTAAACACTGATGTTTAGGAATGCAAACGCTGAATATTTTCAATTCTAAAGCTTTCCACAGACATGGACATTGCATGTAATGAAATTAGCTGCACTTAGCCCAAATTGATGATAGAAATATAGTAAATGAGTGGCTTTACTAATGAGCTGTACCAGTGGGTTAAAAAAATATAACTGCTGTAATACTGGCCCTATGTACAAGAATATAACTACTATAATACTGCCCCTATGTACAAGAATATAACTACTATAATACTGCCCCAATATACAAGAATATAACTACTATAATACTGCTCCTATATACAAGAATATAACTACTATAATACTGCCTCCTATATACAAGAATATAACTACTATAATACTGCCTCCTATATACAAGAATATAACTACTATAATACTGCTCCTATATACAAGAATATAACTACTATAATACTGTCCCCTATATACAAGAATATAACTACTATAATACTGCCCCTATGTACAAGAATATAACTACTATAATACTGCCCCTATGTACAAGAATATAACTACTATAATACTGCTCCTATATAGAAGACTATAATTACTATAATACTGCTCCTATATACAAGAGTATAACTACTATAATACTGCTCCCTATATACAAGAATATAACTACTATAATACTGCCCCTATGTATAAGAATATAACTACTATAATACTGCCCCCTATATACAAGAATATAACTACTATAATACTGTCCCCTATATACAAGAATATAAATACTATAATACTGCTCCTATATACAAAAATATAACCACTATAATACTGCTCCTATATACAAAAATATATCTACTATAATACTGCCCCTATATACAAGAATATAACTACTATAATACTGTCTCCTATATACAAGAATATAACTACTATAATACTGTCCCCTATATACAAGAATATAACTACTATAATACTGCTCCTATATACAAAAATATAACCACTATAATACTGCTCCTATATACAAGAATATAACCACTATAATACTGCTCCTATATACAAAAATATAACCACTATAATACTGCTTCTATATACAAGAATATACTATAATACTGCCCCTATATACAAGAATATAACTACTATAATACTGCCCCAATATACAAGAATATAACTACTATAATACTGCACCCTATATACAAGAATATAACTACTATAATATTGCCCCCTATATACAAGAATATAACTACTATAATACTGCTCCTATATACAAGAATATAACTACTATAATACTGCCCCCTATATACAAGAATATAACTACTATAATACTGCCCCCTATATACAAGAATATAACTACTATAATACTGCACCCTATATACAAGAATATAACTACTATAATATTGCCCCCTATATACAAGAATATAACTACTATAATACTGCTCCTATATACAAGAATATAACTACTATAATACTGCTCCTATATACAAGAATATACCTACTATAATACTGCTCCTATATACAAGAATATAACTACTATAATACTGTCCCCTATATACAAGAATATAACTACTATAATACTGCTCCTATATACAAGAATATAACTACTATAATACTGCTCCTATATACAAGAATATAACTACTATAATACTGCTCCTATATACAAGAATATAACTACTATAATACTGCCCCTATATACAAGAATATAACTACTATAATACTGCTCCTATATACAAGAATATAACTAATATAATACTGCTCCTATATACAAGAATATACCTACTATAATACTGCTCCTATATACAAGAATATAACTACTATAATACTGTCCCCTATATACAAGAATATAACTACTATAATACTGCTCCTATATACAAGAATATAACTACTATAATACTACTCCTATATACAAGAATATAACTACTATAATACTGCCCCTATATACAAGAATATAACTACTATAATACTGCTCCTATATACAAGAATATAACTACTATAATACTGCTCCTATATACAAGAATATACCTACTATAATACTGCTCCTATATACAAGAATATAACTACTATAATACTGTCCCCTATATACAAGAATATAACTACTATAATACTGCTCCTATATACAAGAATATAACTACTATAATACTGCTCCTATATACAAGAATATAACTACTATAATACTGCTCCTATATACAAGAATATACCTACTATAATACTGCTCCTATATACAAGAATATAACTACTATAATACTGCCCCCTATATACAAGAATATAACTACTATAATACTGTCCCCTATATACAAGAATATAACTACTATAATACTGCTCCTATATACAAGAATATAACTACTATAATACTGCTCCTATATACAAGAATATAACTACTATAATACTGCCCCTATATACAAGAATATAACTACTATAATACTGCTCCTATATACAAGAATATAACTACTATAATACTGCTCCTATATACAAGAATATAACTACTATAATACTGCTCCTATATACAAGAATATAACTACTATAATACTGCTCCTATATACAAGAATATAACTACTACTAGGGTATGTTCACACGCTTAATAAAAAAACATCTGAAAATACAGAGTTGTTTTCAAAGGAAAACAGCTCCTGAATTTTTAGCAGTTTTTTAATCAAACTCGCGTTTTTCGCTGCGTTTTTTACGGCCGTTTTTGGAACTGTTTTTCTATAGAGTCAATGAAAAACGGCTCAAGAGGTGACATGCACTTCTTTTTCGCGTGTGCTTTTTAACGTGGCCCTTTTTTCAAAATGGCCCGTCGGAATGCTGTTTTTCCCATTGAAATCAATGGGCAGATGTTTCGGGGCATTCTGCTTCCAATTTTTCAGCCGTTTGGAGGCCGTATATATCGCCCGAAAAACGGCTGAAAATAAGCCTTTTGAACATACCCTAATACTGCTTTCTATGAAAAAATAGGAGAATTTTTATATCTGACTGTCCTTTCTTTTGCGTGTATCTAATATATATGACTTTTTTTCTCTGTAGTGAAACCATCTATGGAAGTATTTTTTCCTGATCAGTTTAATGGGGAAAACCTTCCAGTATTAATCTGCCACGTGTGGGGCTTTTATCCTCAAAACATTGTTGTAGCTTGGATTAAAAATGAAATGACTGTGATTGAGAATATAACTCAGGCTGTACGAGCCGGGGACTGGACCTACCAGGTCGTTGCAAAACTAGATTTAAGGGACTCTCTTCCTGAAGACAACTATACTTGCATAGTACAACATCAAAGCCTAGATGGCCCCATGATAAAAACTTGGAGTAAGTATAAGACAGGCTTCTCCGCACAATACGGAGCTCACTGCCTTACCTTCTCTTCGTATATTTTAATATGCTCTTGTCTTCCTTCTCATGGAAACATGCAGGTTGTAGAATTAGTTTTTTCTGCTTCAACACCTTATATTTAGTATTCCACTTAAAACAGTTGATGTCGTAAAAAATAGTGGTCTAAGCTCTATATCTCTGTTTTGGAAGAGGGTTTAAAGGCTCTTCAACATGGTCCAATGATTGGGCAAACAAGCCTACGTATAAACGGTCGTTCCCGATCATTGCGCGATGTAAACAGGACAGCGATCAGCCGATGAATGAGCAAACGCTCGTTCATCGGCTGATCTGCTCGTTCAGGCTGCCAATTAAATGATCGCTAGTCGGCAGCACATTTCCCTGTGTAAACATGGAGATGTGCCGCCGACATGATGGAAATGTATGGGAACGAGCGTTCATAGTAACGACGCTCGTCGCCATACATAACCGATTATTGCTCCTGGTGAAAGGAGCA
Organism: Rhinoderma darwinii; assembly: GCF_050947455.1. Taxonomy (NCBI): domain Eukaryota; kingdom Metazoa; phylum Chordata; class Amphibia; order Anura; family Rhinodermatidae; genus Rhinoderma; species Rhinoderma darwinii. The sequence continues at coordinate 114,860,171 of NC_134694.1, read as the reverse complement.
AACGAGCGCCGATCAACGAGCTGCCTCAGTGATCTGTGCTCGTTTTAACGGTTTATATCGGGCTCAGTAAAAGAACCTTAAAGGGATCCTGTCATCAACATCTTACCTGTTAAACTCACCTGACCCCTCAATGGCCGCAGCTGTCCAGAGTTCATTCCTGTTCTCTTCTTTCCTGAAGTCCTCCTATGTCAGTAAATATAGTCGTTTAAACTTTTCCCGCCTTTTATGGTAATTATTTTTCCCTCTGGGATGCAGCTTCTTAACCACGCCTACTGCCACCACCTGTCCGGCCTTGACTGGCTAAGGAGCTATCAATCAAAAAGAAGGAGGTGGAGTCCACTCTGAGATGCTGGAGGAATGAAAATCTGACTCTTTTCAGATGAAGATTTGACTCTTTTCTGGTCATTTGCATATGGCGTGGGACCACTGAAAAACGGAATACTAAAGCTACAGAGCTTACTTAGAACATATTTATAGCTTAGATGACAATGATTTTTCACCCACTTTCACCAGGTATTGCTGGCTTTATAGCTAAAATGCTGGTGACAGGATCCCTTTAAGATGAAACAGTATGTGTTAGCAATAAATTTAATTCAGTAGGCAAATTGAATACATTAAACAAATAACCTATTGAAAAATGTAAACATTCAGGAGGCCAAAAACTGAAAGTGCGCCAAGTCGCCTGTCTGTACGTTTCGTTTTTGGGCTCCTAAGTTCTTTTTATTTTAGTAATATAAAGTTTTATATATTTTTTTTATGTTTACAGTTAGATAAGCATGGGGACCCCTATTTGTTACCATGTGATTTTTATTTTGTTAGGCGCCTTGGGCCCCAGCTAGCACATTCTTTTTTTACTTTTACTATTTCTCTTTCGTTTTTCTCTATTTTACATGAATTTATTTTATAGTAATAATAGGTTTGATTTTACCTTATTAAGCCTGGTTCACACAGAGTTTAGTTGCATGCCGATTCCGACATTTTCTCAGCGTCTGAATCAGCGTGGGTAATGCCTCTCTTTTGGCTCCCATTGCTTTCAGTGGGAATTAGTACTGTTCATCCACCAGCACTGATCAATTGGCTTGCTGAAATGAAAAAAAAAAAGCCGGCTGACCTATCTGAGGAGTCTGAGCCACAAATCTGTGCCACAAATTTCCATTGGAAAGCAGAAGAAACAGCGCTGAATGCCTTGGGCACAGATTTTTGCGCAGGAAAGCAAAAAAACTGCTTCCAAAACAGCTTGCATTTTTAAATCTGCTTCCAAAATTAATCTTAAGCTAGAATGATTGTGGAGGCAAATTCATCCTCACCGAAATACTATGTGAACATACCCCCAAAAGAAAATATCATTTTTCAGCCCCAATTACATATTTTTTAATCCAACCGGCTACATGTGTATATTTCACTTTACTACTGTCCTTTTGATGAATAATGAGTTTTGTTTTGCTGCACATGACAGTCTGATCCTTTATTTCTTATTCATACAGAAGCTGGTTTGACCTCCATTCAGATCATTAAGATCAGTGTCTCTGCTGCGACCTTTGCGCTAGGACTGATCACCTTGATAGCAGGAGTTATATGCTGGAAGAACGCCAAGAAAAGTGGTAAGAACATTATAAGAACATGGACAAATAATTGATAAAGCTTTGTTCTCATCTATGTTTGTCTCGAAGGCCGGATTCACACGAGCGTGTTCAGTCCGTGATATAAGGTCCGCAGGTCGGCCGCATTTCCCGGACCGAACACAGTGCAGGGAACCGGGCTCTTATCGTCATCGTTATCTATGACGCTAGGAGTCCCTGCCTCTCCTCGGAACTACTGTCCCGTACTGAAAACATGATTACAGTACGGGACAGTTTTCCCGCAGCGAGGCAGGGACTCCTAGCGTCATAGATAACGATAAGAGCCCGGCTCCCTGTAGTGTGCTCAGTCCGGACCGTATATCCGGAATGCCTTGATAAAGCGTCTGAAGGACGTGAAACAGTCGGCTCTGTTGTCTTTTGAATCCCGTGTTGCCTGCCTCAATCTTGGAATAAAGAGAAACCTTTTGCAAATGGTGAGTGCCGTGCTGTCTTCTTTTCTACATGTTGTCATTTGCTGAAACTAACTTTAACACGCACTGAGCACCACCAGACAAAGGCTGTCGAACCACAGGTCCCAGCGAGCTAAAGCACAGAGTCTGTGACATTGCAAGCTAAGGCAGTGCCAACCATTTTTCATTTCTACATGTTGCACAATGTATGATTATTCTTGTCACTGTGCTACATATTCTGGAGTCAGTTTCTCATGACTCACTGTGTTTTTGTTATTGCATCAGACTTTAATAAAACAAATTTTAACTATTTTTTTGCGCCGGGATCAATAGGGAAATCCTGAAACAAATAAACAGCGTTGATAACAGCAGTGGTTTTATTTTCAGAAACGATCAATTTTGACCAAGTTATGACCTATTTTAGATTTATCCTAATGACTTTCTTAATAGACAACTGGGCGTGTTTTCGCTTTTTACCAACGGCGTTGTAAAGAGACGTTTATGACGCTGACCAATCAGTGACCAATCAGCGTCATATACTTCTCATCGTTCCCGCTCATCTTCTTTCACTGCACACACAGCATCACGCTGTGACATCACTTCCTACCACAGGTCCTTCGCCGCGTCGAAAGAGAGAAGACACATCGTCTCCAGGCGTCCGAGAGGGTAGAGTCTCTAGGGAATTCACTATGTTTACCTGCACACTGATACTGCTGCAGATTCAACTCAACCCTCTCGGACGCCTGGAGACGATGTGTCTTCTCTCTTCCGATGCGGCGGGGAAGGACCTGTGGGAGGAAGTGACGTCACAGCGTGATCTCGCGAGATCACGCTGTGTGTGCAGTACAAGAAGCGGGGCGGGAACTATGAGAATTTATATATTATTCCTTTGGATATCTCATTGCCTTCATAAGGAATTATTACAAGAGAACATTTGATGGTAGATTTACCTTTTACAGTATCTAACATCATACATTATTTATATGGCGCCAAATATAATGCAGCGCTATACATACATAGTAGTAGAGGGTGCAAACGCCAATACAATTCTTGCACAAATATAGGATGCAGTAGACGAGAGGTAAAAGTGCTTACAGGGGGAAGTACTTGTTGGCTACAGGTGGCGGGACAATACAGGTAGGGGGGAAGACAGGTAGGTGTTCGTGAATATGTGAGGTTTGAGGGGCTTAAACTTTTTAAAGCTAGAGAGAGTTCCAGAGAATTGGTGCAGCACAAGAGAAATCCTGTTGACATGAGTGGGAGGAGGTGAGAAGAGAAGAGGAATAAAGCAGCAGAGGGGGTGGTTAGGAGGATATCTGAAGATAGGGGTAGAGATGTAGGCCGGGGGTACGGCTGGGAAGGAAACGGAAGGCAAAACAGAGTAGTAGTAAATTTGATTCACAGGTGGATGGGAAGCCATGGAGAGACTGGGAAGAGGGACCGCTGATGGAGATGGTGCGAGGGATGACTCTAGCGACAATGTTCCTGATAGATTGACATGGAGAAAGTCTTGTTAGGACATTCAGTTTTTTACTGGATGTGCATTATTATTATATTGGGATGTTGGTTATTGCAATAAACACCTGACTACAAACTGCATAAATTATGTGATATTAAATATTGTTTTCACTGGGATCTTTTCCTCTTCTGCAGGATACACTCCAATTACAGGATACGATGATATAAACTGAGGCTTTATGAGGTAAGTGAAGAATAAATATCTCATATATCTTTAACTGCTGTCAGATTTAGAGGATTTAGGAGATTTGGCTTTAGACTGAAAATTTGGGGCCTAGGCACAGATTAGGCTTGACAATTAATTTTGCATTATTGTTTATGTTGTCTTCCTATCGTTGCTCCCCTTCTCTACCACCCAAAAAAAAAGCAATAAAAAATAAACATCCGTATCCCAGTTTTATTATTTTTTATTATTATTATTATTATTATTACTGTTGTTATTTTTTGAATACTTTATTGTCCATTTTTTTCATTTATAAGATATAGTTTTCTCATATGATGTGACAGGTGTATGCAGTTATTCTATTGGAATTTTCTCATAGTCAGTATTTTGTCTTTAAAAAAAAGAGATTGACTAGTGATTACTTTGTTCCTACCGTTTCAGTTCTACACTACAGCTATAACAGATCTCTGTAATTTGGACTCAGGAAAATGACACCATAAATATCAAATCCTTAGGTTCCTAAGATATGATTTGAGATGGAAAACAACATCTGTAGGGTCACAACAATAATCCTCGAATCTGGAGGTTTCCTGAACATGGCAAATGACTATTATCTAGAATGGATTTTACGAATCAGCCGTTTTCTGGATATTTTCTTGTATATTTTTCAGATTAAAATTGTCAATTTTTTATGTATATAAAATAAATGAGACTATTGGGATTTAGGTAGATCTCTGCACAGAGCACCCCGCAGTGATGAGGGGATATGTATCCCTGTGGGTAAGAAACACTTATGAACTGTCACCAGATGGTCCTGAAAACCTATTGTGCACCTTACAAGGACACTGATGTGCATGTTTAGTTCAATTACAGTTGCCCCCGGGACAGTTGCTTGTTAAAAAACAGTTGCATGATGTTTTTGCATTTTTTTCAATGAGGAAGATCGTCCACAAAATGTCAGATGTAGCACAAGAAGAGGGTTGCGTAGAAATGCAGAATAGTGTCAAAATCTCACAGTGGACAAAGATTTGTAATTCCTCTTAGTAAAAATTCCATCTGTGAATCCAATATTGCAGGAGATGCATTTTGGAATTTGGATGCCATTGGTATTGTCTCTAAAGGCTGGGACTGCACATAGATATTTCTTGCATCAGAGCTTCAGTTTAAGATATCGTGGGTGCGACGTTTGTGTGGCTTTATTTTTTACCCCACGTTTTACCTCATATCTTTCTTCTTCACTGTCTTCAAATGGACTGGAGTGGGACTGTTGCTTTTTCAGTTGTTTTGGTACACACCTATGTATAGCCCCAAACTTAAAGGGAATATGAACGCTTGTTTGCCCGATCATTCGCCCGTGTAAAAGAGCCTTTACCTGTCAGTGTAATCCTGTCTGTGATGATAATGTGATGACCGCAGAGAAGTGATCGCTACAGAACAGGAAGAGTCAGTCTATTATGAATGGTGGATTCTGTGTTCCCTATATAGAGGTGTTACCTGTTAGTGTAATCCTGCCTGTGATGATAATGAGATAAGTGCTAAGAAGTGATCCCCACAGAACAGGAAGGGTTAGTCTATTATGAATGGTGGATCCTGTGTTATCTATATATGGGTGGTACCTGTTAGTGGAATCCTGCCTATGATAATAATGAGATGACTGCTGAGAAGTGCTCTCTATATAACAGGAAGGGTCAGTCTATTATGAATGGTGGATCCTGTGTTCTCTATATATATATATATATATATATATATATATATATATATATATATAGGTGTTACCTGTCATTGTAATCCTGCCTGTGATGATAATGATGGCTGAGAAGCGATCTCTACAGAACAGGAAGGGTCAGTCTATTATGAATGATGGATCCTTTGTTATCTATATAGCGGTGTTACCTGTTAGTGATTTAATCCTGCCTGTGATGGTAATGAGATGACTGCTGAGAAGTAATCTTTACAGAACAGGTAGGGTCAGTCTATTGTGAGGAATCAATGGCCAGAGTGAAAACTGCAGGATTTTCAGATTTTTTTTCCATTTAGATAATGACATGGAAAATTTGAAAAAAATAATAATATTTTTTTAGAAAATATGTATAACATGAAAACGTAATTTAAACAATAGTTCTTTCCCTTTAAGAGGTATGTGTTTTTGCATTGTGGTGGGAAAAATAAGAACTGTACAAAAAAGATTTAAGATAATAAAGGTTGTCCTTCACTGACTCAATCAAAATTATTTGATATAATTTCATGTATAAAAAATGTATATCAATGCAAAAAAACTGGTTTTAAAATTTCCTCTATGGAGAATGGGTCGAACATTTCTCATTGAATGAATAAACATAAACCTAGATCCTATAAATCTACAAGTATGGATTTACATGCGGTGGATATTTTGGCCTCCACTGTTTACAGATTGATCAGCTATAATGTAGGGTCCTTACAGTAAGACACTAATAAAGGTCGGCTTGTAGCTGGAATGTGCATCCTGGGGCTGAATTTAGGCACGTATTCCCTTCTACCTGTCACTGAACCCTCTCGGGCAGTCAACCAAAATAGTATTGATATGATGGGGGCAGACTTTCAGTTGTCTTGACATTCCTATTTTTTAAAGGCTATGTACACCTTTAAAAACAATATTTTTTTTGTAATAAAAATGTGTATCAGTGTGATTAGTGCAACTTTGTAATTACTTTTTATTAAAAATTATTTGTACTTTTTGAGATACGTCTGCCTTGTATCCTGTATACAGAGCAGCTGTATCATTCGCTAAGACTGGAATCCGTCATGTTTGCGGGACTAATGGGTTCAGTGTCAGCGGATCCTGCAGAATCCATCTATTATCGATCACATCTAAGTTACGAACTTAGATCTGTCACTGAACCCGTCAGTCCCGCTGGCCTGACGGATTTAGGTCTCAGCGCACGATACAGCTGCTCTGTATGCAGAATACAAAGAAGCTGCATCTGAAAAAGTAAACATAATTTACAATAAAATGTAATTACAAAATTGCAGCAATGACACTGATACACCGTTTCATTTAAAAAAAAATATCAATTTCAAAGGGGTACATACCCTTTAAACATTTTTTTGCCAATACTGTACTCAAAGATATTCAATTTTGTGATATATCATTGCCTCTTTCTCTACTTATCAGCGGCCTCTTTCTCCCTGTATCTGTCTGTAAGGCCGGGTTCCCACGTAGCGGAAACGCTGCAGAATTTTGTGTGGAAATTCTGCAGCATTTACAGTAGCAGCAAAGTGAATGAGATTTAGTAAATCACATGCCCACGCTGCAGGAAAAAAAAGCGAAAACGTTCATAAATTGACCTGCAGTGCGGATGACATGACACAATAAGCTGCTCATACATAACTCAAATTACACCATTTTTTTAAATTAGCGCTGTTAAGTGCCAGTGTAAAAAATTAGAAAATGACGCTTTTCCACAATTGCAAATTTATATATTGTCACTGACCTGTGTCCATGTGAGTAAGGGTATATTCACACGGCCTATTTACGGACGTAATTCGGGCGTTTTTGCCCCGAATTACGTCCGAAAATAGCGCCTCGATAGCGCTGACAAACATCTGCCCATTGAAAGCAATGGGCAGACGTTTGTCTGTTCACACGAGGCGTATATTTACGCGCCGCTGTCAAATGACGGCGCGTAACTAGATGCCCGCATCAAAGAAGTGACCTGTCACTTCTTTGGCCTTAATTGGAGCCGTTATTCATTGACTCCAATGAATAGCAGCGCCATTTACGCCCGTAATCGACACGGCGTTCAAGCGCCTGCACATGCCGTCACGGCTGAAATGACGGGGATGTTTTCAGGCTGAAACATCCCCGTAATTTCAGCCGTTACGGACGCCCTCGTGTGAACATACCCTCAGGAAAAAAAGAATTCTGCTCTAAGGCAGGCCATACACATAAGATGTATGTCAACCAAACCTGACGATTTTGGCGGCACCCGCTAGCCAATGTGTATGACGGTGTCCCGTCTCTCCCCTGATGGCAGATGTTGGGGTAGAGAAGCATCGGGTATTTTGAATTTCAACATGTGCAATCCTATGGTTTGTAAGGCTGGGTTCACACGTGGCGGAATTTCACTTAAATTCCGCTGCGGACACTCCGCAGCGTTAATCCGCAGCGGAGCCGTTTGTCCATTGACTTACACTTTAATTTAGCAGTGTTCGTTTAGACGAGGCGTAAAATTCCGCTGCGGAGCATAGGCTGCGGAGCGGAATTTGGTGTCCGCAGCATGCTCTGTCTGTTGCGGAGCAGTGGCGGACTCATGGCGGAATTTCTCCATTGACTTCAATGGAGATTCTAATTTCCGCAATGAAGTCCGCAGCTGTCATGCACATGTTATGTGTGCTGCGGATCCGTCTTGCTTTTTTAACTTGACATTTCTTCATTCTGGCTGGACCTATGTATTTCTCGGTCTACAGCCAGACTGAGGAAGTCAATGGGGCTCCCGTAATGACGGGAGCGTTGCTAGGAGACGTCAGTAAATAGTCACTGTCCAGGGTGCTGAAAGAGTTAAGCGATCGGCAGTAACTGTTTCTGCACCCGGGACAGTGACTACCGATCCCAATATACATGTATCTGTAAAAAAAAATGAAGTTCATACTTACCGAGAACTCCCTGCTTCTGTCTCCAGTCCGGCCTCCCAGGATGACGTTTCAGTCTAAGTGACGGCTGCAGCCAATCACAGGCTAATAACAGGCTGCAGCGGTCACATGGACTGCCGCGTCATCCAGGGAGATCGGGCTGGATGCCGAAAGAGGGACGCGTCACCAAGACAATGGGCGGTAAGTATGAATTTCTTTGACTTTCACAAGGGAAAGTGCTGTCCCTTCTCTCTATCCTGCACTGATAGGGAGAAGGGAAGTACTTTTCCCGCAGTCCGCAGCAGCTAGTCCGCATCAATTTACTGCACATTTTGTGCAGATCCGCAGCAGAATCTGCAACGCAGATTCTGTGCTTCATTGATGCGGACAGTTGCGGAGGAAATCCGCCACGTGTGGTCATGCCCTTATTAGATAAACCACTGGCAGCGGCTTCCTCCCTTGTACGTGCGGTTGCGCCGGTATGTGTATAGGGGAGCAGGGAGGAATACATGTCGGCTGAACGAGCATTCAGCCGACAGCTGTCTAAAATATATGGCCGGCTCTACTGAAGAGCAAAATTATACTAAAAACAGGAAGGCTCCTCCATACACATGCTTCTGTAGTGTTTCTTTTGCCCCAAAAAAATGCCACACTAAAAACTGAAGGTTTTTAAAAAAAAATAGTAAATGCTTCTTTTAATGATGATTTTGGTTGCGTTTTTTTCAAAATAGTGTGTTTTACTACCTGCAATTTTTTATGTGCCGTTTTTCACATTATTCAGATCATGTGACGCAAAGATTCCTTAGCATTTTTCTTTAAAAATACGCCACCAAGTAAAAAAATGCAACACAAATTGACACTTGCGTTGTTTGGCACAGGCAGAACAAAAACGCCACTAAATGATGGAAAAAACGCCAAAGCCAGGCTTTCAGCGATTTGGGAAAAATGGCACTGCCCAAAAAATGCAAGTGAAAAAAGAGGCAATCAAAAAACATGCCATGTTTGTACGACGTTCGATATTTCCCTATTGAACGCCATACAAACGCAGCAAAAAAATGCCACTAAAACTTGCCATTTTTCCTAAAAACACTGAATCCGGCTACTATTAAATCCGTTTTATTCCACTCATTTTTTTAAGCAGCGAACTATGAAAGAAAAAATACTAAGAAAAAAAGCTACACAGAAGTGAAATGAGACGATTCTATTAATTGGTGCACCCAGCGCCTGTGTAAAAGATTTTAAAACAGGAATTCTGCAACAATTTAGTGAAGTGGACAGGGTAAAAAAACTAACAATATACTTTACATTTCTGGTCTGGGATTGCTGGTGCTTGTTATTCTACAGCAAACTAGTGGCAGGGGGAAAAGCCAAACCAAGGAGCAAGTCACAACTAGCAGAGTGCAAGGAAATATGGTTGACGGTGGACATTGGCACTGGCTGAGCTGCTAAACTCTTTACTGGTATTTTTCCGTGCTGTAAATGGCGCCAAACGAGGCTGCACTGGCTCATATAAGGTTATGCCATGCGTCACATGATTAACACCACTATGGACTGTCATCACGTAGGACTGTCAACAGTGTGGTGGGGGACCAAGCTGGCGAGGAATGGTGCCGAACAGGTAAGGTAAACCAGGCGCACAATTCTCGGACAATGCTGTACACAAGCGTCATGAGACGGTCCATTCATTGCGTGTTTACACATATATAGGAGGGAGAAAAAAGCAAAAACCTTCAAACGGCGCTGCTAAACTGGAATGCCAGTGATCGAAGTGATATGAAATAAGTTATTAACAGGCTACGCGTTACGACATCAAACTGATGTCTTCATCATGGCCATGATGAAACTCGTTTATTTCCGGTTATTTCTGCTAAAGGGTTACAAGGAGCATCCCTGGTTATTTTCGATCTACAGCGATTAGAAAATTGGCACATCCGGAACTTTCTGCAATTTTAGAGAAAAAAAACCAACATTCCCTAAAAACGTACATAAAATACATAGAAAATTTACTACATGAATCAAAATTATTGTTCTAATATTTTACTATTCTGACAATCAGAAATCTGAAAAAAAGAACACAAGTGTAAACGGAGTATAAGGGCATGGCCCCACATGGCGGTTTTCTTCCGCAACTGTCCGCATCAATGCCGCACAGAATCTGCGTTGCAGATTCTGTGGCGGATCTGCCCAAAATGGGCAGTAAATTGATGCGGACTAGCTGCTGCGTATTGCGGTGAAAGTACTTCCCTTCTCTCTATTATCAGTGCAGGATAGAGAGAAGGGACAGCACTTTCCCTAGTGAAAGTAAAAGAATTTCATACTTACCGGCTGTTGTCTTGGTGACGCGTCCCTCTTTCGGCATCCAGCCCGACCTCCCTGGATGACGCGGCAGTCCATGTGACCGCTGCAGCCTGTGATTGGCTGCAGCCGTCACTTAGACTGAAACGTCATCCTGGGAAGCCGGACTGGAGGAAGAAGCAGGGAGTTCTCGGTAAGTATGAACTTCTATTTTTTTTACAGGTTGCTGTATATTGGGATCGGTAGTCACTGTCCAGGGTGCAGAAACAGTTACTGCCGATCGCTTAACTCTTTCAGCACCCTGGACAGTGACTATTTACTTACGTCGCCTAGCAACGCTCCCGTAATTACGGGTGCACACACATAGTCACCCGTAATTACGGGAGCCCCATTGACTTCCTCAGTCTGGCTGTAGACCTAGAAATACATAGGTCCAGCCAGAATGAAGAAATGTCATGTTAAAAAAGCAATACGCATCCGCAGCACACATAACATGTGCATGACAGCTGCGGACTTCATTGCGGAATTTAGAATCTCCATTGAAGTCAATGGAGAACTTCCGCAATGAGTCCGCAACCAGTCCGCCACTGGTCCGCAACATCCATTGTATGCTGAGGACACCAAATTCCGCACCGCAGCCTATGCTCCGCAGCGGAATTTTCAGCCTCGTCTAAACGAAGCCTACTAAAAAGAAGTGGAAGGCAATGGAGAAACGGGTCCGCTGCGGATTAACGCTGCGGAGTGTCTGCAGCGGAATTCAAGAGCAATTCCGCCACGTGGGGCTTTGCCCTAAGGCTGGGCTGACACATGGATTTTTTTGTGTTTCAATATTTCATTTTTGCACGCAGCATCCATAAGTAAGTTTACACAGCTAAGGGTATGTTCAGACTGAAAAATACGATGCGGATTTCAAGAGAAAACATCCTCCGAATACAGGCGTTTTTTGGGCTGATTTTCAGAGCATTTTTGATTTTGGCAAGCGTCTTTGAAGTGCACTCTGAAGCATTTTTAGATTTCGAGGCGTATTTCCGAAGTGTCTTTTGCAGTCTCAATGGAAAATCAGTTTGTAAAACGTTTGAAGAACTGATGTTACTTCTTTTTCAAGAAGCGTATTTTTCCGAGGCTTTCTTTTAAATTGGCAGCGCAAAATACGCCTGATATGAACTACACAGTGTATTGTTCATTGAAATGAATGGGAAGCGGTTTGCAGGCCTATTTTTAGTGTATTTCAGAACGTTTTACTCTCTGAAAAAAACGACTAAAAATAATCTGTGTGAACATGACCCAACACAAACCCCTATCTGAATGATTTCTGACAGCATTTGTGCAAATGGCGATTCAGGAGCCTGTATAGTAAGTTGAGGAAAATGTTTTTCCAGTATCTGCCAGTATGTGGCAGTATTGCTCTATCTACTCGATTGGCGGCATCACGCAGTTTCCTGGAAATCAGCTTGTATCTCACAAGAATGTAATTCACGGTTTCGCCATAGAGGGCGCAAAATGTACGAAAAGAGACGTTTTTAATATTTTATATATATTAGACTTTCTTTTTTTTAGAGAGAGAGTGAAATAAAACACGTGTGTGCAGATTAACCCCTTTACTGCCCAGACACTATTATTTATTGGGGAATTGCTGACATTATTGAGTTATTGACATTACTGCTCAGCCGCGCTATTATTTATGGGGAAAGCAACTTATTTTGTAACCAATTTATTATATAAATAGTAACATCATAATATTTTAAATTTTTTTAAAGAAATAAGATGAACAAGATGATGGTTAGTTTATTAGAAATGACTGGATGGAGTGACCAGTTTGCTGTCTATTGTCCATTCATAGCAGGCTGGCTAGTTGATACTGCAATCACCAATCCCTCCCTTCAGTCCCAGTCTTCAAGATCAGTGTCCGGGGACTAATGTGTCAGTCACGGTGATGCCATCCTAACTCCTAAACCCGGGCGCCGCAATATAACAAGAAGTTCAGGGGCAATCAGTGGGAGCAATAAGGCCAGTGTCACACACAAAGCTGTACAAACCAAAAACTGCATCAAAACTGCATGTGTGTGATCATGGCCTAACATTAAGGGCTTGTCCACGCGTTCTGAAAGTGCTGCAGAAAATGTCTGCAGCATTTCCATTAAAACTAGCCGACATTCCGCTGCGGAAAAAAAATGGTGCGTATTTTGCAGCGTTTTTCTCAATGCTGGGAGATGGTGACATCTCCTCTGAGAAAAACAGCAATTCAGTCACTTTCCGCAGCAGGAATTGACATGCTGCGGTCCAAAAAATACGCACCGCAGGTGAATTTCTGCTCGTAAATTTTACAAAGAGTGTATCTCATCCACTTTGCTGCTACTGTATTCTGCTGCGTATTTTCCGTCCGCAATGCCAGATGGAAAATACGCAGCAATTCCGTTATGTGTGGACTAATCCTAACTGGATTGTCTTCATTTTAATGCCCTAAGTTTGAAGAGTCTGTCACCATGAGGCCAGGATCACACACACAGTTTTGATTGCAGTTTTTGGAGCCAAACACAGGGGATGCATCGTCTTTTCTTTATATCTTAAAATCCACTACTGACTTTGGCTAAAGAAATTGCAAAATTGCACCAAAAACTATTTATAATGTAACACCAGGAAAACACACACACACACACACACACACACACGTTTTTCGTTACATCTTTAATGGCTTTTTTGCAGCGTTTTTTAGTGCGGCCGGATGAAACATTAAACTCTATAGTAAAATATAAAATGCACTACACGCAACTGCATTTTAGTTTGTGCCATTTTTGAGGCGATTTTGCGGTTGTCGTTCACATTTTTTGTGGCTTTAAGGGCTTGTTTGTGTTTTTTAAAACTGCAGCATTCCCTATCCATCATAGTTTTCTGACGTTTCACCATTGAATTCCATGGAAAAAACCTCAGGATTAAAAATTCAAATGTGAAAATCATGGCCACTAATTTTGGATACTATAATCCGTCAATTTTAAACATAAGCATCAACATTTTACAAATACATAGAAAATTTATAAGTACATAAAGCAAATAAGTCTCTAGTGGTCACTTGTGCAATTTATTCCAGACATTATATTACACATCACACCTTATATATATATATATATTATCCATCTTACTCCATATGATATGTAACTGGTGCACTGTTATGGGGGTATCTGTAACTGGTGCACTGTTATGGGGGTATCTGTAACGTGCACTGTTATGGGGGTATCTGTAACTGGTATCTGTAACTGGTGCACTGTTATGGGGTATCTGTAACTGGTGCACTGTTATGGGGGTATCTGTAACTGGTGCACTGTTATGGGGGTATCTGTAACTGGTGCACTGTTATGGGAGTATCTGTAAATGGTGCACTGTTATGGGAGTATCTAAATGGTGCACTGTTATGGGAGTATCTAAATGGTGCACTGTTATGGGGGTATCTGTAAATGGTGCACTGTTATGGGGGTATCTGTAAATGGTGCACTGTTATGGGAGTATCTAAATGGTGCACTGTTATGGGGGTATCTGTAACGTGCACTGTTATGGGGGTATCTGTAACTGGTATCTGTAACTGGTGCACTGTTATGGGGTATCTGTAACTGGTGCACTGTTATGGGGGTATCTGTAACTGGTGCACTGTTATGGGGGTATCTGTAACTGGTGCACTGTTATGGGAGTATCTGTAAATGGTGCACTGTTATGGGAGTATCTAAATGGTGCACTGTTATGGGAGTATCTAAATGGTGCACTGTTATGGGGGTATCTGTAAATGGTGCACTGTTATGGGAGTATCTAAATGGTGCACTGTTATGGGGGTATCTGTAACTGGTGCACTGTTATGGGGTATCTGTAACTGGTGCACTGTTATGGGAGTATCTGTAACTGGTGCACTGTTATGGGAGTATCTGTAACTGGTGCACTGTTATGAGGGGTGTCTCTAACTGGTTCACTGTTATGGGGGTATCTGTAACTGGTGCACTGTTATGGGGGTATCTGTAACTGGTGCACTGTTATGAGGGGTGTCTCTAACTGGTGCACTGTTATGGGGGTATCTGTAAATGGTGCACTGTTATGGGAGTATCTGTAACTGGTGCACTGTTATGAGGGGTGTCTCTAACTGGTGCACTGTTATGGGGGTATCTGTAACTGGTGCACTGTTATGGGGGTATCTGTAACTGGTGCACTGTTATGGGGGTATCTGTAACTGGTGCACTGTTATGGGGTATCTGTAACTGGTGCACTGTTATGGTCATATCCGTCCGCTATATGGCTGGGGAGGTTATGCTTTAGTTTGATATCTTAACTATTCTTGCCATAAACTTTTTTTCCTGTAACTTTACTTTCCCTTTCTCCTTCAGCCTCAACCGTCTCTTAATTATTCTGCCCGGTAACTGCTAGACATCTGCAGATTATTTTTCCTATTGGAGAGAATCTAACCGTCGTCCAATCAGCTCCGTCTCTCACCTTCCTGTGTACAACTGTGACTTATTCTGAAGGTTTCGTGACATGAGGCTGGTGATGTGACATTTCAGGACCCCCCACCTTCAGGTTCATGGGTATAATATGTCTCCCTTCATCCTGCTCGTCCTCTGTGTGTCCGCTACGGTGTATGCCGGTGAGTATGGAGGGGAGTGACCATTAATATTATGACTGATCGTCTATTCCTTCTATTATAACCTACATGTCGTATTTCGAGGACATGTTTACTGTGCAACGGGGTATTTTCTTCCTTAACCCTTTCACGCCGCAGCCCTTTTTCAAATTTTCATTTTCATTTTTTCCTCCCCACCTTCCAACGGCCATAACGCCTTTATTTTTCTGTCGATATAGTACTATGAGGGCTTGATTTTTGCGGGACGAGTTGTAGTTTTTCGTAGCACCATTTATTTTGTCATATAATGTACTAGGAAATGGGAAAAAAATTATTTGTGGGGTAGAAAATGAAAAAAACAGCGATTCCTCCATGGTTTTTTGCGCGCCATTTTTACGGGTTTCACTGTACAATTAAAACAACATGTTAATTTTATTCTATGGGTCAATACGATTACGCCGATACCAAATATGTGTAGTTTTTTTTATATTTTACAACTTTTACAAGTGTAAAAAAGAAAATGTATTTTGTTTCGCCAGATTCCGAGAGCCGTAACTTCTTTATTTTTCCGTCGATTAAGTGGTATGAGGCTTATTTTTTGCGGGATAAGCTGTAGTTTTTAATAATACCATTTTGGTGTACATGTGACGTTTTGATCACTTTTTATTTGGTGAACAAAAAATAGAGATTCTGGCGTTTACAATTTTTTTTTTACGGCGTTCACCGTGCGGGTTAAATAATGATATATTGTGATAGTTCAGACTTTTACGGACGCGGCGATACCAATTATGTTTATTTATTAAATTTTTTACTATGCTCTACGGGGAAAATGGGAAAAGGTTTTTTTTTTTAACTTTTAATCTTTAATTTTTTTTTTACACAAAAAAAAACAAACTTTATTTAACTCATTTTTTTTAATTTTTTATTAGTCCCCCTAGGGGACTTCAACCAGCGATCGTTAGATCGCTTGCACGATATACTGCAATACTAATGTATTGCAGTATGTAGTGATTCTGACAGTCTACCACGAAGCCCTTCACAGGAGTACCAAGATGGCGGACCTGGGGGACTTCGTCAGACCCCCAGGCAGCCATGTGAACCAACGGCTCCCCCCGATCTCGCCGCGGGGGGGGGGGGTATTGCGTTGAGACGTTACAGGGGGTGTCCCCCCCCCTGTTTTTAGTAATTTAAATGCCGCAATCTCTATTGAACGCAGCATTCAGCTTTAGCTTTAGCTAACAGTAGCGGCGTTACAAATAGGCTGTTATTCGGCAAGATACGCCATGCCTGACGACCAGCACATTATCCCTCCACGTATTACACATAGTACTGACACCCCATGTACTATTCACAGCACTGACCCCTATTCATCACATTTATTTATTTTTATTACATTATTACACAGCTCTGACACTTTCATACATACACATTTACCATACATTCACACCCTAGCACTACACCAACACTGACACTCATTTATCGCACACCTTTGAGCACTTAGTTCGCCACTCCCCTCAAGACTAGTGGGAGTGGCTATCACTATTTAATGCACCTCCTTCTGCAGCATTCTTTGACCCGTCTGCGTCCTGATGGGAACGGGTTTTCAAACAGCATTTAGAAAATGTCTTAACCCTTTAGACATTTCACAAGAATTATAGCAAAGTAGAGGTGAAATGTACAAATGTCATATTTTTTTGCAGAAATAAATTTTTAATCCAATTTTTTTATAACACAGAAGGTTTTACCAGAGAAATGCGACTCAATATTTATTGCCCAGATTCTGCAGTTTTTGGAAATATCCCACATGTGGCCGTAGCGTGCTACTGGAATGAAGCCTGGCCTCAGAAGCAAAGGAGCACCTAGTGGATTTTGGGGCCTTATTTTTATTAGAATATATTTTAGGCACCATGTCAGGTTTGAAGGGCTCTTGCGGTGCCAAAAGAGTGAAAATCCCCCAAAAGTGACCCCATTTGGGAAACTACACCCCTCAAGGAAATTATCAAGGGATATAGTGAGCATTTTTTTACCGTACAGGTTTTTTACAGAAATTATTGGAAGTATGCCGTGAAAATTAAAATCAACATTTTTTCAAAGAAAATGTAGGTTTAGCGATTTTTTTTTCTAATTTCCACAAGGGCTAAAGTAGAAAAAGCACCGCATTTGTAAAGCATTTCTCCTGAGTAAAGCAATTTCTCCCGAGTAAAACAATACCCCACATGTGGTAATAAACAGCTGTTTGGACATACGGCAGGGCTTAGAAGGGAAAGCGCGCTATTTGGCTTTTGGAGCTCAAATTTAGCAGGAATGGTTTGCGGAGGCCATGTCACATTTACAAAGCCCCTGAGGGGAAAAAACAGTGGAAACCCCCCAAAAGTGACCCCATTTTGGAGACTACACCCATTGAGGAAATTATCTAGGGGTATAGTGAGCGTTTTGACCCCACAGTTTTTTTGCAGAAATTATTGGAAGTAGGCCCTGAAAATAAAAATCTACATTTTTTCAAAGAAAATGTAGGTTTAGCTAATTTTTTCTCAAGGACTGAAGGAGAAAAAGCAACACAAAATTTGTAAAGCAATTTCTCCCGAGTAAAATAATACCCCACATGTGGTAATAACCGGCTGTTTGGAGACACGGCAGGGCTTAGAAGGGAAAGAGCGCCATTTGGCTTTTGGAGATCACATTTAGCAGAAATGGTTTGCAGAGGCCATGTCACATTTACAAAGCCCCTGAGGGGACAAAACAGTGGAAACCCCCCCACAAGTGACCCCATTTTGGAGACTACACCCATTGAGGAAATTATCTAGGGGTATAGTGAGCGTTTTGACCCCACAGTTTTTTTGCAGAAATTATTGGAAGTAGGCCCTGAAAATAAAAATCTACATTTTTTTCAAAGAAAATGTAGGTTTAGCTAATTTTTTCTCAAGGACTGAAGGAGAAAAAGCAACACAAAATTTGTAAAGAAATTTCTCTCGAGTAAAATAATACCCCACATGTGGTAATAACCGGCTGTTTGGAGACACGGCAGGGCTTAGAAGGGAAAGAGCACCATTTGGCTTTTGGAGATCACATTGAGCAGGAATGGTTTGCGGCGGCCATGTCACATTTACAAAGCCCCTGAGGGGACAAAACAATGAAAACGCCCAAAAAGTGACTCCATTTAGGAAACTACACCTCTTGCGGAATTCATCTAGGGGTGTAGTAAGCATTTTGACCCCACAGATGTTTCATGGAATTTATTAGAATTGGGCAGTGAAAATAAAAGCAATCCCTTTTCTTCAATAAGACATAGCTTTAGCGCAAAATGTTTAATTTTCTCAACAAATAAAGGAAAAAAAGAACCCAACATTTGTAAAGCAACTTCTCTGGAGTACGGCAATACCCCATATGTGGTCATAAACTGCTGTTTGGACACACGGCAGATGTTGCTGGATTGGTTTCTGGGCGCCTGTGGGCCCAAAACAGTGGAAACCCCCCAGAAGTGACCACATTTTGGAAACTACACCCCTCAATGCATTTACCTAGGGGTGTAGTAAGCATGTTAACCCTGCAGGTGTTTTGTAGAAATTAGTGTGCACTCGATGTTGCAGAGTGAAAATGGGATTTTTTCCATAGATATGCCAATATGTGGTGCCCAGCTTGTACCACCATAACATAACATTATTATGCGGTTTTTCCCGGTTTTAGAAACACCCTACATGGGGCACTAATCTTTTGCCTGGACATTCGACCAGGCTCAGGAGTGAAAGCGTACCATGTAAAATTGAGGCCTAATTTGGAGATTTACAAGGTATTGGTTCACAACTGCAGAGGCTCAGATGTGAAATAATAAAAAGAAACCCCTGAGAAGTGACCCCATTTGGAAACTACACCCCTCAAGGCATTTATTAAGGGGTGTAGTGAGCATTTTCAACCCACAGGAAACTGCTGTTTGGGCACATTGTAGGGATCATAGCGGAGGGAGCGCCATTTGGCTTTTGGAGAGCAGATTTTGCTTGGTAGTAGATTTGTTTGAGTATTGCTGGTGTTCCATTTATAATGTGGGGCATATCTAAGCTGGGCAGAGTACATCAGGGGCATAGTTAGGTGGCATAATAATCGGGTAAAAAAACAATAAAATGATCCATAGATTTGTTTTACGCTGTGAAGCTAGCCTTTCTGCACAGGCCGGTGTCGCACTGATATATGCCGTCCTTTCTTATCCCCCTTTTGGTCCACACTCCGCACCTTTGCAGTTTGGGGAATTTTGCTGGGAAGTGTTGTCCTGGTATAATACGGGCACCGTCGCTTCCAGCGGATATGTTTGGGCCGTCCCCTTCCTGGTTCCCTAATTTTAGGTCCTTGATAAATCGCCTCTTGAAACAGAAGAAATGTTCCCCTCGGGCCGGCACAACTGCATATTTTTTATTTCCTGACTTAGAGCCTTAACTAATTTTATTTTTTCATTGACGTAGTGGTATGAGGGCTGTTTTTTTGCGGGACGAGCTGTAGTTATTATTGGTACCATTTTGGGGTACATGCAACTTTTTGATCACCTTTTATCCTATTTTTTGGGAGGCCAGGTAAACAAAAAAACGCAATTCTGGCATAGTTGTTTTATATAGCGTTCACCACGCGTTATAAATGACATGTTAACTTTATTCTGCGGGTCAGTCCGATTCCGGCGATACCTAATTTATAGAACTTTTTTAGGTTTTACAACTTTTTGCACAATAAAATTACTTTTGTAAAAAGAATGTATTTTTTCTGTCGCCAAGTTGTGAGAATCATAACTTTTTAACTTTTTTGTCGACGGAGCTGTATGAGGGCTTGTTTTTTGCGAGACGAGCTATAGTTTTAATAGGCACCATTTTTGGATACGTGCGACTTTTTGATCATTTTTTATTCCAAAATTTGTAGGGCATAGTTACCAAAAAACAGAAACTCTGGTAACGTTTTTTACGGTTTTTTTTACGCTGTTCACCGCGTGCAATAAATAATATAATATTTTGATACCTCAGGTCGTTACGGTCGCGGCGATACCAAATACGTATGGTTTATTATTTTTCAATAATAAAGGAGTTGATAAGAGAAAAAGGGAGATTGTGTTTTATTTTATTACTTGAAACTTTTATTGTTTTCATTTTTTTACACTTTTTTATACATTTTTTACACTTTTTCTCAAGTCCCTACTCACTAGGGGACTTGATGGTCCAACTGCCAAATTTATTTTTACGCCTCGAATTGCATCTGAAAAAACGGCTCCATTACGCCTACAAAGATCTGCCCATTGCTTTCAATGGGTTTTATGGTGTCCTGATCCCACGAGGTGTAATTTTACGCGTAGCTGTCAAAATACGGCGCGTAAAAAGATGCCCACGAAAAACAAGTGCATGTCACTTCTTGAGCCGTTTATGGAGCCGTTTTTCATTGACTCCATAGAAAAACAGCTCCAAAAACAGACGTGAAAAACGCGAGTTGCTAAAAAAAAGTATGAAAATTAGGAGCTGTTTTCCCTTGAAAACAGCTCCGTATTTTCAGACGTTTTTTGTTAAGCGTGTGAACATAGCCAAATAGATAATGGGGCAGATTCACTGCTGAACATGTGGTTCACATATATCCACTATTTTACTTTTTTCGACACCTTCAACGAGGAGGTGTGGCTTAGCAGTAAAGGGGAGGATGTCTAACAAAAATGGGCGTGACTTAAATGTTGATACATTGCACCACAATTTTGCCGCAAAAAAAATGCCATAAACTAAGCCAACCAAGAGCCACATTTATCATGCAGCATTCTCCACATCTGGCGCCTTTTGTGACTGCTTGTCTAAGTTTACACTGATGAAAACTTAGACTAATAGTAAATCAGCCCCATTGTGTTGTAAGAGTAACAATTAGGTAATACTAAAAATAAAGATGAACAGGCAGCTCTACTATCGACGTGCAGTGCACTGGTAAATATCTCCGTCATCCACGGACATCAATAAATCTAGAAAAGAAGGTACAAAACACTGGCGTACAAAACATAGACTTTCTATTGATCCCGTACACCAATTGCTCAGCTTTCCGAGAAAAGCCAAAAGAAACGAAGCGGCTCAGAGCTCAATCGAGCGATTCTGCTGCTTCATTTTAGTGATCGGTGGGGGTCTCGGTGTTTGGACCCCCACCGATCAAAACTTCTGACGTGTCATTATGAGGTGTCAGAAGTTTTTCAAAAGTTTACTTACCCTTGAAAATACAAATCCGTATGTACGACCAATCAGTGTTGCGGATACAAATGGAATGAATGGTGAAGCGATGCTAGAATAGACTGATATTAGACTGCCAGACGTGGAGCAGCAGCTCCCAAATAGCTGGATATCAACAAACATATTTGGTATGCAAACACCGGTTGTCCGTGGCAGCACATAAACCTCAGCACCCCTGCCATACAAGACGATACATCCGCCAGATCAATCCACCGGCCAGCGAGAAACACAAGGTGGCTCATGAAATGTGAAGATGGAAAAAAAAATTGCCGTGTTCTAAAGTTCAAAATAGACTGCGTCTTTGAGGGGTTAAGGCCATGTTCACACTTTGCGGTATGGTGCAATCTGCAGCACAACCGCATGTAATGCAGGTGGTTTTACTATTTGTGGTTTTACCGTTACATTTTTTATTCCCCTCTGCAGTGACAGCCTTTGTTGGGCAACCATTGACAAAATGCAGACCACAATAATTATTTTTCCAGGTCAAGCAAGGAAAATTTAAGAATTATTTTAAATGTAATATTTGCAACGATTCTTTAGAGGCTTCAGTGTCACATTCAGTTTTTACAAAAAGCAAAGAGAAAAAAAAAGTGAAATGGGGAAAATATCGGTTCTCTAAATGACATTATTTTATCTGATATGTTGTCAGTAAAGTTAACTTGTGATGTGTTCTTAGTTACTCTCTGTATGTCTCTCTCAGACAGTCACTCTCTGCGCTATTATTACACGGGGGTCTCAGCTGGAGGATCGGGTCTGCCTGAGTTCTCCATAGTTGGATATGTGGATGATCAACAGATTGATTTATACAGCAGTGATACCAAGAAAAATATCCCGGTGGCTTCATGGATGAAGAAGAAGGATAGTGAATACTGGAAGAGAGAGACGGACACTGCTAAAAGTACGGAGCTTCTTTTCAGACATGACGTGAAGGTGGCAATGAACCGCTTCAACCAAACCGGAGGTGAGAGACACAATACACAGTACCATAGTACACAGCACACAGGAGCCACCTATTGTTATTGATCACATCTAAGGTCATCACCTTAGATAACAGATGGATTCAGAGCTCTGTGTTTCTAATTTAGAGCACTAAATGCTCTGCATAGACAGATGTAAAACATAACTTTCTGGCTGCTTGTAGCCACCACTAGGGGGAGCTGAGGTGCTTTTATTATTGAGTTCAATGTATTAAAAGTATGCAGTGAGCTGTAATGCTCCCTCTAGTGGTGGCTGCAGAGAGCCAAAACATTGGGGCAGATTTACTATTCATAGTGCGCCAGAATTCTGGCTCTAATTGAGCCAAAAAACTGGTGCACATGCCAGTGTGAAGTGTTTTAGACACATTTTGCACCTATTGAGTGTGGCTTAAAGGAAATAGCAACGTAGCTTAGAGAAAAGGATGTGGCTTAAAATGTGACAAATTGCACCAACATTTTGGTGTAAAAGTTAGTCTAAAGTAAGCCAATCAAAATATGGCATAAAGTTATACAGAAGTGTCTAACATGTCTAGCATGATGCACCAAATTTATCATTCAGCATGCACTTTTGTGATAGATTTGGCGCACTTTCTACCTGCCTGGTCTAGCTTTAAGTTATCTAAATTTAGGATAGTAATAATAAACCTCCCCATGTCTATTCAGGGGATTTATAGCTTTTTTAATAACTAGTTTTAAAGCAAAAATGATAGAATCCTTGCATGGGCATTCTCCGCCTTTGCTGTTAAAGGGTAACTAAACGTTCAACAAACTTCTGACATATCATAGTGACATGTCAGAAGTTTTGATCGGTGGAGGTCCGAGCACTGAGACCCCCACCAATCGCTAAAACGAAGCGGCAGAAGTGCTTGTGTGAGCGCTGAGCCTCTTTGTTTCTGTTCCGCTTTTTCCAGAAAGCCGATGTAGCTCAGCGATCACACGGGCACTTCAGCCGCTTCATTTTAGCGATTGGTGGGGGTCTCAGTGCTCAGACCTCCACCGATCAAAACTTCTGACAGGTCACTATGATATGTCAGAAGTTTGTTGAACGTTTAGTTACACTTTAAATACTAGGGTTTCAGTGTAATGCAACAACCAATCGGCTTCCAGCTTTTATAATTCCCAATCAGATCTGAAAATTAAAATGGATTTTATTTATGTGCATCATTAATAATAAACTTTACACAACAAATATCTAACCATCACCACATTGATTATTGCCTCATATGACGTCATTGCTATTTCTATACATCTGTGTCCAACGCCCGATACATGTTGTGTAAAGATGGCAGCCATTACTGATTAGAAATTGTTACCTCCAGTTCCTACTTAGATAGAAATGAAAATGAATTTTGAACCTTTCCGGTATTTTCTATAGAATCGCAGTGTTTTCATAATGTAACATGTTCCTGCGCTTTGTACAGGTTCCCACTTCTACCAGGTGAGGTACGGCTGTGAGCGGAGCGATGACGGCTCCATTACTGGGTATGAGCAGCATGGATATGACGGGAGAGAGTTCTTGTCTCTGGACACACAGACGTGGACATTTACCGCCACCATGCCACAGGCTCTGATCACCACCGAGAAAATCAACAGTCCAGAAGTAGAAGCGGGACAGATGAGCAGACGTTATCTACAACATGAATGTATCAAAGCCCTGGAAGAATACGTAGAGTATGGAAGAGAGGATCTGGAGAGGAGAGGTACCGTCATCCCACTTATTACAACCCCTTCAGTCCCTCATATTTGTCCCAAGTGCTTCTCTGTAAGGCCGGATTCAGACGACCGTAATTTGCGTCTGTGCAGCCCGCGTGGTTTTCACGCGGCTCGCGCGGACCAATACAAGTCTATGGGGCAGTGCAGACAGTCTGTGAGTTTTGCGCAGCGTCAGTCCGCTGCGTAAAACTCACGACATGTTCTATATTTAGCCATTTTTCGTGGATCACGCACCCTTTGAAGTCAATGGGTGCGTGAAAATCACGCGCACCCCACGGAAGCCCTTCCGTGGGACGCGCGTTATTCGCGCAACAGCAGTGAAAAGGATGAATGAAAACAGAAAAGCACCACGTGCTTTTCTGTTTACAAACATCCAAATGGAGTGTCATAATGATGGCGGCTGCGCGAAAACGCAGCCGCGCATCATATGATGCTGCCACACGGAGCTGTCAAGTGCCTTTTGCGCACGCAAAACGCCGCAGTTTTTGCGTGCGCAAAACGCACACGCTCGTCTGAATCCGGCCTTATTCTGCTAATTTTATTACACATTTATGTTCAGAGAGTAGGGAACATCTGCTGTAAGATTTCCACAGGAGAGACAGGCCTTGTTCACACTATTCAGATGTGCTGCAAATTTTGCCTAATTTTTTAAGCCGAAACCAGAATTGGATCCAGGAGAGCAGAACTTTTCTGTATAGATCTCTTCTGTTTAGGTTCCGTCCCTGGTTTTGGCTTAAAAAATGCTTACAAAATCTGCAGTGTGTGAACAAGGCCTAATAGTTCATGTGGTAATTACTGGGGTTAACACAACAAATGAAATTCACCAGAAATAAGATTGTGATTCAACTTGAATCTCTGAGGAAAATGATTCCTGTGCGACTTTAACCACTGGACAACCAATGACGGATATATCAGTTACAGGCGAGAGCTGGTTCCTGCACTATGATGCATATATCCGTTATGGCGATCTCATGGGTACTGTCCGTATACATATGGGATCGGTGTCGCGAGCGCATAGGTAATACACTGCCCTGCTCCAGCCAAGATAGGAAAAAACTCAGATCCCTGCAGTTAACACTGTTAGGGCACGGCCAGACGTGGCGGAATTGCTGTTGAATTCTCCTGCGGCTGTTTTTTACATTTGTTTCAATACATTTTTAGGCAAGTTAGTTCAGACGTCGTTGCGGAAAACTCCGCCGCGGACCATAGGCTGCGGTGCGGAATTTTCCCTCCGCAGCATGCACTGACTGTTGCGGAGAAGTGGAATTTCACTGCGGATTTCAGCCTTTGCAAAGCAAAAACTGAAATCTGTGGCAAGTCCACTGTCTGTTCTGCAACGTCTGAATTACCTGTCAAATATGCAAATGTTGGTGCAGATTCATTGCGTAATTGCCCCAAATCGGCACCAACATTTGCAGCGGAAAAACGCCGCCACATCTGGCCATGTCCTTAATGCTGATATCACCGCACTGTACAAACGGAGGGGACTCCCCTTTGAACGGCGATCACCGGTATCCCCACAACTGTAATAAACTGTACTATAAACATATATACATCATTTATGTAAGCGATGAATGGAGTAAAAAAAATAAGGAACAAACATGCCGGGATTGTATATTTTTTCCCCCACAAAATCACACAAGTAACAATTACATGTTAAAATATATATACATTCAAATTATACATGTAAAAAGTAAAACTTGACCCGCAAAAAGCAAGCCCTCATGCAGCTCAGAGAATGCTGAGATTGAGATTGAAAATGTATCTCGTCTAAGGCCTTATTCACATTAACGTTGAATACATCCGTGTGACGGCCGGTGAAATAACGGCCGTCACACAGACCTATGTAATTCAATGGGGCCGTTCACACGTATGAAGGGTCGGTGGAAAATATGTGTTTTTGCACTTCACACATCCCTCCATAGACTCTAGTCTATGGGGGATGTGTGATAACGCGTCCCGCAAGGTACAGCACGGATGCACCACGGACGTGAAAAACTGCAGTTTTTCACGTCCAAGGTTTGCAGCGCTCATGTGACCCTAGCCTAAATATGTTATTGCTGTTACATACTTTTTATGGCACTTCCTGGTGCTCATTTGATTTGCGTTTCTAGTGCGCAAATTTTTATTGGCTGGTCTGTACAATAGCAGGAATCAATCTACTGCCCGTGTACAAGAGGATCGGGGCAAAGGGACTGAGCTACTGAGCACGTGTGACCGCCGGCACTGGACACATTAGATCAGCGTTATCGGAGGGAATGAAAAGAACAGCAAAGCTGTAACAACAATATCTACACACTGGAGAATTTTTTTTATGTTTTACCAATTAAAACATTATTATGTTTTGCTTGATCTAACAGAGAAAAGTGATATTTAATTGTGGGGTTAAAGGGGTTGTCCGGGCACAGGGAGGTTTTTCACACTAATGACCTATCCGCAGGACAGGTCATCAGTATATAATCTGCGGGGTTCCAACACATGGACCCCACACCGATCAGCTGTTCTGGCTGCCTCCGGGCACCGGATGTCTGTGCCGGAATAAGATATATCATATCATATATGTTAAACGTAGGCTGTGATGGATGCGCAACAATAGCATCCGTCACCAATGGGCTATAATAGCTGGCATTTAACAGATTTGTCGTGAAAAGCTCATGATTATGTAAGTTTAATGGATGTGTGTGACATATGCCATAAAGTGGAAGATAGATCAGATCTGTGATACGGGAGTACAGTTATATTTTCTTCTTTTCCTCTCTCAGTTCAGCCAAAGGTGAAGGTGTCCAGTCAGGAAGACGATGAGACCATGAAGCTTCACTGCCAGGTGTATGGATTTCACCCCCGAGCTGTGGATGTGAAGTGGAGGAAGAACGGGATGGACGACATTCCCACATATGAGACCACACACATCCTCCCCAATCCTGACGGCACCTATCAGACCAGGGTGACTGCGGAAGTGATCCCCAAAGAGGGCGACCGTTATTCCTGTTACGTGGCGCACAGCAGCCTGGCAGAGTCGCTGAACGTGATGTTGGGTGAGTGTTCTCCATACTGGATGGCGGAGAGGAGTAAGACTCTGCGATATCTCATGACCGGCGATCACTAATGTTATATGTATTGTATAGTCTAGTTATTAATGGGATCTGCAGAACCGCGCATTACGTGATTTAACTCTTCATTTTCCGATATTAAATCCCTTCCTCCTTTTAGGGGTCAGAATCTCCGGAGGTCTAGACATATTTATAATGCAATGAATCTGTTCATGTTGATATCAGACCTCAGGCTATAAATGTAGAAGAGCCGTCAGTGTAATATGCTTATTGTATGCCGGGTGCGGGAATCCTGTATTTTCGATGTAAGGGTATGTGCACACGATAACGGTAAATACGTCTGAAATTACGGAGCTGTTTTCAGGAGAAAACAGCTCCCGAATTTCAGACGTAATTGCTCGTGCTCACGTTTTTCGCGGCATCCATTACGGACGTAATTGGAGCTGTTTTTCAATGGAGTCAATGAAAAACGGCTCCAATTACGTCCCAAGAAGTGTCCTGCACTTCTTTTGACGAGCCGTCTTTTTTACAAGTCGTCTTTTGACAGTGACGCGTAAAATGACAGGTCGTCGGCACAGAACATCGTAAAGCCCAATGAAAGTAATGGACAGATGTTGGTCGGTGTAATGTAGCCGTTTTTTCAGACGTAATTCGGGGCGTAAAGCACACGAATTACGTCTGAAACTTGATCGTGTGAACCCAGCCTTAGTATCCGCTCCAGTTTTATATAAAATCTTCTCTCCATTTGCCGCACAATGTCTCCCCCAAGTCCCCGTCTCGTTACATAGAGAGCACGGGACTTCCAATGTTTCCTCTTCCGGCACGTTTCTCTCTGGTCTTTCTTGTTTGTATCTTAGTCGCCTTTGTCCTGTCGTGTTCCTGCTGCCGGAGTGAGAGGGACCAAGAACAAGTCTGTGTAACATAGAGAGGCAGTGTATTGTACAGCTGTGATGGCTTCAGTGTATGTAGCTGCATGTAATACAATAGTGGTCACCCGGCCATGAGATCTGATGGTTTCTAAGCCCCCTGCAGTATTACAGTCTTCAGAATACACGTCCAGAAGCAGCAGATTGTTACATGCGGATTTTATTGCGGATTTCATTCTCTGCATTTGTTAGGGACAAATCCACAAATCTGCGAGTGGGTTTAGTAAAACTTCTGTCCATTGTACTGAACATATCCCTAGGGTGAGTTCCAGGAATAGACGTGTGGATTGTGCACATGTATGTAACACTATTACACGGCACATATGTCATTACTACAGCGGACGCAGACTGTCAATCACTGGCACATGAAACTCTCAGTATAATCCACATCTCATATTTACCTTTCTATTCTATAACTTCTAGAACCAGAGAAGGCGAGTGACTGGGCCATACCTGTGATCATAGCTGTGGCGGTCGTCATTCTTCTCGCTGGCGGCATTGGTGGATTTCTCCTTTATAAAAGTAAGTGTCAGTAATCAAAATGTCGTCAAAACGACTTTTTGATAGTGAATGGTAGGCTTTCTGACTAATACTATCGACACTGATAAATGGATGAATGAAGCTAGGGAGGTCTTTTCTGACATTGAATTGCCAGTCCAAACACAGAATTTGAGTATTACACCGGCATTTCGCAATGTAACACGTGTTTATAAGGATCATATACGTGCTTGGTGGGAAGGACAAACTCTTGAGACATATCTAAAAAATAAAATTGTCCTAAGGGGCTTGAGAATTAATCTACAGCCCGCTGCGAGAGTGAGGAGCACGGGGTTACTCACTAAATGGGAAAAATAATCTATAGACTCCTCACTGAGGTTCATGGGCATTCTGCTGGAAGAGGAGAATAGTTTATTAGTGAACACTACACAAGACCTCAAGGACAACATTGAGATTGTCAAAAAGTTCAGCCATAACACAGAGTTTGAAAGGAAGGAAATAGTGTTACAACAGGCTATTGAGAAATTTAGAGCGCACATTAAAAAAAAGGAAACACTTTCAGTTCCGTAGGGAGGATCTTTGATTTTAGCAGAAAGGAACAGGCCCAGTTAGACCCTGATACGGAGGTGTCCTCCTCGGATTATGATGGCGATACCTTGCGTCGTCCTAATAACAGAGGTAGAGGAGGTTATCAGACCCCAATACCCTGCGACTAAGCAAATAATCTAGAGGTAGACGTGGATCTGGGAATCTGAATAGAGGTTTTTTTTTTACCCCAAGGCCCATTGGTATCAGATTACCTTCTCCAAGGGCGAAAAGAAAACTAATGATAAGGGCCCCAGTTTATGATACGCAGGTGATTAACCTGTCTTAAAGAGTCCTGTCTGAAGGCTTATCTTTTGGTCCGACTCCCACTTTTGATCTTTTTACACGGATTAAAGACTTACAGCTGTTCGGACGGAAACTTAAATGGAAAAAATTCTTTCAAATCAATGACCAACGAAGATGCATGGTACTAGGTCTAGATGAGGAGGATATGCCCCTATTTAAAGAGGCTCTGTCACCACATTATAAGTGCCCTATCTCCTGCATAATGTTATTGGCGCTGTAATGTAGATAACAGCAGTGGTTTTTATTTTGAAAAACCCTCATTTTTTAGCAAGTTATGAGCGATTTTAGATTTATGCTAATTAGTTTCTTAATAGACAGCTGGGTTTGTTTTTACTTTTTACCAACTGGGCGTTGTGAAGAGGAGTGTATGATGCTGACCAATCAGTGACCAATCAGCGTCATACACTTACAGTACCAAAGATCCCAAAACCTAGGGTTGCTAGGAGTGTCAACCTTGGGTAAAGATGGACTTCCGTCTAAATTGTCCATACCTGTGACCATAGTGTCCAGCGAGAAAACGCATCAGGTATCTGCGTATCTGGACTCTGGATCCGCTGCTAATTTCATCTGCAGAGATCTGGTGGACTTTCTGCAATTGCCCACAATTCCTCTAGAGAGCCCGTTGACAGTTGCCTCAGTGAATAGACTACCTCTGCCAGACCCTGTTATAGCTGTGACCAAGCCGCTGAGGCTCCAAGTGGGAGCCCTTTACTCCGAACTTCTGTCTTTCTATGTCCTGTCCAAAGGTGTTAACCCTGTGTTGCTGGGTCTGCCTTGGCTCCGACTGCATGCCCCAGTCCTGGACTGGAATTCTGGAGAGGTTCTCCAGTGGGGCCCTGAGTGTCAAGGTCGTTGCCTGGTGCAGATTCGTTCGGCTCAGCCTTCGCTGCCTCAGTCATTGGCAGGATTGCCGAGTCATTATGCTGCATTTTCAGGAGTCTTCAGCAAGACAGAGGTGGAGACATTGCCTCCACATCGGGCGTATTACTGCCCTATCGAGCTAATTCCTGGTGCATCCCTTCCCCGTGGGAGGGTATTTCCTCTCTCCTTACAAGAGACTATGTCCATGTCCGCCTATGTGAAGGAGAACTTGGAGAGGGGCTTCATATGGAATTCTTCCTCCCCAGCAGGAGCCGGGTTCTTCTTTGTCAAAAAGAAAGATGGCTCTCTTCGTCCTTGTATTGACTACAGAGGTCTCAACCAGATCACAGTGAAGAATAAATATCCGTTGCCACTGATCTCTGAACTGTTTGATCGTATATGTGGTGCCAGGATTTTTTCTAAACTAGACCTGCGTGGGGCTTACAACCTAGTCCGGATTTGCCAGGGTGATGAATGGAAGACTGCATTTAACACCCGTGATGGACGCTATGAGTATCTAGTAATGCCCTTCGGCCTGTGTAATGCTCCCGCAGTCTTCCAGGAATTTGTGAATGACATTTTCCGTGACCTCCTCTATGTTTGTGTAGTAGTCTACCTTGATGACATCTTGATTTTTTCTCCAGATCCTATAACGCACCAGAGACATGTCCGTCAAGTTCTGCTCCGATTAAAGGGAATGTGTCGCTAGAAAAATATTTTTATTTTTTTTAGTTAAACTGTTAGTATATAAATGATTACACATTGTTTTAATTTTTTTCACAAGTCAGGAAATATTATAAATTAGATTCTAATTTATAACATTTCCATGTGCTGGACACTAGAGGGAGCAATTCCCAAAATTGCAGCATTGGCATGTGGTAACGCAACCTCATTACTTTATGCTGCAAAATTGGAGAAGACACACTTGCTCTAGTGTGCTCAAACAATCCCCCCTCCTTTATCCTGGCTAGTGCCAGGAGAAAGGAGGGGGTTGAATGTTCAAACCTCCTACACTGTGTGCCGCCATTTTTTGAGCGAATGCACAGTGTAGGAGGATTAGATACAGTGGTAATCACAGAGTATAACACGAACATACACACACATCACATACACAAACATAACTTACCTGCTCCTGCCGCCGCCGCTGCCACTGCCTCCGCTCCTAGTCCTTGCTTCTGAACAAATGGACAGAAGTTGCGACCGGAAGTAGTCATCTTACTGTCCGGCAGCGACTTCCGGTCCACATGAAAATGTCGCCGGATGTCGCTCTGCCTAAGACCTTCCTTTTGGACTGTGTGGGAGTGGCGCAGTCTCCGTTCCCACACAGACGGCGTACGCTATAGTGAATGGAACGGCTCCCGTTCGCATTCTCTATGGGGATGTATGTGCCGTATTCCATCTCTGTATGTGTCGTTAATCGGCACATACAGAGATGAGAAAAAAATGGCAGCCCCCATAGAGAAGTAAAAGAAAGAAAAAAGTACAACACAAAAACACAAATAAATACAATTTATTTTAATGACATACTAAAAGCAATAACATATATATATATATATATATATATATATATATATATATATATAAAATTCCCGTGACACCTTCCCTTCCATCATCTCGAATCGTGGTCTCGAGATGGATCCTGAGAAGGTAAAGTCTGTTCTGGAATGGCCACGTCCTCAGGGCTTGAGGGCCATACAGCGCTTTCTGGGATTCGCTAATTTTTACAGGCAGTTTATTCCAAACTTCTCCTCACTGACTTCTCCCATCTCTAACCTTACTAAGAAGGGTATGAACGCCAAGGTTTGGACTCCTGAGGCAGAGTCCGCATTCCATAGCCTGAAGAGTGCCTTCACGTCAGCCTCTATCCTCCATCATCCAGATTTCTCTATGCAGTTCTCGTTGGAGGTGGACGCATCTGTTGGTGCTGGTGCACACTTGTTCCAGAGAGGTCCCAAGGGCAATTCAAGGGTATGTGGATATTTCTCTAAGCTCTTCTCTTCTGCAGAACGCAACTACTCGATTGGGGATTGGGAGTTACTGGCCATCAAATTGGCCCTGGAAGAATGGAGACATCTATTAGAGGGCGCAGCTCATCCGATCCTGATTTTTACAGACCATAAGAATCTGACCTACCTCCAGACTGCCCAACGGCTGAACCCTCGTCAGGCCAGGTGGTCACTGTTCTTTACAAGGTTCCAGTTTGAGCTCCATTATCGCCCGTCCGACAAGAAAGTGAGGGCCCATGCCTTGTCCAGGTCTTTCAAGACGGAAGACACCATAGAGAGTCCACAGAGTATTATTGATCCGTCTTGCATTATCTCTATCAATCCCCTGCAAGTTGGGGACATTCCTCCAGGGAGGACTTTTGTGCGCCTGGCTGATCGTGGAAGAATCCTCCGCTGGGGACACTCCTCTAGACTGGCCGGTCATGTGGGGGTCCGTAAGACCCGGGATCTGATTGCTCGTCATTTCTGGTGGCCCACGCTGCCCAAGGACATTATGGACTTAGTTTCTTCCTGTTCTGTATGTGCAGCCACTCACTCCAGACCTGCTGGTCTGCTCCAGCCACTGCCTGTGCCCAATGCTCCCTGGCAGCATATAGCTATGGACTGCCTGCCTCTCTCTACTGGATGCAGTGCTGTCTGGGTGGTGGTGGATCGATTTTTGAAGATGGCCCACTTCGTTCCTCTGACCGGTCTCCCTTCTGCTCCTCAGTTGGCCAAGCTGTTCATGCAACACATCTTTCGCCTGCACAGCTTGCTGCAGCATATTGTGCCTGATCGGGGGGTTCAGTTTACCTCGAAGTTCTGGAGAGCTCTCTGCGGACTCCTCGGTGTGAAATTGGACTTTTCATCAGCCTACCATCCTCAGTCCAATTGTCAGGTCGAGAGGATTAATCAGATCTTGGAGAACTACCTACTCACTTAATTTCCAAGCAACATGGTGACTGGGAACAGTTGCTCCCATGGGCAGAATTCTCCTACAATAATCACACCAGCGAGTCTACAAGGAATACACCGTTCTTCATGGTTTACGGTCAGCACCCACAAATTCCTCTTCCGGTGCCCGATACTTCCGAGGTTATAGCGGCTGACTCCACGTTTAGAGACTTTCTGCATATCTGGCAGCAGACTCGATCCTCCATCCTAATGGCAGTCGACCGCATGAAACAGAAGGCTGACACAAGGAGAAGAGAACCTCCTCAGTTTCCTTCTGGCACGAAGGTCTGGCTATCTTCCAGGAATATCCGACTAAGGGTGCCATCATGCAAATTTGCTCCCAGGTTCCTCAGACCCTTTGAGATCCTACAACAGATCAACCCTGTAGCCTATAAGCTTCGGTTGCCTCCTACCCTCAAGATCCCCAACTCCTTCCATGTATCCCTCCTGAAGCCCGGTGGTCCTGAACCGCTACACCAAGACTCCTAGCCCTGTGGTTGCCTTCAGCGGCCCTTCAGACACCTTTTGAGGTTCAAGAGATCATGGACACCAAAAAAGTGAGAGGAAAGACCTTTTATTTGGTGGATTGGAGGGGGTTTGGTCCTGAAGAAAGGTCTTGGGAGCCAGAGGAGAACCTCAATGCTCCTGCTGTTCTGAAGAAGTTTCTCTCTCACTCTGGTCCCAAGAAGAGGGGGCGTAACAGGGGGGATACTGTAATTTCCGTGGCTGCGGGCTGTCAGCTCCGTTCCCCCCTGACAGCTGCAGCCACGAGTCGGCAAGCGCTAGCCCCAGCCTCCTCCTCAGGAGACGCCAGCGCTCTCGCGTCCACTCACCTCAGCTGGATCCCGTAGGGTGCGCGCGCATGCTTGTGCCCGCTCTTAAAGGGGCAGCGTGCGTACTAGACCTTGTTGATGAACTATGACCCGTGAGTACCCTGGACTATAAGAGAGGTCCAGCCCCCTAGTTCAATGCCTGAGCGTTGTTGTGTTCCCTAGTTTGTCTATGTGATGGCCTCCTAATGTGTTTCCTGTACCAGTTCCAGTTCCTGTTTCTTGCATTTCCATACCATCCTGGTCGAGCACTGTGCTGTGCCAAAGTCATGTCGTGCTGTATCCACGTCTGACCTGCTTCACCTCGCCTGATGTCTACCTGCTGCCCAGTCCAAGCCGAGCCTGCCCTGCTGCTGTCTGAGCTGCCACAGGTACCTATACGAACTATAGGCTTTCACCTGCTCCCTGTTGGCCAGCTGCCAAGGCAGTACAGCCCAGTGGGTCCACAGACCCTTCGTGACAAAGGGCCGTCCTATAGTGGCTGGAATTGACCGTATCACCCAGAATGCGAGTCTGTATGTGGATTGTGTCCTCCGTCCATTTGTGGTTACACTTCCATCTTACGTGAGAGACACAATGGATGTCCTCAAGAGGATAGAGGATATACACCTTGATGCAGACGTACTTCTGGCCAGTCTGGTCGTTGAGGCCCTATATAGCTCGTACCTCACAATAGGGGCTGTGAAGCAGTGGAATACTTCCTATATTCGAGGGGAACTCAGTTTTTCATCATAATGTATTTGTAGTGAGACTTCTAAGATTCATTCTTGAACGCAACTCATTTGTGTTTAACAAAACATATTTCCACCAGCTCAGGGGAGTGGCTGTGGGCAGCCCATGTGCATGTCCATGGAAAATCAGCAAGTTTGACAGGTATTTAATACCTTTTGGGGTATTTTAAAGGCCTATCCAGATATAGGAGAACTGCTAGATGATAACCCTTCGATTACATACCGCAGAGGACGGAATTTGAAGGACAAATATGTGCACAGCTATATGCAACCAGTCACGGATCAAACATGGTTACCAAGGGCCCCAATAGGGACATACCGTTGTGGGTCATGCAAAGCCTGTGAATTTTTAACAGTAGGCAGGACTTTTTCTAACACGACCATAGGGCGTGTATATAAAAATTATGACTTTGTGAATTGCAATACCAAAGGAGTCATTTATTTGATGACGTGTAGCTGCAGGATCCAGTATGTTGGTAAGACCATTAGGGAATTCTGGAGACGTGTCAGGGACCATGTGAAGGATGTGGCTAAACAAGCTGAGACACCGATTTCCCGTCATATTTGGGATAAACATCAGGGTAATTCAAAGCATCGAGTTTTCTGGGGATCGAGAGTGTCCTTCCCCCACTACGCGGGAGAAATTGGGATAAATGCATCCTGCAGAGGGAGGCACGTTGGATATTTGCCATGGGTACGGTCAAGACGGCTGGACTCAATGACAATGTTTTCTCTTAATTGCTCTCCTTGCCTGGTTGTGAATAGTTGTCCTATTTTTCTGGCAGCCAATCTACCTAGTTTATACTTGCTCGTAATTGCTGGGATATAGTGGTTTGTATCCATTCTACCATTCCATTGAATTCTCATCTATAACATCGAACTATCACTCCCTTTGTTTACTCCTGTGGCTGTGAAGGGTAGCTGGTAGAAGACTGATCCATTACTTCTGTGTGACGGTTTTTAATGTATCACTTTTACTTGTTCGGTAAAATACTGATGGTCCTTCATGTTTTTTTGAAGGATATAACTGGTTTCTTTCATCCTCGCATCTGTAGTCGATATCTTTGTCTTGTAGTGCGCCGCTACTTGTTGGCTGCTCCTGGTTCCCATAGTTACCTGATGCCTTGCGTCGATTGGTTCACCCATGGGGGCGGAGTTTGGTACGGTCCGCAGCAATGGACATCATGCTGATGTGGCACTGTCCGATTGGACACTGACTGTGGCTCGTCCGGCCCTGAATGGGAGGGGCTTAAACTATTCATAGCCGGCGTCTAATGGCGCGCGTTGCGGTCAGACAACAGCGCCATCTCTGATATCTGCATAACAGGGGGGCTTGATATTAACACTGAATGGTGTCTCAGCTGCCCCTGTTGTGAATGAATTTACACCTGATGAAACAACCGAACGGTAGAGAGATGTAGAAACGCGTTAGGTGTTCTACTGATGTTCTTAGTTATCCGAGATTACTATTCCAGGCAGGGATCTACTACATTTGATTTGACTTTGGATAGTTTAGCTGTGAGTCTGCTATAGAAGGGCTTGCGGTGCCACAGCTTATTGCCCTCGGCTGCTACTCTTTCCTGGTCTGCTCCTTGCTTGGTAGCCCATTTTTTTTACATTTACTTGATAAAATAATTTTTAAGCGTTCTTACTCAGGCGGATTTAATTAAGTGTCAGTAATGCGGCGCTTCTTCTCCTCCAAACCAGAATGACTCTCAAAGATCTTATCCACCAGGAGTCAAGAACTCCCCAGTAACTATATATAGAAGAGCATTGGAACAAACCTCTCAATCATTGAATTCAGGTGTTTCATTCAGTCCCATTGCCACAGGTGTGAACATTTGTGATAGTTGATGTAAAGATCTCACTAAAGACATGGCTGGTTGGTTGGTTGGTTGACTGGTTGGTCGGTCGGTTGGTCGAGGAATTTTGGTGTGGAAGAACGTGAATGCTCACGCAGAGTCCTGACCTCAACCCCATCCAACACCTTTGGGATGAACTAGAACGGAGATTAGAAGCCAGGCCCCCTCCCCCAACATCAGTGTCTGACCTCACAAATTCTCTTCTGGATGAATGGGCAAAATTTCCCACAGACGCCTCAAAATCTTGTAGAAAATCTTCTCAGAAGTGTGGAAGATGTTTTACTGCAAAGGGACCAACTCCATATTAATGTCTATGGATTTAGAATGGAATTTCAATACTTTTGTCCATATAGTGTATACATAGAATATATAGACTATATTTTACAGCCTTTTCTTAATTATAACTGTTGTTTCAAAGTCACAAATTGACACAGCAGCCATTATAGTTCCTATAGGGGCTGTTACCTATTTTTGCACACTGTGTTTTCTGAGTGTCCAGGCCTAGTAATGCCAGTGATGCCTCTGAATTGTTCTATATAGTTCTTACTGCTGACTGTTTCCTGACTAGAGCCACGTAGTACCTACACAGTGGTGCCACCTTACTGATAATACCCGCTGCTGTGCCCATATAGAAGTGTAGGCTAATTGTTCCCTCTACAGAGAATGTGTGCCCGCCGTATATAGAAATTGGTGAGGATCACCTATTACACAAATTGATGTCATGTTAAGGAGACCACATTGGTGTACACCACCAAGCTAAACTGAATTGGATCAGGGAATGGAAAAGGGAAAAGCATGTGATCTGTGAGAAAATTAATATATAACTTTTATTGTATTTACATTAAAAGAAAATGTGATTAAAAGGTCCAATGGTGCACTATGGTATGTGTGAGTGACCCCTCAATTCACATACCCGTATACCCTTGATCATAACCTAATCACGTAGCAGTGCCCGCAGAGTACTTATTACTACAGCAGTGCCCGCAGAGTACTTACCACTACAGCAGTGCCCGCAGAGTACTTATTACTACAGCAGTGCCCATACAACTGCCAGTCACAGTGCCCCCACAATGCCACACACTCTTCTCCTTTGTGGTCCCGGCTGCTCTCTGTTACCAGGAATGAACATTAGATCAGGGAATCAGCAGCCACTTCACGTGTTGTGTCCTGGAGCTCAGAACTGGAGAATTGAGTCAGGCAGAAGTCATCTATGATCGATCTCTTCTATCCGGGGAAATGTAAGACGTTCCGGGACAATGCGGGAACTCGCAGACTATCTCACTGAATTCTTGGACAAATATTTGACATCAGGTTTAGGTGTCAGGAGCTGCAATGAAGAGACTTGTGGGCCGCATGTGGCCTCCCTGGATATAGTATATATAATCAGTGCAGCAGTGTATAGCAGCTCTGATATAATATACCGGACAGTCTTCTGTAAATAAAGTATAACCACTGCTGACCCTAAAATATCCCTTTTGTATAAAGTGTTTATATCGTGTGTATAAAAGTTTTTTCACCATTTTTATTTTTTTTATTTCCTTAAAAATCAGTCCAGATATGGAGCTCAGTATCGTTATCGGGATATTTCAGACATTACTCCACCTAAAATAACCAGCAAAATGCCCAAAATATATCATGTGAACAATCGTGCTTTTATTCACGCAACATGACAACATTTTGACCGTTTATTTCTATAGAAATGATGGGAGTTGTGATGAGGGAGATTAGCTGCTGCCGCACGCACCCGATCCTTGTTTCCCCATTGACAGCCGGGCTGATGTTTGGACGCCATCTCCCCCCTTTAATATTTGCAATCATTGGTTCTTCACTTTCCTGTTACTTATTCCATCTCCTCTTTTTATTTTAGGAAAGAAAGACGGCTACAAGGCGACCAGCAGTGAGTATTCTGCATATAGTTGTACTGTCCTCCCTATCACTCCTTCACTAACACAGCACGTGACTGTATATGAGGGGAGGCTGCGACTGTATAGGAGAGGAGGCTGTGACTGTATATGAGAGGAGGCTGCGACTGTGTAAGAGAGGAGGCTGCGACCGTATATGAGAGGAGGCTGCGACCGTATATGAGAGGAGGCTGCGACCGTATATGAGAGCAGGCTGCGACCGTATATGAGAGGAGGCTGCGACCTGTGTATGAGAGGAGGCTGCGACTGTATCTGAGAGGAGGCTGCGACTGTATAGGAGAGGAGGCTGCGACTGTATAGGAGAGGAGGCTGCAACCGTATATGAGAGGAGGCTGTGACCGTATATGAGAGGAGGCTGTGACCGTATATGAGAGGAGGCTGTGACCGTATATGAGAGGAGGCTGCAACCGTATATGAGAGGAGGCTGCGACCGTATATGAGAGGAGGCTGCGACTGTGGTGTATATAGTGTAATGACTGTACTGTGATTTCTGTGACATAATGTTAGGGATCTGCCAGGTACTACGTCTAGGTATACTCCTGGGATTAATCAATCCACACCTGAGGCCAGACCTGTTCGACTGACACCATCTCCCACCAACCCGGGTGGCAGGCTCAGGAGTGGGAGAGCCTATCGCGGCCTGGTCAGTCGGAGTTAGCTCCGCCCCCTGCCCTTTATTACCTGCTGTGTTCTCCTCCTCAGTGCTTGTAATTCTTCTGGATTCCTGGCCCACTGCTGCTTGCTCCAGCCTGCTTCTGCCGTGCTTCTGCCTTGCTGCAGTTCCGCTTAACCTGCTTTGCTTTGCCTCTGGCTTGCTTCCTCCTCCGTGCTCACTTGGGTATACTCCACTTCATCCTGGTCCGGACTACTCATTCACCGCCCCGTTTCCCCGCGGCGTTCCGTGGGCGACTGCCCCTTCCCTTGCGTGTTCCCTGTTTGTTCTCCCGTGCACTTAGACAGCGTAGGGACCGCCGCCCAGTTGTACCCCGTCGCCTAGGGCGGGTCGTTGCAAGTAGGCAGGGACAGGGCGGTGGGTAGATTAGGGCTCACTTTCCCTTCACCTCCTTCCTGTCATTACATAATTACAAGCCCATACCTAGTCTACAATTTCTCCTACGCTGACGCTATCATGGACCCCCTTGAGACCCTGGCCCAGCAGATGCAGGGCCTCTCCCTACAGGTCCAGGCCCTGGCCCAGAGGGTCAACCAGGGTGACGCTGCCTTGGTAGTTCCCCTCACCTCACCTCTAGAACCCGACCTCAAGTTACCTGACCGGTTCTCAGGGGACCGCAAGACGTTTCTCTCCTTCCGGGAGAGTTGCAGACTGTATTTCCGCCTAAAACCCCACTCCTCAGGTTCCGAGAACCAGTGGGTGGGTATCATCATATCCCGACTCCAGGAAGGGCCCCAAGAGTGGGCCTTCTCCTTGGCTCCTGACGCCCCTGAACTTTCCTCTGTTGATCGTCTTTTCTCTGCCCTCGGACTCATTTACGACGAGACTGACAGGACTGCTTTAGCCGAGAGTCAGCTGGTGACCTTACGTCAGGGTAGGAGACCGGTGGAGGAATACTGTTCTGATTTTAGAAAGTGGTGCGTAGCTTCTCGATGGAACGATCCGGCCCTAAGGTGCCAGTTTAGGTTAGGATTATCTGACGCCCTGAAGGATCTGCCGGTTAGCTACCCCTCTTCTGACTCCCTTGACCAGGTTATGGCCCTAGCAGTACGACTTGACCGACGTCTAAGGGAACGTCAGCTTGAACGCTTCAATGTGCTCCCCTCTGACTTTTTTGCGATCCCCCCCGAGGTCCCGTCTCCTCGCCCCTCCACGGAGGACTCGGAGGTACCTATGCAACTCGGGGCCTCCATGTCCCCTCGACAACGTAGGGAGTTTCGCAGAATGAATGGTCTCTGCTTCTACTGTGGGGACGACAAGCATCTTCTGAACACCTGTCCCAGGCGCGAGAATAAAAAGCCGGAAAACTTCCGCGCCTAAGTGATCATCGGGGAGGTCACTTGGGCGCACAGGTATTTCCCGTTAATGTGAAACGCAATAAAATTTTGCTTCCCTTTCAGGTCTCGTTTGCTGGCCGGTCTGCCACGGGCAGTGCTTTCGTGGATTCTGGCTCATCTGCTAATATCATGTCTGTGGAATTTGCTATGTCTCTAAAGATGCCATTTATTGATTTGCCTTATCCTATCCCTGTTGTAGGTATCGACTCAACTCCCCTTGCTAATGGTTATTTTACTCAGCATACTCCTGTTTTTGAACTCCTGGTTGGCTCCATGCATTTGGAGCAGTGCTCTGTACTGGTGATGCAGGGATTATCGTCTGATTTGGTTTTAGGCCTTCCCTGGTTGCAGTTGCATAATCCCACGTTTGATTGGAATACTGGGGATCTCACCAAATGGGGTAGCGAATGTCTTATGTCATGTCTTTCTGTTAACTCTATTTCTCCCCGGGAGGAGGTAAACACGCTACCTGAGTTTGTTCAGGACTTCGCCGATGTGTTTTCTAAGGAGGCCTCCGAGGTGTTGCCCCCCCATAGAGATTACTATTGCGCCATCGATTTGGTGCCTGGTGCCAAGCTTCCTAAGGGTAGGATATTTCATCTTTCATGTCCTGAACGTGAAGCTATGAGGGTGTATATCCAAGAATGCTTGGCCAAGGGTTTCATTCGCCCCTCGACTTCTCCTGTAGGTGCTGGCTTCTTCTTCGTGGGGAAGAAGGATGGTGGTCTTAGGCCGTGCATTGATTATCGTAACCTGAATAAGGTCACCGTAAGGAACCAGTACCCACTTCCTTTGATTCCGGATCTTTTTAATCAGGTTCAGGGAGCCCAATGGTTTTCTAAGTTCGATCTACGGGGGGCATATAACCTTATCCGCATCAAAGAGGGGGATGAGTGGAAAACTGCGTTCAACACACCCGAGGGTCATTTCGAATACCTGGTCATGCCCTTTGGGTTGTGTAATGCCCCTGCTGTCTTCCAGAATTTTATTAATGAAATCCTGAGAGATTACCTGGGTAATTTTCTTGTTGTGTACCTTGATGACATACTGGTGTTTTCCAAGGACTGGTCCTCCCACGTGGAGCATGTCAGGAAGGTGCTCCAGGTCCTTCGGGAGAATAATCTGTTTGCTAAGACTGAAAAATGTGTCTTTGGGGTACAGGAGATACCATTTTTAGGGCAAATCCTCACTCCTCATGAATTCCGCATGGACGCTGCCAAGGTTCAGGCTGTGGCGGAATGGGTCCAACCTGCCTCCCTTAAGGCGTTACAGTGTTTTTTAGGGTTCGCCAACTATTACAGGAGATTTATTGCCAACTTCTCGGTCGTCGCTAAGCCTCTTACGGACCTTACTCGCAAGGGTGCTGATGTCCTCCATTGGCCCCCTGAGGCCGTGCAGGCCTTTGAGACCCTCAAGAAGTGCTTTATCTCGGCCCCCGTGCTGATTCAGCCCAACCAAGAGGAGCCATTTATTGTGGAGGTTGACGCATCCGAGGTGGGAGTGGGGGCCGTCTTGTCCCAGGGTACCAGCTCCCTCACCCATCTCCGCCCCTGTGCTTACTTCTCTAGGAAGTTTTCGCCCACGGAGAGTAATTATGATATTGGCAACCGCGAACTTCTAGCCATTAAATGGGCTTTTGAAGAGTGGCGGCACTTCCTGGAGGGGGCCAGACACCAGGTAACGGTCCTTACGGATCACAAGAATCTGGTTTTCCTAGAATCGGCCCGGAGGATTAATCCTAGACAAGCTCGGTGGGCACTATTCTTTACCAGATTTAATTTCTTGGTTACCTATAGGGCTGGGTCCAAGAATATTAAGGCTGATGCACTGTCACGTAGTTTCATGCCCAATCCTCCTTCCGAGAAGGATCCTGCTTGTATTTTACCCCCTGGTATAATCGTTTCTGCCACGGATTCTGATTTGGCTTCTGATATCGCGGCTGATCAGGGTGCAGCTCCCGGGAACGTCCCGGGGGACAAACTGTTTGTTCCCCTGCAATACCGGCTAAGGGTACTCAGGGAAAACCATGACTCCGCTCTATCTGGTCATCCTGGAATCTTGGGCACCAAACACCTCATTACCAGAAACTATTGGTGGCCTGGGTTGCCTAAAGACGTTAGGGCTTACGTCGCCGCTTGTGAGGTTTGCGCTAGGTCCAAAACCCCTAGGTCCCGACCTGCGGGCCTACTACGTTCCTTGCCCATTCCCCAGAGACCTTGGACCCATATCTCCATGGATTTTATCACTGATTTGCCTCCATCTCAGGGCAAGTCGGTGGTGTGGGTGGTAGTAGACCGCTTCAGCAAGATGTGCCACTTTGTGCCCCTTAAGAAGCTACCTAACGCCAAGACGTTAGCTTCTTTGTTTGTGAAACACATCCTGCGTCTCCATGGGGCCCCAGTCAATATCGTTTCTGACAGGGGGGTACAATTTGTTTCCTTATTTTGGAGAGCTTTTTGTAAAAAGTTGGAGATTGATCTGTCCTTCTCCTCCGCCTTCCATCCCGAAACTAATGGCCAAACGGAAAGGACTAACCAATCCCTGGAACAATATTTAAGGTGTTTCATCTCTGACTGTCAATTCGATTGGGTCTCATTCCTTCCCCTTGCTGAATTTTCACTGAATAACCGGGTCAGTAACTCGTCAGGGGTCTCCCCGTTTTTCTGTAATTTCGGGTTTAACCCAAGGTTCTCCTCCATTTCCCCTGGTTATTCCAATAATCCTGAGGTAGAGGATGTTCATCGGGAACTGTGCACTGTCTGGGCCCAGGTTCAGAAGAACCTAGAGGCGTCCCAGAGCGCACAAAAGATTCAGGCGGATAGTAGACGTTCTGCTAACCCCCGGTTTGTCGTCGGGGATTTGGTCTGGTTGTCGTCCAGGAACTTGCGCCTTAAGGTCCCGTCCAGGAAGTTTGCTCCCCGATTTATTGGACCTTTGAGATCATTGAAGTCCTCAACCCTGTATCCTTCCGTCTGGAGCTGCCCCCATCCTTTCGCATACATGACGTCTTCCATGCCTCCCTCCTTAAACGCTGCTCCCCATCCTGGTCCCCCTCGAGGAAACCTCCTGTTCCCGTTCTCACCCCTGAGGGGGTGGAATTCGAGGTGGCCAAGATTATGGACAGTAGGATGGTCCAGGGCTCCCTCCAGTACCTGGTCCATTGGAGAGGATACGGGCCGGAGGAGAGGACTTGGGTACCTGCCCGTGATGTTCACGCTGGGGTATTGATCAGGAGGTTCCACCTTCTCTTCCCTACTAAACCGGGACCTCTTAGTGAGGGTCCGGTGGCCCCTCATAAAAGGGGGAGTACTGTTAGGGATCTGCCAGGTACTACGTCTAGGTATACTCCTGGGATTAATCAATCCACACCTGAGGCCAGACCTGTTCGACTGACACCATCTCCCACCAACCAGGATGGCAGGCTCAGGAGTGGGAGAGCCTATCGCGGCCTGGTCAGTCGGAGTTAGCTCCGCCCCCTGCCCTTTATTACCTGCTGTGTTCTCCTCCTCAGTGCTTGTAATTCTTCTGGATTCCTGGCCCACTGCTGCTTGCTCCAGCCTGCTTCTGCCGTGCTTCTGCCTTGCTGCAGTTCCGCTTAACCTGCTTTGCCTCTGGCTTGCTTCC
Source organism: Rhinoderma darwinii (assembly GCF_050947455.1). Lineage (NCBI taxonomy): Eukaryota > Metazoa > Chordata > Amphibia > Anura > Rhinodermatidae > Rhinoderma > Rhinoderma darwinii. Next base: position 114,815,906 of record NC_134694.1, on the reverse strand, counting down.
TCCTCCGTGCTCACTTGGGTATACTCCACTTCATCCTGGTCCGGACTACTCATTCACTGCCCCGTTTCCCCGCGGCGTTCCGTGGGCGACTGCCCCTTCCCTTGCGTGTTCCCTGTTTGTTCTCCCGTGCACTTAGACAGCGTAGGGACCGCCGCCCAGTTGTACCCCGTCGCCTAGGGCGGGTCGTTGCAAGTAGGGACAGGGCGGTGGGTAGATTAGGGCTCACTTTCCCTTCACCTCCTTCCTGCCATTACACATAATTTGAAGGAAAACATGACATCAGCCAGACAGATAGTTTCCCTCCAGCGTCGGAGCCTGCCGCAGGGGTGGGGGCTTCTCTTACAGAGCGGCTCTCTATTCTAGCTCATAGCCGGGAGTCCGGAGTGGTGGACCCTCCTCTATGAATGCCATTTGCTCTAATATGTTATGTGAACAGGGATTACATTCATAAGACAACCCCTTTCAAGGACTTGTGCAGGACTAGACAAACATGGCGGCTTTCTTCCAAAAACTGATATGTAGATCAGCCCTATTTACTTTAATGGAGCTGAGCTGCAATACCAGACACCGCCTGTGGACCGCTATGGTGCTGTGTGAAAGATAGCCGCCATGTTCTTCAAATCCCGTACAACCCCTTTAAGTCTACTTAGAAAAGTTGTGTAACTTTGTAAATGCTTTACTTATCTTGTAAAGTCACATGACTGACCGCAGAACGTAGCTAAATCGTTATCTGGACCAGTTTTGAATGTAGAAAGTCACTGAGTAAATAAATATCAAAAACATAAAAATAGTAAAGAAAAGTATCTACAAAGTCACTTAATTCCATATTTACATTTCAATCGTAACGTATTGCTAAAAGGTGGAATTTCGCTTTAAATAATTTCCTATTTTTCCTAGATGATGAAATATACCCTGAACTGTTCAATAATCTCCCCAAAGCCTAATGGTAAGTGATAATAGCTTATATAAATGCCGCCGCCATGTAGTGAAATATCAAATCTGGGATCAAGAATTAGGATGAACCTCCTGCCCCCACTCAGCCAATAATCTTTGGACCTCCCTGTCCTCCTGGATTAACCCCCTCATCACCATTCCTGCCATGAGACTGCACCATCTATATGGTGTTTGCCCTTTCATTCCTTAATATGTTTTCCTTTAGACATTTTGACTCTGTATGTAGTAAGTTACTGATATGAAATAGTTCCGCGTTCTGTTTGCCATTGACTTTGATCAAGTTATTTCATTATTTTTTATACTATAGAACACCCCGGCTATTAGATGAATAAACAATTTAGCAAAACTTTGTTCAATATCTTTTTAAATCCATATAGTCCGCGGTTATGAACTATTACCTTTTTCCAGAAATAATTCTACAGAGCAGTCCTTTTGGCTTTACGGAGTATTCTGATACTGAAAATATGAAGATCATTATCTTTACATACATAGACATATCTTTTGAGATATAACATACATAGAAAGTTGTGTAAGGGTATGTTCACACGGCGGGGGTCCGTAACGGCTGAAATTACGGGGATGTTTCAGCCTGAAAACATCCCCGTAATTTCAGCCGTACCGGCATGTGCAGGCGCTTGAACGCCGCGTCAATTACGGCCGTAATTAGCGCTGCTATTCATTGGAGTCAATGAATAGCGGCTCCAATTACGGCCAAAGAAGTGACAGGTCACTTCTTCTACGCGGGCGTCTATTTACGCGCCGTCATTTGACAGCGGCGCGTAAATATACGCCTCGTGTGAACAGACAAACGTCTGCCCATTGCTTTCAATGGGCAGATGTTTGTCAGCGCTATTGAGGCGCTATTTTCGGGCGTAATTCGGGGCAAAAACGCCCGATTTACGTCCGTAAATAGGCCGTGTGAACATACCCTAACTGTGTACCTACATTACATTACTTATCCTGTACTGATCTTGGGTTACATCCTGTATTATTCTCCAGAGCTGCCTTCACAATTCTGAAGACTTCAGAGCAGAAATCTCCCAGAATTCAGTTTGTAATTTGAGAAGTGTAATCTTTACTGTATAGTGCCTGGTATAATCTAATGGTAGAAAAAGTCTGAAATTACTTATACAATCCTTTTTCTTGTAGTCCAAACCTCAGCACATGCATATGGGGAGTTTCTCCCCTGCTACGTGTTCGAACAGGTGACAACCCCATAACGGGCCTCATCCACAAATACATATATTTCTGTTCTTTTTCCTCAGTTATACAATTTTATTGACCATTTTTAGGGTATTATTGGACCGGTATAATGACCTCTTAACATTTTGTACTTTTCTTCTTTACAGGGCGATGAAGACAAGAGTTGCTCTGAGCTTACGCTCTTCTAGGCTACAAGGAATCGCAGCTTCCCATCTTCTCCCGTCTGTCATTATTTCATGTCTGTAATTTAAAAGGAACCTGCCAAATACAATAATCTCATCTCTGTTCAGCCTAAACCTGGAAGAAAATGGCGCTCAGACAATTTCACCCACAGAAACATCTCACAAAGTAGAAGTTGAGGTACATAAACAAGGCTTGACAAAGATCCCATTGAGTTGGATCGAAACGTTGCCTACCTGTGGGGTGATTAAGACACATCACCTTTTTTCATCCACTACCATGGAGTGCTGTTTCTTTTTTTTGTCTACTGTATCTTCAAGGGTTCGTAACCTGAACCTAGGAGGAGTTGCACCCACCACTAAAGCTGTGCTGTGTTGCTTTTATATATATATATATATATATATATATATATATATATGTACACACATAAAGTATATAGGAAGTATGTACATTGCATTCCCTGTGCCTCTTAGGCCTTATTCACACGGACGTGTCCATTTTGCGCGCGTAAAAAAACGCTGCGTTTTGCGACTGCAAAAGTTCTGTGTGTCATCAGCATATGGTGCGCAGCTGCGTGATTTTCGCGCAGCCGGCATCATGATAACACTCTAGTTTCTTGTTTACAAACAGAAAAGCACGTGGTGCTTTTCTGTTTTCATTCATTTCTTTTACTACTGTTGCGCGAATGACGCGCGGCACCCGGAAGTGCTTCCATGTGCCGAGCGCGATTTGCACGCACCCATTGACCTCAATGGGTGCGTGCAGTGCGAAACACCTGAAAATATAGGACATGTCATGAGTTTCACGCAGCACACATACGCTGCGTGAAATTCGCTGACAGTCTGAACGGCCCCATTTACTAACATAGGTCCGTGCGACACGCGTGTTTCCACGCGCGTAGCACGGACGTATTATACGTTCGTGTGAATAAGGCCTTAGTGTTAGAATAGGCAGGCAGGAATAGTAGGTTAGTTAGCATGATAATACATTGTTTGCTAGTTAGTCAATTAAATCATGCACTAACTATTTAGAGTCATTTAATAAATTACACTAAATCTGGCACTTTTTTGATCCATTGATTGTAATATAAGATGTGTTCCATATGTAGTTAAAATATATATTTTTTGAAAGTGGGATTTGTCCTTAAAAAAATTGTGAAGTTATCCGAAGTAGTTCAAAAGTTAGGACAGTTTAAAGTTTAGCTAAACATTCGACAAACTTCTGACATGTTATAGAGACATGTCAGAAGTTTGGATTGTTGGGGGTCCGAGCACTGAGACCCTCGTGTGAGCGCTCAGCCGCTTTGTGTCTGTTCAGCTTTTTACGGTAAGCCGATGTATCGAAGTGCGGGCTCATAGACTTTGTATTGAGTCCGTACACCAATACATTTATTTCCAAAAAAAGCCGAACAGACACGAAGCGGCTGAGCGCTCACACGAACACTTCAGCTGCTTCGTTCTAGCGATTGGTGGGGGGTCTCAGTGCTCAGACCCCCACCAATCCAAACTTCTGATATGTCACTATGACATGTCAGAAGTTTGTCGAACGTTTAGCTACACTTTAAAAGAATGTATGCCAAAACTTTACACTTAGGCTTTAGGCCTGGTCATTGAGGCATCAATGACCCTTGGTCCTGAAAGGGTTAAATGGGTTGATCACTTTTTAGGATGTATTGATGTTATAGAGGGCAGCCCCTTACTTGAGACCGCTGCATTATATCAGCCATAAAGAACTACTGCTGGAAGAGCAGGACAAATGAGTGGCCGCTCTCGGCTTAACTGGCAATAACCACTGATTGCCGGAAGTTTCCGCAGCTGGACCTGATCGACTAAACGCAGCGTCCTGTGTGAGAATTTGGCCCAACGTCTTTAATAAATAAAATATTAAGAGAATCCTGTAGGAAGTTTCGGAACATTTGCGACAATTTTCTTATATGGCAGGTTTACTTTAAGCGCATAATCCGACTGTCTCACATATTATTGATTTTTCCTTTACATTTTCTCGGTAATTACAATAAGATTTTGGGTTTAAGGTTTTACATTTTTCAATATCTTAAAAGTTATTTGCAATAAATCGCATTATATTGAGGATCTGATCAGTTTATATAACATTATATTGAGGATCTGATCAGTTGATATAACATTATATTGAGGACCTGATCAGTTGATATAACATTATATTGAGGATCTGATCAGTTGATATAACATTATATTGAGGACCTGATCAGTTGATATAACATTATATTGCTTTCATTCATGCTTTTCACATTTACATTCGCTTCATATTTTCAGTCGGGTTTAGGTTTTATTTGAATGTACTTTTGTTTGGTAAATGTCTGGTGTAATGGATAGAATTGTTCTTCTTCCCTCCACTCATGAAACACGAGATCCCATACCAGATACAGATGAGGAGCGCTCACCATTGTTCGCTCTGCGCTGCGTAGTCATTACACATTCACTATACAGTCAAGTAACGCTATTTATTTCATATCCCATCGTGGAGCGGATGAGCTGGGGTTGGGTTACTTAGGGACACTTTCTGATGCTACTAGAATGGATGTAATAATTTTTGTATGGAATGATCGGCTTGTTGTACACTCTTATGGCAGTATCGTGTCTTCCGTAAAGGAACAAGCTCGGTTTGTGCCGTATGTTATCGGTGATAGAAAGTTAACCTGATATGTGTGGCGGTGTCCCGGCTCTCCCCTGACGGCAGATGTCGGGGAATGAAGGGTCGGGCATGGTTGATTTCCACGTGCCCAATCCTTTTGTTCGTAAGGAGATAAGCGTTGCCAGAGGAGTCTAATTTTATCCCTACTGAGAACACGCGCGCTTGGCCGAGTGCATGTGTATGGGGGAGTCTAGTTCAGCAGACAGCTATTCCTCCAATGTTCAGTTGACCGCTATCTAAAGTGAATGACCAGCCTCAGATATGTTCATAAAAGCTTCTATAAACATGAACACAAATGGTGGACACCTGAGAAACTTTATATTGCTAATCCTGCAGTTGTCATGGATGACCATCCCGTACATCGATGCAGAGCTGTGGCTAGGATTTTATTTACCCTGGGCAAAGATTAATTTCACTGCCCCGGGTGCTGAGTGCCAGGGTGGTGTCAACAAGCCACTTTGCCTTGGCCAGATACAGCTAGTATATGGCCAAGGCAAAGTGGCTTGTTGACTCCACCCCGGCACTCCGCACCCGGGGCACATCTTCTGGTACCTCCCCCTAAGTACACCCCTGCATTGATGCAAAAAACGTCACCCATGTAGCTGCTGTCTTAGGAAATAGTTGTCCTATAGAAGCAGAAGTTCTGGCTGATGGAAGTCGTGGCATTATATCCCATAATATATATGTACGATCCTCATCAACAAAAACCAAACACATTCTGATCACGTACGATCGCCGGATTGTCCGCAACAGGCGTTTGCTTTTTGCATAGAGAATAATTATCACGGTATGAGCAGATTAAACAGGATGAGAATGTAAGTGCTTCTACTGTGTGGGCTTAAAATAAAAAGATCTTATAGAATTTCCGGTTTACTGATCTTATGATTTAATTTATCAATAAAGTACATTTAGACTCAATTGTCTTTTTGTGTTTCTTTTTTTTAACTATAATTACACAATAAAAGTGTCTACATGAAGTGAGAACTGCAAAAAGCTGGAATATCTACATTTTATCTGTTACTAAGGGAGACATTTAGTCTTGTAGACTGGGACTGTGAACTTGTAAATTGGGCTACAGTATCTACCGTAAATGGAAAGCTTTATAGGAAGCCTACAGTTATGTTGTCATTCGCTTCTCGCGCCAGACATTTATGATGCGGATGGCAAAATATGCGGAGAGCAGGAGATCTAGTTGCTTTGGCCGGTGCCTCTCAATCCTTCTAAGCCTAGTGCCACTAGTCAAAGAAATGTCACTGAATAATCTGGCTGCGTCCACCTATCACAGTATTATCGAGGGTTTGCCACGACTATCTGAAAATCACAAAAATCTGCCGTGTTAGCTTTTTCCGGTCGTTGTCGGGAGCTGTAGTTGAAAGTTGTTCATGCCGAATGACAGATTCACATCCCATCATCAGAAGTCTAGACCTGGTCACAGATCCCGGCAGAGATTGAGCGGCGATTTGTCTTTAGCTTATGATGTTGTCGTACAACAACTTTCACAGACCAACAATGAACGACATGTTGTTCAGAAAACGGCTGTTTGAAATTCCTAACGTACGGCCGGCTTAATACAGGAGCAGGAAGTGTTTATCATATTGGAGACCTTGATGGGGGGGGGGGGGTTGCTCGGTCCTTCAGTCTCATAGTTCGTTGTGTGAGAGGTACTTAGTGAAGCTACATTGTCTGCAGAAAGGGCTGAATCATCGGTCCTGGAGCAGCATTACTTTTTTCTAATCTGACCACTTATGTGCGGGCTGTACGCTGGTCTCTGTTGTTGAGCTCCTATGTTTGAGGACCAGAGCCAAGGGGGCTTAGCCTGGCAGTAGGGGTACTGTTAGGCTTCTGGTTTACTCCCCTTGTAGATCCTGGGCGGTGGACGTCGTGTGGTCCTGCAGGTTAGGCCTTTGCTAAACGTAGCCGTTTTTCTCTTCAGTGTGCTGTCCATTTAAAAAAACGGACAGCACATTGACCCATCTCAATTGTGCTCTTCACACATCTGTATTTTTAATGGATCCGTGTGTCCGATCCGAGATCAGTGCACGTTCTATTCTGGACAGTTTTTCCAAGTAAGACTGGGCCATTCAAGTCTATGGAAGGAAGAAAAAGTGGATTGCATACGGAAGCCGTCCATCTGCTATCAGTTTTTTAACCGATCCATTGCCAAGAAAAAGAAAGTGAAACCAGGAGGTCTCTCCCCCAACAGTGTAGTCCAGAGGCCTGTATCTCCGGGAGACACTGCTGGACCCCCTTGATCTCACATTGCTGGCCAAATCAACCAGAGATGAGCCAGGCCAACACACCACTCTCCTCAGGTTCCCATGACATGACGAGCAGCCATAAAATCCCCCAAAACTGATCCAACAAAGCAGTGGAATCAGACAAAGCGTCCGTATGCTGTAAAGCAATGGAAAATGGGATCTGTGTGATCATGTGACCTTCTTTGGGTGTTTTCAGAGGGTTGGGACTAAAATTGTAACAAAAGTGATATAATTAGGGACGAGGGACGACTAGGCCCGAGGAAGCATAAGGGGGGCCAGGGTGGCCCTGATAAAGGTGATTAGGTGTAGCAGGGGTTATAAAATGGTGCTGGCCGCATGGCCCACGGCACCAGCATGTCTGGGGGAGGAGGGTGAACAGTTTTAATGCCCCGGTTACATATTGGCGGCTGACCGGAGATCTACTATGATGGTGTCCTGTCTGCTACCAGAAGTATCTGCAGTCTGTTTCCTCCTGTGCCTGTGCCCTCTGCATCTTGATTCTGGGGTTTACAGCCATTCAGCGTTTTCTGGGGTTCGCAAACTTTTACCACCAGTTCACTCATAAAGGAGCTAATCCTAAAATATCTAATTATTTCTGGAAGAGTGGAAACATTTAGGCCTCAAGCACACTTCCGTCGGCCATTGTACGGCCGTTAATGATGGTCCCATCACACACGGGCTGCACACGGATGGCTTCCGTGTGCAGCCCGTTGTTTCACGGACCAAATTCAATGCAAAGGCCGAGACTGTTCCGTCAAAAACGGGCAGGAGTAGACAACGGAAGTGTGCATGGCCCGATTGAAATGAATGGGTTCAGGGTGCTATCAGTGACAAAAACGGATATCATCCTGAAGGAAAAAACTGAAGTGGGCATGAGGCCTTACTGGAAGGAACCCACTACCCAGTAATTATTAACACCAATCACAATATTTATCTTGACTTTGTATGTTTTTCTCAACTTACGGGCTTATTCAGACGAACGTAAAATACGCGCGTGCAACGCGCGTGATTTTCACGTGCGTTGCCCGTAGCTATATTAGACAATGGGGCCGTGCAGACATGGCAGCGTTTTTTGCGCAGCGTTGCTCCGTTGCAAAAAACTCACGACATGTCCGTTGATTCAGCGTTTTCAACGCATCACGCACCCATTGAAGTCAATGGGTGCGTGAAAACCACGCATGTCGCACGGAAGCACTTCCGTGCGAACTGCGTGTTTGCGCAACAGCTGTCAAAAGGATGAATGTAAACAGAAAAGCACCACGTGCTTTTCTGTTTCCGAACATCCAAACGGAGTGTCTTTGCGATTAGCGAACCCCGACAACCGAAGCTAACTTCACCGGGTTCGGCCTAACTCGTTTTGGCCGAACCCGGCAAAAAAATTTCCGGTCCGCGACGTCGGGAGACATTCACTGTGCATGGTGCTGAAAGAGTTAAACTGTTTCAGCACCATGGACAGTGACTTGCGATCCCAAAATACATGAACCTGTAAAAAAAAAAACGAAGTTCTAACTTACCGATTACTCCTGTCTCCTTCCTGCAGTCCGACCTCCCGGGATGACACTTCAGTTCAAGTGACAGCTCCAGCCAATCACAGGCCAAGCACAGGCTGCAGCGGTCACTTGGACTGCCGCGTCATCCAGGGAGGTGGGGCTCGATGTCAAGAGAGGCGCGTCACCAAGGACGCGTCACCAAGGACGCGTCACCAAGGCAACGGCCGGGAAGTTCTCGGTAAGTAGGAACTTTATCTTTTTTTGAACAGGTTTTTCGCTGTTGTGTTCGGCATTCACTGTCGAGGGTGCTGAAAGATTTAGCTCTTTCAGCACCTTGGACAGTGACGGGCGTCGACAAGCCTCATCTCTATGATGCCGGCTGCGCGAAAATCACGCAGCCGCGCATCAGACACGGATGACACTCGCAGCTGTCAAATAGTGTTTGCGCGCGCGAAACGCTGCGTTGTTTGCGCGCGCAGAAACGCAACGCTCGTGTGAATCCGGCCTACTACACACTATTTATCTGGGTTCTGTGGCACCGTATATACTACTATATATACTATTTATCTGGACTTTGTGTTCACAATTTATCTGGATACTATATACACTATTTGGTCACTATATATACACTATGTATCGCAATGATGCATGCACTATATATACGGGATGCTGAATGCGCTATTTATCTGGATGATGTAGGCACAATACTGTATATCTGGGCTCTGAATGACTAATTATTTGGACACTGTATGACAATTTACAGTGTAACGTACTGGCCTATTTTTCATGATGTTATATCCACTATTTTATTTAGATACTGCATACAATGTTTAACTGGAATAATATTTTCTGTACCTATGTAACACTATTTATCTGAACACTGTATACACTATTGTTCTGTATGTTGTATGCGCGGTTTATAGACTGTAAGACAGTATTTATCTCAACAATATTTTTCTGGGTGACATACAGTATTTTTCTGGAAGCTGTGTGCAATATTTATTTTGACGTTACAGGAAGATGTGCTGCCAACATGATGAACATGCATACGGACAATTGATTAGCTGTAACGATTGTTAGTGCCCATGCTTAACGATCATTGCTCATTGTGAATGGAAGCTATTTTGACAATTGGAACTTGTTAGAGGTGGTTAAAACCATCTTTACTGTTGAGGGCGCACTTATGGGCATTAAAGGGGTACTCTGATTGGTACAAAAATTTTGAAAGGGCACTATGTGGGCACTTTTATTGTGAGGGAAATGATCTGGTTGGCACAATTATTGATGTGGGCACTATTATTGTCAGGGTCACTGTTATTTTTTTGTCATTATCTGTATGGTAATATTTTCTTTGGGGGGGGCACTATTTTCTCTGCAGTACTGAATTGGGTGGCACTGGGCAGGACATCAGGCACGGTATTAGGGGTAGCAGCAGGGTGACACAGGGATAAGGAGTTTGTATTGAGAAGGTGGGGAGGATGCTGGAAAAGCAAGGAGCCAAAGATTTCTGGACAGCAAATTCAGATGCAGATGAGTCATTGCTAGAACACGTTTTCATGGTTGACTGGGCTGAATGGAGAAGATGAGGACAGAGAACGTCTCCCATCAGAGAAGATGTAACCCATGAGTCACTGGATGTCAGTGTTGTGTATTCTGCTTGCATCTGATCAGTACTGTATTTTCTAGTTTGGTTTGCACTACTGAATTTATTTTAAGAAGTAATATCCATCCAGGGAAGGTGTGCTGCTGAGCCAGTGTATCTAGGCTTAGCATGCAAAAAATTGCTTTGTCATGGGGCGGTTTCAGTACCTATGCCTTGCGACTTGCACCCCTGATCTTTTAAGATCCTAGAAAAGCCCCTAATGCATGTGCACATGGTTTTTTCTAAAATGCTGATAAATATAACTATGCTTTTAACTGGAAAGTGTGTTGGAAAAACATCTTCTTAACTCAATACATTGGACCTGTTTTGAAGTTGGGAATCTGCAGCTTGAGTAACATTTATAATGCACCGTATAATACAAGTTGTGGCAAAACATATTCCGGTAAAACGTTTTGTTTTTTTATAATGGAATTCAATGGATGGCATCTTGTGGCCTGTGTCCAAGCTATATGTCAGGCATGTACGTCAGGAGTCTAGTTCATCGGCTGCACATTCACCTGTGTAAACAGGTAGACGGGCTGCCGACATGATAGAAATGTATGGGGACGAGTGATCGGAGTAAGGCTGGATACACACGAGCATGTTCGGTCCGTAAAGGACGGAACGTATTTCGGCCGCAAGTCTCGGACCGAACACACAGCAGGGAGCCAGGCTCCTAACATCATAGTTATGTACGACGCTAGGAGTCCCTGCCTCTCCGTGGAACTACTGTCTCGTACTGAAAACATAATTACAGTACGGGACAGTTGTCCCGCAGCAAGGCAGGGAATGTAAGCTCGTGTGAATACAGCCTAACGTTCGCTCATCCACATATGAAAGGAGAAAATGAGCGCCGATTGACAAACTGTTGTGAAAGGAGCAAATGAGCGCCAATCAACAAACAGTCTCGTTCATCAGTGCTCGTTTACACGGCACATTTCAGGCCATGTAAGAGGACCCTTACTGTATTATTATTGACTAATTTTCTAAAGATTGGGAAGGGGAGTGAACATTAACATAGAGCCAGAACGAAAATAGGAGCTAAAGTCTGCTAGAAGGTGAAGAAGATGCCGCATTCCCCTAATGATACAATTCATGTTTGAAGTATTAAGGCTGGGTTCACACACACTATTTACGGACGTAATTCGGGCGTTTTACCCCCGAATTACGTCCGAAAATACGGCTCCAAAGCGGCAGCAAACATCTGCCCATTCATTTGAATGGGCTTTACGATGTTCTGTGCCGACGGTCATTTTTTTTACGCGCCACTGTCAAACGACGGCGCGTAAAAAAGACGCCCGCGTCAAAGAAGCGCCTGTCACTTCTTGAGACGTAATTGGAGCCGTTTTCCATTGACACCATGGAAAAACAGCTCCAATTACGTCCGTAATGGACGCAGCGAAAAGCGCATGCACTTGCCATTACGTCTGAAATGACGGAGCTGTTTTCTCCTGAAAACAGCTCCGTAATTTCAGCCGTAACGGACGCTGCCGTGTGAACATACCCTAATAGTCACATCTCCTAAGGACGCAGATACAGTTGGAACCGGGACTAACGCGGTCAGCGCTGTGTGGCTCCGCGGGCCCTGTGGGCTCTGCAGTCTTAGGGGCCCGGTCTCAACTATGACCGTTGCAACTTCTATAGCTAGGTCACTGGCTATCAGTCACGATGTGTGCCATGTACCCTCACCTACAAGTGGCCTGTTAATCAAAAGTTCGTCCAGCTGGCGATGTCCCTAACATGGCCTAGTCTGCGCAGTTCATCCGAGTGCTTCTTTTTTCTGAGCAGCGCTTTCCATTTCGTGGCAGAAGCTCAGACGGCAGTTCTACTTTCACGCCCCAAGATGCGCTCTTTATCTTACTGCAGATGCTCGCCGTGTCCATGGACTTCTATGGGCTCCATTGACCTCAATGGAGCACATAGAAAGCAATATGAAGCCGAACATGCGGAATAAAAATGAATGATCAACCACTTCACAGGACCTCAGCGCTGAGTGAGGATGGCCAGAGGGGTAGCTAAACGCTCATGGGCCCTGGTGCAAAAATTCTTGGGGCTCCCCCAACTTCTTCTCATGGCCGACAGCCCGCAGCTTTCAGCTGCATCACTAGGCATCCTAAGTGACTCAATGATGCAGCACTAGCAGCAAGGGACGTCGCTAAGGTCTTAAAATGTCAGGGGCAATAGCCACAATACATATTCCCTTCCCCAAAAAATGCGTGTGTATATATATATATATATATATATATATATATATATATATAAAAATAAAAAAATATATTAAAAAAGTTATAAGTGCTTTATTGATCCATCAGTCAAGTGCAACGTTTCAGCTCTACATTGGAGCCTTTCTCTTCTTGAGAACATAGTAGGCACTATTGGGTCTAGTGGCGGTCGCTCACACTCCACCTTCCCTGTAAGCCACCACTTTACTTCTTGTACTCTTTGAAGTATTTATCTTTTTAAAACCCTGGTCACACCTTACTTTATTCACTTACCGATTATGGAAATAGTAACTTGCATGTAAATCTAGACCCAATAATACTTACTATGTTCTTATCATATTGTCTCACCTGCTCTTTGATTTTGGACCCTTTATGCAGCATTATAGCTTAGTCTATTGTAGGTGCACAACATTGCCCTCACTTATCCAGGCGTACACCGACATTCACATCTGTTGATTAACCCCTTAAGGACGCAGCCTCAGAGCCCATTTTTCAAATCTGACATATTTCACTTTATGTGGTAATAACTTTGGAATGCGTAAACCTATCCAAGCGATTCAGAGAATGTTTTCTTGTGAGACATTGGGCTTTATGCTAGTGGTAAAATTTGGTCGATATATTTAGTGTTTATTTGTGAAAAATAGCAAAATTTTGAGAAAATGTGAAAAAAATAGAATTTTTCTGAATTTAAATGCATCTGCTTGTAAGACAGAGGGTTATACCACCCAAATTAGTTACTAGTTCACATTTCCTATATGTCTACTATATGTTGTCATCATTTTTCAAACATTCTTTTTTTCTAGGACGTTACACGGCTTAGAACATAAGCAGCAATTTCTCATATTTGAAGTAAAATTTAAAAAGCCTCTATTTTTTAGGTACCAGTTCAGTTCTGAAGCGGCTTTGAGGGGCTTATATATTAGAAACCCCCATAAAACACTCTATTTTAGAAACTAGACACCTCAAAGTATTCAAAACAGCATTTAGAAAGTTTATTAACCCTTTAGGTATTTCACAGGAATTTAAAGCAAAGTAGAGGTGAAACATCTCCTGCCGATCCACCCGTGACGTACTATTAGCTCATGGAGCGCGAACGATGCAGTTACCATGACCTAATAGTACGTCCAGGAGCAGGAAGGCGTTAATAGAATTGTGGCCGCCTACATTCATTTCCCAGCTTTTGGGCTACCATTGTTATTATTGCATCATCTCTTATTTCATCTCTTTTTAATGTTACACATTCATTAGGATCATATATCCAATAAAGCTGTTACTGTATTGATGCTGCATAATCTGAGTGGTCAGCGGTGCAGAGTTCTTCCTTATTCTGTTCTGAATTTTAAATCGATTCAATAAAATGTATATTCTAAATTCATAATATTCTGCCTATTGAGCATTCGTGGGTTTCATGACTCAGAATTCAGGATCAGTATAAGATACGTAATACAATGCATTTATAGCAGGGCCTGGTGCATGAGGGGGTCCAAAAGCCCCTTGTCATACTGTCAGGGATCATTACTATGTATATTGTCTGAAAAATATTATCCTCACATATATGTATATACATTTCAGTTCTTTGTGTAATATACTGATATATATAACAAGTTCTTTGTTCATGTCGGACACACCTATGGAAGACACCGCCCCCTGGAATGCAAAGAGGAGTGTGCAGAAGAATGTATAGCAAAAGTTACAGCAGAAGAGCCAATGGAATTCAAGCAAGTCACACATCTATAGGGAGGGGCATGTGTCTTCTCTGTGTGTGTTTCTTTGTTCTGAATAAAGTTCAGTCCCTCCTGGCTGACATTGAAGCTGTACCTCAGACATTTGTGTGGTGTACTTCTCTCCAGGCATGCCTTCAGCTTTCAATTTACAGAGGTGGTTATTCGGTGTGAAATGCGGACCTGACATTTGGTGCCGAAGCCGGGACCTCACTCGAGGAAAAATCAAAATCCGGACAGTCGACAATCACAGGGTGAAACAGAGGACTCAAAGTTGCCCACTGAAGGAATTTGATCACCTCCGCAATAACACGGTAAGCGAATTGATTTTATAAATCTTCGTCTTATCTGTGTTAGTGGGCAGTCTTGTAGCGATCTGTAGAACCCTTTTGTTGATTTCCTGGATTATCTCAGGCGACAGAGGTGATATTTTCCGCTGTGAGGTTGGAAACCTGTGAGACCCTAGTCGCGCCCGACTAACCATCCTCTGGGTAATTAGGGACTGGATAAAGTTATATAACACGACCAGAGAGCTGCAGACTGTGGAATTTTTAATATTTCCAGCGAGGCCAGAGAGTCTAAATAAATAAAGTTATATAACACGACCAGAGAGCTGCAGACTGTGGAATTTTTAATATTTCCAGCGAGGCCAGAGAGTCTAAATAAATAAAGTTATATAACACGACCAGAGAGCTGCAGACTGTGGAATTTTTAATATTTCCAGCGAGGCCAGAGAGTCTAAATAAATAAAGTTATATAACACGACCAGAGAGCTGCAGACTGTGGAATTTTTAATATTTCCAGCGAGGCCAGAGAGTCTAATTGAATATTTTTGAGAGTCTAATTAAAGATTTTTTATAATTCTAGCGAGATGTAATGATAAATACATTGCAGACTAGAGTTTATACTATTTCGGCGAGACTTAGCGTTGGAGACTGTGAAATTATATTATTTCCTGCCAGACCAAGAGTTGCAGATCGAAAATTGTTATATAAATTACGTGTATAATATAGACTGTTAGAATGGATGGTTTACGGTCCATATTCAAATCATCAGGATCACCCGATCCTATTCATGATTTGGTGAAGTGAATGGAAGTTAGGAATAAGAAAGGTATTGTATGTTATATGTATTAGAAAACAGGACCAGCCAACGCCCGGTAATGGCTTCCATACCTCATGTTGAGTGTGTCCTCATTGTGGGTGGGAAACCACCCCCCCTTCACAGCTGCGCACTGTGTTTCCAATGGGAGAGGCTGCCCCCCCCTGCCCCTGATGTGGCCACGCCCGGCCCAACCAAATCAGTATGAAATAATCACCTTGTTAATTTTGTCATTTGTAGTGTTTTTTTATCTATTTACAGAAGTTCCAGTCTAGTTCACAGATGAAGCAACACGTCATCATAATATAGAGATGGTGGCCGACAGATTGTATGGTTAAACATTAACGTAGATAATTCCTATACAATGGTGTGATGAATGATTGCAGATACGTATGTTGTTTTGCCGGCATTGAAAGTGTTAAGATTGTGAGAAGCTGTGAGTTTGTGACCCCCCCCTCCCTCCCTCCCCTCTAAAGTGTGCTGTGTTTGGGAGGAGGAGGAGGAGGAGGGGGGGCTGACTGGGTGCAGTCTGCAGGGCTGATGAGACAAAGGGATTTCAATATGCACTGCTGAGATATATATATATATATGTAATGTGTACAAACCGAAATAAATTTCTTCTCTTTTGCGCATGCGCTGTTGTTGATAAAAGTTACGATATTTATGTGTTCTGATATGATCAGATTTCATGTGTTTTGATGTTAATTCAGATGTATTAAACTACAGATACTGTGAGACACGGGGTTTTGAAAATGTATGTGCCCCCACCGTTCCCTATTTTTATATACAGTTTCTTGGTTTGCAGTAATTAATGTTATCAGAGATAATATTTTCTGTTTTATTGAATAACTAACTACAATTGTTTTATTTTTGATTTCACACATGAGTCATGTCATTGTAAAGATCAAATGTTTGTCAGGAAAAAGTCATTTTTGTTTCAGGCTGTTGTACATTACAGGGGGTTAAGTTAGTGTTATGTTGAGATGTCGTTTTGAACTCTGCTACATCACTCTCGCAGAGTCCACAAAGGGGGGAAGGGTGAAGGAACTGATCAGGTACAATTTTGGTTTGTTTTGAGTTAATTAATTTGGTTTCAGGAGATCTAAAAATGTGTAAGAGACCATCCCCCTCCAGCAAAGTTACACAGGAGGCAGAGGTGACGTCACTCACACGAGTCTTTATGGATTAAGATGAGGGGGAAGGCAAAACAAAAATTGTCTGGACATTGTTAATTTGATGTAAAGTTTTTAGGAATGTTTTCTTTTTATTTGTTTTTTTTATTAATCAAGTATTTGCAGAACCTGATAAAAGTGAGATTCTCAAGGTATTCTGGATTATCAGATGAGTGTGGAGAAGTGTATAACATTTGGTTTTATTTTAGAGAATGAAGACGCCACCCCTTTGAGATGTTCTATCTATATGTGACATGGGTTTTTAATGTAAATTTGTAATAAAGAGATATTTTATTATACAGTATGTACAAGCCGGGATACGAAGCACCAGGTAAATCATCCAGAAACCACTCTCACCTTCTTGTTCATCTCAAGGAGCGGAGCTGGAGGTGCTCGCTGAGGCTTGTAACCTGGCAGAAGGTAAGACGGCCGACATTTACACTGACTCTAGGTACGCTTTTGGCATCGCCCACAATTATGGGCCCATTGGTAGTAGGAACTTTATTGGATCATCGGGTAAGCCAATTGAGAGAGCGAGAGAAGACAGACCTGACAACAAGGGTATGTGCAGCCAGGTGTCAGTAAATTGGCTTGTCCCTGGATACAATAATGCCACCACTAGGTTTGTAGCAGCCGGCATGATGTGCGCACGGCATGACATAGGTGAAACTGCAAAGGTACCTGTGAAAAGTGCAGCCCGGCCAGATTAACAGTCCCAGCGACTGCAGAACATACAACTAGCCGAGGTAGAAGTGTATGACAATGTGCTCGTGTGTGTAGACCTGTTCTCAGGGGGGCCTGAAGCCCGGCCTGTATTTTCCCCACTACAGACGTTGTGTGTAAGTGACAGGGGAATAGTGTTCTCCCAAGTATTGACCTGATGTTTGTACAATAAGATATCAGCAGTTCTCCAGATGTTATCCCAAAGTTAGTTTGTTTAATAATTGTATTTAAGAAGTGTTGTGGGAATATTAAATATTGAGGTTAAGTTTTATGTAAAGTTCTGGACCAGCCTTAGCATTGGACTATTAGAGTCATGCGTCAGATAAAAGGTACAGAAGTGGAATATTCCCATTAGAAAACATTTTTATTTGTTTATTTTTATTTTTGTTGTGAAAGGGAAATTTTAGAGCAGAGAATTCCGTGCAGTGTATATGTGTATGTATAGATATGTATATAAAGAAGGAGAATCAGTTTGTAAGTTTTAGTTACTGACCAGTGTGAACGTTTAATGTAAAGATGTTATTTGTTAAT
The DNA here is from genome assembly GCF_050947455.1 of Rhinoderma darwinii. Classification (NCBI taxonomy): domain Eukaryota; kingdom Metazoa; phylum Chordata; class Amphibia; order Anura; family Rhinodermatidae; genus Rhinoderma; species Rhinoderma darwinii. The sequence continues at coordinate 114,798,039 of NC_134694.1, read as the reverse complement.
GTTTTTCTTCAATTGAATTATCTGATTAAGATCAATTAATGTTTATGCAATGAAAAAGCTTGTTCTCCACAGGAAGTGTCCAACTGGGAGCGGAAGGCGGGAGAACCAGATTCTAACAGAATGTGGACGGATAAAGGAAGGTGAACGGTGGCACCCAATTCACTCTTGATGGCACTTGTTTTGATGGTGTATGACCTCACATATGCCCCAAGACTGCAAGGATCGATTTGGTAAGATCTAATTGGTATGTCCCAGGTTTTACAGCTGTCGCTGCTAAATTCTGTTAGAGCTGTTTGATTTGCCTACAGAACAGTCCTGGCAGACCGGTGCCACCCTTATCATACCCGCCTCCCACGAAGAGAACCAACCTTGAGAGGCCTTCCCAGGTAGAACGAACCAGGTTAGAGTAAGAAAAATAGGTTTAAGACGCTTGTCAGATAAACATGTGGAATCTGTGTATCTTTCTGTGAGGTGGAGATGTTCCAGGCAATCAGCTGAGATCAAGGTACAAATCCTGCTGAAAGGGTATCACCAAGTGCAAATGAAATGTACCCAGTAAGTTACACATCTTCTAGGTGCCCTGTCCATTGTAACAGAGAAGTTTTTCCTTATATAAAGGTGTTTGATGTCATTTAGGGGCCTGACATTATTGTATGTACTTAGAACAACGTTTATAATGTATGCGGATGATGTTATCACCAGATTAGTATTTATTTTAACAATTGACAAGAGTTGGGGGTCCCCAGCAAGTGCCAGTAAACATGAACTAGAAGACTTTTAATATGATGAACTCCATCACTGAGATGCGGCAGGCACAGCCTGAGCCAGTACAACGCGTTTATCATGAACTGACGGCAGTGTCACAATTCTAAGCGGCCGCCCAGACGAGTAACTTGCCAGAGGAAGAGTACAGATGCGGAGGGTTTGATAGTCACAATACAACTCCACTAATCCGCCTACGTGGGATCTCACCCCAGGCTCACAACATGCGGTGCTATGTACAGCCTGATGACGTAAACTAAAGGAGACGGTGTCGGACAGATGAGAAGGACCAAACCAAGTCCTGATGACATCAGCAAAGTAAAGACCAAAGACCTGAGTGAATCCGTCAGCAGGATCAAGTGTTTTGATAAGTAAGTGACCAGGAGGGGGTAATAATAACTCCCCCACTGGACACCAACGTAGTCTGACTCCACAATTGTGTGGGTTACCCTGAGGGTGACAGTCAGTGAAGAGCAGAAGACAGGAGAAGAAGAAGACGATGGTGTACAGGACTGGCAATGAACTGATGGGACCCGAGACCTGAGGGTGATAGCATGAGATTGGTGATAGCATTATGTTATTAGCTGAGGCCCTATTGTTTATAATGTCTGAGGTTTATAATTATAATGTGTGTAAATATGCCACGGTGCTGCAAATTACAATCTGAGGAGTTTTATGTGAAGGTCACTGTGCTGCCCATGACCTGTCATATCTGCAGGGGTAAAGTCCCATTAGGACAGTAAGTGACAGTGCGACAATTATTACTGTTAATAAAAATGTAGACCGGATTAATATATATATATATTACAACCAGCAGTGGTTTGTAGATTATATCAAGACAACCATCCTGTATCCAGAGGAGAATAGGGAAAGTTAGGACCACTCCGACACCTTGGAAGTCCAGGTACAAAGGGGGGTTACTCATCAGGAGTAGCTCGTCTCAAGCTGGTGAAGAAATCCAAAACCCCTACCCGCCTGGTTCGAGTGGTCAGTGGTAGGTTGCTAGGCAAGACTCAGGGATAGAGTAATAATATTTTTAGGGGGGACTGTCAGGGATCATTACTATGTATATTGTCTGAAAAATATTATCCTCACATATATGTATATACATTTCAGTTCTTTGTGTAATATACTGATATATATAACAAGTTCTTTGTTCATGTCGGACACACCTATGGAAGACACCGCCCCCTGGAATGCAAAGAGGAGTGTGCAGAAGAATGTATAGCAAAAGTTACAGCAGAAGAGCCAATGGAATTCAAGCAAGTCACACATCTATAGGGAGGGGCATGTGTCTTCTCTGTGTGTGTTTCTTTGTTCTGAATAAAGTTCAGTCCCTCCTGGCTGACATTGAAGCTGTACCTCAGACATTTGTGTGGTTTACTTCTCTCCAGGCATGCCTTCAGCTTTCAATTTACAGAGGTGGTTATTCGGTGTGAAATGCGGACCTGACAATAAGACACCGGTATTAAAATTGGACATAGTAGGTGGGGGGCTTGTTACAGATTTTATGTTAGGGTCCAGGAGCTTAATTTTACGCCTGTGATTTACAATGTTACTGAATTTTACATATAGATTACGTGCAAATACAAACTGCAAAATAATGTCCAGAAGGTCGATATGTAAAATAACTCTGACCTGCCGCCTCCGGTGACTGCGTGTCCGGTGACTCCTGACATGGCGGGGGACTTGCTTGCTGTGTCTGGGGTCCAGGAGACAGCTACTTAGTGATATATAGTATTAGAGACACAGATATGACCACATGTAAACCCCCCGCAGTCAGATTATTTACCTGTGTGAAATTTACTTGTAGGGTTTATGAGGGTTGTACGTGTTTCCTGCTACAGGTGAAGCCTATGACAGAAAATTCATCATGTACAACAAAAAATGTCACACTGACTGATTCTTTCCCTGTTTATGAGGCCCCATGCACACGACCGTGCCCGTAATCTCGGGCGGCTGCTGACGCCACCTGTATTTTTCGGGCCATGCTCCTATACAAAGTAAGGACGCACGGCCCGCAGAACCCGAAAAAACGCACATGTTCCCAAATTTCCGTCACAGTTCTATGGCCCGGACACCCTTCTATAGCGATACGGAAAGGTGTCCGCGGCCAATGTAACTGAATGGGCCAGTAATTACGGGCGCTTTTACGGTCGTGTGCATGGGGCCTGAAACATGAAGAAACCCCCATAAGGCTGGAATCACACACAGTATTTAGGCCTCATTTATCAAAACTGTCCTTGTTGCTCATGGCAACCAATCACAGCTTAGCTTTCATTTTTCAAACTGCTCAGAAAATGAAAGCTGAGCTCTGATTGGTTGCTATGGGCAACAAAGACAGTTTTACTGTTATACAGTTGTGATAGATGAGATCTAGTGAGGTGACGCATTTTTAGTGGCTTTTTTAGCAGTGTTTTTTGGGGGAAAACACTGTGGCCGGATATTAGTTTACAGTCTACAGTGAAATATCAGAATGTCTACATACATAGCAGCACAATTATCAATATATTTCTGCCTTTTTTGGTGAATTTTACCTCAAAATAGTCTTCTCTGCCTGTGACATATTTAATAATCATGTTCGCCATGCACGTCAATTTGTATAAGCGAAGTGGGCGTGGCTTACTGATAACCAGGATTTACACACATTTATGAGGGAAAAAAGTTGCATCTCTACTCCAGAGACCATAGAAAAAGTGACATCATTACGACCACTGCGAAAGTTAAAGGGGTTTTCCCATGAAGGACATTTATGACAGGATATGTGATAAATGTCAGATAGATGCGGGTCCCACCTCTGGGATCCGCACCTATCTCTACAACGGGGCCCCCTAAACCCGTTCTAGCTTTTTGTGCTCACGCTGCCTCCCGGCCACTTATTGATTACATGGTCAAGAGTTACGGAAACAGCTTAACACGCTGAGCTACGCTGTTTCCGTAACTCCCATAGAACTCAATAGTAGTTACGGAAACGGCGTAACTCACATGCTTCGCTGCTCCGTAACTGCCATTCTCTACTATGGGAGTTACGTAAACAGAGTAGCTCAGCGAGTACGCCGTTTCTGTAACTCGACCATGTAATCAGTAAGTGGCCGGGAGGCTACATGAGCACGAAAAGCTAGACCAGGGTTTAGGGGGCCCCGTTCTAGAGATAGGTGCGGATCCCAGAGGTGGGACCCACATCTATCTGACATTTATGACATATCCTGTGGATATGTCATAAATGTCCTTCATTGGAAACCCCTTTAATGGTGCTGATATTTGCGGTGACAGATTTATTAGAGAAGGCGCCTGCGGTCATAAATATGTCACAACATTTCTCAATATATCAGCCGAACTTTAACCCTTTTGTTGCAAGGGGTTTTGGGACAATTTGCACCTCTGGTAGCCGGGACAATTTTCACTATTTTATCATATACAAATAAAACCTGAATTATACAATGAAAATGTCATGCTAAACCCTCATATTCATATATTTTCTGAAAGGACACACCTAGCACATTATCACAATCTCACAGCCCTTTATACACACAGGCGTCTTCAAGCACTGTCGCGACAAAGTGTAATATTCCTTAAAAAAAAATTAATGTTTGTGTTTAAAAGTCAGACCCAGGTAGATAATGAAAAACCCACAACACCTCCTAAGAAATAAAATGTAAGATATGCAGCGTTCATACATAACATTTATCTATATATTTCCTGAAAGCAGAGAACCTGATGATTGCAGTTGTCATAATGCGGTTTACAGCTACAACCGCCTACATGTAACTTTGTGACAAATACAAAAAAGAAGTGTGTTAAATCACACAAAGCAGTGACTTATACACAAAATGAATGAAAAATGTCATAGATCAAGGTCTGTATATACCACAAGCACCGACATCAACAACATTTGTGTGAGTTCACAGATGCCACACGTCTACGTTCACATCTCATGTCTACGACAAAAACGCAAAACGGCACCAACCGAAATTAAATTAGGTATTATATATATATGTATATTATTTCCCATCCCCCTATAACAACTCTGACCCTAATCAGTAATCGCAAATCTCTAATCTAATCTAATCCATTATCTAATCCCGATTCTTATGTAGAACTATTTGGAAACTATCATTTATGGCGACAGTAAATAGGTGAAAATTGTAATTGGTGACTGACAGAAATCTGGCCCCCCCTCTGTTCATGGTAACACAAACCCCAACAGAATTGGAAATATAGGCCGCGATGTTTATTAAGGGTTACCCAAGAATAAATAATTCAATCCAACATAACCATAAAATTATTGAAAATTCATTAATCAATCATCATCAAATTATTGAACCAAGTCCCCCCAGCATTAGCTGGGAGACTAAACCCCACAAGCCATGAATCATCGATACATGGCCCCCCCCCCCCAAACATCGCAGCCATTTTTCAATAACATTTTGCAGACCTAAATTAAAAATATCAATCCTTAAAAATATCAATCCCCACTTCAGAAAGATGAATATCATCTGACCTATAAAGGCCTGATGTAAAACCCTCCAGATCAATATGTCTGTATGAAAAACCCCCTAAAGAGGGTAAATACTTCTCCATTGCTCGATTGACTCTCTTTCTTATTTTCTCTAAATATGAACATACCTTACCTGTCCATAATAATCGAGGAACAATTTCCGAAAAAATTAAAACAGAACTGGGAAACATACATTGTATTACAGCTAAAACCAAAAAATATTATAAACATTCGGATCAAAAGATAAATTCTCTTAATAACTCCGCTTGCTTGCTCTCTTCTGAGCCCAATAGATAAAAGAGTGGCCAACTATCCAGACCACTAATTTTTTACCTAAAGGAAATAATAATTAATTCATAATCAACAAGTCAGGTCTAATATATAGTCTAAATCTGTTTGATTCCCATCTACCTATACGCTTAATTATTGATTCATCCAAACCTAATCTGGCTGCTTCCGTAGCAGCCCCAATTCTAAAAGAATGGGATGAAAATTTAAAATCACCCAAGTCTAATGAAACTAAACATTTCTTAAAAATTGAAGTCAATTGGAACCTAGTTAATGGAGACATATCCTGGTGCAACAAAAAGGGGCCTGTAACTGCAGGTCTAATTTTAAACCATTCCTGAATATTTAGTACCGGACAAATTTCAGAGCCTTCAAACTTATTTAGACGAATCCAGAAACCACGACCAGACTGATCCGTTTTTGATTTTCTCAAGAAAATAGATGCAAACGAACTTCCCAACTGAACATCTTTACAATCTAAACCAGAACTAACTTTTTTATTAATCGATACTAATTCACCTATTCTTAATACTGCAAAGAAGGCGACTACAAACGCTGTGCGAAATAAACAAACTTCAAAACTATCAAAACAAATCTGCTCCAAAGCAGACCACAACTTACTCAAAAGATCAACAGAAATAGGTCTCCTACCATCTGAGCAAGAAAAATTCCTCCGATAACCCTTCAGTAAAATAATTGATTGGTTGTGAACCCAATAATTTCCTAAAAAATGAGATTCCTGCCAGGATTTTTGAAATGTAAGACGCAGAAAATTCATTCTGAATTAAATCACAGATAAATAATAAAAATAGACCAACATCATCATGTAAATAATCGACCTCTAAATTTGCACAAAAGGAAAGCCAATCATTCCATGCAGCTGAATACTCAGCCCATGTTCTAGGTGCTAATGAATTTCTAATATTAGAAGAAATCAATCCCAGATCAAGTCCCACAAATGAATTGGGCATGGGATCCCTTCTTCCTCTGCCTCCGGAGCCAGCTCTCGAAACTTCTGCCACTGACAACGAGACAGAGAATCTGCTAAATTATTACTTCTTCCTTCAATATAACTCGCTTTCAACCATATATTAAAAGATAGACAACACTGTAATGGCAGGAAGGAGGTGAAGGGAAAGTGAGCCCTAATCTACCCACCGCCCTGTCCCTGCCTACTTGCAACGACCCGCCCTAGGCGACGAGGTACAACTGGGCGGCGGTCCCTACGCTGGCTAAGTGCACTGGAAGACAAACGGGGAACACGCAAGGGAAGGGGCAGTAGCCACGGAACGCCACGAGGAAACGGGGCGGCGAACGAACAGTCAGGACCAGGACGAAGTGAGTACACCCGAGCGGGCACGGAGACAGAAGCAAGCCAAGGCAAGCAAAGCAGAACTGCAGCAAGGCAGAAGCACGGCAGAAGCAGGCTGGAGCAAGCAGCAGTGGGGCCAGGAATCCAAAAGAATTACAAGCACTGAGGGAGAGCACAGGGCAGGTAATAAAGGGCAGGGGGCGGAGCTAACTCCGAGAGACCAGGCCGCGATAGGCTCTCCCACTCCTGAGCCTGCCACCCTGGTTGGTGGGAGATGGTGTCAGTCGAACAGGTCTGGCCTCAGGTGTGGATTGATTAATCCCAGGAGTATAGCTAGATGAAGTACCTGGCAGATCCCTAACAGTACTCCCCCTTTTATGAGGGGCCACCGGACCCTTACTAAGGGGACCCGGTTTAGTGGGGAAGAGGAGGTGGAACCTCCTGATCAATACCCCAGCGTGAACATCACGGGCAGGTACCCAAGTCCTCTCCTCCGGCCCGTATCCTTTCCAATGGACCAGGTACTGGAGGGAGCCCTGGACCATCCTACTGTCCATAATCTTGGCCACCTCGAATTCCACCCCCTCAGGGGTGAGAACGGGAACAGGAGGTATCCTCGAGGGGGACCAGGACGGGGAGCAGCGTTTAAGGAGGGAGGCATGGAAGACGTCATGTATGCGAAAGGATGGGGGGAGCTCCAGACGGAAGGATACAGGGTTGAGGACTTCAATGATCTTATAAGGTCCAATGAATCGGGGAGCAAACTTCCTGGACGGGACCTTAAGGCGCAAGTTCCTGGACGACAACCAGACCAAATCCCCGACGACAAACCGGGGGTTAGCAGAACGTCTACTATCCGCCTGAATCTTTTGTGCGCTCTGGGACGCCTCTAGGTTCTTCTGAACCTGGGCCCAGACAGTGCACAGTTCCCGATGAACCTCCTCTACCTCAGGATTATTGGAACAACCAGGGGAGACGGAGGAGAACCTTGGGTTAAACCCGAAATGACAGAAAAACGGGGAGACCCCTGACGAGTTACTGACCCGGTTATTCAGGGAAAATTCAGCAAGGGGAAGGAATGAGACCCAATCGAATTGACAGTCCGAGATGAAACACCTTAAATATTGTTCCAGGGATTGGTTGGTCCTTTCCGTTTGGCCATTAGTTTCGGGATGGAAGGCGGAGGAGAAGGACAGATCAATCTCCAACTTTTTACAAAAAGCTCTCCAAAATAAGGAAACAAATTGTACCCCTCTGTCAGAAACGATATTGACTGGGGCCCCATGGAGACGCAGGATGTGTTTCACGAACAAAGAAGCTAACGTCTTGGCGTTAGGTAGCTTCTTAAGGGGCACAAAGTGGCACATCTTGCTGAAGCGGTCGTCTACCACCCACACCACCGACTTGCCCTGAGATGGAGGCAAATCGGTGATAAAATCCATGGAGATATGGGTCCAAGGTCTCTGGGGAATGGGCAAGGAACGTAGTAGGCCCACAGGTCGGGACCTAGGGGTTTTGGACCTAGCGCAAACCTCACAAGCGGCGACGTAAGCCCTAACATCTTTAGGCAACCCAGGCCACCAATAGTTTCTGGTAATGAGGTGTTTGGTGCCCAAGATGCCAGGATGACCAGATAGAGCGGAGTCATGGTTTTCCCTGAGTACCCTCAGCCGGTATTGCAGGGGAACAAACAGTTTGTCCCCAGGGACGTTCCCGGGAGCTGCACCCTGATCAGCCGCGATATCAGAAGCTAAATCAGAATCCGTGGCAGAGACGATTATACCAGGGGGTAAAATACAAGCGGGATCCTTCTCGGAAGGAGGATTGGCCATGAAACTACGTGACAGAGCGTCAGCCTTAATATTCTTGGACCCAGCCCTATAGGTAACCAAGAAATTAAATCTGGTAAAGAATAGTGCCCACCGAGCTTGTCTAGGATTAAGCCTCCGGGCCGATTCTAGGAAAACCAGATTCTTGTGATCCGTAAGGACCGTTACCTGGTGTCTGGCCCCCTCCAGGAAGTGCCGCCACTCCTCAAACGCCCATTTAATGGCTAGAAGTTCGCGGTTGCCAATATCATAATTACTCTCCGTGGGCGAAAACTTCCTAGAGAAGTAAGCACAGGGGCGGAGATGGGTGAGGGAGCTGGTACCCTGGGACAAGACGGCCCCCACTCCCACCTCGGAAGCGTCAACCTGATTGACCCTTTGGGCCAGGGCCTGGACCTGTAGGGAGAGGCCCTGCATCTGCTGGGTCAGGGTCTCAAGGGGGTCCATGATAGCGTCAGCGTAGGAGAAAGGGTAGACTAGGTAAGGGCTTGTAATTATGTAATGGCAGGAAGGAGGTGAAGGGAAAGTGAGCCCTAATCTACCCACCGCCCTGTCCCTGCCTACTTGCAACGACCCGCCCTAGGCGACGAGGTACAACTGGGCGGCGGTCCCTACGCTGGCTAAGTGCACTGGAAGACAAACGGGGAACACGCAAGGGAAGGGGCAGTAGCCACGGAACGCCACGAGGAAACGGGGCGGCGAACGAACAGTCAGGACCAGGACGAAGTGAGTACACCCGAGCGGGCACGGAGACAGAAGCAAGCCAGGGCAAGCAAAGCAGAACTGCAGCAAGGCAGAAGCACGGCAGAAGCAGGCTGGAGCAAGCAGCAGTGGGGCCAGGAATCCAAAAGAATTACAAGCACTGAGGGAGAGCACAGGGCAGGTAATAAAGGGCAGGGGGCGGAGCTAACTCCGAGAGACCAGGCCGCGATAGGCTCTCCCACTCCTGAGCCTGCCACCCTGGTTGGTGGGAGATGGTGTCAGTCGAACAGGTCTGGCCTCAGGTGTGGATTGATTAATCCCAGGAGTATAGCTAGATGAAGTACCTGGCAGATCCCTAACAACACAGTACCAAATGTCTTAACAGCTTAGTGGTAAGAACACATTTTGATGACAACGTATTTATAGCAAATACAACTCCTTTGTTATCTGTAAACAAACAAATTCTTCTATCTTTAACCCCTTAATGACCGGGCCATTTTGCACGTTAATGACCAAGGATTATTTTTTGTTTTTTCACGGTCGCATTCCAAGAGTCGTAACTTTTTTTTTATTCCGTCTATATAGCCGTATAAGGGCTTGTTTTTTGCGAGACGAGTTGTATTTTGTAATTGTACCATTTTTAGATGCTTATAACATATTGATTAACTTTTATTAACTTTATTTTAGGAGAGAATTGAAAATAAGCAGCTATTCCAGCATTAATTTTCACGTTATAAATTTACGCCGTTTACTATGCAGCATAAATAACATGTTAACTTTATTCTATGGGTCGGCACGATTACGGGGATACCAAATATGTAAAGGTTTTATATGTTTTTTCTACGTTTGCACAATAAAAACCCTTTTAGAAAAAAATTACTTGTTTTTGCATCGCCGCGTTCCAAGAGCCGTCATTTTTTTATTTTTCCGTCGATGTGGCCGTACGTGGGCTTGATTTTTGCGGGACAATGTGTAGTTTTCATTAGTACTATTTTGGGGTACATAGGACTTATAGATTAACTTTTATTTTATTTTTTATGGGGGGAATGGGAGAAAAGAGAGAATTTTGCCGTTGTTTTTTGCGTTTTCTTTGGACGCCGTTCATCCGGCGGTTTAATTAATGTGTTCATTTTATTGGTCAAGATGTTACGATCGCGGGGATACCATATATGTGCATGTGTGATTTGTTTTGACCGTTTTATTAAATAAAACCACTTTTTGGGGCAAAAAAGTAGTTTTATTTGACTTTGACTGTAATTTTATTTATTTTTTTTTCACAAACTTTATTTAACTGTTTTACTTTTTTTTTTTTTGTCCCACCAGGGGACTTCACTATGCGATGTGCCGATCGCATATATAATGCTTTGGTATACTTCGTATACCAAAGCATTATTGCCTGTCAGTGTAAAACTGACAGGCAACCTGTTAGGTCATGCCTCTGGCATCGCCTAACAGGCAGATGCTGAAGACAGACCTGGGGGTCTTTGTTAGACCCCCGGCTGTCATGGAAACCCGACGGCGACCCGCGATTTGTTTGCGGGGGCGCCGATCGGGTGACAGAGGGAGCTCCCCCCTCTGTCAAACACATTAAATGCCGCTGTCACTATTGACAGCGGCATTTAATGGGTTAAACTGCCGGAATCGGCGCGCGCTTCGATTCCGGCAGTTGCAGCAGGAGCCAGGCTGTGTATAACAGCCGTGCTCCTGCCGCTGATCGCGTGGGTAAACTGTCTGTACCCGCGCGATCACAGGACGGATATATCCGTCCTCCTGCGCGAACTAGCAGCTGCTGAGGACGGATATATCCGTCCTTCGGCGTTAAGGGGTTAAATTCAAAACCCCAAATTACAATAGCAACTAGCACAGGAAAAAGTTTGAGTAACACTATATTCTTGTTAACTTTATTCAATATCCAAGAATCTGGCCAAGTCTCTGCCGACCATCTACCACACCAGTATGCTCCATAGCCACTACTACCTGCTGCATCCGTGAATAAACAAAGCGAGTCTGAATCTTCAAAATCTTGCTGCCAGCAACTGTGACCATTGAATTTGCTCAAAAATTCAAGCCAAATTCAGAGATCGTCTTTCAAGTATCTCGATAATCTGATATGAGCCCTAGGCGACTTCAAACCCCGCGTAGCAAAATAAAGTCTCTTAGAAAAAACGCGTCCCATTGGAATAACTCTGGTAGCAAAATTTAATAAACCAAGTAAAGATTGTAGTTCCTGTAGCGTAGTTTTCTTTTTTGCTAACAGCTCAACCAACAAAACTCTGATTTTTAACAACTTATCTACTGGTAATCTAAATTCTATATTAACCGAGTCTATAACAATACCTAAAAACTCTAAACAATAACAGGGCAAAACCGTTTTTTCTTTAGCAAGTGGAACTCCAAAATAACTAGCAACTTCAATAAATTTATCTAATAACTCTAAACATGAAAACGAATCAGCGTAACCAACAAACAAGAAATCATCCAAATAATGTAATATACCTCCATTAGGCATCTGCTCCTGAACTACCCAATGCAAAAAAGTAGAAAAAGCTTCAAAATAATGACAGGATACTGAGAATCCCATCGGGAGGCATTTGTCAAAATAAAATGCATCATCAAACTGGAAACCTAAAGAGTTAAAGCCACTAGGCTTAACTGGTAATAATCTAAAAGCTGATTTTATGTCAGCCTTGGCTAATAGAGCTTTGTGGCCAAACTGTCTTAACAAAGCCACTGCCTGATCAAATGAAGCGTATGTAACTGACGCTCTTCCTTTATCTATCTCGTCATTTAAAGACGTCTTCTCCGGGTAAGAAATGTGATGAATTAGTCTAAAAGACCCAGCCTCCTTTTTAGGAACTACACCTAAAGGTGATAACCTGAAATTACTAAATGGAGGAGTACTAAATGGGCCAGCGATCCTGCCTGACTCTAATTCTTTACACAACTTCTCCCTAACAATAGCTTTATGCATATCTACGGATTTCAAATTTTCAACCCAGCAGCAGCCATGACCAATAAACATTGGGATTTCAAAACCTTCATTGAAACCCTTAAAAATGAGCTCAGCTTTCTCCCTGTCTGGGTAATAATAATAATAATAATAATATAATAATAATCTTTATTTATATAGCGCCAACATATTACGCAGCACTTTACAATTTAGAGGGAACATGAAACAAACAATATCAGACATTACATAGTGACAAAGTTCATTTACAATTCAAACCTGGAGAGTGAGGACCCTGCTCGCAAGAGCTTACAATCTATGAGGACATAAGGGAGACACAAAGTGTAATAGTGTTTGTTCTGTACAATGGTCCGGCCATTTTTATACACATGCGGTGGTGACATAAAGCTGCATGAGCCGGTCACCAGCCAGTATCCGTGTATGACGGACATGAAGAGAAGGAGTGTGAGGGAATCTTATTCTGATGACTAATCTAAATGGAGGGCCATGGAAAGGAGTCAGATTAGGGAATGTTATAGGCCTGTCTAAATAGATGTGTTTTCAAGGCACGTTTAAAACTGTGGATATTGGGAATTAATCGGATTGTCTGGGGTAGCCCATTCCAGAGGACGGGTGCAGCACGAGAGAAATCTTGGAGACGGGAGTGGGAGGTTCGGATTATGGAGGATTTTAATCTAAGGTCGTTGGCAGAACGTAGAGCCCGAGTAGGGTGGTAGACAGAGATGAGGGAGGAGATGTAAGGAGGTGCAGCACTGTGGAGAGCTTTGTGGGTGAGAGTAATAAGTTAGAATTTTATTCGGAAGGGGATGGGCAACCAGTGCAGTGACTGGCACAGATTAGAGGCGTTGGTGTAGCGGTTGGTCATAAAGATGAGCCTGGCTGCTGCATTGAGGATAGATTGGAGAGGGGAGAGTTTAGTGAGGGGAAGACCGACTAGTAATGAGTTACAGTAGTCAAGACGAGAGTGAATCAGAGCAACAATGAGAGTTTTGGCGGTTTCCTCCGTAAGAAAAGAGCGGATTCTGGAGATGTTTTTGAGGTGAAAATGACAGGAGCGTGAAAGTGATTGTATGTGAGGAGAAAAGGAAAGATCTGAGTCAAAAATAACCCCGAGACAGCCGGCGTGCTGCTTAGGAGTTATGATAGTGCCAAACACAGAGATGGAGACATCCGGTTTAGGGAGGTTAGTAGATGGTGGGAACACAAGGAGCTCAGTTTTAGAAAGATTCAGTTTCAGATAGAGAGAGGACATAATGTTAGAGACAGCGGACAGACAATCACTGGTGTTCTGTATTAGAGCAGGGGTGATGTCACGGGAAGAGGTATATAATTGGGTGTCATCAGCGTAGAGATGGTACTGGAAGCCAAATCTGCTGATGGTTTGTCCAATAGGACCTGTGTAGAGAGAAAAGAGCAGCGGACCTAGGACTGATCCCTGAGGAACCCCGATAGCAAGGGGAAAAGGAGAAGAAGTGGAACCAGCAAATGACACACTGAACGAGCGGTCAGAGAGATAGGAGGAAAACCAAGAGAGAGCCGCGTTCTTGAGGCCAATAGAGTGGAGCATGTTAAGTAGGAGTTTGTGGTCTACAGTGTCAAAGGCTGCAGAGAGATCCAAAAGAATCAGGAGAGAGGATTTACCGTCCGATTTAGCCACCAAGAGATCATTTGAGACTTTAGTAAGGGCAGTTTCTGTGGAGTGTAGAGTGCGGAAACCAGATTGTAAGGGGTCAAGAATGGAGTTAGCAGAGAGATAGCAGATAAGGCGAGAGTAGATCAAGCGTTCCAGGAGTTTGGAGATGAAGGGCAGATTGGAGACTGGTCGGTAGTTAGCAGTGGGTCAAGAGTTGTTTTTTTCAGTAATGGGTTTATAATGGCATGTTTAAAAGTGGAGGGAAAGATACCAGAGGAAAGAGAGAGGTTAAATATTTTAGTCAGGTGACTAGTGACAGCTGGGGAGAGGGACTGGAGGAGGTGTAAGGGGACAGGATCACTAGGGCAGGTAGTAAGACGAGAAGAAGAGAGGAGCCTCGAGACTTCTTCAGTTATTGGGTCAAATGCTGAGAGTGAAGAAGAGGGAGTGCGGGGGGGAAGGGGATCGATGTTGCTAGGGGACTGGGAGATAATATCATGCCGGATGTTGTCAATTTTAACTTTAAAATAATTGGCCAGGTCTTCAGCACTGAGATCTGTGATTGGCGTCTGCACTTTAGGACTAAGGAGGGAGTGAAAAGTATCAAAGAGGCGTTTTGGATTATTAGACAGTGCGGAGATGAGAGAAGTGAAATAGACTTGTTTGGCGCGGTGAAGGGCAGAGTTGTAAGTTTTGAGCATAAATTTGTAATGGAGGAAATCTGCATCCAAATGCGATTTTCTCCACAGTCGTTCGGCACATCTCAAGCACCGCTGAAGAAAGCGGGATTGAGGCGTGTGCCAGGGCTGTCGTCGTCTTTGTCGGGTGGTTCGGAGTGTAGGGGGGGCTGCTTCATCCAATGCATTTTTGAGAGTGTTATTATAAAGTTTGGCAGCCAGATTGGGACAGGAGAGGGAAGAGATAGAGGACAATGAGGACTGTAGACTGTCTATGAGTTTCACAGTGTTAATGGCATGTAGATTTCTGTATGTCTGATACGTAGGGATGACCTGAGGAGGCAGAGAATATTTGATAGTAAAGGAGAGAAGATTGTGGTCAGAAAGCGGGAGAGGAGAGTTAATAAAGTCAGAAACTGAGCAGAGCCGGAAGAAGACCAGGTCAAGTGAATGCCCGTCTTCATGTGTAGGAGAGTTAGTAAGTTGTGACAAACCTAGGGACGAGGTTAAAGATAGAAACTGGGAGGCAGATGAGGAGATTGGGTTATCAATGGGGATGTTGAAGTCACCCATGATGAGAGTGGGTGTTTCAGAGGATAGAAACTGTGGAAGCCAGGCAGCAAAATGATCCAGGAATTGGCGGGGTGAGCCCGGTGGGCGGTAGACAACTGCCACTCGGAGGGAAAAAGGGTGAAAGAGTCTGAGGGTGTGGACTTCAAAAGAGGGAAATGTGAGTGAGGGGACCGGGGGAATGACCTGAAAAGTGCAGTGTGGAGAAAGAAGTATACCTACTCCTCCACCCTGCCTGTTCTCAGGTCTGGGGGCATGAGAGAACTGGAGACCACCATAAGATAGAGCAGCAGCGGAAGCCGTGTCAGACAGGTGTAGCCATGTTTCTGTAAGAGCCAGAAGGTTGAGAGAGTTAGAAAGGAATAAGTCATGAATAAAGGTGAGCTTGTTGCACACGGACCGAGAGTTCCAGAGAGCACAGTTAAAAAAGACAGGAGAAGACATACAAGGAATGGCAAGAAGATTAGCAGGGTTTCTATGTGTGGTGGGTAAGTGGTTGAGCTTGGCAGAAGAAAAGGGAGGACCAGGTTTGGGAGAGATGTCCCCTGCAGCTAATAGCAGGAGAATGGAAAGAGACAGCAGATGGTTATGTGATTTATGAGAGTGATTTTTATGTTGGGCAGTGGGATGAGATGGGTTAAGTTGATTGAGGAAAGTGAATAGTGAATGGGAGCTGTACATGGGCGAGGCAAGGAGAGAGGGACTGATGTAGACTGTTTTTTGGCAAGGCTTAGGCCTCATTCACACGGCAGGTTTTCCCGGCCGGGTGCCGGCCGTTCATAAATCGGCCGGCACCCGGCTGCATTAGGAATAATAGACCCCTAATGGGGCTATTCACACGACCGATTTTTTGACGGCCGGGAAAACCGGCCGTCAAAAAGTAGGACATGCTCTATCTTCGCCCGGGTACCCGGCCCCCATAGAAGTCTATGGGGCCGGGTAATACACGGCCATCACCGGGATGTGTCCCGAGTGATGGCCGGGTTTTCCGGAGCTTGCGCTCTGTCTCCTCCTCCGCCCCGCTCTGCTATGTGCTAGCCGCACTTTAGCTCCTTGAAGGAGCGGAATCCCCGTGTTTTCGGGGATTCCGCTCCTGGACAGAGCGCTTGATGTCTCTGTCCATATCTGGACAGTGACATCAGGGGAAACTCCTGAAGCGGAATCCCCGAACACATGGGGATTCCCCTTCAGGAGTTGCCGCTGATGTCACTGTCCGGATCTGCCCGGCCCGGCACGGATGCAAAACTTAATGCAAACCGGCCGGGCAAAATGGCCGATTTTACCGGCCGACACTCGGACTCGGGAACGACCCGGTCGTGTGAATCCCGCCTTAAATGGGCGATAGGATTGTAAACCAAGAGCAGCAATAATGCTGAGAGTGGTAGCAAACATGTTTGTTTGTAAACAGATAGTGTGAAATCTAATAATTAGAGCATGTGATAGTTTGTTTGGTTTGGCTCGAGCCATGGGCGCATTCTTATTAGAATCACTGGCGTCCATGCTTTTTGATAACAACTCTTTGGTACTTGGCTGCTGCTGCGCTGACTGACTCGCTTTCTCGAAACATCTACACATGGGGTGAGCGCCCCCACAAAAGGAACACTCGTGTTTATACCTACAACTACTAAACCATTTGCAAGTTGTTTCATTAAAAGCGAAACATACCCCTTTCCTAAGGTTACCGTGAGCAGCATTTTGCTGTTTAACCGGCGCAGCTCTTTGTGGTAACATTAGATTGAGCCAAAGACCCACATCTTTAACCCCCCAATTAATGGACGGGTAAACTGCTAACTTCTGTCTAAACATTTCGTCATAGTTATACCATGCCATACCGCCAAAATTGCGATAAGCCTCAAGAATAATGTCAATATGTTGAAATAAACCACAACACTTATCCGGATATTTCTCACCTAAAACTGCAGAATAAATACAAAACGCCTGTAACCAATTATTAAAAGATCTTGGCGTACTACGCTTCCTATCATCCTCGTACTTTTCATCTTTTCTATCACTACGAACAATATGCTCCTTAGCTGAGGGCAATAGTGTTAAGACTTCAATAAATTCATTACGCCAAATGCGCTCCTTAATATTCTTCAACAAATGAAAACCTAAAAGTGACACTTCACACGAAATTGCCTCCTTAACACAAGTCTCTACAAATCCTGCACCTCTGTCTAATAAAGGAACAACATTAACAGACTCAGAAACCTGTGGAAAAATGACAGAAGTATTACCATTAGGGTATGTGCACACACACTAATTACGTCCGTAATTGACGGACGTATTTCGGCCGCAAGTACCGGACCGAACACAGTGCAGGGAGCCGGGCTCCTAGCATCATAGTTATATACGATGCTAGGAGTCCCTGCCTCTCTGCAGGACAACTGTCCCGTACTGTAATCATGTTTTCAGTACGGGACAGTAGTTCCACGGAGAGGCAGGGACTCCTAGCATCGTACATAAGTATGATGCTAGGAGCCCGGCTCCCTGCACTGTGTTCGGTCCGGTACTTGCGGCCGAAATACGTCCGTCAATTACGGACGTAATTAGTGTGTGTGCACATACCCTTACTCTCTGTCACTTTATCATTTGAGCTGTTCTGTCCACTCCATACTCCAGCTGCTGTACTGGGAGCTGCAGCTTTAGTAATAAAATCTGATAAAACCTTCATAAAATTAAAAAGATAGACATTTTGATTAGCATTTATCTCACCACTCGCTGGGTCCATTGCAGGCCGATTTTCTCCCGACCTTGAACCGGCAGGTGGAGCTAAGCCCTGCTGGTCCTGACGAAATCCCTCTCTAGGCTGTGCAGCTCGTCCTGAGGAAGCTGTACTACGCTGCTGCTGTGAGGCGCTTTCCCGCCCTTCTGACTCTGCAGGACCCTGGAAACTCTGACTCGTCACTGTCCCACGTCGTTCTGACGACACCGACCGCTGACGCTGTCTCCCCTCTGCTGACAGGCAAAACTCTGCCCTTTGGCTGACTGAACGACCACTGCTTCTGCTCCTGCTGCCATGAGGAGACGGTGAGTAAATTACCCTGCTCCTCTTGTCCTCTTGGTCGGCCTCCTGTCAGTCTCTGTAAGGCCCGGCTCCTCCTCTGTAAGTACCGCCTCACTCCGCTCCGTAAGTACCGCCTCACTCCGCTCCGTTACATCCTGTGGTAGTCTTCCTCCTTGTTCCGGTGGCAGCTCTGCTACATTAAGGCATTTTCTTAGCCATTCCTCACCTCCCGCTGACTCCGCTCTCTGTAATAGCTGTTGCATAAGGTCCTCCATGGCTTGTCTTGAATCTTCTTCAAACGGCCCGGAACACTGCCGGACACCAGAATTTAAACAGGAAATCTTCCCGCCATTGCTGCTCGTTATCCAATCAGTGAAAAGCGTGGGCTTCACGAGCGCAATGTGGAAAATTCCAGAACCTGCTCGTACATTCCTGTACAGCTGACCTGAACCTGACCCATGCAGGTAAATACCAACTGTAATAATAAAAGGGGGGGGGGGAGGAAGAAACCAAACCAGAAACCACCAACCTTTAAATCATAAAATTATGTGGGGCTGTGATACCATGTGTCCCCCAAGCGATTGCTATGGGGGGCCCCCATAGCAATTGGGGGGCCCTGGCATTCGTGGGTTTCATGACTCATACAATTCAGGATCAGTATAAGATACGTAATACAATGCATTTATAGCAGGGCCTGGTGCATGAGGGAGACCAAAAGCCCCTTGTCATAAGACACCAGTATTAAAATTGGACATAGTAGGTGGGGGGCTTGTTACAGATTTTACGTTATGGCCCAGACGTTTCATTTTACGCCTGTGATTCACAATGTTACTGAATTTTACATATAGATTATGTGCAAATACAAACTGCAAAATAATGTCCAGAAGGTCGATATGTAAAATAACTCTGACTGATTCTTTCCCTGTTTATGAGGCCCCATGCACACGGCTGTGCCCGTAATCTCGGGCGGCTGCTGACGCCGCCTGTATTTTTCGGGCCATGCTCCCATACAAAGTAAGGACGCACGGCCCGCAGAACCCGAAAAACGCACATGTTCCAAAATTCCCTGCACAGTTCTATGGCCCGGACACCCTTTCGTAGCGATACGGAAAGATGTCCGCGGCCAATAGAACTGAATGGGCCAGTAATTACGGGCGCTTTTCCGGTCGTGTGCATGGGGCCTGAAACATGAAGAAATCCCCATAAGGCTGGAATCACACACAGTAGTTAGGCCTCATTTATCAAAACTGTCCTTGTTGCTCATGGCAACCAATCACAGCTTAGCTTTCATTTTTCAAACTGCTCAGAAAATGAAAGCTGAGCTCTGATTGGTTGCTATGGAAAACAAAGACAGTTTTACTTTTATACAGTTTTGATAGATGAGATCTAGTGAGGTGACGCATTTTTAGTGGCTTTTTTTGCAGTGTTTTTTGGGGCAAAACACTGTGGCCGGATATTAGTTTACAGTCTACAGGGAAATATCAGAATGTCCACATACATAGGAGCACAATTATCAATATATTTCTGCATTTTTTGGTGAATTTTACCTCAAAATAGTCTTCTCTGCCTGTGACATATTTAATAACCATGTTCGCCATGCACGTCAATTTATAAAAGCAAAGTGGGCGTGGCTTACTGATAACCAGGATTTACACACATTTATGAGGGAAAAAAGTTGCATCTCTACTCCAGAGACCATAGAAAAAGTGACATCATTACGACCACTGCGGAAGTTAAAGGGGTTTTCCCATGAAGGACATTTATGACGTAACCACAGGATATGTGATAAATGTCAGATAGATGCAGGTCCCACCTCTGGGATCTGCACCTATCTCTAGAACAGGGCCCCCTAAACCCCGTTCTAGCTTTTTGTGCTCACACTGCCTCCCGGCCACTTACTGATTACATGGTCAGGAGTTACGAAAACAGCTTAACCCGCTGAGCTATGCTGTTTCCATAACTCACACAGCCCTTTATACACACAGGCGTCTTCAAGCACTGTCGCGACAAAGTGTAATATTCCTTAAAAAAATATGTTTGTGCTTAAAAGTCTGACCCAGGTAGAAAATGAAAAACCCACATCACCTCCTAAGAAATAAAAGGGAAGATGTGCAGAGTTCATACGTAACATTTATCTATATATTTCCTGAAAGCAGACAACCTGACGATTGCAGTTGTCATAATGCGGTTTTCAGCTACAACCGCCTACATGTAACTTTGTGACAAATACAAAAAAGAAGTGTGTTAAATCACACAAAGCAGTGACTTACACACAACATGAATGAAAAAAGTCATAGATCAAGGTTTGTATATACCACAAGCACCGACATCAACAACATTTGTGTGAGCTCACAGATGCCACACGTCTACGTTCACATGTCATGTCTACGACAAAACCACAAAAATGCACCAACCGAAATTAAATTAGGTATTATATAGATGTATGTTATTTCCCATCCCCCTATAACAACTCTAACCCTAATCAATAATTGCCAATCTCTAATCTAATCTAATCCATTATCTAATACCGATTCTTATGTAGAACTATTTGGAAACTATCATTTATGGCGACAGTCAGTAGGTGAAAATTTAATTTGTGACTGACAGAAATCTGACCCCCCTCTGCTCATTCACACAGGCTGAAATGAAAGCTGCACAACTATACAGCTCCCACTGCTGCCGTCTCTGGATTCTTGGCTTTAAAACAAGACCAAGATCGCGTCTCCAGCCATGATCTAGGTCCTTTTGTAGCAAGAAACGTAATTGGCTACTTTAGTGCTTCCCTGCTATGGAATTACTCCAATAGTGTACGTATGAGATTAACTTAGATATTGGCTAAAGCGACGCCACCTTTCATAAGTGTGCCATAGAGTTTTGTTTTGGGCATTTTTTGGGGTCACTGGCATTTTTATCACGCACGCTCTCGGTATGGCATTTTTTTTCTTATACTTTTTTATAGAATGTAAAAAACAGCAGTAAATGTATATACAAAATTACACTAAATAAACAACACCAGAAGCGCATGTAAAAACGTTATGGAAGCACTTGTATCAAATGGCGTTTTTTACGTGTGTTTTAAAATGCAGAAAATAAAGTGTGAATAAAGGAGGCCTATTACTTACCTCCCCAGGTTCCCACTCTGGTCTAGGCTGAGGAGAGCGATCTTACCAAACAGCGTGCTCTTCTTTTACCCATCACATTACTTACCATACACTATTAGGAATAACAGGAGACTTCTTCATGGAAAATGTGGGGTAGACCACAGCTTTTATTTATACAAAAGTTTAGGAGAGCAAATAAATAAATTGGTCACCTCAAATATCGGCCACGGCACTTCGGTGGACATGTTTGAAGATGTTTCTTCAGACGACCCTTCTCTCCTAAACAATTCTCTCCCCAAAGCTGTGACAAAGGAAAAACAAAATTGTTATAAAGAAAAAAAAATTGTACATACAATAATTAGGCAATATGATAGGCTAAACATGCCCATAACCAAAATTCTTTAACAACATTTTTTAGGAAAAGACAAAAATAGGGGAAGGTGGGCCGATTATAACCAGATCACGCTGGGTGAGGAGAATTGGCTTTTTCCAGGTATTTTATGGACTTAGCCTAAAGATAAATAAGGGGGACCAATGGATAATTAGAGAATGCCCGCTATTATGCTTTCCCCCCTCCCTAGCGCCCTCAGTCAGAAGGTATCCTTTCGTTAACCCCTCGGGTGCCTGCAGTCCTTCACTAGTCGGGGGTTACACATTCAGTCAGTGGTCACAGCTTCCGAGCGGCTCTGGACACGTCATATCTATGACTAATCGCTCCTGCCGGGACAAAGCCGGAAATCCTGGTCTATCCCACTGGATGTAGAACATTTGGGAGGCAGGTAGAGCTCCTCAGTCAGTAAGATTTACTTTCTATCAATAGTTCAGGATCTTCTGTAAATTGTCTTGGACTTCACTCCTTATAAATGAATTTGGACAAAATTGGGGAGATTTATCAAAACTGGTGCAAAAGAAAAAGTGCCTCCTCTCTACCAATCAGATTCCAGCTGTGATTTTGATCTATCGCCCCCTATTCTAACAACGCTGTATGAGAACTACATCTTCATCTTTCTTCTCTGCCCAGCAGGGGGCAGTATAACTCTATACTCTCTATTGGGTGACTCATGGCGTTTCCTGGAAATCAGCAGGCTTCTTCTCAGGTTATTTGTTTGTGTGGTAGAGAGAGCAAAACCGGCAAGAGGAGCGGAGAAGTCGATAATTCAGAATATATTATACAGAAATACGTTACAATGTGTAACATTTATAACTTCTACGTTACCATAACCTTATCATGTGCTTCTATTAGTAGGACGTGCTTCATATTCACTTTATATCTCAACCCAGATTCATATCAGGCAGAAAAAATAATAATCTATAAAATAATTGGACAACATCTCGCTAGTCAAAGAGCTGACAATTTATTTAAAGTGGTCGTCCCATTTGAAAAACCAGATCCAGCCGCTGAAACCCCCTCCCAGCGATCAGATCCGGGGGCAGCTACAGGTGGCGGGAGAGATGTGGTATTACACGACGTCCATACAAATGAATGAACAATCGTCCTCCAGAGCGGGAATAGTTCCCTGTAGCAGCTGTCTACTATGGCTGATAGAGGGGGCTGTGAGCAGGGGCCCCCCTATGACGTCCATGCACTAATAGGTCATATAAACAGGGATTGTCCTAATGGGTCAAAGCCTTTTACTGTTTATTTGACTGCCGCAGCTTTATTGAACGGTTCCATATAACAGGGCGTCTCCGGTGCCCCCCGAGAGGTATATTCACAGTTTGCGGTCAATTGTGGCAGAAAACGAGATTTGACCGCAAAGTGTGAATACAACCTAATAGAGTGTACGGAAAGAGGTTGTGTGAAGCAGAAGCCCCTGTAATTACACCTCCAATATCCGGCGGATGAGGGGAGTTATAATCACCGAACAGACAATTCTGGAAACTGCTGTTGTTGTGGACAGAAGTCTTGACCCGGTGATTGATGTCTCCTATACAGAGATTGATGATATATTGGGCAGTGAGATATCAGAGCGTGGTTACAGCTGTGACCGTTCTCCCGTCTCCCGTCATGGTGTATACATATATACAAGAGCCTCATAGATGGTAATAACATGCCAGGACTTATTACATCTCCTGTTCACGGCTCTGAACCTCTCCGTTCCTATTACTCATTGATGTTCATGTTTCTGCCGGAGAACTTTACTTTTCATTACAGGGATTTCTGGTTCTATGTAAATAACGCTGACCAACGTGTAGGGAGAAGTTCTGCCATTTTCTAATATGCTTTGTTTTGTTTCTTCACGGTTTCAAAATGTTTGCTTGCTGTCAGTGAACGGGAAGATTCTTCGTTCCATCCAGTGGATTAAGCCTGTATGTGTGACGTCATCACGCAGCATCGGTCTGGAGTCCCCCCACGTTGTATGAAGGACACGCTGCAGATGAGACTCTCATGGCTGATATTTCCTGTTATACACTTTTAGGTTTTCTGTGTTTTTTTCATTTCAGAAAAATCTTTAAGTTCTGTCCCACTCAGAATTCAGCCGTCGCTATTAGTGATGCCCCGGAATCAGGTTAGTTATAAATTGGCCCATAGTAGGGCTTCATAGTGCCCACATAATGGTGCCACCTCGCAGAGTTTTCTCAGTTTTCTCCTAGACAATATTGGAAAATGGTCATGTAACGTTTTAACAATTGCAGACACGTCCACAGTGCCCCCATAACAGGGATCGATGCAGTCCACGTGCTTACAGTGTCCCTCGGCTTTGACATGAAGGTCACATTCTGACGGTTGATCCTCAGCAACAGACTAAACTGTCACTTTTGTCATCATTTACTAAGGAGCAGCGGCATTTTGCAGTTTTCACATGCGGCGCTGCATTGCCGGTTTCTATAGGAGCCGTTCGCTGCCTCTGATGTCATCATATACAGTTTTAGCTGCTGTTTTGGGGTGCGGTTGTGCTGTGACTTTGTACCTCATCATACTGCCATGTGTGAACCCGGTCAGAGAAGGTTATTTGTCTGGCAGGAGCGGAGTATGACTGACCAGCGTGGGATTTAGCCGCTTCTCCATGGTTTTCCCAAACTGGTTATTCAAATAACGTCCCGTTCACAGCTGCGGGGAGTAGTGGGATACTGACCCGGTTCTCCCCTGGTTTCTCTTGTATCGGCGTCTTTAGGTTCTGGATTTATATTATGAGTTTGGTTCTGGCACCGTTTCTGTGCATTAAGGAGATTTTCTGGGCTTTTTTTTTCTTTTAATCTCTTATTCATGAAGAATAAAATAACTTTATCAATACGTCTTATAAAAACATGTCCTGCCGTACAGATTGCAGCGGCGCTCAGGTCCGTACATGGCCCCCCCTTCACTGTATGAGACATCCGCACATTGCACATTAGGGTGTCCCCGCTGCGGCCGCGTCACATACCGTCACATACCGCTGCGCTATTCTGACCTTCAAAAAGCAACGGAAACCGGACAAAAAGAGCGAACGCAATTGTGAACAGAGGATTTATTATGTCATTGCCGGGATGATTGTTACCGGCCCTACAGAACCGGGCAGCACTTCTCGGACCTCTGTCTTATCCGGCCGCGCTCGCTATGTGAGGGTCTCATCCAGGCTCTGATATTACACAAGTTTTCTATGAACGTTCATCATTTCTGGAAAATCTGAAGATTTCTCTTTCACTTTCTCCAGCGTCTAACCTCTCCATCCTCACTCTGCCTGGTAACTGATGATCACCACTAGATTTATTTTCCTATTGGAGAAACCTGTAACCACCGTCCAATCAGAGCAGAGCTCCACCCCCAGTGTACGGAGTGACTGACTGACTGATACACTGTGACAGTTGCGTTTGTCTTGGGTGAAACTTACGTTCTGGTCACTCGGGGTCCCCGATATATAAGAGGCAGGATGAGAAAGATGTTCCCCCTCCTTGCGCTATTCCTTTCTTTGTCTGCGGTGGATTCCGGTGAGTATGGAGGAGTTATCAGTTATTAGAAGTTATATTACATGAGTATTAGGTTTTATTATGTCGTATGTTGTGTATTGTCTGCAGTTTATGTATAAATGTGTTGTAGTCTATAAGACGGGATAAAGACATTAGAGAAGCTGCACATGTAGTGTGCGCATAGAGTGATCAAGAAATGGCGCTATTTTCGGGATATCGGCGGCGGCTCCAGCGTTCTTCTGTCTGTCGCTAGAGATCGGTGCGATCATCGTGTAACGGTATTGATGAATATTCCCTGACGCATGTAAATAATATGGAAAACACTGCGGGAGATTTACTGAGCAAAATGTTCCCAAAGAATAGAGAACATGATGTGCGCCAAATTTATGATGTAATAGAATATAGATAAAAGGGGCGTGGCTAAGAGGAGTCATAAAATGCGCTAAATTTATTAAAGATGCGCGCAAGTGGCGCAAGTTATTGGTGGGTATGTCGGTCAGCCATGAGGTGGTGTAAGGAAAGAAATGCGTCTAACATGCGTAGCGAGCGGCGCCAAATATACAACATGCGCCAAATATACGACATGCGCCAAATATACGACATGTGCCATATCCTCTGCCTTATAATTCATGTAATGACACTAATGATCAATCTCCATCTATACATCACGTCATACACTGCTGTGTTCTCATCACATCTTCCTCTATCCACACACAGATTGTACATTAATAATGGGGGGAATTGTACGTTTATTGCCACAACTGGAGGCTTGTGCCGCTCTGATGCCTGACTGTAATAATCGCTGATTCACCATTTATAGGCTGCGGCAGTTTACGCTCGGGCGACATGACAATCATTTGATCATAATCTCGCTGCACTGCCACAAATCTGTTACATATAAGACAACACAACTGTGTAATAGTGAGAAACCTTCTAAATGTTGTATGTTCTCTCCTATGATATAATAGAAAGTCACTTGTAATAAGTTGTATTGTGCTGTAGTCACAGATACGATGCCAAAGGGTCTCCACACAAGGACTGTTCACAAAGTTACAGCAAGCTGCGGCCCCGACACCAGATACCCAGAGCAGAGACAGAGGTCGCCATGTAGAAATAACACAACACTGTGTCACAACATAGGGAGGTCACTTATGTAACTAACACAGCGCTGTGTCACAACATAAAGACCGGAGAGGTCTGTCACGATCCGTGGGTATGTGGACACACTAGGCCGCACCACCATAGCGGAGTAGCAGCTGGCCAAACAACAGTCTACAAAGTCTATGCAAAGTCCTAGCCCAAGAGTTCCTGTAATAGTCCAGACAGTAGCAGAGGCTTAGGCACAGATGGAAAGTGAAGGTAGATGACGCCAAACGTGGCGGATGATACCAGGCGTGGCAGGTGACACCAGACGTGGTGTATGACAAGCGTGACAGATGGCAAAACATGACTCCAACACAGGAACAAACACAGCACGGGATACAGGTAGCAGGGCACGGGAACCCTGGGAACAGGATACGACTAAGGAACCATTTGCTAAGATTAACATGGGAATACACAACAACGCTCAAGCAAGGAGTGAAAGGGCAGAGCCCTTTTTATAGTCCAGGGTGATTTGGGGATAATTTGTAATTATTTTCATGTGTGCGCGTGCTGGCCCTTTAAGGACCCTAGAGAACACTGCCGAGTAGAGCAGCCACGAGTGCTGGCATCTCCTAAGAGGGAGACGCTGGCCAGTACACAGAGGTCTGCGGTCATTGAGGGATGAGTAAGGACGACAGTCCGCGACCATTACAGTACCCCCCCTTACGCCCCCTCTTCTTGGGTCCAGAGCATGAGAGGAATTTTTTAATGAGGGCAGGGGCATTAAGGTTTTCTTCTGGCTCCCAGGATCTCTCCTCAGGACCAAACCCTCTCCAGTCCACTAAATAAAAAGTCCTTCCTCCTACTCTCTTGTAGTCCAGGATCTCCATCACCTCGAACACATCAGAAGAACCGCTGGGAGCAACTGCAGGACTAGGAGCTTTACTGTAGCGGTTCAGAACCACAGGTTTCAGGAGGGACACATGAAAAGATTTGGAGATTCTGAGGGTAGGAGGCAGCCGAAGCTTATAGGAGACATCATTTATCTGTTGCAGGCTCTCAAAAGGTCCGAGGAACCTGGGAGCACCTTCAAGTGAATATTCCTTGAGGACAGCCAGACTTTGGTTCCAGGAAGAAACAGAGGCGGCTCTCTTCTTCGTGTATCCGCTTCATGTGATTGACTGCCAGCAGAACAGAAGACCTGGTCTGCTGCCAGATTTGTAGAAAGTTGTTAGAAAAGTTTTATTTTAAATTTATTGTTACTTCATGTAATAGATATTAAATGTGCATGCAGGGTTCTCAGAAAATGCTTTAGTTGACAAAGGGTTAAATATGTTATATTCTTAAGTGTATGAGGCGGTTGGACTTCTTAATAAAGATTGCAATCTCCAGAGGAAGTCCAACTGACCTAATCTCATTCTGAAGTGTAACATTTCATATGACAGGAAAGCCACAAACGGTTTTCATTTGGTATATGTGTATATAAACCTATGATTATGGAATGACGGCAGACAACTGCTGATTTTGACTTGTCTCCTCATCCATGAGAATAAAACTCTTATTGGGATGAAAACTTGAATCATTATTGATAAGTATGGAAAATTCTTCTAACAAAAGTCCCCATCGCAGAGTCAGCTGCGGGTACCTGAGATGTAGCCGAACAGGAAGAGGGATTCGTGGATGTTGGCCGTAGACAATGTAGAATGGCGTGGAAACAGTGGACTCACTTGTGTGGTTGTTATAAGAGAACTCGGCCCATGCTGCATGGAGATGAAGTGACGACGATAATTCTCCATGGATTTGGTTAATCCTCTCGACTTGACAATTAGACGGAGGATGGTAGGCCAAGAAAAAGTCCAATTTCACATCTAGGTATTTACAGAGGTTTCTCCAGAATTTTGAGGTGAACTGAAAATCAGACACGATATGAAGGGGCAAGCCATGCAAGTGGAATATATGCAGACTGAAGAGATTTGCCAGTCGAGGAGCAGAAGGAAGGCCGGTTAGCGGGATAAAATGTGCCATCTTAGAAAACCGGTCCACCACCACACAGACAGTATTGCATTCTGCTGAGGGAGTAAGGTCTGTGACAAAGCCCATTGCAATATGCTGCCTAGGAGCTTTGGGCACAGGCAGTATTTGGAGCAGGCCGACAGGCTTGGAGTGGGCAACATTAATGGAAGCATAGACAGTGCAGGAAGCGACATAGTCCACAATATCTTTGGGCAGCGTGGGCCACCAGAAATGACGAGATATCCGGTTTGGAGTCTTCCGAACACCAGCGTGCCAAGATAGTTTGGAGCTATGTCCCCAGCGAATGATTCCTGTCTGCCAAATAAACAAAGGTCCTCCCCGGAAGGATGTCTCTAATGTGCAGAGGATTAGCAGTAACAATACAGGACGGGTCTATGATACATTGAAGGGTCTCCACAGTGTCCTATGTTTCAAGTGACCTCGACAGGTCATCGACCCTCACATTTTTGTCAGCGGGACAGTAGTGGAACACAAACTGGAAAGGTGTGAAGAACAGCGACCAGCTGGCTTGACGGGGGTTTAGCCGTTGAGCCGACTGGCGATAGCTGAGATTCTTGTGGTCGGTGTATAACAGAATAGGATGAACTGCGCCCTCTAGCAGATATCTCCACTCCTCCAGTGCCAACTTGATGGCCAGTAACTCCCGATCCCCAATAGAGTAATTGCGCACTGCGGAAGAAAAAAGTCTAGAGTAATAGCCACACACTATTGCCTTTCCTTTGAAGCCTCTCTGGTACAGAAGTGCACCTGCATCAACCGAGGAAGCGTCCACCTCCAATGAGAACTGTCGAGATACATTAGGATGATGGAGGATCGAGGCTGAAGTGAAGGAACTCTTGAGGCAATTGAATGCTGATTCTGCCTCTGGAATCCACACCTTGGCATTCATACCTTTCTTGGTAAGGGTAGAGATGGGAGCAGTCAGTGACGAGAAATTTAGGATAAACCGCCGGTAGAAGTTAGCGAATCCAAGGAAATGCTGTATGGACCGCAGGCCCCGAGGACGTGGCCAGTCCAGGGCAGACTTTACTTTCTTAGGATTCATGTTGACGCCTTGGTCCAAGATGATGTAGCCCAAGAAGGGCTAGGAATTTTTTTTCAAAAATGAACTTCTCCAGCTTGGCATACAGACGATTCTCCCTTAATCGCAACAGAACTTGACGGACATGCCTCCGACGAGTCGTTGGATCTGGGGAGAAGATCAAAATATCATCGATATAGACCACCACACAGACATAGAGGAAATCTCGGAAGATATAATTCACAAATTCTTGGAAGACCCGGGAGCGTTACACAGACCGAAGGGCATCGCCATGTATTCATAGTGCCCATCTCGAGTGTTGAATGCAATCATCCACTCGTCACCTCAATGGATTCGGATCAAGTTGTATGCCCCACGCAAGTCCAGTTTAGAGAAGATCCTGGCTCCTCATATACGGTCAAATAATTGCGAGATCAGTAGCAACGGTTATTTATTCTTGACCGTGATCTGGTTGAGACCACGGTAGTCAATGCAGGGTTAAAGAGATCCATCTTTCTTTTTTAAAAAGAAGAACCCGGCTCCGGCTGGGGAGGAGGACTTTCATATGAAGTCCCTCTCCAGATTCTGCTTGACATAGGCTGGCATGGACAGGGTCTATGGCAGCGAGAGAGGATATACCCGTCTACGTGGAGGTGAAGCATCTGGGACCAGTTCAATAGGACAGTCGTAAGACCGGTGTGGGGGAAGCATCTCAGCCTCCTTCTTGCTGAAGGCGTCCAAAAAACTGAACATAATGAGTGGGTAATCCTGCTAGTGACTGGGACAGAGGAGGCGGGACAGGAAGAATCTCTAACAGGCAGCGGTGGAGACATTTGGGGCCCCATTTGATAATTTCTCCGGAACTCCAGTCAAGGACTGGGGCATGTAGCCGGAGCCAAGGCAGACCCAGCAACACAGGATTGACGGCTTTAGGCAGGATAAGAAACGCAATCTGTTCAGTGTGAAGGGCCCCAACTTGGAGCTTCAGTGGCTTGGTCTCAGACATGATGGGATCGGGCAAAGTTAGTCCATTCACCGAGGCGACAGCCAGAGTCGTCTCCAAAGGGACTGTGGGCAACTGGAGATGATCCACTAGGTCCTGTTGGATAAAATTTGCCAGGTAGGCAGAGACCCGGTGGACACTATGATCATGGGAATGGACAGTTTGTAAAATATTTTTTTATTTAGCGCCCTTTCACCTAGGGTTGTCTCTCCAACCAATTGTAGGCGCTGGAGTTTTTTGGCTTCTGGGGACACAAACCCACAAAATGGCCTCCGAGGCCACAATACAAACAGGGTCCCGAAGTGCGTCTGCATTGTCTCTCCTGGACTTACAACTTGAGATGGTCCACTTGCATAGCCTCCTGTGGTGGAACAACTGATGAGGGCAGCAGGGGTTGCTGGAATGTAGGCGCCAGCCTAGGGAATTTTCTGTCCCGGTGAACCTCTTGG
The DNA here is from genome assembly GCF_050947455.1 of Rhinoderma darwinii. Classification (NCBI taxonomy): domain Eukaryota; kingdom Metazoa; phylum Chordata; class Amphibia; order Anura; family Rhinodermatidae; genus Rhinoderma; species Rhinoderma darwinii. Next base: position 114,767,214 of record NC_134694.1, on the reverse strand, counting down.
GAGTCAATCCGAGTGGCCAGAAGAACGTCCCTGACAATTCCAAAGGGGTTCAGCCATACCAGGGCCTTCCCATAAGGAGAGCTATTATGAAGGCGATCCTTGCGTCATCAGAAGGAAAAGCCTTTGCATGCAGTGTGAATCTGGCATGGATTTAGAAATCCCCTGCAGGTCCTCACGTCTCCATCGTAGCGAGGAGGTAGTGGCAGGGAGAATCGAATCAGACAGGAGTCATAGCAGGAGGAATAGAAGGAGCAGGTGCCGTGAAGGCTGCAGTTTGCGCACGCAGCCGAAGTGCAATGGCATTCACCACCTGGAGGAGTTGGTCCTGTCGTGACCGGTGGTCTCACATGTCTGCCTGCATGATTTGTGACGTCGTCATGGTCTTGGGTTGACCAGCAGGATCCATGGCCTGAGCGTCCTGTCACGATCCGTGGGTATGTGGACCCACTAGGCAGCAACACAGTAGCAAAGTAGCAGCTGGCCATACAACAGTCTACAAAGTCTATGCAAAGTCCTAGCACAAGAGTTCCTGTAATAGTCCAGACAGTAGCAGAGATTTAAGCACAGATGGAACTTGAAGGTAGATGATGCCAAACGTGGCGGATGATACCAGGCGTGGCAGATGACACCAGACATGGTGTATGACAACAGGCATGACAGATGACAAAACACGACTCCAACACTAAAAGAGGCACAAGAACAAGCACAGCACGAAATACAGGTAGCAGGGCACGGGATACAGGTAGCAGGGCACAGGATACAGGTAGCAGGGCACGGGATACAGGTAGCAGGGCACGGGATACAGGTAACAGAGCACGGGATACAGGTAGCAGGGCACGGGATACAGGTAGCACGACACGGAATACAGGTAACAGAACACGGGATACAGGTAGCAGGGCACGGGATACAGGTAGCACGACACGGAATACAGGTAACAGAACACGGGATACAGGTAACAGAGCACGGGATACAGGTAGCAGGGCACGGGATAGAGGTAACAGGGCAGGGGAGCACTGGGAACAGGATACGACTAAGGGACAACTTGCTAAGACTAACATGGGAATACACAACAACGCGGCCATGTAGCTAACATAACGCGAGGTCACAACATAGAGGAGAGGTCACCATGTAGCTCTAACATAATGCTGCGTCACAACATAGAGGAGAGGTCGGCCATGTTGCTTCAGATTTGCAGTTACTCTACAAGTTTTATCAATGGTTTATGTAACAACATTATTAATATTGCCATAATACTAATAACAATGTTATAGAGGTTGTATGAGATTAAAGGGTCTGTTTTAATTTCCCTGAAACAGCGCCAATCTTGTCCATAGGTTGTGTCTGGTATTGCAGCTCAGGCCCATTCACTTATACAGCTGCAATACCAGACACAACCAACAGACAAGAGTGGTGCTGGTTCAATAAATAAATACATTTCCTATAAAAAGAGAAATTGTGAAAGAAAAAAGGGAAAACTGTAAATGACGGCACAAGCTGATCCTGGACTCAGGGAGAAATGCCAGAGTCCGTGATTCTTTCTATAACACCGGTCAGTGGACTATCACATTGAGATATATATATATATATATATATATATATATATATATATATATATATATATATATATATATATATATACATAGAATTGTATAACTGGCATTTCCTGACAACAGCCAACAATACAGAACAGAATCGGTGCCACTGGGTGACAGGACACTGGGGTACTTCCTGCCCCGCAGACACAGCTCCCCCCTCCGATACTCGCCTCCTCTACAATCTCCTATTGCCTGGCTCTAGCCCCCCCTCTAGTGATAAATACTGCGCTCCTGTATATATGTGTGATGTGATCACTGTGTGATATTATATATAGCAGCCCCCCCTCTAGTGATAAATACTGCGCTCCTGTATATATGTGTGATGTGATCACTGTGTGATATTATATATAGCAACCCCCCCCCCTCTAGTGATAAATACTTCGCTCCTGTATATATGTGTGATGTGGTCACTGTGTGATATTATATATAGCAGCCCCCCCTCTAGTGATAAATACTGCGCTCCTGTATATATGTGTGATGTGGTCACTGTGTGATATTATATATAGCAGCCCCCCCTCTAGTGATAAATACTGCGCTCCTGTATATATGTGTGATGTGGTCACTGTGTGATATTATATATAGCAGCCCCCCCTCTAGTGATAAATACTGCGCTCCTGTATATATGTGTGATGTTATCACTGTATGATATTATATATAGCAGCCCCCCCTCTAGTGATAAATACTGCGCTCCTGTATATATGTGTGATGTGGTCACTGTGTGATATTATATATAGCAGCCCCCCCTCTAGTGATAAATACTGCGCTCCTGTATATATGTGTGATGTGATCACTGTGTGATATTATATATAGCAGCCCCCCCCCTCTAGTGATAAATACTTCGCTCCTGTATATATGTGTGATGTGGTCACTGTGTGATATTATATATAGCAGCCCCCCCCTCTAGTGATAAATACTGCACTCCTGTATATATGTGTGATGTGGTCACTGTGTGATATTATATATAGCAGCCCCCCCTCTAGTGATAAATACTGCGCTCCTGTATATATGTGTGATGTGATCACTGTGTGATATTATATATAGCAGCCCCCCCTCTAGTGATAAATACTGCGCTCCTGTATATATGTGTGATGTGATCACTGTGTGATATTATATATAGCAGCCCCCCCTCTAGTGATAAATACTGCGCTCCTGTATATATGTGTGATGTGATCACTGTGTGATATTATATATAGCAGCCCCCCCTCTAGTGATAAATACTGCGCTCCTGTATATATGTGTGATGTGATCACTGTGTGATATTATATATAGCAGCCCCCCCTCTAGTGATAAATACTGCGCTCCTGTATATATGTGTGATGTGATCACTGTGTGATATTATATATAGCAGCCCCCCCCCTCTAGTGATAAATACTGCGCTCCTGTATATATGTGTGATGTGATCACTGTGTGATATTATATATAGCAGCCCCCCCCTCTCTAGTGATAAATACTGCGCTCCTGTATATATGTGTGATGTGATCACTGTGTGATATTATATATAGCAGCCCCCCCTCTAGTGATAAATACTGCGCTCCTGTATATATGTGTGATGTGATCACTGTGTGATATTATATATAGCAGCCCCCCCTCTAGTGATAAATACTGCGCTCCTGTATATATGTGTGATGTGATCACTGTGTGATATTATATATAGCAGCCCCCCCCTCTAGTGATAAATACTGTGCTCCTGTATATGTGTGATGTGATCACTGTGTGATATTATATATAGCAGCCCCCCCTCTAGTGATAAATACTGCGCTCCTGTATATATGTGTGATGTGATCACTGTGTGATATTATATATAGCAGCCCCCCCTCTAGTGATAAATACTGCTCTCCTGTATATATGTGTGATGTGGTCACTGTGTGATATTATATATAGCAGCCCCCCCTCTAGTGATAAATACTGCGCTCCTGTATATATGTGTGATGTGATCACTGTGTGATATTATATATAGCAGCCCCCCCTCTAGTGATAAATACTGCGCTCCTGTATATATGTGTGATGTGGTCACTTTGTGATATTATATATAGCAGCCCCCCCTCTAGTGATAAATACTGCGCTCCTGTATATATATGTGTGATGTGATCACTGTGTGATATTATATATAGCAGCCCCCCCTCTAGTGATATATACTGCGCTCCTGTATATATATGTGTGATGTGATCACTGTGTGATATTATATATAGCAGCCCCCCCCTCTAGTGATAAATACTGCGCTCCTGTATATATGTGTGATGTGGTCACTGTGTGATACTATATATAGCAGCCCCCCCTCTAGTGATAAATACTGCGCTCCTGTATATATATGTGTGATGTGATCACTGTGTGATATTATATATAGCAGCCCCCCCCTCTAGTGATAAATACTGCTCTCCTGTATATATGTGTAATGTGATCACTGTGTGATATTATATATAGCAGCCCCCCCTCTAGTGATAAATACTGCGCTCCTGTATATATATGTGTGATGTGATCACTGTGTGATATTATATATAGCAGCCCCCCCCTCTAGTGATAAATACTGCTCTCCTGTATATATGTGTAATGTGATCACTGTGTGATATTATATATAGCAGCCCCCCCTCTAGTGATAAATACTGCGCTCCTGTATATATGTGTGATGTGGTCACTGTGTGATATTATATATAGCCCCCCCCCCTCTAGTGATAAATACTGCGCTCCTGTATATATGTGTGATGTGGTCACTGTGTGATATTATATATAGCAGCCCCCCCCTCTAGTGATAAATACTGCGCTCCTGTATATATGTGTGATGTGGTCACTGTGTGATATTATATATAGCAGCCCCCCCTCTAGTGATAAATACTGCGCTCCTGTATATATGTGTGATGTGATCACTGTGTGATATTATATATAGCAGCCCCCCCTCTAGTGATAAATACTGCACTCCTGTATATATGTGTGATGTGGTCACTGTGTGATATTATATATAGCAGCCCCCCCTCTAGTGATAAATACTGCGCTCCTGTATATATGTGTGATGTGGTCACTGTGTGATATTATATATAGCAGCCCCCCCCCCCTCTAGTGATAAATACTGCGCTCCTGTATATATGTGTGATGTGGTCACTGTGTGATATTATATATAGCCCCCCCCTCTAGTGATAAATACTGCGCTCCTGTATATATGTGTGATGTGATCACTGTGTGATATTATATATAGCAGCCCCCCCCCCTCTAGTGATAAATACTGCGCTCCTGTATATATGTGTGATCTGGTCACTGTGTGATATTATATATAGCAGCCCCCCCTCTAGTGATAAATACTGCGCTCCTGTATATATGTGTGATGTGATCACTGTGTGATATTATATATAGCAGCCCCCCCCTCTAGTGATAAATACTGCGCTCCTGTATATATGTGTGATGTGATCACTGTGTGATATTATATATAGCAGCCCCCCCCTCTAGTGATAAATACTGCGCTCCTGTATATATGTGTGATGTGGTCACTGTGTGATATTATATATAGCAGCCCCCCCTCTAGTGATAAATACTGCGCTCCTGTATATGTGTGATGTGGTCACTGTGTGATATTATATATAGCAGCCCCCCCTCTAGTGATAAATACTGCGCTCCTGTATATATGTGTGATGTGATCACTGTGTGATATTATATATAGCAGCCCCCCCTCTAGTGATAAATACTGCGCTCCTGTATATATGTGTGATGTGATCACTGTGTGATATTATATATAGCAGCCCCCCCTCTAGTGATAAATACTGCGCTCCTGTATATATGTGTGATGTGATCACTGTGTGATATTATATATAGCAGCCCCCCCTCTAGTGATAAATACTGCGCTCCTGTATATATGTGTGATGTGGTCACTGTGTGATATTATATATAGCAGCCCCCCCTCTAGTGATAAATACTGCGCTCCTGTATATATGTGTGATGTGGTCACTGTGTGATATTATATATAGCAGCCCCCCCTCTAGTGATAAATACTGCGCTCCTGTATATATGTGTGATGTGGTCACTGTGTGATATTATATATAGCAGCCCCCCCTCTAGTGATAAATACTGCGCTCCTGTATATATGTGTGATGTGGTCACTGTGTGATATTATATATAGCAGCCCCCCCCCCCTCTAGTGATAAATACTGCGCTCCTGTATATATGTGTGATGTGATCACTGTGTGATATTATATATAGCAGCCCCCCCTCTAGTGATAAATACTGCGCTCCTGTATATATGTGTGATGTAATCACTGTGTGATATTATATATAGCAGCCCCCCCCCTCTAGTGATAAATACTGCGCTCCTGTATATATGTGGTCACTGTGTGATATTATATATAGCAGCCCCCCCTCTAGTGATAAATACTGCGCTCCTGTATATATGTGTGATGTGGTCACTGTGTGATATTATATATATAGCAGCCCCCCCTCTAGTGATAAATACTGCGCTCCTGTATATATGTGTGATGTGATCACTGTGTGATATTATATATAGCAGCCCCCCCTCTAGTGATAAATACTGCGCTCCTGTATATATGTGTGATGTGATCACTGTGTGATATTATATATAGCAGCCCCCCCTCTAGTGATAAATACTGCGCTCCTGTATATATGTGTGATGTGGTCACTGTGTGATATTATATATAGCAGCCCCCCCTCTAGTGATAAATACTGCGCTCCTGTATATATGTGTGATGTGGTCACTGTGTGATATTATATATAGCAGCCCCCCCTCTAGTGATAAATACTGCGCTCCTGTATATATGTGTGATGTGGTCACTGTGTGATATTATATATAGCAGCCCCCCCCCTCTAGTGATAAATACTGCGCTCCTGTATATATGTGTGATGTGGTCACTGTGTGATATTATATATAGCAGCCCCCTCCCTCTAGTGATAAATACTGTGCTCCTGTATATATGTGTGATGTGATCACTGTGTGATATTATATATAGCAGCCCCCCCTCTAGTGATAAATACTGCGCTCCTGTATATATGTGTGATGTGGTCAATGTGTGATATTATATATAGCAGCCCCCCCTCTAGTGATAAATACTACACTCCTGTATATATGTGTGATGTGATCACTGTGTGATATTATATATAGCCCCCACCTCTAGTGATAAATACTGCACTCCTGTATATATGTGTGATGTGGTCACTGTGTGATATTATATATAGCAGCCCCCCCCTCTAGTGATAAATACTGCGCTCCTGTATATATGTGTGATGTGATCACTGTGTGATATTATATATAGCCCCCCCCCTCTAGTGATAAATACTGCGCTCCTGTATATATGTGTGATGTGATCACTGTGTGATATTATATATAGCCCCCCCCCTCTAGTGATAAATACTGCGCTCCTGTATATATGTGTGATATTATATATAGCAGCCCCCACCTCTAGTGATAAATACTGCGCCTCTGTATATATGTGTGATGTGGTCACTGTGTGATATTATATATAGCAGCCCCCCCCTCTAGTGATAAATACTGCGCTTCTATATATATGTGTATGGGTAACACTCTGTATATATATAACTCTGTATATATGTGTGACGGGTAACGCTGTATATATGTGTGACGGGTAACACTCTGTATATATGTGTGACGGGTAACTCTGTATATATGTGTGACGGGTAACGCTCTGTATATATGTGTGACGGGTAACGCTCTGTATATATGTGTGACGGGTAACACTCTGTATATATGTGTGACGGGTAACTCTGTATATATGTGTGACGGGTAACGCTCTGTATATATGTGTGACGGGTAACGCTCTGTATATATGTGTGACGGGTAACGCTGTATATATGTGTGACGGGTAACACTCTGTATATATGTGTGATGGTAACACTCTGTATATATGTGTGATGTGTAACACTCTGTATATATGTGTGATGGGTAACACTCTGTATATATGTGTGATGGTAACACTCTGTATATATGTGTGATGTGTAACGCTCTGTATATATGGGTGATGTGTAACGCTCTGTATATATGGGTGATGTGTAACACTGTATATATGTGTGATGGGTAACACTCTGTATATATGTGTGATGTGTAACACTGTATATATGTGTGATGGGTAACGCTCTGTATATATGTGTGATGTGTAACGCTCTGTATATATGTTTGATGTGTAACACACGGTATATATGTGTGATGGGTAACGCTCTGTATATATGTGTGATGGGTAACGCTCTGTATATATGTGTGACGGGTAACGCTCTGTATATATGTGTGACGGGTAACGCTCTGTATATATGTGTGACGGGTAACGCTCTGTATATATGTGTGACGGGTAACGCTCTGTATATATGTGTGACGGGTAACGCTCTGTATATATGTGTGACGGGTAACACTCTGTATATATGTGTGATGGGTAACGCTCTGTATATATGTGTGATGTGTAACGCTCTGTATATATGTGTGACGGGTAACGCTCTGTATATATGTGTGACGGGTAACGCTCTGTATATATGTGTGACGGGTAACGCTCTGTATATATGTGTGACGGGTAACGCTCTGTATATATGTGTGACGGGTAACGCTCTGTATATATGTGTGACGGGTAACACTCTGTATATATGTGTGATGTGTAACACTCTGTATATATGTGTGACGGGTAACGCTCTGTATATATGTGTGACGGGTAACGCTCTGTATATGTGTGATGGGTAACACTCTGTATATATGTGTGATGGGTAACACTCTGTATATATGTGTGACGGGTAACACTCTGTATATATGTGTGACGGGTAACACTCTGTATATATGTGTGACGGGTAACACTCTGTATATATGTGTGACGGGTAACACTATGTATATATGTGTGACGGGTAACACTATGTATATATGTGTGACGGGTAACACTCTGTATATATGTGTGACGGGTAACGCTCTGTATATATGTGTGACGGGTAACGCTCTGTATATATGTGTGACGGGTAACGCTCTGTATATATGTGTGACGGGTAACACTATGTATATATGTGTGACGGGTAACACTCTGTATATATGTGTGACGGGTAACGCTCTGTATATATGTGTGACTGTATATATGTGTGACGGGTAACACTCTGTATATATGTGTGACGGGTAACACTCTGTATATATGTGTGACGGGTAACACTCTGTATATATGTGTGACGGGTAACACTCTGTATATATGTGTGACGGGTAACACTCTGTATATATGTGTGACGGGTAACACTCTGTATATATGTGTGATGGGTAACACTCTGTATATATGTGTGACGGGTAACACTCTGTATATATGTGTGACGGGTAACACTCTGTATATATGTGTGATGGGTAACACTCTGTATATATTTGTGATGTGTAACACTATGTATGTATATATATGTAACACTCTGTTATCTCTCTCAGACAGTCACTCTCTGCGTTATTATTACACTGGGGTCTCCGTTCCAGGGTCCGGGCTGCCGGAGTTCTCCTCAGTTGGATATGTGGATGATCGGCAGATTGCAAATTATAACACAGGCAGCGGCAGATCGAGACCCAGGGTCAAGTGGATGGAGAAAGTGGAACCCGAATACTGGGAGAGACAGACACAGATCATTAAAGTAACTGAGGCTGAATTCAGACATGATGTGAAGACACTGATGAGCCGCTTCAACCAGACCGGAGGTGAGGGACAAATATACTGTATACACTAATATATATAATATACACACTACACCATATACACTAATATATATAATATACACACTACACCGTATACACTAATATATATATATACACACTACACCGTATACACTAATATATATATAATATACACACTACACCGTATACACTAATATATATAATATACACACTACACTGTATACACTATATATATATAATATACACACTACACTGTATACACTAATATATATAATATACACACTACACTGTATACACTATATATATAATATACACACTACACTGTATACACTAATATATATAATATACACACTACACTGTATACACTAATATATATAATATACACACTACACCGGATACACTAATATATATAATATACACACTACACCGGATACACTAATATATATAATATACACACTACACTGTATACACTATATATATAATATACACACTACACTGTATACACTAATATATATAATATACACACTACACCGTATACACTAATATATATAATATACACACTACACTGTATACACTAATATATATAATATACACACTACACCGTATACACTAATATATATACTATACACACTACACCGTATACACTAATATATATAATATACACACTACACTGTATACACTAATATATATAATATACACACTACACCGTATACACTAATATATATAATATACACACTACACCGTATACACTAATATATATACTACACCGTATACACTAATATATATCATATACACACTACACCGTATACACTAATATATATAATATACACACTACACCATATACACCAATATATATAATATACACACTACACCGTATACACTAATATATATAATATACACACTACACCGTATACACTAATATATATAATATACACACTACACCGTATACACTAATATATATAATATACACACTACAACGTATACACTAATATATATAATATACACTACACTGTATACACGAATATATATAATATACACACTACACCGTATACACTAATATATATAATATACACACTACACCGTATACACTAATATACACACTACACCATATACACTAATATATATAATATACACACTACACTGTATACACTAATATATATAATATACACACTACACTGTATACACTAATATATATAATATACACACTACACTGTATACACTAATATATATAATGTACACACTACACCGTATACACTAATATATATAATATACACACTACACCGTATACACTAATATATATAATATACACACTACACCGTATACACTAATATATATAATATACACACTACACCGTATACACTAATATATATAATATACACACTACACCGTATACACTAATATATATAATATACACACTACACCGTATACACTAATATATATAATATACACACTACACCGTATACACTAATATACACACTACACCATATACACTAATATATATAATATACACACTACACTGTATACACTAATATATATAATATACACACTACACTGTATACACTAATATATACAATATACACACTACACCGTATACACTAATATATATAATATACACACTACAATGTATACACTAATACATATAATATACACACTACACTGTATACACCAATATATATAATATACACACTACACCGTATACACTAATATATATATAATATACACACTACACCGTATACACTAATATATATAATATACACACTACACCATATACACCAATATATATAATATACACACTACACCGTATACACTAATATATATAATATACACACTACACCATATACGCTAATATATATAATATACACACTGCACCGTATACACTAATATATAATATACACACTACACCGTATACACTAATATATATAATATACACACTACACCGTATACACTAATATATATAATATACACACACTACACCGTATACACTAATATATATAATATACACACTACACGTATACACTAATATATATAATATACACACTACACCGTATACACTAATATATATAATATACACACTACACCGTATACACTAATATATATACTATACACACTACACCGTATACACTAATATATATAATATACACACTACACCGTATACACTAATATATATATAATATACACACTACACCGTATACACTAATATATATAATATACACACTACACCGTATACTCTAATATATATAATATACACACTACACCGTATACACTAATATATATAATATACACACTATACCGTATACACTAATATATATAATATACACATTACACCGTATACACTAATATATATAATCTACACACTACACCGTATACACTAATATATATAATATACACACTACACCGGATACACTAATATATATAATATACACACTACACCGTATACACGAATATATATACTATACACACTACACCGTATACACTAATATATATAATATACACACTACACCGTATACGCTAATATATATAATATACACACTACACCGTATACACTAATATATATAATATACACACTACACCGTATACACTAATATATATAATATACACACTACACCGTATACACTAATATATATAATATACACACTACACCATATACACTAATATATAATATATACACACTACACCGTATACACTAATATATATAATATACACACTACACTGTATACACTAATATATATACTATACACACTACACCGTATACACTAATATATATAATATACACACTACACCGTATACGCTAATATATATAATATACACACTACACCGTATACACTAATATATATAATATACACACTACACCGTATACACTAATATATATAATATACACACTACACCGTATACACTAGTATATAATATACACACTACACCATATACACTAATATATAATATATACACACTACACCGTATACACTAATATATATAATATACACACTACACCGTATACACTAATATATATAATATACACACTACACCACATACACTAATATATATAATATATATACTACACCGTATACACTAATATATACACACACAATATACACACTAAAACATATACACTAATATATACACACATAATATACACACTACACCATTTACACTAATATACACACAATATACACACTACACTGTTTAAACTAATATATACACACAATATACACACTACACCGTATACACGAATATATACACACACAATATACACACTACACCATATACACTAATATATATAATATACAGACTACACCGTATACACTAATATATATATAATATACGCACTACACCATATACACTAATATATACACACACAATATACACACTACACCATATACACACTACACTGTTTACACTAATATATACACACAATATACCCACTACACCATGTACACTAATATATATAATATACACACTACACTGTATACACTGATATATATAATATACACACTACACCGTATACACTGATATATATAATATACACACTACACCGTATACACTAATATATATAATATACACACTACACTGTATACACTAATATATATAATATACACACTATACTGTATACACTAATATATATAATATACACACTACACCGTATACACTAATATATATAATATACACACTACACCGTATACACTGATATATATAATATACACACTACACCGTATACACTAATATATATAATATACACACTACACCGTATACACTATATATATAATATACACACTACACCGTATACACTAATATATATAATATACACACTACACCGTATACACTGATATATATAATATACACACTACACCGTATACACTAATATATATAATATACACACTACACCGTATACACTAATATATATAATATACACACTACACCGTATACACTAATATATATAATATACACACTACACCGTATACACTATATATATAATATACACACTACACTGTATACACTATATATATAATATACACACTACACTGTATACACTAATATATATAATATACACACTACACCGTATACACTAATATATATAATATACACACTACACCGTATACACTAATATATATAATATACACACTACACCGTATACACTGATATATATAATATACACACTACACCGTATACACTGATATATATAATATACACACTACACCGTATACACTAATATATATAATATACACACTACACTGTATACACTGATATATATAATATACACACTACACCGTATACACTGATATATATAATATACACACTACACCGTATACACTAATATATATAATATACACACTACACTGTATACACTAATATATATAATATACACACTATACTGTATACACTAATATATATAATATACACACTACACCGTATACACTAATATATATAATATACACACTACACTGTATACACTGATATATATAATATACACACTACACCGTATACACTAATATATATAATATACACACTACACCGTATACACTATATATATAATATACACACTACACTGTATACACTAATATATATAATATACACACTATACTGTATACACTAATATATATAATATACACACTACACCGTATACACTAATATATATAATATACACACTACACTGTATACACTAATATATATAATATACACACTACACCGTATACACTAATATATATAATATACACACTACACTGTATACACTAATATATATAATATACACACTACACCGTATACACTAATATATATAATATACACACTACACTGTATACAATGATATATATAATATACACACTACACCGTATACACTGATATATATAATATACACACTACACCGTATACGCTAATATATATAATATACACACTACACCGTATACACTAATATATATAATATACACACTACACCGTATACACTAATATATATAATATACACACTACACCGTATACACTAATATATATAATATACACACTACACCATATACACTAATATATAATATATACACACTACACCGTATACACTAATATATATAATATACACACTACACTGTATACACTAATATATATACTATACACACTACACCGTATACACTAATATATATAATATACACACTACACCGTATACGCTAATATATATAATATACACACTACACCGTATACACTAATATATATAATATACACACTACACCGTATACACTAATATATATAATATACACACTACACCGTATACACTAGTATATAATATACACACTACACCATATACACTAATATATAATATATACACACTACACCGTATACACTAATATATATAATATACACACTACACCGTATACACTAATATATATAATATACACACTACACCACATACACTAATATATATAATATATATACTACACCGTATACACTAATATATACACACACAATATACACACTAAAACATATACACTAATATATACACACATAATATACACACTACACCATTTACACTAATATACACACAATATACACACTACACTGTTTAAACTAATATATACACACAATATACACACTACACCGTATACACGAATATATACACACACAATATACACACTACACCATATACACTAATATATATAATATACAGACTACACCGTATACACTAATATATATATAATATACGCACTACACCATATACACTAATATATACACACACAATATACACACTACACCATATACACACTACACTGTTTACACTAATATATACACACAATATACCCACTACACCATGTACACTAATATATATAATATACACACTACACTGTATACACTGATATATATAATATACACACTACACCGTATACACTGATATATATAATATACACACTACACCGTATACACTAATATATATAATATACACACTACACTGTATACACTAATATATATAATATACACACTATACTGTATACACTAATATATATAATATACACACTACACCGTATACACTAATATATATAATATACACACTACACCGTATACACTGATATATATAATATACACACTACACCGTATACACTAATATATATAATATACACACTACACCGTATACACTATATATATAATATACACACTACACTGTATACACTATATATATAATATACACACTACACTGTATACACTAATATATATAATATACACACTACACCGTATACACTAATATATATAATATACACACTACACCGTATACACTAATATATATAATATACACACTACACCGTATACACTGATATATATAATATACACACTACACCGTATACACTGATATATATAATATACACACTACACCGTATACACTAATATATATAATATACACACTACACTGTATACACTGATATATATAATATACACACTACACCGTATACACTGATATATATAATATACACACTACACCGTATACACTAATATATATAATATACACACTACACTGTATACACTAATATATATAATATACACACTATACTGTATACACTAATATATATAATATACACACTACACCGTATACACTAATATATATAATATACACACTACACTGTATACACTGATATATATAATATACACACTACACCGTATACACTAATATATATAATATACACACTACACCGTATACACTATATATATAATATACACACTACACTGTATACACTAATATATATAATATACACACTATACTGTATACACTAATATATATAATATACACACTACACCGTATACACTAATATATATAATATACACACTACACTGTATACACTAATATATATAATATACACACTACACCGTATACACTAATATATATAATATACACACTACACTGTATACACTAATATATATAATATACACACTACACCGTATACACTAATATATATAATATACACACTACACTGTATACAATGATATATATAATATACACACTACACCGTATACACTGATATATATAATATACACACTACACTGTATACACTAATATATATAATATACACACTATACTGTATACACTAATATATATAATATACACACTACACCGTATACACTAATATATATAATATACACACTACACTGTATACACTAATATATATAATATACACACTACACCGTATACACTAATATATAATATACACACTACACCGTATACACTAATATATACAGTATAATATACACACTACACCGTATACACTAATATATACACACTACACCGTATACACTAATATATACACACTACACCGTATACACTAATATATATATAATATACACACTACACCGTATACACTAATATATACACACTACACCGTATACACTAATATATATATAATATACACACTACACCGTATACACTAATATATATAATATACACACTACACCGTATACACTAATATATATAATACACACTCTACACCGTATACACTAATATATATAATATACACACTACACCGTATACACTAATATATATAATATATACACTACACCGTATACACTAATATATATAATATACACACTACACCGTATACACGAATATATATAATATACACACTACACCGTATACACTAATATATATAATATACACACTACACCGTATACACGAATATATATAATATACACACTACACCGTTGTGAAAGCAAAAATATTTTCCAAAGTGTTTGTACAAGTTAGTTATATTAGAAGGTAGATGTTCTAGGACTTTAAGGCAGTAGTGCCGTGTGCAAAGCAATAATAAGAATTAAAATGGAGAATCATAGAGCTGTGTGCAAAGCACTACGCAGCAATAATTGGGAAGATAAGGGAACGGCCCCCCTAAGAGCCAATTAAGTTGTGGAACGTTATCTAAACTTTCTGACTCATTTGTTGTTGCAATTTTGTTATAAATATACGTGCTGATAAGAATAAAGTAGAAGCATTTTCATACAGTAACGTGTCTGTGTGTTTTTGCTACTCCGAGCTGCTCGTACTCTTAAAATGATTTTTAAAAGCTAATTTGGAGCTGGATGGAACTCAAGGCGTAGTGGGATGTAAATTGCACTCACAGTTTTTGGCGCCCGAGCAGGGACTGGGGGCACTAGGACCCAGAGACCACCCGAACCAGGCAGAGGAGACCGGACGGGAACGTGTAGACCAAGAGCTGCAGCATAATGTGAGAAGATTTGATTCTCACATTTTGCTCTGCATCTCCCCGTCTGGCCCCCCCTATTTTCGGATGACTAAGGCTCCACCTTAGGGAGTAAGGTATGAAGCCGCAGTTCCAGAACCCTGTACTCCCTTAGAAAGTAAGTGCCTGACTTCCATCTCAGTTTGTGTGAAAGAGAAACGGCATTGACCGTATTACAGGGGGATTGCTTTGTGCAGGGATAATTGTTATACTTCTAATCTATTTTGTGTGCGTGTTGGAAAGGGCTGCTCAAAGAGGAAACTCCTGTTAGAAGTCAGTTTCAGTTATTTGTTTAGGGTTGAAAGGATACCCAATTATTTTTAGGGTTGAAAGGATACCCAGTTATTTTTAGGGTTGAAAAGATACCCAGTTATTTTTAGGGTTGAAAAGATACCCAGTTATTTTTAGGGTTGAAAAGATACCCAATTGTTTGTTTAGGGTTGAAAAGATACCCAATTGTTTGTTTAGGGTTGAAAAGATACCCAATTGTTTGTTTAGGGTTGAAAAGATACCCAATTGTTTGTTTAGGGTTGAAAGGATACCCAGTTACTTTTAGGGTTGAAAGGATACCCAGTTACTTTTAGGGTTGAAAGGATACCCAGTTACTTTTAGAGTTGAAAGGATACCCAGTTAGTTTTAGGGTTGAAAGGATACCCAGTTAGTTTTAGGGTTGAAAGGATACCCAGTTACTTTTAGGGTTGAAAGGATACCCAGTTACTTTTAGGGTTGAAAGGATACCCAGTTACTTTTAGGGTTGAAAGGATACCCAGTTATTTGTTTAGGGTTGAAAAGATACCCAATTGTTTGTTTAGGGTTGAAAAGATACCCAATTGTTTGTTTAGGGTTGAAAAGATACCCAATTGTTTGTTTAGGGTTGAAAAGATACCCAATTGTTTGTTTAGGGTTGAAAAGATACCCAATTGTTTGTTTAGGGTTGAAAAGATACCCAGTTGTTTGTTTAGGGTTGAAAAGATACCCAGTTGTTTGTTTAGGGTTGAAAAGATACACAGTTGTTTGTTTAGGGTTGAAAAGATACCCAATTGTTTGTTTAGGGTTGAAAAGATACCCAGTTATTTGTTTAGGGTTGAAAAGATACCCAATTGTTTGTTTAGGGTTGAAAAGATACCCAGTTGTTTGTTTAGGGTTGAAAAGATACCCAGTTGTTTGTATTTGTTTAGGGTTGAAAAGAGACCCAGAAGAGTAGTATTAGAAGTTGTTTGCATGAGCGTGCGTGTCTGTTGGACTTGTCTAAATTTCAGTATAATAAAATAAAAGATAAAGAAACCCGGGAGTTTGCTGTTCTGATGGAGAGGTCTGGCTTTGCATCTGTGAATTACAAAAAAAAACGCAGTAGGTAAGGAGCTTATTCTTACACCATTCACACATGTATTGCGTAAGCCTCAAAATTTAGCTGACACTTTATCCAGCAGTGGTATGAAAGATGAATCCAAAAAGGTATGTTGAAACTTTTTGTGTAATGAAAGGTTGCAGAGGTGCGTACGTGATTTTAAACTGTTGATATGAAAGACATGAGAATTTTTTTTGCCAGCAATTATATTGTTAACCAGGAAAATTGTAAAACCTCCGCCTTTGGAATGCAGTGACGTAGCGCATGCTAGAGAGAAGTCGTAACTCACATGTGAAGTATTTGAAATGCAAAGATTGTAGTTTGGACTGTGAGGAAAAAACTAAACTTGTGCTTGTTGCTTTATTGTAGTGTCATTTGTTATTTAGTTGTGTAAAATTGTTGAGGATTAATAGTTCTTCTGTTACCCGTTTGTCTGGGATTATAGTTGGGAGGTATTGACTGTTTGTAGGTGAGATAGTTGTGAGTAATATCATGTAGTACCACAGGGGCTTCAATGGTTAAGTCCTGATAATGTAGAATCCAGTGCAAGGAGAAGCAATTGTGTCTATATTGAATTTGCACTCAATACCATTACCCAGTGCAACAGGGAAAACTTTGAATACTGTATTAGAAAATCATTTATATTTTCCTGGCTCATTGCCAGACAGTGATATTGTGTGTAAGGGTCCATAAACCAGTTGTATGCATTGCCAGACTGGCATAAGGTGGGAATCAGTACAGACTGATTTCTAGCACATGATAATCCGGCATATACGCTTGGATGTAAAATAACATCCAAGTAATTAAGTCTGTAGTAGTATAACATCAGACCGCTGGATTGAATACCGTTGTAATATAACATCCTGTATTCAATGAATGACCCTGACACTTATCCCAGGTGCCACCTGTGTCGTAGTAGTAATTACAGTGAAGAACATTGGTATTGGATCAGACCCATAGCCCGTAAAGAAATTATCACCAACATAGATAACAGCCCCCTAAACTACAACCCACAGAGTGAACGGCTGAGCGGGGAGGATAATATATATATATGTTACCAAATATAATTTGCATGTGAAACCATTGCAAAGTGCTAGAGGAAAGAGTTTGGGATATATGTTACATCACAGGCTGTATGAACCGAAAGACACCCCCCGGCAGCAAGTGTTCTGCATAAGTGAAGTGTTACCAACTCCTGCTTGAATCAATGGAGGTTCATGAAAGCCGATTGTGTTGAAGAATTTGCTCTTGTAATTGTTGATTGGCAGCATTTTGTCTGTTCTTGATGTTCAATCCAGTGAGGGATCAGAGGATCCTACTGCTAGAATGTATGGAGGAACGACTTTTGATATCGTATTGGTAAGACAGTCTAGGAGATAGACTGGTCTGAGATATCTGTCGGCAAACGTGGCATCGCCTGTTTGCCTGGAGGGGGGGGGGGATTTACCGGAAATCACCCTACTGCTCTCCGACCATGGGGTCAGGAGGAAGTTGGACAAAGATGCTTTGGGGCACTGGTGCCGGCCAACATTAGAATGAGCAAAAGGAGCTGGGGCTTTAATTGTAAAGTATGTGAAGGCAAAATAACACACTGAAAAAAAAATTGTTGAAGAGGCTGTTAGCCGTAAGAAGGATGTTTGCATGTGATAAAGACAACGGTTTGTGGAAAGTTGAGAAAGGGAGTGGAGTGGCCAGGACAAGGCATAAGTTAAAAGGACAAAGCAGGTGATTACAGGTGGTTACAAGTAAGATGATGTGAGAAAGAACAATTTAAATACAGGTGTCAATTTTCATTGGAAGAGTGAAGAAAACGGAGCAGCCAGGTAACATTGCAGTGACTAACGTGGGTCAGAACGGGGGGAGTGTAATGTGAACGAGTGTAATATGAACAGGTGTAATGTAATATGTGTGATGTGATGTGACATCTGTGTGATGTGTGATACATGTGTGATGTGATGAGACATCTGTGTGATGTGTGATACATGTGTGATGTGATGAGACATCTGTGTGATGTGTGATGTGTGTAAAGTAACATGTCTGAAGTTTGAAACTAATGGCCACACTATAAAGCAGAACTATATTGTATGTTCTAATCTTGAACAGCAGTAATGTCTAAAATTCCTCGTGTTTTGTGTATGGGGTTAAAAATCCGAATGGAATGTTTCTTATCTTCGCGCATGCGCAGTCGCAGTCGTCTGTAACTACACCAAGCGAGAAAAATATTACAGCCGGCTGGATCTGTTTGTAAAAAAATAAAAGCTACACTGCAGATTTATGTGTTATAATGTGGTAAGATTTAATGTTGGAATGTTTTGATGTTAATTCAAATGTATTAAACTACAGATATTGTGAGACACGGGGTCTTGAAAATGTATGTGCCCCCTCTGTTCCTTATTTTTATGTACAAGTTATTGATTTGCAGTAATTAATATTACCAGATATATTATTTTCTGGGTTATTGAATAACTAATTACATTTGTCTTGTTTTTTGTTTTCACACATGAGGCACGTGCTCTGGTGCTGCCTAAATGTTATTTTTGAAAATGTGAGATGTTTTACAGGTAAATGGTTGCAGGTCATTTTAAAGATAAAATGTATTTTTGTCAGGAGAAAGTAATCTTTTTTGTTTCAGGCTGTTGTGTATTACAGGGGGTTAAGCTAGTGCCCCCCCCCCCCCCCCGGATAGAGTGCCTAATTTTATTATGTTGATATGTAGTTTTGAACCCTGCTACATTACTTTCGCAGAGTCCAAATAGGAGGGAATGTTGAAGGGACTGATCAGGTAGTTTTGTTTTGTGTTTTATTTTGTTTTGAATTAATGAATTTGGTTCTAGGAGATCTACAAAATGTGTATGAGCTTCAAGGAGTGACCCAGATTAAATGTGTATGACAGTAATCTACATTTTGAGGTTTTTCTGTGTAGATGGTTCCAGATCCTTCCAGAACGGTGATCCCCCTCCAGCCAATTTACACATGAGGCAGAGGTGACGTCACTCACAGATGAGTCTTTACAGATTTAGATGGGGAGAAGGCAAAACAAAAAAATTGTTTGAATATTGTTTATTTTATGCCAGATTTCAGTAACATATTTTGTTTGTTTTTGTATTAATCAGGTATTTACAGGACCTGGTGGGTGGGATTTACAAGTGTTCTGGATCATCAGATGAATGTGGAACAATAAAACTCCATCCTTCTGAAATGTTCTATCTATATGTGACGTGGGTTTCCAATGTAAATTTGTAATAAAGAGATATTTTATTATACAGTATGTGTAGAACAGGATACGAGGCACAAGGTAAATTACCCAGAAACCACTCTCCCCTTCTTGTTCATCTCAAGGAGCGGAGCTGGAGGTGCTCGCTGAGGCTTGTAACCTGGCAGAAGGTAAGACGGCCGACATATACACTGACTCTAGGTACGCTTTTGGCATCGCCCACAATTATGGGCCCATTGGTAGTAGGAATTTTGTTGGATCATCGGGTAAGCCAATTGAGAGAGCGAGAGAAGACAGAACTGACAACAAGGGTATATACAGCCAGGTATCAGTAAATTGGCTTGTCCCTGGATACAATAATGCCACCACTAGGTTTGTAGCAGCCGGCACGATGTGCGCACGGCGTGACATAGGTAAAACAGCAAAGGTACCTGTGAAAAGTGCAGCCCGGCCAGATTACCCGTCCCAGCGACTGCAGAACATACAACTACCCGAGGTAGAAGTGTATGACAATGTGCTCGTGTGTGTAGTCCTGTTCTCAGGGGGGCCTGAAGCCCGGCCTGTATTTTCCCCACTGCAGACGTTGTGTGTAAGTGACAGGGGAACAATGTTATCCCAAGTATTGATCTGATGTTTGTACAATAAGATATCAGCAGTTCTCCAGATGTTATTCCAAAGTTAGTTTGTTTAATAATTGTATTTAAGAAGTGTTGTGGGAATATTAAATACTGAAGTTAAGTTTTATGTAAAGTTCTAGATCAGCCTTAGCATTGGACTATTAGAGTCATGCGTCAGATAAAAGGTACAGAAGTGGAATATTCCCATTTGAAAACATTTTTAGTTATTTGTTTTTTGTCAATGTTATTGTGAAAGGAAAATTCTGTGCAGTGTTTGTGTGTGTTTGTGTGTATATATATATATATATATATATAAAGAAGAAAAATGAGTTTGTATGTATCGTTTCTAGTTATTGCTCAATGTGAATGTTTGATGTAAAGATGTTATTTGTTAATGGGTTTTTTTTCCCTTTAAATCAATTATTTGATTAAGATCAATTAATGTTTATACAATGAAAAAGCTTGTTCTCCACAGGAAGAGTCCAACTGGGAGCGGAAGGCGTGAGAACCAGATTCTAACAGAATGTGGACGGATAAGGGAACGTGAACCGGTAACACCCAAGGCACTCTTGATGGCTTTTGCATTGATGGTGTATGACCTCACATATGCCCCAAGACTGCAAGGATCGATTTGGTAAGATCTAATTGGTATGTCCCAGGCTTTACAGCTGTTGCTGCTAAATTCTGTTAGAGCTGTTTGATTTGCCTACAGAACAGTCCTGGCAGACCGGTGCCAACCTTATCATACCCGCCTCCCACAAAGAGAACAGACCTTGAGAGGCCTTCCCATGCAATACAAATTAGAGTAAGAAAAATTGGTTTGCGACATTTGTCAGATAAACATGTGGAATCTGTGTATATTTTGGTGAGCTGGAAATGTTCCAGACAATCAGCTCAGATCAAGGTACAAATCCTGCTGGAAAGCATGACACCAAGTGCAAATGAAATGTACCCAATAATTACACATCTTCTAGGTGCCCTGTCCATTGGAACAGAGAAGTTTTTTCTTATATAAAAGGTGTTTGTTTGTTTGTTTGTTTGTTTAATTTAGTTTAAGGGCCTGACATTGTTATTGTATGTACTTAGAACAATTTTTATAGTATGTAGATGTTATCACCAGATTAGTAACAATTGACAAGGGTTGGGGTTCCCCAGCAAGTGCCAGTAAACATGAACTAAAAGATTTTTAATACGATGAACTCCATCACTGAGGTGCGGCAGGCGCAGCCGGAGCCAGTACAACGCGTTTGTCATAAACTGACGGCAGTGTCACAATTCCAAGCAGCTGCCCAGACAAGTAACTTATTGGAGGAAGAAGACAGATTAGCGGAGGGTTTGTGGCGTCACAATAACACGCCACTAATCCGCCTACGTGGGATCTCACACCAGGCTCACAGCATGAGGTGTTGTGTATAGCCCGGTGACGTAAACTAAAAGAGACGGGGTCTGAAGGATGAGAAGGACCAAACCAAGTCCTGATGACATCAGCAAAGTTCAAAGTAAAGACCAAAGACCTGAGTGAATCCGTCAGCAGTATCAAGTGTTTTAATAAGTAAGTGACTAGGAGGGGGGTAATCATAAAGCCCCCATTGGACACCACTGTGCAGTCTGACTCCACAATTGTGTGGGTTGCCCTGAGGCCGACAGTCAGTGAAGAACAGAAGATAGAAGAGGATGATGATGATGATGATGATGTACAAGACTTGTCAATACACTAGTGGGACCCCATACCCAAACTGGACATTGGTGATGGCATCATATAAGTTGTGGCCCTATTGATATATTGTTTGAGTATTATAATCATAATAATCATAATAATTTTCTGAGAAAAGGGGGGGTTTGTAAAGGACGGTTTATGTGCTTATATTCTCTGTATGAAATTACATTGTGAATTATCAAGCAGGATGCCGAATTACTAAGATATGTATGATGTGAAAGTGATTATAATAATGTTTAAATGATTTAGTTTTGTGCAGCAGCCATTTTGTCTGGAGTTCCCATCTTGGTTCTTTTGTAGGGAATAAGAAAGTCATTTCCTTTAACACAAGTTATGTTGATTTCATATGTTTTATCTTTGACCTTGGCTCCCATATGAAGCCTGCAGAGAAGGCACAGGGAGTGAGAAGGGAGAGTGGCAAATATGCTTGTGGGAGATATAAAGTACAGTGAAGTTTACCGCTCAGACGGCACTGGTAACAGTCCAATATCATTCAGTATAGACACTCTCTCCCAGAAAAATGCAGTGGACAGTCCGCAATCCAATGAGGGTGTGGATGGTAATTCTTATCCTTGTAGTTCCACCAAGCTCCTTATCGTCTCCCTCCACATTCAAAGAACTCCTGGTAGGAAAAGGATCTTATGTCTCTAATAGATGGAAAAAGGAAGACACATAGTGCAACACCCTCTGAAAAAGATTGCTCCACGCCAAGTTTAATCCATACTCACAGAAGTAACAAGAAATAAAAGCATCAAGGTAAGTAAAAATCTTTAAAATTTCTAGGCGGCACGCCAAACACTCTCGCCCGACCCTGGGTTTCGCCCTTCCGGCTTCCTCTGGGGCATGTGTGACGTGTCTAATTAACAGGTTTATATAGCCGCATATCATTTAAATTTACATAAATTTACATACATAAAAAATGGTTAAAAAAAAACATATACACCCACAATGATCTCTGCAATATATAGAGATAATCTGATCTTACCATCATAATCGTATACATATATATACACTTTTATTATTTTTATATAAATGCCTAATCTCTTTAAAAAGTAAAAAAATATATATAATATATTATGCTAAACAAGCCTATTTGCCACCTTTATAGTTGGTTAGATTCCACATATCATCCCATATCCATTATATTGATTTTTATTTATATTTTATCAGTTGTTTTATATTTTTTCTGTCTCTAATTTTCCACTTAGTCTGAACTGTGGCCAATCTCTAAAGCTTCCAGAGCTTCAGTGAGCTGCAGCTAATCAGAACAATTAAGTTCTGC
Organism: Rhinoderma darwinii; assembly: GCF_050947455.1. Taxonomy (NCBI): domain Eukaryota; kingdom Metazoa; phylum Chordata; class Amphibia; order Anura; family Rhinodermatidae; genus Rhinoderma; species Rhinoderma darwinii. The sequence goes on along the minus strand of NC_134694.1, from coordinate 114,741,631 downwards.
TGAGACAAGATCCCTTGGTCATAATGCTATGTGTGAACAAGTCTCTTACTAATACTATACATAGGGCATTTTTTGGCATAATTGTTTTCATAACATGGAACTACAAATATGGACCAGAATATCTATCAGATGGTATCTCACCAATATTAATAAATACTTGTATAAACAAAACAAAAAAAAACAAAAAAAAAAAAACATTTTTATAAAAAACACTTCAATTCGAAGTCTGAATTGAGTCCTAAGGGCTGAAGCGTTTTTAATTGATAGATCCAAAAACTTTCTTGCTTGCTCATTTTTTTAATAAAATCCTCCCCCCTCCAATGATTATCAATTGTCTCAATAGCAAAGAATTTAGTGTCCTTGGGATCTTTATGGTGGAATTTACAATAGTGTGCTGATACACTATGGTCCATCTTGCCTTTTCTGATGTTATTACAGTGTTCTGCTATTCGAGTTTTCAATTTGCGGGCTGTACGTCCTACATATAACTGCCCACAGGGACACTGCAATAAGTATATAACCCCTTTAGTATTACACGTTGTAAAATGTTTGATCTCATATTTTCTTTTATTTTCGGCATCCATGAAAAAGGTAACATTCCCCTTTCTTTTATTATACCCCACTTCTTTACAAGCTTTACACTTGTTACAGGAAAAAAATCCTTTTGTCGCAATAATTGGTTTTGTAGGAGCTTTTATAAAACTATGAGTAATTTTATCCTTTATATTAGGTGCCCTACGATGTACAATACTAGGATTTTTGGGCAACCTAGATCCTATAACAGGATCGTTCCTTACAATATGCCAATTTTTTCTAATAATATTTCGTATCAATGAAGAACTTGTGGAATATGTGGTAATGAACGGAACCCTTAATGTTTTATCATTATCATCAATTCTCTTTGTATGAAAATTATCAATTTTTTTGATGTTATCGCCAGAATGGACTGCGATTTCTTCTCTAACCTCCTTCAATGCTGACGACACCCTCTGTTCCTCATAATTCCTTTCTATCAAACGAGATTTAATAACTTGTGACTGTACATCAAAGTCCTCTATTTTTGTACAGTTTCTTTTTATCCTTTTAAACTGCCCTTTTGGGATATTCCGAAGCCAAGGTTTAAAATGGCAACTTGAACATTCAATATAACTATTACAGTCAGTAGGTTTGAAATAATTTTTGGTGTATAGTACATTGTTTTCTATAAAAATTTCCAAATCCAGAAAGCTAACTCTATTTTTATCATACTCTGAAGTAAAGGTCAGATTACATTTATTGTTATTAATATAATCTATGAAAGTTAATAAATTCTCTGTTGTTCCTTCCCAAATGATAACCACATCATCTATGTAACGTTTGTACAACTTTATGAATTCACAGAAAGGATTATTACTAGAGTAAATAAAAGAATCTTCCCAGACTGCCAGGTACAGATTTGCATAACTTGGTGCAAATTTAGCGCCCATAGCAGTACCGGCAGTCTGAAGGTAATAGTCTGAATTATACCAGAAATAATTCTTCTCTAAACTAAACCTAATGAGGTCTATAATAAAACGACCTTGCTCAGGAGTCATATTTTTATCCATACCAAGAGTATGTTCTACAGCCTGTATCCCTAATTCGTGGGGTATACAGGTATACAATGATGAGACATCGCATGTGCATAAAATAGTGTCTCTATTGACATTCACGGTTTTTAACTCCTCGATTACATGTGTGGAATCTTTCACATGGGATCTACTAGCAACAACATATTTTTGCAAGAAACAATCAATATACTCAGAAATGCGACTAGTTAGCGAATCTATTCCGGCTACAATTGGCCGACCTGGCGGATTGGTCTTGTTCTTATGAACTTTAGGTAAGTAATAAATTACAGGGATCTTGGGATGTTTTATATTTAAATATTCAAATTCACGGTCATTTAGAATCCCCCTCTTTTTTGCATCCAGAAGGAGACTCTCCAGTTGTTTTTTGAAAACTTCAGTAGGATTATTCTTTAGTTTTTTATAGGTAACACAGTCTGACAGTAATCTTTTCATTTCAGTGTGATAATCAGATTTATTTAAAATAACAATCCCCCCCCCTTTATCCGCAGGTTTTATTACCACCTTAAGATCTTTTTCTAAATCTCTCAACGCTGTTTCTTCTGCGGAGGTTAAATTTTATTAAAAAAATGAGCAAGCAAGAAAGTTTTTGGATCTATCAATTAAAAACGCTTCAGCCCTTAGGACTCAATTCAGACTTCGAATTGAAGTGTTTTTTATAAAAATGTTTTTTTTTTTTTGTTTTTTTTGTTTTGTTTATACAAGTATTTATTAATATTGGTGAGATACCATCTGATAGATATTCTGGTCCATATTTGTAGTTCCATGTTATGAAAACAATTATGCCAAAAAATGCCCTATGTATAGTATTAGTAAGAGACTTGTTCACACATAGCATTATGACCAAGGGATCTTGTCTCAGCAGAACTTAATTGTTCTGATTAGCTGCAGCTCACTGAAGCTCTGGAAGCTTTAGAGATTGGCCACAGTTCAGACTAAGTGGAAAATTAGAGACAGAAAAAATATAAAACAACTGATAAAATATAAATAAAAATCAATATAATGGATATGGGATGATATGTGGAATCTAACCAACTATAAAGGTGGCAAATAGGCTTGTTTAGCATAATATATTATATATATTTTTTTACTTTTTAAAGAGATTAGGCATTTATATAAAAATAATAAAAGTGTATATATATGTATACGATTATGATGGTAAGATCAGATTATCTCTATATATTGCAGAGATCATTGTGGGTGTATATGTTTTTTTTTAACCATTTTTTATGTATGTAAATTTATGTAAATTTAAATGATATGCGGCTATATAAACCTGTTAATTAGACACGTCACACATGCCCCAGAGGAAGCCGGAAGGGCGAAACCCAGGGTCGGGCGAGAGTGTTTGGCGTGCCGCCTAGAAATGTTAAAGATTTTTACTTACCTTGATGCTTTTATTTCTTGTTACTTCTGTGAGTATGGATTAAACTTGGCGTGGAGCAATCTTTTTCAGAGGGTGTTGCACTATGTGTCTTCCTTTTTCCATCTATTAGAGACATAAGATCCTTTTCCTACCAGGAGTTCTTTGAATGTGGAGGGAGACGATAAGGAGCTTGGTGGAACTACAAGGATAAGAATTACCATCCACACCCTCATTGGATTGCGGACTGTCCACTGCATTTTTCTGGGAGAGAGTGTCTATACTGAATGATATTGGACTGTTACCAGTGCCGTCTGAGCGGTAAACTTCACTGTACTTTATATATGCTATTTAGGGTATTTGTTGGATCATACCCAATTTAGTTTTGCCTGCTCCGGTCTGAGAGAGATTTTGTGGGTATTTGAGCCAAGAGAAACCACCATTATATTTGTATGCTTGTGGGAGAGCCTGCCTCCCCCATCTTACAGAAACATTTTTGTATATAGAGATAAAACCACAGTGTACATATGGTTACGGATGACCCAACACATTAAAACCTTTTTATTACAGGTACCTTTTTCTGGATGTACATTTAATGTTAGTTATATAGAATGGAAGAACCAGACTATTGTATTTTTCCTGAATTTGGATGAGATTGTAAGCACAGTATGGGTACCGGATCCATTAGCAATATCTAATATTAGTTTTTCTTTAGATGAGTTGAATAAAGTTTTAAGAGACGTAGAAGAGGTAAAAGAGAAGGTTAGGAGAAATAATGTTACACTACAAACAGTTAAAATGAATGCTGTTATAAGTGGGAAAACGCTGCGACATTTAGGATCCCAGATTAAGGATGACACGGCTCATCACTGGTATGACATATTTACAGGTTTTTCACCGACTTTTTCACCAGTTCAGTGTTAAGCTATTTATTCCAACCATTAATATGTATTATGATTGTTTTTGTTATTATGACTTGTTTTAATTGTTATGTGTTTTATAAGATACGGAGAGCTTTCACAGCGAGGCCTCTGGAAAGAAGTGACAGGTTGTTGTGAAATTAGAGGCAGGTAAAGATTACCAGACCTATAAAATCACAAAAGGGGGGAAATGTGAAAGCAAAAATATTTTCCAAAGTGTTTGTACAAGTTAGTTATATTAGAAGGTAGATGTTCTAGGACTTTAAGGCAGTAGTGCCGTGTGCAAAGCACTACGCAGCAATAATAATAATTAAAATGGAGAATCATAGAGCTGTGTGCAAAGCACTACGCAGCAATAATTGGGAAGATGAGGGAACGGCCCCCCTAAGAGCCAATTAAGTTGTGGAACGTTATCTAAACTTTCTGACTCATTTGTTGTTGCAATTTTGTTATAAATATACGTGCTGATAAGAATAAAGTAGAAGCATTTTCATACAGTAACGTGTCTGTGTGTTTTTGCTACTCCGAGCTGCTCGTACTCATAACATTATTTTTAAAAGCTAATTTGGAACTGGATGGAACTCAAGGCGTAGTGGGATGTAAATTGCACTCACACCGTATACACTAATATATATAATATAAACACTACACCGTATACACTAATATATATAATATATACACTACACCGTATACACTAATATATATAATATACACACTACACCGTATACACTAATATATATAATATACACACTACACCGTATACACTAATATATATAATATACACACTACACCGTATACACTAATATATATAATATATACACTACACCGTATACACTAATATATATAATATATACACTACACCGTATACACTAATATATATAATATACACACTACACTGTATACACTAATATTTATAATATACACACTACACCGTATACACTAATATATATAATATACACACTACACTGTATACACTAATATATATAATATACACACTACACTGTATACACTAATATATATAATATACACACTACACCGTATACACTAATATATATAATATACACACTACACCGTATACACTAATATATATAATATACACACTACACCGTATACACTAATATATATATAATATACACACTACACCGTATACACTAATATATATAATATACACACTACACCGTATACACTAATATATATAATATACACACTACACCGTATACACTAATATATATAATATACACACTACACCGTATACACTAATATATATAATATACACACTACACCGTATACACTAATATATATAATATACACACTACACCGTATACACTAATATATATAATATACACACTACACCGTATACACTAATATATATAATATACACTACACCGTATACACTAATATATATAATATACACACTACACCGTATACACTAATATATATAATATACACACTACACCGTATACACTAATATATATAATATACACACTACACCGTATACACTAATATATATAATATACACACTACACCGTATACACTAATATATATAATATACACACTACACCGTATACACTAATATATATAATATACACACTACACTGTATACACTAATATATATAATATACACACTACACCGTATACACTAATATATATATAATATACACACTACACCGTATACACTAATATATATAATATACACACTACACCGTATACACTAATATATATAATATACACACTACACCGTATACACTAATATATATAATATACACACTACACCGTATACACTAATATATATAATATACACACTACACCGGATACACTAATATATATAATATACACACTACACCGGATACACTAATATATATAATATACACACTACACTGTATACACTAATATATATAATATACACTAATATATAATATACACACTACACCGTATACACACACTACACCGTATACACTAATATATATAATATACACACTACACTGTATACACTAATATATATAATATACACACTACACCGGATACACTAATATATATAATATACACACTACACCGTATACACTAATATATATAATATACACACTACACCGTATACACTAATATATATAATATACACACTACACCGTATACACACACACTACACCGTATACACTAATATATATATAATATACACACTACACTGTATACACTAATATATATAATATACACACTACACCGTATACACTAATATATATAATATACACACTACACCGTATACACACACACTACACCGTATGCACTAATATATATAATATACACACTACACTGTATACACTAATATATATAATATACACACTACACCGTATACACTAATATATATAATATACACACTACACCGTATACACTAAAATATATAATATACACACTACACCATATACACTAATATATATAATATACACACTACACCGTATACACTAATATATATAATATACACACTACACTGTATACACTAATATATATAATATACACACTACACCGTATACACTAATATATATAATATACACACTACACCGTATACACTAATATATATAATATACACACTACACCGTATACACTAATATATATAATATACACACTACACCGTATACACTAATATATATAATATACACACTACACCGTATACACTAATATATATAATATATACACTACACCGTATACACTAATATATATATAATATACACACTACACCGTATACACTAATATATATAATATATACACTACACCGTATACACTAATATATATATAATATACACACTACACCATATACACTAATATATATAATATACACACTACACCGTATACACTAATATATACACACACAATATACACACTACACCGTATACACTAATATATACACACACAATATACACACTACACCATATACACTAATATATATAATATACACACTACACCGTATACACTAATATATATAATATACACACTACACCGTATAAACACTAATATATATAATATACACACTACACCGTATACACTAATATATACACACACAATATACACACTACACCGTATACACTAATATATACACACACAATATACACACTACACCATATACACTAATATATATAATATACACACTACACTGTTTACACTAATATATACACACAATATACACACTACACCGTATACACTAATATATATAATATACACACTACACCGTATACACTAATATATATATAATATACACACTACACCGTATACACTAATATATATAATATACACACTACACCGTACACACTAATATATATAATATACACACTACACCGTATACACTAATATATATAATATACACACTACACCGTATACACTAATATATATATATATAATATACACACTATACTGTATACACTAATATATATAATATACACACTACACCATATACACTAATATATAATATACACACTACACCATATACACTAATATATATAATATACACACTACACCGTATACACTAATATATATAATATACACACTACACCGTATACACTAATATATATAATATACACACTACACTGTATACACTAATATATAATATACACACTACACTGTATACACTAATATATATAATATACACACTACACCGTATACACTAATATATATAATATACACACTACACTGTATACACTAATATATAATATACACACTACACTGTATACACTAATATATATAATATACACACTACACCGTATACACTAATATATATAATATACACACACTACACCGTATACACTAATATATATAATATACACACTACACCATATACACTAATATATATAATATACACTACACCGTATACACTAATATATATAATATACACACTACACCGTATACACTAATATATATAATATACACACTACACCGTATACACTAATATATATAATATACACACTACACCGTATACACTAATATATATAATATACACTACACCGTATACACTAATATATATAATATACACACTACACCGTATACACTAATATATATAATATACACACTACACCGTATACACTAATATATATAATATACACACTACACCGTATACACTAATATATATAATATACACACTACACCGTATACACTAATATATATAATATACACACTACACCGTATACACTAATATATATAATATACACACTACACTGTATACACTAATATATATAATATACACACTACACCGTATACACTAATATATATAATATACACACTACACCGTATACACTAATATATATAATATACACACTACACCGTATACACTAATATATATAATATACACACTACACCGTATACACTAATATATATAATATACACACTACACCGGATACACTAATATATATAATATACACACTACACCGGATACACTAATATATATAATATACACACTACACCGTATACACTAATATATATAATATACACACTACACTGTATACACTAATATATATAATATACACTAATATATAATATACACACTACACCGTATACACTAATATATATAATATACACACTACACCGTATACACTAATATATATAATATACACTAATATATAATATACACACTACACCGTATACACTAATATATATAATATACACACTACACTGTATACACTAATATATATAATATACACACTACACCGTATACACTAATATATATAATATACACACTACACCGTATACACACACACTACACCGTATACACTAATATATATAATATACACACTACACTGTATACACTAATATATATAATATACACACTACACCGTATACACTAATATATATATAATATACACACTACACCGTATACACTAATATATATAATATACACACTACACCGTATACACTAATATATATAATATACACACTACACCATATACACTAATATATATAATATACACACTACACCGTATACACTAATATATATAATATACACACTACACCGTATACACTAATATATATAATATACACACTACACCGTATACACTAATATATATAATATACACACTACACCGTATACACTAATATATATAATATACACACTACACCATATACACTAATATATATAATATACACACTACACCGTATACACTAATATATATAATATACACACTACACCATATACACTAATATATATAATATACACACTACACCATATACACTAATATATATAATATACACACTACACCGTATACACTAATATATATAATATACACACTACACCATATACACTAATATATATAATATACACACTACACCGTATACACTAATATATATAATATATACACTACACCGTATACACTAATATATATATAATATACACACTACACCATATACACTAATATATATAATATACACACTACACCGTATACACTAATATATACACACACAATATACACACTACACCGTATACACTAATATATACACACACAATATACACACTACACCATATACACTAATATTTATAATATACACACTACACCGTATACACTAATATATATAATATACACACTACACCGTATACACTAATATATATAATATACACACTACACCGTATACACTAATATATACACACACAATATACACACTACACCGTATACACTAATATATACACACACAATATACACACTACACCATATACACTAATATATATAATATACACACTACACCGTATACACTAATATATATAATATACACACTACACCGTATACACTAATATATATAATATACACACTACACCGTATACACTAATATATACACACACAATATACACACTACACCGTATACACTAATATATATACACACTACACCGTATACACTAATATATATAATATACACACTACACTGTTTACACTAATATATACACACAATATACACACTACACCGTATACACTAATATATATAATATACACACTACACCGTATACACTAAAATATACACACACAATATACACACTACACCATATACACTAATATATATAATATACACACTACACCGTATACACTAATATATATAATATACACACTACACCGTATACACTAATATATATATAATATACACACTACACCGTATACACTAATATATATAATATACACACTACACCGTATACACTAATATATATAATATACACACTACACCGTATACACTAATATATATAATATACACACTACACCGTATACACTAATATATATATATATATAATATACACACTATACTGTATACACTAATATATATAATATACACACTACACCATATACACTAATATATACACACAATATACACACTACACCGTATACACTAATATATATATATATAATATACACACTATACTGTATACACTAATATATATAATATACACACTACACCGTATACACTAATATATATATATATAATATACACACTATACTGTATACACTAATATATATAATATACACACTATACCATTTACACTAATATATACACACAATATACACACTACACCGTATACACTAATATATACACACAATATACACACTACACCGTATACACTAATATATACACACACAATATACACACTACACCGTATACACTAATATATATATAATATACACACTACACCGTATACACGAATATATACACACACAATATACACACTACACCATATACACTAATATATATAATATACACACTACACTGTTTACACTAATATATACACACAATATACACACTACACCGTATACACTAATATATACACACACAATATACACACTACACCATATACACTAATATATATAATATACACACTACACCGTATACACTAATATATACACACTACCCCGTATACACTAATATATATATATAATATACACACTACACCGTATACACTAATATATATAATATACACACTACACCGTATACACTAATATATATAATACACACACACTACACCGGATACACTAATATATACGCACACAATATACACACTACACCGTATACACTAATATATATAATATACACACTACACCGTATACACTAATATATACACACTACACCGTATACACTAATATATATATAATATACACACTACACCGTATACACTAATATATATATAATATACACACTACACCGTATACACTAATATATATAATATACACACTACACCGGATACACTAATATATATAATATACACACTACACCGTATACACTAATATATATAATATACACACTACACTGTATACACTAATATATATAATATACACACTACACCGTATACACTAATATATATAATATACACTACACCGTATACACTAATATATATAATATACACTACACCGTATACACTAATATATATAATATACACTAATATATATAATATACACTACACCGTATACACTAATATATATAATATACACACACTACACCGTATACACTAATATATATAATATATACACTACACCATATACACTAATATATATCATATACACACTACACCGTATACACTAATATATATAATATACACACTACACCGTATACACGAATATATATAATATACACACTACACCGTATACACTAATATATATAATATACACACTACACCGTATACACTAATATATATAATATACACACTACACTGTATACACTAATATATATATAATATACACACTACACCGTATACACTAATATATATAATATACACACTACACCATATACACTAATATATATAATATACACACTACATCGTATACACTAATATATATAATATACACTACACTATATATATAATATACACACTACACCGTATACACTAATATATATAATATACACAATACACCGTATACACTAATATATATAATATACACACTACACCGTATACACTAATATATATAATATACACACTACACCGTATACACTAATATATATAATACACACTACACCGTATACACTAATATATATAATATACACACTACACCGTATACACTAATATATATAATATACACACTACACCGTATACACTAATATATATAATATACACACTACACCGTATACACTAATATATATAATATACACACTACACCGTATACACTAATATATATAATATACACACTACACCGTATACACTAATATATATAATATACACACTACACCGTATACACTAATATATATAATATACACACTACACCGTATACACTAATATATATAATATACACACTACACCGTATACACTAATATATATAATATACACACTACACCGTATACACTAATATATATATAATATACACACTACACCGTATACACTAATATATATAATATATACACTACACCGTATACACTAATATATACAATATACACACTACACCGTATACACTAATATATATAATATACACACTACACCGTATACACTAATATATATAATATACACACTGCAGTGTATACACTAATATATATAATATATACACTACACTGTATACACTAATATATATATAATATACACACTACACCGTATACACTAATTTATATAATATACACACTACACCGTATACACTAATATATATAATATACACACTACACCTGATACACTAATATATATAATATACACACTACACCGTATACACTAATATATACAGTATAATATACACACTACACCGGATACACTAATATATATAATATACACACTACACCGGATACACTAATATATATAATATACACACTACACCGTATACACTAATATATATAATATATACACTACACCGTATACACTAATATATATAAAATACACACTACACCGTATACACACACACTACACCGTATACACTAATATATATAATATACACACTACACTGTATACACTAATGTATATAATATACACACTACACCGTATACACTAATATATTTAATATACACACTACACCGTATACACTGATATATATAATATACACACTACACCATATACACTAATATATATAATATACACACTACACTGTATACACTAATATATATACTATACACACTATACAGTATACACTAATATATATAATATACACACTACACCGTATACACTAATATATACACACTACACCGTATACACTAATATATATAATATACACACTACACCGTATACACTAATATATATAATATACACACTGCACTGTATGCACTAATATATATAATATATACACTACACCGTATACACTAATATATACAATATACACACTACACCATATACACTAATATATATAATATACACACTACACCGTATACACTAATATATACTCACACACAATATACACACTACACCATATACACTAATATATATAATACACACACTACACCGGATACACTAATATATACACACACAATATACAGACTACACCATATACACTAATATATATAATATACACACAACACTGTTTACACTAATATATACACACAATATACACACTACACCGTATACACTAATATATATAATATACACACTACACCGTATACACTAATATATACACACTACACCGTATACACTAATATATATATAATATACACACTACACCGTATACACTAATATATATAATATACACACTACACCGTATACACTAATATATATAATACACACACTACACCGGATACACTAATATATATAATATACACACTACACCGTATACACTAATATATATAATACACACACAACACCGTATACACTAATATATATAATATACACACTACATCGTATACACTAATATATATATAATATACACACTACACCATATACACTAATATATATAATATACACACTACACCATATACACTAACATATATAATATACACACTACACTGTATACACTAATATATATAATATACACACTACACCGTATACACTGATATATATAATATACACACTACACCATATACACTAATATATATAATATACACACTACACTGTATACACTAATATATATACTATACACACTATACCGTATACACTAATATATATAATATACACACTACACCGTGTACACTAATATTTACACACTACACCGTATACACTAATATATATAATATACACACTACACCGTATACACTAATATATATAATATACACACTGCACTGTATACACTAATATATATAATATATACACTACACCATATACACTAATATATATAATATACACACTACACCGTATACACTAATATATATAATATACACACTACACCGTATACACTAATATATATAATATACACACTACACCGTATACACTAATATATATAATATACACACTACACCGTATACACTAATATATATAATATACACACTACACCGTATACACTAATATATATAATATACACACTACACCGTATACACTAATATATACAATATACACACTACACCATGTACACTAATATATATAATATACACACTACACCGTATACACTAATATATATAATACACACACTACACCGTATACACTAATATATACACACACACAATATACACACTACACCGTATACACTAATATATACACACACACAATATACACACTACACCATATACACTAATATATATAATATACACACTACACCGTATACACTAATATATACACACACACAATATACACTAATATATATAATACACACACTACACCGGATACACTAATATATACACACACAATATACACACTACACCGTATACACTAATATATACACACACACAATATACACACTACACCATATACACTAATATATATATAATATACACACTACACCGTATACCCTAATATATACACACACACCATATACACTAATATATATAATACACACACTACACCGGATACACTAATATATACACACACAATATACACACTACACCGGATACACTAATATATACACACACACAATATACACACTACACTGTTTACACTAATATATACACACAATATACACACTACACCGTATACACTAATATATATAATATACACACTACACCGTATACACTAATATATACACACTACACCGTATACACTAATATATATATAATATACACACTACACCGTATACACTAATATATATAATATACACACTACACCGTATACACTAATATATATAATACACACACTACACCGGATACACTAATATATATAATATACACACTACACCGTATACACTAATATATATAATATACACACTACACCGTATACACTAATATATATAATATACACACTACACCGTATACACTAATATATATAATATACACACTACACTGTATACACTAATATATATAATATACACACTAACCGTATACACTAATATATATAATATACACACTACACCGTATACACTAATATATATAATATACACACTACACTGTATACACTAATATATATAATATACACACTACACCGTATACACTAATATATATAATATACATATACACACTACACCGTATACACTAATATATATAATATACACACTACACCGTATACACTAATATATATAATATACACACTACACCGTATACACTAATATATATAATATACACACTACACCGTATACACTAATATATATAATATACACACTACACCGTATACACTAATATATATAATATACACACTACACCGTATACACTAATATATATAATATACACACTACACCGTATACACTTATATATATAATATACACACTACACCGTATACACTAATATATATAATATACACACTACACCATATACACTAATATATATAATATACACACTACACCGTATACACTAATATATATAGTATACACACTACACCGTATATATTAACCTATACAATATATTTCCTGCTAGTAGTTTTGCTCAAGATACCACAAAATACACATATTAAACCGAAAAAGGAAATCTTGAAATCATGTAATAAATTTCATCAAAATGCAATTTTATTAAACACATTATACAGTATTTTATTTAACATCAGTACATAGTACAAAAATAACCCCCCTCCCAAGTATATACTATAGAATGAAATAAAAATTAGGATCTAAGTTGGCGCTGCTGCGTGGTGTAGAAAGGATGAAGATCCAAGAGCCAGATAAACGTAAAATGATTTATTGCTATGCAACGCGTTTCAACGCCGAACTGGCGTTTTCATCAGGCATGGGGAGCATAAAAGAAAGGACATGTATTTATACAGAGAACAAGTCATCTGATTTGGGCCAGTTCAGACTGGGTAATTAGGTAAAAAAACGCCAAAACAACAGGGGGGGGGGCAGAGGAGTGGGTTCAAAGTTCAAAGTTTACAGTAATGACATTTATTGGTGTTAAAGCATTAAAACGTATATTCACAATAAAATGAATTAAAAGACGAGCTGTCATGACAAGGAATTCACTTTGTAGTGTGTCGGTGTGGAAGGACGGCTGAAAGAGTTTTGTTTACAGGGGACAGCAAAGTTTTGTTATTGAATAGTTATCAAAAGGCATAGGGAAGGAGTGGGTGGTGAGCAGGTAGTAACTGGATTAATATTTGCTTGGTTGTTTATTTGTTTTTAATGTAAGGTGTTGTGTCACTGAAATATACGTGTTTTGCGTGTATTGGTAAAAGTTGTTGTCTGTTGCCAAGGAGACCGCCTGTGTTACGGTGGCCGATGCGGTCCAGAGCGGGGTGGAACGCACGGTGAACCGCAAAACGCCAAAGGACGCCGGACTGTGCTGCAGGGGAAATTATTGATGAACAGAGAGATGGCGAAAAGAAGGGGGAGGTTAAGGTAAGTATAAAAGAAGTACAAGTAATGAAGTAATGATTTTATTATTGAAATGGCAGTGTTATGTGTAGTGGTTATTTTAGTTTTTGTTTTCATTTTGTGATTAGTTCATTTGAGCGATCATTTGAAAAGTCAGAGTGGGAGTGATGGATTTTGCTGAAGCAATAATCGAATTTATTTGAAATGAAAGTGGAAGGATGGTTATAATTGAATTTGGATTTGCTTTAGAAGAAAGCTCAGAGATCAGTGGCGTATTATGGTTTTTTCAAAAACGCAACCACTAATGCCGAGCGGGTGGTAAGGGGGTGAAACATTGTCTCATATTTCCGTATAGGGGCTGTTTAATTGAGATGTGTAGATTTATGGATATTGAGTTTAGGTATATGTTTACAGGTAGGATCCAGAGGTTATTTTAATGTTTGAGATTGGTTCAGTGTTTAATCTAGGGATGACTCTGTGATGTCGTTTAGACCCAGTGGGTATAATGTGTTCATTTTAAAAATCCAATAATTTTCCCTTTGTTTAAGTTTGTTGAATCTGTTCGGGACATCGGGATGGATGTATTCAATGGGTGTAATTGTGATTTTATTGAAATCGCGCTCATGTGTCTGAGAGAAGTGACGGGATACACTGTGTTTGAGATATCCAGTGTTGATGTTGAACCGGTGATTATTGACTCGGGTTCTTAGGCATTGGGTGGTTCTGCCAATGTATTGTAATTTGCACGGGCACTCTAGGAGGTATATGACATATGAACTGCCGCAGTTGAGGAGAGTTTGGATAGTGAATGTTTCATTGGTAACGATGGAGGTGTATGTGTATTTTTTGTGGCTTATGGTATTGCAGCAGAGGCAGCGTGAGTGTCCACATTTGTAGGAACCTACAAATGTGGACACTCACGCTGCCTCTGCTGCAATACCAAAAATTGGCAGAACCACCCAATGCCTAAGAACCGAGTCAATAATCACCGGTTCAACATCAACACTGGATATCTCAAACCCCACCGAGCTCCTTCCGTAGCTGCGCCAATTCTAAAAGAGTGAGAGCTAAAACCTGCTCCACCCCTGCCAGACAACAGTATACATTTTTTCAACACCTGTGAAAGCTGGAATTTTGACAAAGACAAACCATCTGAATGAACCAACAAGGATGCCGGCCCCTCAGGCCTCACTGCAACAAACTCCCGAAAACAGTGAACCGGGCACACCCGCGACCCTGGTAACTCATACAAACGCACCACAAAACCTCTCCCCTCCTGGTCTGTCTTTGATCTACGAAGCAAACAAGATAGGCAGGAGCCATCCAATTCAACATCCGCGTACAATAAACCCCCTGCCACACTCTTACTGGCCGACACCAACTCCGATATCCGGAACGCCCCAAAGAACGCCAAAGAAAAGGCCAGTGTAAATAACCGCGCTTCAAACGCTGAAACACAAACATCCCCCAATAAATCACAAATTGCTACCAAAAGCTCAAATGACACCAGCTTCCTATGGTCCCTAACTGCGGAACCCCTCCTGAAACCCTTCATTGCCTGCCGAACCAAAAAGGACTTAGTCACGTCCTCTTCACCTTTTTTCTTGAACCAAAACGCCAAGGCCGACAAACTCTGAGCGACCATTGCTGCAGACGCCCCCTCACTATACGCATTTCCTACATAATACAACAAACACGCCGACCGATCTCAAATACCTGCCTGCACATTTTCCAACAAAGCCTCCCATACCTGCCATACCGCACTGTACCTCTGCCACGTAACCGCACTAACAGACCTTTCCACGAGAGACATCGCCATTGTCACACCACCTTCCACAGATGCTCTGGACAAGGCAGGCCATGAGACTCCGCCCCCGGCGCCAGCAGACGAAACCTGTCCCACTGTTGACCAGAAAGGGAATCAGCCACAGAATTAAGAACCCCAGGAATATGCACTGCCACAAAGTGCGCATTCAACATCAAACCTCTCAAAACTAAATGTCGCAATAGTCGCACGACTGGCGGAGAATTAGCTGTCTGCGCATTAACTGCCTGAACCACACCCAGATTGTGACATACAAAACGAACTCTCCGGTCCCGCAGACAATCCCCCCACAACTCCGCAGCCACCACAATCAGGAACAGTTCTGTCAGGTCCGTATATCAGGGAAGCTCCTTTCTCCCTGTTATTTCACACCGAATAACCACCTCTGTAAATTGAAAGCTGAAGGTATGCCTGGAAAGAAGTGAACCAGTCAGAAATGTTTGGTACACAACTTCCCTCAAAGAGAAAAGAGGAGAACTGAACTTTATTCAGAACAAAGAAACAGACAGAGGAGACACATGCCCCTCCCTCGAGATGTGGGACTTGCTTAAGTCCCATTGGCTCCTCTGCTGTAAGTTTTCCTGTACATTCTTCAGCACACTCCTCTTTGCATTCCAGGGGGCGGTGTCTTCCATAGGCGTGTTATGCAGGCTCTTTGTGCTCCATGAATCCAATCTCTTTGTGAAATATACTGAATATAGATATATATATATGTAAGGATAATATTTTTCAAACAATATACATGGTAATGATCCCTGACAGTCCCCCCTAAAAATATTATTATTCTATCCCTGAGTCTTGCCTATCAACCTACCACTGACCACTCGAACCAGGCGGGTAGGGGTTTTGGATTTCTTCACCAGCTTGAGACGAGCTACTCCTTATAAGTAACCCCCCTTAAATTGCGACTTTACTGAGCCGAGTGCCTTTTTTACCAGGTTTTGTTTTTCTTTTCCTAACCCCCCTTTGTACCTGGACTTCCAAGGTGTCGGAGTGGTCCTAACTTTCCCTATTCTCCTCTGGATACAGGATGGTTGTCTTGATATAATCTACAAACCGCTGCTGGTTGTAATATATATATAATTAATCCGGTCTACATTTTTATTAACAGTAATAATTGTCGCACTGTCACTTACTGTCCTAATGGGACTTTACCCCTGCAGATATGACAGGTCATGGGCAGCACAGTGACCTTCACCTCACACCTTCACATAAAACTCCTCAGATTGTAATTTGCAGCACCGTGGCATATTTACACACATTATAATTATAAACCTCAGACATTATAAACAATAGGGCCTCAACTAATAACATAATGCTATCACCAATCTCATGCTATCACCCTCAGGTCTCGGGTCCCATCAGTTCATTGCCAGTCCTGTACACCATCGTCCCCTTCTTCTCCTGTCTTCTGCTCTTCACTGACTGTCACCCTCAGGGTAACCCACACAATTGTGGAGTCAGACTACGTTGGTGTCCAGTGGGGGAGTTATTATTACCCCCTCCTAGCCACTTACTTATCAAAACACTTGATCCTGCTGACGGATTCACTCAGGTCTTTGGTCTTTACTCTGATCTTTGCTGATGTCATCAGGACTTGGTTTGGTCCCTCTCATCTGTCCGACACCGTCTCCTTTAGTTTACGTCACCGGGCTGTACATAGCACCTCATGCTGTGAGCCTGAGGTGAGATCCCACGTAGGCGGATTAGTGGAGTTGTATTGTGACTATCAAACCCTCCGCATCTGTACTCTTCCTCTGGCAAGTTACTTGTCTGGGCGGCTGCTTAGAATTGTGACACTGCCGTCAGTTCATGATAAACACGTAGTAGTGGCTCAGGCTGCGCCTGCCGCATCTCAGTGATGGAGTTCATCGTGTTAAAAGTCTTTTAGTTCATATTTACTGGCACTTGCTGGGGACCCCCAACTCTTGTCAATTGTTCAAATAAATACTAATCTGGTGATAACATCATCCGCATACACTATAAACGTTGTTCTAAGTACATACAATAATGTCAGGCCCTTAAATGACATCAAACACCTTTATATAAGGAAAAACTTCTCTGTTACAATGGACAGGGCACCTAGAAGATGTGTAATTATTGGGTACATTTCATTTGCACTTGGTGATACCCTTTCAGCAGGATTTGTACCTTGATCTCAGCTGATCGCCTAGAACATCTCCACCTCACAGAAACATACACAGATTCCACATGTTTATCTGACAAGTGTCTTAAACCTATTTTTCTTACTCTAATCTGGTTCGTTCTACCTGGGAAGGCCTCTCAAGGTCGGTTCTCTTCGTGGGAGGCAGGTATGATGAGGTTGGCACCGGCCTGCCAGGACTGTTCTGTAGGCAAATAAAACAGCTCTAACAGAATTTAGCAGCATCAGCTGTAAAACCTGGGGCATACCAATTAGATCTTACCAAATCGATCCTTGCAGTCTTGGGGCATATGTGAGGTCATACACCATCAATACAAGGGCCATCAAGAGTGCCTTGGGTGTTACCGGTTCACCTTCCCTTATCCGTCCACATTCTGTTAGAATCTGGTTCTCACGCCTTCCGCTCCCAGTTGGACTCTTCCTGTGGAGAACAAGCTTTTTCATTGTATAAACATTAATAGATCTTAATCAAATAATTAATTTGAAGAAAAACATTAACAAATAGCATCTTTACATCAAACGTTCACACTGGTCAGTAACTAAAACTTACAAACTGATTCTTCTTCTTTATATACATATCTATACATACACACATATACACTGCACAGAATTCTCTGCTCTAAAATTTCCCAACAAAAATAAAAATAAACAAATAAAAATGTTTTCGAATGGGAATATTCCACTTCTGTATCTTTTATCTGTCGCATGACTCTAATAGTACAATGCTAAGGCTGGTCCAGAACTTTACATAAAACTTAACCTCAGTATTTTATATTCCCACTACACTTCTTAAATACAATTATTAAACAAACTAACTTTGGGACAACGTCTAGAGAACTGCTAACATCTTATCATTGTACAAACATCAGGTCAACACTTGGGAAACACTGTTCCCCCGTCACTTACACACAACATCTGCAGTGGGGAAGATACAGGCCGGGCTTCAGGCCCCTCTGAGAACAGGTCTACACACACGAGCACATTGTCATACACTTCTACCTCGGGTAGTTGTATGTTCTGCAGTCGCTGGGACTGTTAATCTGGCCAGGCTACACTTTTCACAGGTACCTTTGCTGTTTTACCTATGTCATGCCGGCTGCTACAAACCTAGAGGTGGCATTATTGTATCCAGGGACAAGCCAATTTACTGATACCTGGCTGCACATATCCTTGTTGTCAGGTCTGTCTTCTCTCAATTGGCTTACCCGATGATCCAATAAAGTTCCTACTACCAATGGGCCCATAATTGTGGGCGATGCCAAAAGCGTACCTAGAGTCAGTGTAAATGTCGGCCGTCTTACCTTTTGCCAGGTTACAAGTCTCAGCGAGCACCTCCAGCTCCGCTCCTTGAGACAAACAAGAAGGTGAGAGTGGTTTCTGGGTAATTTACCTGGTGCCTCGTATCCTGTCTTGTACATACTGTATAATAAAATCTCTTTATTACAAATTTACATTAGAAACCCATGTCACATATAGATAGAACATCTCAAAGGGGTGGTGTCTTCATCCTCTAAAATAAAAACAAATGTTATACACTTCTCCACACTCATCTGATAATCCAGAATACTTTGAGAATCTCTGTTAAGGATCTGCCAGGTACTACGTCTGGGTATACTCCCGGGATTAATCAATCCACACCTGAGGCCAGACCCCCTAGACTGACACCGGCTCCCACCAACCAGGGTGGCAGGCTCAGGAGTGGGAGAGCCTATCGCGGCCTGGTCAGTCGGAGTTAGCTCCGCCCCCTGTCCATTTATACCTGCCGTGTTCTCTTCCTCAGTGCTTGTTATTCTTTTTGGATTCCTGGCCCCACTGCTGCCTTGCTCCAGCCTGCTTCTGCCGTGCTTCTGCCTTGCTGCAGTTCCGCTTACCTGCTTTGCTTTTCCCCTGGCTTGCTACCTGCTCCGTGCTCACGTTGGTATACTCCACTTCATCCTGATCCTGACTGACTCGTTCACCGCTCCGTTCCCTCGCGGCGTTCCGTGGGCTACTGCCCCTTCCCTTGCGTGTTCCCTGTCTGTCTCCCGTGCACTTAGACAGCGTAGGGACCGCCGCCAAGTTGTACCCCGTCGCCTAGGACGGGTCGTTGCAAGTAGGCAGGGACAGGGGAGTAAGGGTAGATTAGGGCTCACTTTCCCTTCACCTCCTTCCTGCCATTACATAATAACAAGCCCATACCTAGTCTACCTTTTCTCCTACGCTGACGCTATCATGGACCCCCTTGAGACCCTGACCCAGCAGATGCAGGGCCTCTCCCTACAGGTCCAGGCCCTGGCCCAGAGGGTCAACCAGGGTGACGCTGCCTTAGTAGTACCTCTCACCTCACCTCTAGAACCCGACCTCAAGTTACCTGACCGGTTCTCAGGGGACCGTAAGACGTTTCTCTCCTTCCGGGAGAGTTGCAGACTGTATTTCCGCCTAAAACCTCACTCCTCAGGTTCTGAGAACCAGCGGGTGGGTATCGTTATATCCCGTCTCCAGGAAGGGCCCCAAGAGTGGGCCTTCTCCTTGGCTCCTGACGCCCCTGAACTTTCCTCTGTTGATCGTTTTTTCTCTGCCCTCGGACTCATTTACGACGAGACTGACAGGACTGCTTTAGCCGCGAGTCAGCTGGTGACCTTACGTCAGGGTAGGAGACCGGTTGAGGAATACTGTTCTGATTTTAGAAAGTGGTGCGTAGCTTCTCGGTGGAACGACCCGGCCCTAAGGTGCCAGTTTAGGTTAGGATTATCTGACGCCCTGAAGGATCTGCTGGTTATCTACCCCTCTTCTGACTCCCTAGACCAGGTTATGGCCCTAGCAGTACGACTTGACCGACGTCTCAGGGAACGTCAGCTTGAGCGTTTCAATGTGTTCCCCTCTGACTTCTCTGCCATTCCCCCCGAGGTCCCGTCTCCTCGCTCTTCCACGGAGGACTCGGAGGTACCTATGCAACTCGGGGCCTCCATGTCCCCTCAACAACGTAGAGAGTTTCGCAGAAAGAATGGTCTCTGCTTCTATTGTGGGGACGACAAGCATCTACTGAACACCTGTCCCAGGCGCAAGAAGAAACAGCCGGAAAACTTCCGCGCCTAAGTGATCATCGGGGAGGTCACTTGGGCGCACAGGTATTTCCCGTCAATACGAAACGCAATAAAATTTTGCTTCCCTTTCAGGTCTCGTTTGCTGGCCGGTCTGCCACGGGCAGTGCCTTCGTGGATTCTGGCTCATCTGCTAATATCATGTCTGTGGAATTTGCAATGTCTCTAAAAATGCCTTTTATTGATTTGCCTTACCCTATCCCGGTAGTAGGTATCGACTCCACTCCCCTTGCTAATGGTTATTTTACTCAGCATACTCCTGTTTTTGAACTCCTTGTTGGCTCCATGCATTTGGAGAAGTGCTCTGTACTGGTGATGCAGGGATTATCGTCCGATCTGGTATTAGGTCTTCCCTGGTTGCAGCTGCATAATCCCACGTTTGATTGGAATACTGGGGATCTCACCAAATGGGGTAGTGAATGCCTGATGTCATGTCTTTCGGTTAACTCTATTTCTCCCCAGGAGGAGGTAAACACGCTTCCTGGGTTTGTTCAGGACTTCGCTGATGTGTTTTCTAAGGAGGCCTCCGAGGTGTTGCCCCCTCATAGAGATTACGATTGCGCCATCGATTTGGTGCCTGGTGCCAAGCTTCCTAAGGGTAGGATATTTAATCTTTCATGTCCTGAACGTGAAGCTATGAGGGAGTATATCCAAGATTGCCTTGGCAAGGGTTTCATTCGCACCTCGACTTCTCCTGTAGGTGCTGGCTTCTTCTTCGTGGGGAAGAAGGATGGTGCTCTTAGGCCGTGCATTGATTATCGGAACCTGAACAAGGTCACCGTAAGGAACCAGTATCCCCTTCCTTTGATTCCGGATCTTTTCAATCAGGTTCAGGGAGCCCAATGGTTTTCTAAGTTCGATCTACGGGGGGCATATAACCTTATCCGCATCAAAGAGGGGGATGAGTGGAAAACTGCGTTCAACACACCCGAAGGGCATTTCGAATACCTGGTCATGCCCTTTGGGTTGTGTAATGCACCTGCCGTCTTCCAGAATTTTATTAATGAAATCCTGAGAGATTACCTGGGTAATTTTCTTGTAGTGTACCTTGATGACATACTGGTCTTTTCCAAGGACTGGTCCTCCCACGTGGAGCATGTCAGGAAGGTCCTCCAGGTCCTCCGGGAGAAGAAACTGTTTGCTAAGACCGAAAAATGTGTGTTTGGGGTACAGGAGATACCATTTTTAGGTCAAATCCTCACTCCTCATGAATTCCGCATGGACCCTGCCAACGTTCAGGCTGTGGCGGAATGGGTCCAACCTGCCTCCCTGAAGGCGCTACAGTGTTTTTTGGGGTTCGCTAACTATTATAGGAGATTTATTGCCAATTTCTCGGTCGTCGCTAAGCCTCTTACGGACCTTACCCGCAAGGGTGCTGATGTCCTCCATTGGCCCCCTGAGGCCGTCCAGGCTTTTGAGACCCTCAAGAAGTGCTTTACCTCGGCCCCCGTGCTGGTTCAGCCCAACCAAAGGGAGCCATTTATTGTGGAGGTTGACGCATCCGAGGTGGGAGTGGGGGCCGTCTTGTCCCAGGGTACCAGCTCCCTCACCCATCTCCGCCCCTGTGCTTACTTCTCTAGGAAGTTTTCGCCCACGGAGAGTAACTATGATATTGGCAACCGCGAACTTTTAGCCATTAAATGGGCCTTTGAAGAGCGGCGTCACTTCCTCGAGGGGGCCAGACACCAGGTAACGGTCCTTACTGACCACAAGAATCTGGTTTTCCTAGAATCTGCCCGGAGGCTTAATCCTAGACAAGCTCGTTGGGCACTATTCTTTACGAGATTTAATTTCTTGGTTACCTATAGGGCTGGGTCCAAAAATATTAAGGCTGATGCACTGTCACGTAGTTTCATGGCCAATCCTCCTTCCGAGAAGGATCCTGCTTGTATTTTACCCCCTGGTATAATCGTTTCTGCCACGGATTCTGATTTAGCTTCTGACATCGCGGCTGATCAGGGTTCAGCTCCCGGGAACCTCCCTGGGGACAAACTGTTTGTCCCCCTGCAATACCGGCTAAGGGTACTCAGGGAAAACCATGACTCCGCTCTATCTGGTCATCCTGGCATCTTGGGTACCAAACACCTCATTACCAGAAACTATTGGTGGCCTGGGTTGTCTAAAGACGTTAGGGCTTACGTCGCCACTTGTGAGGTTTGTGCTAGGTCCAAGACCCCTAGGTCCCGACCTGCGGGCCTACTACGTTCCTTGCCCATTCCCCAGAGACCTTGGACCCATATCTCCATGGATTTTATCACCGATTTGCCTCCATCTCAGGGCAAGTCGGTGGTGTGGGTGGTTGTAGACCGCTTCAGCAAGATGTGCCACTTTGTGCCCCTTAAAAAGCTACCTAACGCCAAGACGTTAGCTTCTTTGTTTATTAAACACATCCTGCGTCTCCATGGGGCCCCAGTCAATATCGTTTCTGACAGAGGGGTACGATTTGTTTCCTTATTTTGGAGAGCCTTTTGTAAAAAGTTGGAGATTGATCTGTCCTTCTCCTCCGCCTTCCATCCCGAAACTAATGGCCAAACGGAAAGGACTAACCAATCCCTGGAACAATATTTAAGGTGTTTCATCTCTGACTGTCAATTTGATTGGCTCTCATTCCTTCCCCTTGCCGAATTTTCCCTGAATAACCGGGTCAGTAACTCGTCAGGGGTCTCCCCGTTTTTCTGTAATTTCGGGTTTAACCCAAGGTTCTCCTCCGTTTCTCCTGGTTGTTCCAATAATCCCGAGGTAGAGGACGTTCATCGAGATCTGTGCACAGTCTGGGCCCAGGTTCAGAAGAACCTAGAGGCGTCCCAGAGCGTACAAAAGATTCAGGCTGATAGTAGACGTTCTGCTAACCCCCGGTTTGTCGTCGGGGATTTGGTTTGGTTGTCGTCCAGGAACTTGCGCCTTAAGGTCCCGTCCAGGAAGTTTGCTCCCCGATTTATTGGACCTTATAAGATCATTGAAGTCCTCAACCCTGTATCCTTCCGTCTGGAGCTGCCCCCATCCTTTCGCATACATGACGTCTTCCATGCCTCACTCCTTAAACGCTGCTCCCCGTCCTGGTCCCCCTCGAGGAGGCCTCCTGTTTCCGTTCTCACCCCGGAGGGGGTGGAATTCGAGGTTGCCAAGATTATGGACAGTAGGATGATCCAGGGCTCCCTCCAGTACCTGGTCCATTGGAGAGGATACGGGCCGGAGGAGAGGACTTGGGTACCTGCTCGTGATGTTCACGCTGGGATATTGATCAGGAGGTTCCACCTTCTCTTCCCCACTAAACCGGGTCCTCTTAGTAAGGGTCCGGTGGCCCCTCATAAAAGGGGGAGTACTGTTAAGGATCTGCCAGGTACTACGTCTGGGTATACTCCCGGGATTAATTAATCCACACCTGAGGCCAGACCCCCTAGACTGACACCGCCTCCCACCAACCAGGGTGGCAGGCTCAGGAGTGGGAGAGCCTATCGCGGCCTGGTCAGTCGGAGTTAGCTCCGCCCCCTGTCCATTTATACCTGCCGTGTTCTCTTCCTCAGTGCTTGTTATTCTTTTTGGATTCCTGGCCCCACTGCTGCCTTGCTCCAGCCTGCTTCTGACGTGCTTCTGCCTTGCTGCAGTTCCGCTTACCTGCTTTGCTTTTCCCCTGGCTTGCTACCTGCTCCGTGCTCACGTTGGTATACTCCACTTCATCCTGATCCTGACTGACTCGTTCACCGCTCCGTTCCCTCGCGGCGTTCCGTGGGCTACTGCCCCTTCCCTTGCGTGTTCCCTGTCTGTCTCCCGTGCACTTAGACAGCGTAGGGACCGCCGCCAAGTTGTACCCCGTCGCCTAGGACGGGTCGTTGCAAGTAGGCAGGGACAGGGGAGTAAGGGTAGATTAGGGCTCACTTTCCCTTCACCTCCTTCCTGCCATTACAATCTCACTTTTATCAGGTTCGGCAAATACTTGATTAATACAAAAACAAATAAAAAATTCCTAAAAACTTAACATCAAATTAACAATGTCCAGACAATTTTTGTTTTGCCTTCTCCCCCATCTAAATCCATAAAGACTCGTGTGGGTGACGTCACCTCCTGTGTAACTTTTCTGGAGGGGGATGGTCTCTTACACAATACCTCATATTGGGTGGAGACTACAGCACAGCTTACCCAGTGCTATATTTACTGTTCTGGAAAGATCTGGAACCATCTACACAGAAAAATCTCAAAATGTAGGTTACTCTCATACACATTTAATCTGGATTATTCATTGGGGTCTCTTACACATTTTTAGATCTCCTGAAACCAAATTAATTAACTCAAAACAAACCAAAATTGTACCTGATCAGTCCCTTCACCATTCCCCCCTTTGTGGACTCTGCTAAAGTAATGTAGCAGAGTTCAAAACTACATCTCAACATAACAAAGTCGGGCACTAGTTTAACCCCCTGTAATGTACAACAGCCTGAAACAAAAGTGACTTTTTCC
Organism: Rhinoderma darwinii; assembly: GCF_050947455.1. NCBI lineage: Eukaryota > Metazoa > Chordata > Amphibia > Anura > Rhinodermatidae > Rhinoderma > Rhinoderma darwinii. Next base: position 114,713,492 of record NC_134694.1, on the reverse strand, counting down.
TGACGAAAATACATTTTATCTTTACAATGACATAACTCATATGTGAAATCAAAAACAAAACAATTGTAGTTAGTTATTCAATAAAACAGAAAATATTATCTCTGATAACATTAATTACTGCAAACCAATAAACTGTAGGGAACGGTGGGGGGCACATACATTTTCAAAACCCCGTGTCTCACAGTATCTATAGTTTAATACATCTGAATTAACATCAAAACACATGAAATCTGATCACATCATAACACATAAATATCGTAACTTTTATAAACAGCGCATGCGCAAAGAGAAGAAATTTATTTAGGTTTGTAGACATTACTGATATATATATATATCTCTAAAAGCAGTGCATATTGAAATCCTTTGTCTCATCAGCCCTGCAGACTGCACCCAGTCAGCCCCCCCCCTCCTCCTCCCAAACACAGCACACTACAGGGGGAGGGAGGGGGGTCACACACTCACAGCTTCTAACAGCGTCTAGTCTCACAATCTTAACACTTTCAATGCCGGCAAAACAACATACGTATCTGCAATCATTCATCACACCATTGTATAGGAATTATCTACGTTCAAAACATCAAACACAATCTGTAACAGTCCTATCTGTCGGCCACCATCTCTATATTATGATGACGTGTTGCTTCATCAGTGAACAGCGTCCTGAATCTAAAAATAGAAAATACACAACAAATGACAAAATTAACAAGGCGATTATTTCATACTGATTTGGTTGGGCCGGGCGTGGCCACATCAGGGGCAGGGGGGGGGGGGGGCAGCCTCTCCCATTGGAAACACAGTGCGCAGCTGTGAGGGGGGGGGGGTTCCCACCCACAATGAGGACACACTCAACATGAGGTACGGACACCATTACCGGGCGTCGGCTGGTCCTGTGTTTTCTAATACATATAATACCTTTCTTATTCCTAACTTCCTCTTCTACAAATCCCACTAAAGCACTTTCCATCAACTTACTACCTTCCATTTTACGGACGATCCTGGAGATTTGAATATGGACCGTAAACCATCCATTCTAACAGTCTATATTATACACGTAATTTATATAACAATTTTCGATCTGCAACTCTTGGTCTGGCAGGAAATATTATAATTTCACAGTCTGCAACGCTAAGTCTCGCCGAAATAGTATAATCTCTAGTCTGCAATGTATTTATTACATCTCGCTAGGATATAAAAATCTTTATTTAGACTCTCTGGCCTCGCTGAAAATATTAAAATTTGCAGTCTGCAGCTCTCCGGTCCGTTATATAATCTTTTATTTAGACTCTAATTACCCAGAGGATGGTTAGTCGGGCGCGACTAAGGTCTCACAGGTTTTCAACCTCACAGCGGAAAATATCACCTCTGTCGCCTGAGATAATCCAGGAAATCAACAAAATGGTTCTACAGATCGCCACAAGACTGTCCACTAACACAGATAAGACGAAGATTTATAAAATCAATTCGCTTACCATGTTATTGCGGAGGTGATCAAATTCCTTCAGTGGGCAACTTTGAGTCCTCTGTTTCACCCTGTGATTGTCGATTGTCCGGATTTTGATATTTCCTCGAGTGAGGCCCCACGTTCGGGCGCCAAATGTCAGGTCCGTATATCAGGGAAGCTCCTTTCTCCCTGTTATTTCACACCGAATAACCACCTCTGTAAATTGAAAGCTGAAAGCATGCCTGGAAAGAAGTGAACCAGTCAGAAATGTTTGGTACACAACTTCCCTCAAAGAGAAAAGAGGAGAACTGAACTTTATTCAGAACAAAGAAACAGACAGAGGAGACACATGCCCCTCCCTCGAGATGTGGGACTTGCTTAAGTCCCATTAGCTCCTCTGCTGTAAGTTTTCCTGTACATTCTTCTGAACACTCCTCTTTGCATTCCAGGGGGCGGTGTCTTCCATAGGCGTGTTCTGCAGGCTCTTTGTGCTCCATGAATCCAATCTCTTTGTGAAATATACTGAATATATATATATATATATATATATATATATATATATATATATGTGTAAGGATAATATTTTTCAAACAATATACATGGTAATGATCCCTGACAGTTCCATCAGAGCCAAGTTTCTGACGAAACCGCATTCATGCCATGCATTTGGCCAAACTCCTGCACACCACTGCCCCTGGAAATAAGCCCCAAATCCACATGCACCTGATGCATCTGTATACAGCTCCAAATCCACACTAGACATTGGCTGATACATGAGCACCAACCGCCCATTGTAGCTCTGCAAAAACTCCCCCCACACCAACAAATCAGCTTTCAACTCCGCCGACAACCTAATAAAATGATGGGGAGAATGCACCCCTGCGGTAGCACTTGCCAATCGCCTGCAAAACACCCGCCCCATGGGCATAATCCTACAAGCGAAATTCAAATGACCAAACAAGTATTGCAAGTCCCGCAACTGGATCTTCTTCCTGCGCAGCGCACTCGCCACCAACTCTCTCAACTCCAGCAACTTATCATCAGGCAAGCGACACTCCATGTTATCTGAATCAATCATGATCCCCAAAAACTTGATGACCGTCGTGGGTCCCTCAGTTTTGTCAGGCGCCAGAGGTACCCCAAAATCCTTTGCCACTCGCTTCATAGTATGTAGCAATCCTGCACACACATAGGTACCCGGCGGCCCGATAAACAGGAAATCATCCAGATAATGCAGCGCAGATTGCACCTGTGCCTCCCGACGAACCACCCACTCAAAATGTGCTAAACATCTCAAAATAAGCGCATGAAATGGAGCAGGCCATCGGGAGGCAACAATCTACAAAATATTCCTCCTGCCAATAACATCCCAGCAAACAAAAACTATACGGATGCACCGGCAATAAACGAAAAGCGGCCTCAATGTCAGTTTTCGCTAACAGTGAGCCCTTCCTGTACTTGCGAACCCAAACAACCGCCGCATCAAAGGAAGTGTAACTGACCGCGCACAAGGCCGGATCAATGCCGTCATTTACCGACTCGCCTTCCGGATAAGACAAGTGATGAATAAGGCGGAATTTATTCACCTCCTTTTTAGGAACCAAACCTAACGGGGAAACCCGTAAACTAGGAACAGGCGGGGAGGAAAACGGACCCGCCATGCGGCCCAAAGCCACCTCCTTCAGCAGCTTATCCGTAACCAGATCAGGCCGCGCCAAAGCAGACGACAAATTACGGACTACCCCATCACGTCCAGCCGACGTACAAGGAATCCGAAAACCATCTGAAAAACCTAAAAACAACAACTCTGCCACTTTCTTATTTGGATATCCCCATAAAAACGGGAGCATCCTTTCCACCCTCACCGGCGTCGCCCCTCTTCTGCTCAGCATCTCCCTGACTGCCGTTATGCTTCTTGAAGCTTCTGGACAAACCATGGGCGCCTCCGCAACCGGAGCACTCGTGCTTATACCTGCAGTCTGGGCCAAACTTGCAATGCCCCTCATTATACTGCCAGCAACACCCCTTTCCTGAGGAACCTGACCGACCCGATGCTGACCCCTGCCCACCGGCCGCATCCCGAAATCAGACATCAGACGCATCCACAAACTGATATCCTTGTGATCCCATCGCAATGACGGGCGCACCGACTTCCGCTGACGAAACTGTTCATCATACCGCAACCACGCATTACCACCGTATACACGATACGCCTCCCCTACCGAATCCATATAACAAAACAGCGCCGAACAATTCTCCGGCGCCTTCTCACCCACCACACTAGCCAATATAGCGAAGGCCTGCAGCCAATTCGCAAAAGTCAGAGGAATCAAGCGATAACGCAGCATCTCCCTGCCTGCCCCTATGCTTCTTGAAGCATCTGGACAAACCATGGGCGCCTCCGCAACCGGAGCACTCGTGCTTATATCTACAGTCTGGGCCGAACTTGCAATGCCCCTCATTATACTGCCAGCAACACCCCTTTCCTGAGGATCCTGACCGACCCGCTGCTGACCCCTGACCGCCGGCCGTATCCCGAAAGGGCTGCTGACCCTGTTTTGGCGCAGACATCAGCCGCATCCACAAACTGATATCTTTGTGGTCCCATCGCAATGACGGGCGCACCGACTTCCGTTGATGAAACTGTTCGTCATACCGCAACCAAGCGTTACCGCCGTATACACGATACGCCTCCCCTACCGAATCCATATAACAAAATAACGCCGAACAATTCTCCGGCGCCTTCTCACCCACCACACTAGCCAATATAGCGAAGGCCTGCAGCCAATTCGCAAAAGTCAGAGGAATCAAGCGATAACGCCGCCGTTCCTCCTCCTCCTTCTTACTTTCATCTGGTTTCCACCGGTCCAAATTAAACTTCTCCAAAGGCAATAAAGAAAAAATCTCCACATATTCATCTTTCCAGATCTTTTCCCTAATCTCAACCTTCAAATGCGCCCCCAGCGGGCCCTCAAAACACACATAAACCTCGCCTTTAGCAGCGTCAGCCAAACTCACATTCTCCACCACTTTCTTAGCTGTACTCGCCGCCGCATCAACCACTTTTTCCACCTCCACTACAGCACCCACAACCGGCGCCACTTCACTAACAACCGCAATCCCTGCCGCAGCTGCACTAGAACTCGCCTCGCTAGCAACCGCACTCCCTGCCGCACTAGCACTCGCCTCGCTAGCAGCGCCCCATACCCTCGCTGGCGACTGCTCTACACCTGGCAAAACTCTCGAAAAATATTCCTGCATCCCTCTAAACAATAAATGCATTTGTGACAGACAACATTCCCCCCACATCCCCCCCACACATCCCCGGCACCACATCCGTGGTAGACGTCCCCCGGCCGTCCCTGAGGTGACCTCCCAACGGACGCGTCCACCACTCCGGATGAGCACGGCGTCGGTCTTGACGGTCTTGGGGAGTGGTGCTCATGCACCCCACGCTCCCCGTAGCTCCCCGAACTTCCAGTAGCTGACATCCTAGGCCCAGCGGAACGCTGCTGGCGTGGCATAATCAGAATGACAGCCCTGCCGTCCCAGTCCTTCTGCAGGGCTGTCAAAAATGAACCTCCTTCCTGGTGCTGCATGGACAGCTGACTGCTGCCCCCCCCGTCCGGATGGGGCCCGGCGTCACTCCCAGAAGCTGCCCGGGTACTTCCGGTCGCTGCCGCCGCACGCCTCCCTGCTCCAGCAGGAGGCGATCTCGCTCCCCATCTGGAGCCCGCCCGCCTCTTCCTGCGGGTCGGGCCTGGTGTCCGAACCTCCGTTTGCAGAGCTCCTCCGGCACCTGGAACATCGGCGCCGGTCTTGCGCGCGCATCCGGTCCCAACTCCACTTCCGGTCTTGTCGTTGAAGACAGGAGGGGGGAAGATGGCTGCCGCGGCCCCCCCCTCCTGTCACCTCCAGTCTCGCCCGCCTAATGGGATTCCTCCCAGACCTCCGCGGACCGTCACCAGGAGGAGGAGGGTCCCTGGAGGGGCTCCCTCGGCGCCGACGAGACTGAGGCGTTACCTCTGGGGAAGGCCTCTCTGGAGGCCTGGAACGCCCGCTGCTGCGTCCCTCGCTCTCCACTCCAGCCGCCGGAACCGGAGGAAGAGCCCCGGCAAACAGCGGATCAAGCCAGCCAGCACCATGCTGCATCGCCGCATCCCGGATCCTGGCCATCGTGAGCTCCATCGCCGCATCCATTACAGGTAAGTGTAAAACTGTTTTTTTTTTTGTTTTGTTTTTTACAGTTATAGTAACAGGACAATTATTTTCTCCTGTTGTCCAGCGGGAAAGAGGGCTGCCTCTTCCCCGCATGGACTTATATACACTATACTCCACCCACCACATATAGATACATTTGCCCCATGCCCCTTTTACTTAACCCTCTAATCCATATAAAATAGCCTCAAACGTGGTAGCCTAAAACCCCAAACACCTAGTCATGCGCTCCCTTCATTACGGCTGCGCCTACATTACGTTGGGCTTACTATACATGTACATAATCAGGGGAAGTAATCCTCACATAATACTATACATGTACATCATCAGGGGTAGTAATCCTCACATAATACTATACATGTACATCAGGGGGCAGTAATCCTCACATAATACTATACATGTACATCATCAGGGGTAGTAATCCTCACATAATACTATACACGTACATCATCAGGGGTAGTAATCCTCACATAATACTATACGTGTACATCATCAGGGGGTAGTAATCCTCACATAATACTATACGTGTACATCATCAGGGGGTAGTAATCCTCACATAATACTATACGTGTACATCAGGGGGCAGTAATCCTCACATAATACTATACGTGTACATCATCAGGGGTAGTAATCCTCACATAATACTATACATGTACATCATCAGGGGGAAGTAATCCTCACATAATACTATACATGTACATCATCAGGGGTAGTAATCCTCACATAATACTATACATGTACATCAGGGGGTAGTAATCCTCACATAATACTATACATGTACATCATCAGGGGTAGTAATCCTCACATAATACTATACATGTATATCATCAGGGGGTAGAAATCCTCACATAATACTATACATGTACATCATCAGGGGTAGTAATCCTCACATAATACTATACATGTACATCAGGGGTAGTAATCCTCACATAATACTATACATGTACATCATCAGGGGTAGTAATCCTCACATAATACTATACATGTACAACATCAGGGGTAATAATCCTCACATAATTCTATACATGTACATCATCAGGGGGTAGTAATCCTCACATAATACTATACATGTACATCATCAGGGGTTGTAATCCTCACATAATTCTATACATGTATATCATCAGGGGGTAGTAATCTTCACATAATACTATACATGTACATCATCAGGGGTAGTAATCCTCACATAATAGTGTACATGTACATCATCAGGGGTAGTAATCCTCACATAATACTATACATGTACATCATCAGGGGGTAGTTATCCTCACATAATACTATACATGTACATCATCAGGGGTAGTAATCCTCACATAATACTATACATGTACATCATCAGGGGTAGTAATCCTCACATAATACTATACATGTACATCATCAGGGGTAGTAATCCCCACATAATACTATACATGTACATCAGGGGTAGTAATCCTCACATAATACTATACATGTACATCATCAGGGGGTAGTAATCCTCACATAATACTATACATGTACATCATCAGGGGTAGTAATCCTCACATAATACTATACATGTACATCATCAGGGGTAGTAATCCTCACATAATACTATACATGTACATCAGGGGGCAGTAATCCTCACATAATACTATACATGTACATCATCAGGGGTAGTAATCCTCACATAATACTATACACGTACATCATCAGGGGTAGTAATCCTCACATAATACTATACGTGTACATCATCAGGGGGTAGTAATCCTCACATAATACTATACGTGTACATCATCAGGGGGTAGTAATCCTCACATAATACTATACGTGTACATCAGGGGGCAGTAATCCTCACATAATACTATACGTGTACATCATCAGGGGTAGTAATCCTCACATAATACTATACATGTACATCATCAGGGGGAAGTAATCCTCACATAATACTATACATGTACAACATCAGGGGTAGTAATCCTCACATAATACTATACATGTACATCATCAGGGGGCAGTAATCCTCACATAATACTATACATGTACATCATCAGGGGGTAGTAATCCTCACATAATACTATACATGTACATCATCAGGGGTAGTAATCCTCACATAATACTAGACATGTATATCATCAGGGGGTAGAAATCCTCACATAATACTATACATGTACATCATCAGGGGTAGTAATCCTCACATAATACTATACATGTACATCAGGGGTAGTAATCCTCACATAATACTATACATGTACATCATCAGGGGTAGTAATCCTCACATAATACTATACATGTACAACATCAGGGGTAATAATCCTCACATAATTCTATACATGTACATCATCAGGGGGTAGTAATCCTCACATAATACTATACATGTACATCATCAGGGGTAGTAATCCTCACATAATACTATACATGTATATCATCAGGGGGTAGTAATCTTCACATAATACTATACATGTACATCATCAGGGGTAGTAATCCTCACATAATACTATACATGTACATCATCAGGGGGTAGTTATCCTCACATAATACTATACATGTACATCATCAGGGGTAGTAATCCTCACATAATACTATACATGTACATCATCAGGGGTAGTAATCCTCACATAATACTATACATGTACATCATCAGGGGTAGTAATCCCCACATAATACTATACATGTACATCATCAGGGGGTAGTAATCCTCACATAATACTATACATCTACATCATCAGGGGGTAGTAATCCTCACATAATACTATACATGTACATCAGGGGTAGTAATCCCCACATAATACTATACATGTACATCATCAGGGGTAGTAATCCTCACATAATACTATACATGTACATCAGGGGGTAATAATCCTCACATAATACTATACATGTACATCATCAGGGGGTAGTAATCCTTACATAATACTATACATGTACATCGTCAGGGGTAGTAATCCTCACATAATACTATACATGTACATCATCAGGCGGCAGTAATCCTCACATAATACTATACATGTACATCATCAGGGGTAGTAATTCTCACATAATACTATACATGTACATCATCAGGGGGAGTAATCCTCACATAATACTATACATGTACATCATCAGGGTAGTAATCCTCACATAATACTATACATGTACATCATCAGGGGGTAGTAATCCTCACATAATACTATACATGTACATCATCAGGGGGTAGTAATCCTCACATAATACTATACATGTACATCATCAGGGGGTAGTAATCCTCACATAATACTATACATGTATATCATCAGGGGTAGTAATCCTCACATAATACTATACATGTACATCAGGGGGTAGTAATCCTCACATAATACTATACATGTACATCATCAGGGGTAGTAATCCTCACATAATACTATACACGTACATCAGGGGTAGTAATCCTCACATAATACTATACGTGTACATCATCAGGGGGTAGTAATCTTCACATAATACTATACGTGTACATTATCAGGGGGTAGTAATCCTCACATAATACTATACGTGTACATCATCAGGGGGCAGTAATCCTCACATAATACTATACGTGTACAGCATCAGGGGTAGTAATCCTCACATAATACTATACATGTACATCATCAGGGGGTAGTAATCCTCACATAATACTATACATGTACATCATCAGGGGGTAGTAATCCTCACATAATACTATACATGTACATCATCAGGGGTAGTAATCCTCACATAATACTATACATGTACATCATCAGGGGGCAGGAATCCTCACATAATACTATACATGTACATCATCAGGGGGTAGTAATCCTCACATAATACTATACATGTACATCATCAGGGGTAGTAATCCTCACATAATACTATACATGTACATCATCAGGGGAAGTAATCCTCACATAATACTATACATGTACATCATCAGGGGGTAGTAATCCTCACATAATACTATACATGTACATCATCAGGGGTAGTAATCCTCACATAATACTATACATGTATATCATCAGGGGGTAGTAATCCTCACATAATACTATACATGTATATCATCAGGGGGTAGAAATCCTCACATAATACTATACATGTACATCATCAGGGGTAGTAATCCTCACATAATACTATACATGTACATCATCAGGGGTAGTAATCCCCACATAATACTATACATGTACATCAGGGGTAGTAATCCTCACATAATACTATACATGTACATCAGGGGTAGTAATCCCCACATAATACTATACATGTACATCATCAGGGGTAGTAATCCTCACATAATACTATACATGTACATCATCAGGGGTAGTAATCCTCACATAATACTATACATGTACATCATCAGGGGTAGTAATCCTCACATAATACTATACATGTACATCATCAGGGGTAGTAATCCTCACATAATACTATACATGTACATCAGGGGGTAATAATCCTCACATAATACTATACATGTACATCAGGGGCAGTAATCCTCACATAATACTATACATGTACATCAGGGGGCAGTAATCCTCACATAACACTATACATGTACATCATCAGGGGGTAGTAATCCTCACATAATACTATACATGTATATAATCAGGGGTAGTAATCCTCACATAATACTATACATGTACATCAGGGAGTAGTAATCCTCACATAATACTATACATGTACATCATCAGGGGGTAGTAATCCTCACATAATACTATACATGTACATCAGGGAGTAGTAATCCTCACATAAAACTATACATGTACATCAGGGGGTAGTAATCCTCACAATACTGTACATGTACATCATCAGGGGTAGTAATCCGCACATAATACTATACATGTACATCATCAGGGGGTAGTAATCCTCACATAATACTATACATGTACATCATCAGGGGTAGTAATCCTCACATAATACTATACATGTACATCATCAGGGGGTAGTAATCCTCACATAATACTATACATGTACATCATCAGGGAGTAATCCTCACATAATACTATACATGTACATCAGGGGGTAGTAATCCTCACATAATACTATACATATACAATATCAGGGGTAGTAATCCTCACATAATACTATACATGTACATCATCAGGGGGTAGTAATCCTGACATAATACTATACATGTATATCATCAGGGGTAGTAATCCTCACATAATACTATACGTGTACATCAGGGGGCAGTAATCCTCACATAATACTATACGTGTACATCATCAGGGGTAGTAATCCTCACATAATACTATACATGTACATCATCAGGGGGAAGTAATCCTCACATAATACTATACATGTACAACATCAGGGGTAGTAATCCTCACATAATACTATACATGTACATCATCAGGGGTAGTAATCCTCACATAATACTATACATGTACATCATCAGGGGTAGTAATCCTCACATAATACTATACATGTACATCATCAGGGGTAGTAATCCTCACATAATACTATACATGTACATCAGGGGGTAATAATCCTCACATAATACTATACATGTACATCAGGGGCAGTAATCCTCACATAATACTATACATGTACATCATCAGGGGTAGTAATCCTCACATAATACTATACATGTACATCATCAGGGGTAGTAATCCCCACATAATACTATACATGTACATCAGGGGTAGTAATCCTCACATAATACTATACATGTACATCATCAGGGGGTAGTAATCCTCACATAATACTATACATGTACATCATCAGGGGGTAGTAATCCTCACATAATACTATACATATACATCAGGGGTAGTAATCCCCACATAATACTATACATGTACATCATCAGGGGTAGTAATCCTCACATAATACTATACATGTACATCAGGGGGTAATAATCCTCACATAATACTATACATGTACATCATCAGGGGTAGTAATCCTCACATAATACTATACATGTACATCATCAGGGGTAGTAATCCTCACATAATACTATACATGTACATCATCAGGGGTAGTAATCCTCACATAATACTATACATGTACATCATCAGGGGTAGTAATCCTCACATAATACTATACATGTACATCAGGGGGTAATAATCCTCACATAATACTATACATGTACATCAGGGGCAGTAATCCTCACATAATACTATACATGTACATCAGGGGGCAGTAATCCTCACATAACACTATACATGTACATCATCAGGGGGTAGTAATCCTCACATAATACTATACATGTATATAATCAGGGGTAGTAATCCTCACATAATACTATACATGTACATCAGGGAGTAGTAATCCTCACATAATACTATACATGTACATCATCAGGGGGTAGTAATCCTCACATAATACTATACATGTACATCAGGGAGTAGTAATCCTCACATAAAACTATACATGTACATCAGGGGGTAGTAATCCTCACAATACTATACATGTACATCATCAGGGGTAGTAATCCGCACATAATACTATACATGTACATCATCAGGGGGTAGTAATCCTCACATAATACTATACATGTACATCATCAGGGGTAGTAATCCTCACATAATACTATACATGTACATCATCAGGGGGTAGTAATCCTCACATAATACTATACATGTACATCATCAGGGAGTAATCCTCACATAATACTATACATGTACATCAGGGGGTAGTAATCCTCACATAATACTATACATATACAATATCAGGGGTAGTAATCCTCACATAATACTATACATGTACATCATCAGGGGGTAGTAATCCTGACATAATACTATACATGTATATCATCAGGGGTAGTAATCCTCACATAATACTATACATGTACATCATCAGGGGGTAGTAATCCTCACATAATACTATACATGTACATCATCAGGGGGTAGTAATCCTCACATAATACTATACATGTACATCATCAGGGGTAGTAATCCTCACATAATACTATACATGTACATCATCAGGGGGTAGTAATCCTCACATAATACTATACATGTACATCATCAGGGAGTAATCCTCACATAATACTATACATGTACATCAGGGGGTAGTAATCCTCACATAATACTATACATATACAATATCAGGGGTAGTAATCCTCACATAATACTATACATGTACATCATCAGGGGTAGTAATACTCACATAATACTATACATGTCCATCAGGGGTAGTAATCCTCACATAATACTATACATGTACATCAGGGGGTAATAATCCTCACATTATACTATACATGTACATCATCAGGGGGTAGTAATCCTCACATAATACTATACATGTACATCATCAGGGGTAGTAATCCTCACATAATACTATACATGTACATCAGGGGGTAATAATCCTCACATAATACTATACATGTACATCATCAGGGGCAGTAATCCTCACATAATACTATACATGTACATCAGGGGGTAGTAATCCTCACATAACACTATACATGTACATCATCAGGGGGTAGTAATCCTCACATAATACTATACATGTACATCGTCAGGGGTAGTAATCCTCACATAATACTATACATGTACATCATCAGGGGGCAGTAATCCTCACATAATACTATACATGTACATCATCAGGGGTAGTAATTCTCACATAATACTATACATGTACATCATCAGGGGGTAGTAATCCTCACATAATACTATACATGTACATCATCAGGGGATAGTAATCCTCACATAATACTATACATGTACATCATAAGGGGGTAGTAATCCTCACATAATACTATACATGTATATCATCAGGGGTAGTAATCCTCACATAATACTATACATGTACATCATCAGGGGTAGTAATCCTCACATAATACTATACATGTACATCAGGGGGCAGTAATCCTCAGATAATACTATACATGTACATCATCAGGGGGTAGTAATCCTCACATAATACTATACATGAACATCTTCAGGGGCAGTAATCCTCACATAATACTATACATGTACATCATCAGGGGTAGTAATCCTCACATAATACTATACATGTACATCATCAGGGGTAGTAATCCTCACATAATACTATACATGTACATCAGGGGTAGTAATCCTCACATAATACTATACATGTACATCAGGGGGTAGTAATCTTCACATAATACTATACATGTACATCATCAGGGGTAGTAATCCTCACATAATATTATACATGTACATCAGGGGTAGTAATCCTCACATAATAGTATACATCAGGGGCCAGTAATCCTCACATAATACTATACATGTACATCATCGGGGAGTAGTAATCCTCACATAATACTATACATGTACATCATCAGGGGGTAGTAATCCTCACATAATACTATACATGTACATCATCAGGGTAGTAATCCTCACATAATACTATACATGTACATCATCAGGAGGTAGTAATCCTCACATAATACTATACATGTACATCAGGGGTAGTAATCCTCACATAATACTATACATGTACATCATCAGGGGTAGTAATACTCACAATACTATACATGTACATCATCAGGGGGTAGTAATCCTCACATAATACTATACATGTACATCATCAGGGGCAGTAATCCTCACATAATACTATACATGTATATCATCAGGGGTAGTAATCCTCACATAATACTATACATATACATCATCAGGGGGTAGTAATCCTCACAATACTATACATGTACATCATCAGGGGTAGTAATACTCACATAATACTATACATGTACATCATCAGGGGTAGTAATCCTCACATAATACTATACATGTACATCAGGGGGTAATAATCCTCACATAATACTATACATGTACATCATCAGGGGTAGTAATCCTCACATAATACTATACATGTACATCATCAGGGGTAGTAATCCTCACATAATACTATACATGTACATCATCAGGGGTAGTAATCCTCACATAATACTATACATGTACATCAGGGGGTAATAATCCTCACATAATACTATACATGTACATCAGGGGCAGTAATCCTCACATAATACTATACATGTACATCAGGGGCCAGTAATCCTCACATAATACTATACATGTACATCATCAGGGAGTAGTAATCCTCACATAATACTATACATGTACATCATCGGGGGGTAGTAATCCTCACATAATACTATACATGTACATCATCAGGGGGAGTAATCCTCACATAATACTATACATGTACATCATCAGGGTAGTAATCCTCACATAATACTATACATGTACATCATCAGGGGGTAGTAATCCTCACATAATACTATACATGTACATCATCAGGGTAGTAATCCTCACATAATACTATACATGTACATCAGGGGTAGTAATCCTCACATAATACTATACATGTACATCATCAGGGGGTAGTAATCCTCACATAATACTATACATGTACATCATCAGGGGTAGTAATCCTCACATAATACTATACATGTACATCATCAGGGGGGCAGTAATCCTCACATAATACTATACATGTACATCAGGGGGTAGTAATCCTCACATAATACTATACATGTACATCATCAGGGGTAGTAATCCTCACATAATACTATACATGTATATCATCAGGGGTAGTAATCCTCACATAATACTATACATGTACATCATCAGGGGTAGTAATCCTCACATAATACTATACATGTACATCATCAGGGGGCAGTAATCCTCACATAATACTATACATGTACATCATCAGGGGTAGTAATCCTCACATAATACTATACATGTACATCATCAGGGGCAGTAATCCTCACATAATACTATACATCAGGGGCCAGTAATCCTCACATAATACTATACATGTACATCATCAGGGGGTAGTAATCCTCACATAATACTATACACGTACATCATCAGGGGGCAGTAATCCTCACATAATACTATACATGTACATCATCAGGGGCAGTAATCCTCACATAATATTATACATATACATCATCAGGGGGCAGTAATCCTCACATAATACTATACATGTACATCATCAGGGGTAGTAATCCTCACATAATACTATACTTGTACATCAGGGGGTAGTAATCCTCACATAATACTATACATGTACAACATCAGGGGTAATAATTCTCACATAATTCTATACATGTACATCATCAGGGGGTAGTAATCCTCACATAATACTATACATGTACATCATCAGGGGTAGTAATCCTCACATAATTCTATACATGTATATCATCAGGGGGTAGTAATCCTCACATAATACTATACATGTACATCATCAGGGGTAGTAATCCTCACATAATAGTGTACATGTACATCATCAGGGGTAGTAATCCTCACATAATACTATACATGTACATCATCAGGGGGTAGTTATCCTCACATAATACTATACATGTACATCATCAGGGGTAGTAATCCTCACATAATACTATACATGTACATCAGGGGTAGTAATCCCCACATAATACTATACATGTACATCAGGGGTAGTAATCCTCACATAATACTATACATGTACATCATCAGGGGGTAGTAATCCTCACATAATACTATACATGTACATCATCAGGGAGTAGTAATCCTCACATAATACTATACATGTGCATCAGGGGGTAGTAATCCTCACATAATACTATACATGTACATCATCAGGGGCAGTAATCCTCACATAATACTATACATGTACATCATCAGGGGGTAGTAATCCTCACATAATACTATACATGTACATCATCAGGGAGTAGTAATCCTCACATAATACTATACATGTGCATCAGGGGGTAGTAATCCTCACATAATACTATACATGTACATCATCAGGGGTAGTAATCCTCACATAATACTATACATGTACATCAGGGGGTAGTAATCCTCACATAATACTATACATATACATTATCAGGGGTAGTAATCCTCACATAATACTATACATGTATATCATCAGGGGTAGTAATCCTCACATAATACTATACATGTACATCATCAGGGGTAATAATCCTCACATAATTCTATACATGTACATCATCAGGGGTAATAATCCTCACATAATTCTATACATGTACATCAGGGGCTGTAATCCTCACATAATACTATATATGTACATCATCAGGGGGTAGTAATCCTCTCATAATACTATACATGTACATCATCAGGGGCAGTAATCCTCACATAATACTATATATGTACATCATCAGGGGGTAGTAATCCTCACATAATACTATACATGAACATCTTCAGGGGCAGTAATCCTCACATAATACTATACATGTACATCATCAGGGGTAGTAATCCTCACATAATACTATACATGAACATCTTCAGGGGCAGTAATCCTCACATAATACTATACATGTACATCATCAGGGGGTAGTTATCCTCACATAATACTATACATGTACATCATCAGGGGTAGTAATCCTCACATAATACTATACATGTACATCAGGGGTAGTAATCCTCACATAATACTATACATGTACATCATCAGGGGGTAGTTATCCTCACATAATACTATACATGTACATCATCAGGGGTAGTAATCCTCACATAATACTATACATGTACATCAGGGGTAGTAATCCTCACATAATACTATACATGTACATCATCAGGGGTAGTAATCCCCACATAATACTATACATGTACATCAGGGGTAGTAATCCTCACATAATACTATACATGTACATCATCAGGGGGTAGTAATCCTCACATAATACTATACATGTACATCATCAGGGAGTAGTAATCCTCACATAATACTATACATGTGCATCAGGGGGTAGTAATCCTCACATAATACTACACATGTACATGTATAGTATTATGTGAGGATTACTGCCCCTGATGATGTACATGTATAGTATTATGTGAGAATTACTACCCCCTGATGATGTACATGTATAGTATTATGTGAGGATTACTGCCCCTGATGATGTACATCATCAGGGGGTAGTAATTCTCACATAATACTATACATGTACATCATCAGGGAGTAGTAATCCTCACATAATACTATACATGTGCATCAGGGGTAGTAATCCTCACATAATACTATACATGTATATCATCAGGGGTAGTAATCCTCACATAATACTATACATGTACATCATCAGGGGTAATAATCCTCACATAATTCTATACATGTACATCAGGGGCTGTAATCCTCACATAATACTATATATGTACATCATCAGGGGGTAGTAATCCTCTCATAATACTATACATGTACATCATCAGGGACAGTAATCCTCACATAATACTATATATGTACATCATCAGGGGGTAGTAATCCTCACATAATACTATACATCTACATCATCAGGGGTAGTAATCCTCACATAATACTATACATGTACATCATCAGGGGTAGTAATCCTCACATAATACTATACATGAACATCTTCAGGGGCAGTAATCCTCACATAATACTATACATGTACATCATCAGGGGTAGTAATCCTCACATAATACTATACATGTACATCATCAGGGGTAGTAATCCTCACATAATAGTGTACATGTACATCATCAGGGGTAGTAATCCTCACATAATACTATACATGTACATCATCAGGGGGTAGTTATCCTCACATAATACTATACATGTACATCATCAGGGGTAGTAATCCTCACATAATACTATACATGTACATCAGGGGTAGTAATCCTCACATAATACTATACATGTACATCATCAGGGGTAGTAATCCCCACATAATACTATACATGTACATCAGGGGTAGTAATCCTCACATAATACTATACATGTACATCATCAGGGGGTAGTAATCCTCACATAATACTATACATCTACATCATCAGGGGTAGTAATCCTCACATAATACTATACATGTACATCATCAGGGGGTAGTAATCCTCACATAATACTATACATGTACATCATCAGGGGGTAGTAATCCTCACATAATACTATACATCTACATCATCAGGGGTAGTAATCCTCACATAATACTATACATGTACATCATCAGGGGGTAGTAATCCTCACATAATACTATACATGTACATCATCAGGGGGTAGTAATCCTCACATAATACTATACATGTACATCAGGGGTAGTAATCCCCACATAATACTATACATGTACATCATCAGGGGTAGTAATCCTCACATAATACTATACATGTACATCAGGGGGCAGTAATCCTCACATAATACTATACATGTACATCATCAGGGGCAGTAATCCTCACATAATACTATACATGTACATCATCAGGGGGTAGTAATCCTCACATAATACTATACATGTACATCATCAGGAGTAGTAATACTCACATAATACTATACATGTACATCATCAGGGGTAGTAATCCTCACATAATACTATACATGTACATCAGGGGGTAATAATCCTCACATAATACTATACATGTACATCATCAGGGGGTAGTAATCCTCACATAATACTATACATGTACATCATCAGGGGTAGTAATCCTCACATAATACTATACATGTACATCATCAGGGGTAGTAATCCTCACATAATACTATACATGTACATCAGGGGGTAATAATCCTCACATAATACTATACATGTACATCATCAGGGGCAGTAATCCTCACATAATACTATACATGTACATCAGGGGGTAGTAATCCTCACATAACACTATACATGTACATCATCAGGGGGTAGTAATCCTCACATAATACTATACATGTATATAATCATGGGTAGTTATCCTCACATAATACTATACATATACATCAGGGAGTAGTAATCCTCACATAATACTATACATGTACATCATCAGGGGGTAGTAATCCTCACATAATACTATACATGTACATCATCAGGGGTAATAATCCTCACATAATTCTATACATGTACATCAGGGGCTGTAATCCTCACATAATACTATATATGTACATCATCAGGGGGTAGTAATCCTCTCATAATACTATACATGTACATCATCAGGGACAGTAATCCTCACATAATACTATATATGTACATCATCAGGGGGTAGTAATCCTCACATAATACTATACATCTACATCATCAGGGGTAGTAATCCTCACATAATACTATACATGTACATCATCAGGGGTAGTAATCCTCACATATTACTATACATGAACATCTTCAGGGGCAGTAATCCTCACATAATACTATACATGTACATCATCAGGGGTAGTAATCCTCACATAATACTATACATGTACATCATCAGGGGTAGTAATCCTCACATAATAGTGTACATGTACATCATCAGGGGTAGTAATCCTCACATAATACTATACATGTACATCATCAGGGGGTAGTTATCCTCACATAATACTATACATGTACATCAGGGGTAGTAATCCTCACATAATACTATACATGTACATCATCAGGGGTAGTAATCCCCACATAATACTATACATGTACATCAGGGGTAGTAATCCTCACATAATACTATACATGTACATCATCAGGGGGTAGTAATCCTCACATAATACTATACATGTACATCATCAGAAGGTAGTAATCCTCACATAATACTATACATGTACATCAGGGGTAGTAATCCTCACATAATACTATACATGTACATCATCAGGGGGTAGTAATCCTCACATAATACTATACATGTACATCATCAGGGGGTAGTAATCCTCACATAATACTATACATGTACATCAGGGGTAGTAATCCCCACATAATACTATACATGTACATCATCAGGGGTAGTAATCCTCACATAATACTATACATGTACATCATCAGGGGTAGTAATCCTCACAATACTATACATGTACATCATCAGGGGGTAGTAATCCTCACATAATACTATACATCTACATCAGGGGGCAGTAATCCTCACATAATACTATACATGTACATCATCAGGGGCAGTAATCCTCACATAATACTATACATGTACATCATCAGGGGGTAGTAATCCTCACATAATACTATACATGTATATAATCATGGGTAGTTATCCTCACATAATACTATACATATACATCAGGGAGTAGTAATCCTCACATAATACTATACATGTACATCATCAGGGGGTAGTAATCCTCACATAATACTATACATGTACATCATCAGGGGTAATAATCCTCACATAATTCTATACATGTACATCAGGGGCTGTAATCCTCACATAATACTATATATGTACATCATCAGGGGGTAGTAATCCTCTCATAATACTATACATGTACATCATCAGGGACAGTAATCCTCACATAATACTATATATGTACATCATCAGGGGGTAGTAATCCTCACATAATACTATACATCTACATCATCAGGGGTAGTAATCCTCACATAATACTATACATGTACATCATCAGGGGTAGTAATCCTCACATAATACTATACATGAACATCTTCAGGGGCAGTAATCCTCACATAATACTATACATGTACATCATCAGGGGTAGTAATCCTCACATAATACTATACATGTACATCATCAGGGGTAGTAATCCTCACATAATAGTGTACATGTACATCATCAGGGGTAGTAATCCTCACATAATACTATACATGTACATCATCAGGGGGTAGTTATCCTCACATAATACTATACATGTACATCAGGGGTAGTAATCCTCACATAATACTATACATGTACATCATCAGGGGTAGTAATCCCCACATAATACTATACATGTACATCAGGGGTAGTAATCCTCACATAATACTATACATGTACATCATCAGGGGGTAGTAATCCTCACATAATACTATACATGTACATCATCAGAAGGTTGTAATCCTCACATAATACTATACATGTACATCAGGGGTAGTAATCCTCACATAATACTATACATGTACATCATCAGGGGGTAGTAATCCTCACATAATACTATACATGTACATCATCAGGGGGTAGTAATCCTCACATAATACTATACATGTACATCAGGGGTAGTAATCCCCACATAATACTATACATGTACATCATCAGGGGTAGTAATCCTCACATAATACTATACATGTACATCATCAGGGGTAGTAATCCTCACAATACTATACATGTACATCATCAGGGGGTAGTAATCCTCACATAATACTATACATCTACATCAGGGGGCAGTAATCCTCACATAATACTATACATGTACATCATCAGGGGCAGTAATCCTCACATAATACTATACATGTACATCATCAGGGGGTAGTAATCCTCACATAATACTATACATGTACATCATCAGGAGTAGTAATACTCACATAATACTATACATGTACATCATCAGGGGTAGTAATCCTCACATAATACTATACATGTACATCAGGGGGTAATAATCCTCACATAATACTATACATGTACATCATCAGGGGGTAGTAATCCTCACATAATACTATACATGTACATCATCAGGGGTAGTAATCCTCACATAATACTATACATGTACATCATCAGGGGTAGTAATCCTAACATAATACTATACATGTACATCAGGGGGTAATAATCCTCACATAATACTATACATGTACATCATCAGGGGCAGTAATCCTCACATAATACTATACATGTACATCAGGGGGTAGTAATCCTCACATAACACTATACATGTACATCATCAGGGGGTAGTAATCCTCACATAATACTATACATGTATATAATCATGGGTAGTTATCCTCACATAATACTATACATATACATCAGGGAGTAGTAATTCTCACATAATACTATACATGTACATCATCAGGGGGTAGTAATCCTCACATAATACTATACATGTACATCATCAGGGAGTAGTAATCCTCACATAATACTATACATGTGCATCCGGGGGTAGTAATCCTCACATAATACTATACATGTACATCATCAGGGGTAGTAATCCTCACATAATACTATACATGTACATCAGGGGGTAGTAATCCTCGCATAATACTATACATATACATTATCAGGGGTAGTAATCCTCACATAATACTATACATGTATATCATCAGGGGTAGTAATCCTCACATAATACTATACATGTACATCATCAGGGGTAATAATCCTCACATAATTCTATACATGTACATCAGGGGCTGTAATCCTCACATAATACTATATATGTACATCATCAGGGGGTAGTAATCCTCTCATAATACTATACATGTACATCATCAGGGGCAGTAATCCTCACATAATACTATATATGTACATCATCAGGGTGTAGTAATCCTCACATAATACTATACATCTACATCATCAGGGGTAGTAATCCTCACATAATACTATACATGTACATCATCAGGGGTAGTAATCCTCACATAATACTATACATGAACATCTTCAGGGGCAGTAATCCTCACATAATACTATACATGTACATCATCAGGGGTAGTAATCCTCACATAATACTATACATGTACATCATCAGGGGTAGTAATCCTCACATAATACTATACATGTACATCAGGGGTAGTAATCCTCACATAATACTTATACATGTACATCATCAGGGGGTAGTAATCCTCACATAATACTATACATGTATATCATCAGGGGTAGTAATCCTCACATAATATTATACATGTACATCAGGGGTAGTAATCCTCACATAATACTATACATCAGGGGCCAGTAATCCTCACATAATACTATACATGTACATCATCAGGGCGTAGTAATCCTCACATAATACTATACATGTACATCATCAGGGGGTAGTAATCCTCACATAATACTATACATGTACATCATCAGGGGGAGTAATCCTCACATAATACTATACATGTACATCATCAGGGGGAGTAATCCTCACGTAATACTATACATGTACATCATCAGGGGTAGTAATCCTCACATAATATTATAAATGTACATCATCAGGGTAGTAATCCTCACATAATACTATACATGTACATCATCAGGGGGTAGTAATCCTCACATAATACTATACATGTACATCAGGGGTAGTAATCCTCACATAATACTATACATGTACATCATCAGGGGTAGTAATCCTCACAATACTATACATGTACATCATCAGGGGGTAGTAATCCTCACATAATACTATACATGTACATCATCAGGGGCAGTAATCCTCACATAATACTATACATGTATATCATCATGGGTAGTAATCCTCACATAATACTATACATGTACATCATCAGGGGGTAGTAATCCTCACAATACTATACATGTACATCATCAGGGGTAGTAATACTCACATAATACTATACATGTACATCATCAGGGGTAGTAAGCCTCACATAATACTATACATGTACATCAGGGGGTAATAATCCTCACATAATACTATACATGTACATCATCAGGGGTAGTAATCCTCACATAATACTATACATGTACATCATCAGGGGTAGTAATCCTCACATAATACTATACATGTACATCATCAGGGGTAGTAATCCTCACATAATACTATACATGTACATCAGGGGGTAATAATCCTCATATAATACTATACATGTACATCAGGGGCAGTAATCCTCACATAATACTATACATGTACATCAGAGGGCAGTAATCCTCACATAACACTATACATGTACATCATCAGGGGGTAGTAATCCTCACATAATACTATACATGTATATAATCAGGGGTAGTAATCCTCACATAATACTATACATGTACATCATCAGGGAGTAGTAATCCTCACATAATACTATACATGTGCATCAGGGGGTAGCAATCCTCACATAATACTATACATGTACATCATCAGGTGTAGTAATCCTCACATAATACTATACATGTACATCAGGGGGTAGTAATCCTCACATAATACTATACATATACATTATCAGGGGTAGTAATCCTCACATAATACTATACATTTACATCATCAGGGGTAATAATCCTCACATAATTCTATACATGTACATCAGGGGCCAGTAATCCTCACATAATACAATATATGTACATCATCAGGGGGTAGTAATACTCACATAATACTATACATCTACATCAGGGGTAGTAATCCTCACATAATACTATACATGTACATCAGGGGTAGTAATCCTCACATAATACTATACATCTACATCATCAGGGGTAGTAATCCTCACATAATACTATACATGTACATCATCAGGGGTAGTAATCCTCACATAATACTATACATGTACATCATCAGGGGGTAGTAATCCTCACATAATACTATACATGTACATCATCAGGGAGTAGTAATCCTCACATAATACTATACATGTACATCAGGGGGTAGTAATCCTCACAATACTATACATGTACATCATCAGGGGTAGTAATCCTCACATAATACTATACATGTACATCATCAGGGGTAGTAATCCGCACATAATACTATACATGTACATCAGGGGTAGTAATCCTCACATAATACTATACATGTACATCATCAGGGGTAGTAATCCTCACATAATATTATACATGTACATCAGGGGTAGTAATCCTCACATAATACTATACATGTACATCATCGGGGAGTAGTAATCCTCACATAATACTATACATGTACATCATCAGGGGGTAGTAATCCTCACATAATACTATACATGTACATCATCAGGGGGAGTAATCCTCACATAATACTATACATGTACATCATCAGGGTAGTAATCCTCACATAACACTATACATGTACATCATCAGGGGGTAGTAATCCTCACATAATACTATACATGTACATCAGGGGTAGTAATCCTCACATAATACTATACATGTACATCATCAGGGGTAGTAATCCTCACATAATACTATACATGTACATCATCAGGGGCAGTAATCCTCACATAATACTATACATGTATATCATCAGGGGTAGTAATCCTCACATAATACTATACATGTACATCATCAGGGGGTAGTAATCCTCACAATACTATACATGTACATCATCAGGGGTAGTAATACTCACATAATACTATACATGTACATCATCAGGGGTAGTAATCCTCACATAATACTATACATGTACATCAGGGGGTAATAATCCTCACATAATACTATACATGTACATCATCAGGGATAGTAATCCTCACATAATACTATACATGTACATCATCAGGGGTAGTAATCCTCACATAATACTATACATGTACATCATCAGGGGCAGTAATCCTCACATAATACTATACATGTACATCAGGGGGTAATAATCCTCACATAATACTATACATGTACATCAGGGGCAGTAATCCTCACATAATACTATACATGTACATCAGGGGCCAGTAATCCTCACATAAAACTATACATGTACATCATCAGGGAGTAGTAATCCTCACATAATACTATACATGTACATCATCAGGGGGTAGTAATCCTCACATAATACTATACATGTACATCATCAGGGGGAGTAATCCTCACATAATACTATACATGTACATCATCAGGGTAGTAATCCTCACATAATACTATACATGTACATCATCAGGGGGTAGTAATCCTCACATAATACTATACATGTACATCATCAGGGTAGTAATCCTCACATAATACTATACATGTACATCATCAGGGGGTAGTAATCCTCACATAATACTATACATGTACATCATCAGGGGTAGTAATCCTCACATAATACTATACATGTACATCATCAGGGGGGCAGTAATCCTCACATAATACTATACATGTACATCAGGGGGTAGTAATCCTCACATAATACTATACATGTACATCATCAGGGGTAGTAATCCTCACATAATACTATACATGTACATCATCAGGGGGCAGTAATCCTCACATAATACTATACATGTACATCATCAAGGGTAGTAATTCTCACATAATACTATACATGTACATCATCAGGGGGCAGTAATCCTCACATAATACTATACATGTACATCATCAGGGGTAGTAATTCACACATAATACTATACATGTACATCGTCAGGGGTAGTAATCCTCACATAATACTATACATGTACATCATCAGGGGTAGTAATCCGCACATAATACTATACATCTACATCATCAGGGGTAGTAATCCTCACATAATACCATACATGTACATCAGGGGGTAGTAATCCTCACATAATACTATACATGTACATCAGGGGTAGTAATCCTCACATAATACTATACATGTACATCATCAGGGGGTAGTAATCCTCACATAATACTATACATGTACATCATCAGGGGGTAGTAATCCTCACATAATACTATACATGTACATCAGGGGTAGTAATCCCCACATAATACTATACATGTACATCATCAGGGGTAGTAATCCTCACAATACTATACATGTACATCATCAGGGGGTAGCAATCCTCACATAATACTATACATCTACATCAGGGGGCAGTAATCCTCACATAATACTATACATGTACATCATCCTGGGCAGTAATCCTCACATAATACTATACATGTACATCATCAGGGGTAGTAATCCTCACATAATACTATACATGTACATCAGGGGGTAATAATCCTCACATAATACTATACATGTACATCATCAGGGGGTAGTAATCCTCACATAATACTATACATGTACATCATCAGGGGTAGTAATCCTCACATAATACTATACATGTACATCATCAGGGGTAGTAATCCTCACATAATACTATACATGTACATCAGGGGGTAGTAATCCTCACATAATACTATACATATACATTATCAGGGGTAGTAATCCTCACATAATACTATACATGTATATCATCAGGGGTAGTAATCCTCACATAATACTATACATGTACATCATCAGGGGTAATAATCCTCACATAATTCTATACATGTACATCAGGGGCTGTAATCCTCACATAATACTATATATGTACATCATCAGGGGGTAGTAATCCTCTCATAATACTATACATGTACATCGTCAGGGGTAGTAATCCTCACATAATACTATACATGTACATCATCAGGGGGTAGTAATCCTCACATAATACTATACATGTACATCGTCAGGGGTAGTAATCCTCACATAATACTATACATGTACATCATCAGGGGGCAGTAATCCTCACATAATACTATACATGTACATCATCAGGGGTAGTAATTCTCACATAATACTATACATGTACATCATCAGGGGGTAGTAATCCTTACATAATACTATACATGTACATCGTCAGGGGTAGTAATCCTCACATAATACTATACATGTACATCATCAGGGGGCAGCAATCCTCACATAATACTATACATGTACATCACCAGGGGTAGTAATCCTCACATAATACTATACATCAGGGGCCAGTAATCCTCACATAATACTATACATGTACATCATCAGGGGGTAGTTATCCTCACATAATACTATACATGTACATCATCAGGGGTAGTAATCCTCACATAATACTATACATGTACATCAGGGGTAGTAATCCTCACATAATACTATACATGTACATCATCAGGGGTAGCAATCCCCACATAATACTATACATGTACATCAGGGGTAGTAATCCTCACATAATACTATACATGTACATCATCAGGGGGTAGTAATCCTCACATAATACTATACATCTACATCATCAGGGGTAGTAATCCTCACATAATACTATACATGTACATCATCAGGGGTAGTAATCCTCACATAATACTATACATGTACATCATCAGGGGGTAGTAATCCTCACATAATACTATACACGTACATCATCAGGGGGCAGTAATCCTCACATAATACTATACATGTACATCATCAGGGGCAGTAATCCTCACATAATATTATACATATACATCATCAGGGGGCAGTAATCCTCACATAATACTATACATGTACATCATCAGGGGTAGTAATCCTCACATAATACTATACTTGTACATCAGGGGGTGGTAATCCTCACATAATACTATACATGTACATCATCAGGGGTAGTAATCCTCACATAATACTATACATGTACATCATCAGGGGTAGTAACCCTCACATAATACTATACATGTACATCATCAGGGGTAGTAATCCTCACATAATACTATACATATACATCATCAGGGGTAGTAATCCTCACATAATACTATACATGTACATAATCAGGGGGTAGTAATCCTCACATCATACTATACATGTACATCATCAGGGGGCAGTAATCCTCACATAATACTATACATGTACATCATCAGGGGTAGTAATCCTCACATAATACTATACATGTATATCATCAGGGGTAGTAATCCTCACATAATACTATACATGTACATCATCAGGGGTAGTAATCCTCACATAATACTATACATGTACATCATCAT
This sequence comes from Rhinoderma darwinii, assembly GCF_050947455.1. Taxonomy (NCBI): domain Eukaryota; kingdom Metazoa; phylum Chordata; class Amphibia; order Anura; family Rhinodermatidae; genus Rhinoderma; species Rhinoderma darwinii. The sequence goes on along the minus strand of NC_134694.1, from coordinate 114,684,857 downwards.
GGGGCAGTAATCCTCACATAATACTATACATGTACATCAACAGGGGGCAGTAATCCTCACATAATACTATACATCAGGGGCCAGTAATCCTCACATAATACTATACATGTACATCATCAGGGGGTAGTTATCCTCACATAATACTATACATGTACATCATCAGGGGTAGTAATCCTCACATAATACTATACATGTACATCAGGGGTAGTAATCCTCACATAATACTATACATGTACATCATCAGGGGTAGCAATCCCCACATAATACTATACATGTACATCAGGGGTAGTAATCCTCACATAATACTATACATCTACATCATCAGGGGTAGTAATCCTCACATAATACTATACATGTACATCATCAGGGGTAGTAATCCTCACATAATACTATACATGTACATCATCAGGGGGTAGTAATCCTCACATAATACTATACACGTACATCATCAGGGGGCAGTAATCCTCACATAATACTATACATGTACATCATCAGGGGCAGTAATCCTCACATAATATTATACATATACATCATCAGGGGGCAGTAATCCTCACATAATACTATACATGTACATCATCAGGGGTAGTAATCCTCACATAATACTATACTTGTACATCAGGGGGTGGTAATCCTCACATAATACTATACATGTACATCATCAGGGGTAGTAATCCTCACATAATACTATACATGTACATCATCAGGGGTAGTAACCCTCACATAATACTATACATGTACATCATCAGGGGTAGTAATCCTCACATAATACTATACATATACATCATCAGGGGTAGTAATCCTCACATAATACTATACATGTACATAATCAGGGGGTAGTAATCCTCACATCATACTATACATGTACATCATCAGGGGGCAGTAATCCTCACATAATACTATACATGTACATCATCAGGGGTAGTAATCCTCACATAATACTATACATGTACATCATCAGGGGTAGTAATCCTCACATAATACTATACATGTATATCATCAGGGGTAGTAATCCTCACATAATACTATACGTGTACATCATCAGGGGGCAGTAATCCTCACATAATACTATACGTGTACATCATCAGGGGTAGTAATCCTCACAGAATACTATATATGTACATCATCAGGGGGTAGTAATCCTCACATAATACTATACATGTACATCATCAGGGGGTAGTAATCCTCACATAATACTATACATGTACATCATCAGGGGTAGTAATCCTCACATAATACTATACATGTACATCATCAGGGGGCAGTAATCCTCACATAATACTATACATGTACATCATCAGGGGGTAGTAATCCTCACATAATACTATACATGTACATCATCAGGGGTAGTAATCCTCACATAATACTATACATGTACATCATCAGGGGAAGTAATCCTCACATAATACTATACATGTACATCATCAGGGGGTAGTAATCCTCACATAATACTATACATGTACATTATCAGGGGTAGTAATCCTCACATAATACTATACATGTATATCATCAGGGGGTAGTAATCCTCACATAATACTATACATGTATATCATCAGGGGGTAGAAATCCTCACATAATACTATACATGTACATTATCAGGGGTAGTAATCCTCACATAATACTATACATGTACATCATCAGGGGTAGTAATCCTCACATAATACTATACATGTACAACATCAGGGGTAATAATTCTCACATAATTCTATACATGTACATCATCAGGGGGCAGTAATCCTCACATAATACTATACATGTACATCATCAGGGGTAGTAATCCTCACATAATACTATACATGTACATCATCAGGGGTAGTAATCCTCACATAATTCTATACATGTATATCATCAGGGGGTAGTAATCCTCACATAATACTATACATGTACATCACCAGGGGTAGTAATCCTCACATAATAGTGTACATGTACATCATCAGGGGTAGTAATCCTCACATAATACTATACATGTACATCAGGGGTAGTAATCCTCACATAATACTATACATGTACATCATCAGGGGTAGTAATCCCCACATAATACTATACATGTACATCAGGGGTAGTAATCCTCACATAATACTATACATGTACATCATCAGGGGGTAGTAATCCGCACATAATACTATACATCTACATCATCAGGGGTAGTAATCCTCACATAATACCATACATGTACATCAGGGGGTAGTAATCCTCACATAATACTATACATGTACATCAGGGGTAGTAATCCTCACATAATACTATACATGTACATCATCAGGGGGTAGTAATCCTCACATAATACTATACATGTACATCATCAGGGGGTAGTAATCCTCACATAATACTATACATGTACATCAGGGGTAGTAATCCCCACATAATACTATACATGTACATCAGGGGTAGTAATCCTCACAATACTATACATGTACATCATCAGGGGGTAGTAATCCTCACATAATACTATACATGTACATGATCAGGGGTAGTAATACTCACATAATACTATACATGTACATCATCAGGGGTAGTAATCCTCACATAATACTATACATGTACATCAGGGGGTAATAATCCTCACATAATACTATACATGTACATCATCAGGGGGTAGTAATCCTCACATAATACTATACATGTACATCATCAGGGGTAGTAATCCTCACATAATACTATACATGTACATCATCAGGGGTAGTAATCCTCACATAATACTATACATGTACATCAGGGGGTAGTAATCCTCACATAATACTATACATATACATTATCAGGGGTAGTAATCCTCACATAATACTATACATGTATATCATCAGGGGTAGTAATCCTCACATAATACTATACATGTACATCATCAGGGGTAATAATCCTCACATAATTCTATACATGTACATCAGGGGCTGTAATCCTCACATAATACTATATATGTACATCATCAGGGGGTAGTAATCCTCTCATAATACTATACATGTACATCATCAGGGGCAGTAATCCTCACATAATACTATATATGTACATCATCAGGGGGTAGTAATCCTCACATAATACTATACATCTACATCATCAGGGGTAGTAATCCTCACATAATACTATACATCTACATCATCAGGGGTAGTAATCCTCACATAATACTATACATGAACATCTTCTGGGGCAGTAATCCTCACATAATACTATACATGTACATCATCAGGGGTAGTAATCCTCACATAATACTATACATGTACATCATCAGGGGTAGTACTCCTCACATAATACTATACATGTACATCAGGGGTAGTAATCCTCACATAATACTATACATGTACATCATCAGGGGTAATAATCCTCACATAATTCTATACATGTACATCAGGGGCTGTAATCCTCACATAATACTATATATGTACATCATCAGGGGGTAGTAATCCTCTCATAATACTATACATGTACATCATCAGGGGCAGTAATCCTCACATAATACTATATATGTACATCATCAGGGGGTAGTAATCCTCACATAATACTATACATCTACATCATCAGGGGTAGTAATCCTCACATAATACTATACATCTACATCATCAGGGGTAGTAATCCTCACATAATACTATACATGAACATCTTCTGGGGCAGTAATCCTCACATAATACTATACATGTACATCATCAGGGGTAGTAATCCTCACATAATACTATACATGTACATCATCAGGGGGTAGTAATCCTCACATAATACTATACATCAGGGGCCAGTAATCCTTACATAATACTATACATGTACATCATCAGGGAGTAGTAATCCTCACATAATACTATACATGTACATCATCAGGGGGTAGTAATCCTCACATAATACTATACATGTACATCATCAGGGGGAGTAATCCTCACATAATACTATACATGTACATCATCAGGGTAGTAATCCTCACATAATACTATACATGTACATCATCAGGGGGTAGTAATCCTCACATAATACTATACATGTACATCAGGGGTAGTAATCCTCACATAATACTATACATGTACATCATCAGGGGTAGTAATCCTCACAATACTATACATGTACATCATCAGGGGGTAGTAATCCTCACATAATACTATACATGTACATCATCAGGGGCAGTAATCCTCACATAATACTATACATGTATATCATCAGGGGTAGTAATCCTCACATAATACTATACATGTACATCATCAGGGGGTAGTAATCCTCACAATACTATACATGTACATCATCAGGGGTAGTAATACTCACATAATACTATACATGTACATCATCAGGGGTAGTAAGCCTCACATAATACTATACATGTACATCAGGGGGTAATAATCCTCACATAATACTATACATGTACATCATCAGGGGTAGTAATCCTCACATAATACTATACATGTACATCATCAGGGGTAGTAATCCTCACATAATACTATACATGTACATCATCAGGGGTAGTAATCCTCACATAATACTATACATGTACATCAGGGGGTAATAATCCTCACATAATACTATACATGTACATCAGGGGCAGTAATCCTCACATAATACTATACATGTACATCAGAGGGCAGTAATCCTCACATAACACTATACATGTACATCATCAGGGGTAGTAATCCTCACATAATACTATACATGTACATCATCAGGGGGTAGTAATCCTCACATAATACTATACATGTATATAATCAGGGGTAGTAATCCTCACATAATACTATACATGTACATCATCAGGGAGTAGTAATCCTCACATAATAGTATACATGTGCATCAGGGGGTAGCAATCCTCACATAATACTATACATGTACATCATCAGGGGTAGTAATCCTCACATAATACTATACATGTACATCAGGGGGTAGTAATCCTCACATAATACTATACATGTACATCATCAGGGGCAGTAATCCTCACATAATACTATACATGTACATCATCAGGGGTAGTAATCCTCACATAATACTATACATGTACATCATCAGGGGGTAGTAATCCTCACATAATACTATACATGTATATAATCAGGGGTAGTAATCCTCACATAATACTATACATGTACATCATCAGGGAGTAGTAATCCTCACATAATAGTATACATGTGCATCAGGGGGTAGCAATCCTCACATAATACTATACATGTACATCATCAGGGGTAGTAATCCTCACATAATACTATACATGTACATCAGGGGGTAGTAATCCTCACATAATACTATACATATACATTATCAGGGGTAGTAATCCTCACATAATACTATAGATGTATTTCATCAGGGGTAGTAATCCTCACATAATACTATACATGTACATCATCAGGGGTAATAATCCTCACATAATTCTATACATGTACATCAGGGGCCAGTAATCCTCACATAATACAATATATTTACATCATCAGGGGGTAGTAATCCTCACATAATACTATACATGTACATCAGGGGTAGTAATCCTGACATAATACTATACATGTACATCAGGGGTAGTAATCCTCACATAATACTATACATGTACATCATCAGGGGTAGTAATCCTCACATAATACTATACATGTACATCATCAGGGGTAGTAATCCTCACATAATACTATACATGTACATCATCAGGGGGTAGTAATCCTCACATAATACTATACATGTGCATCAGGGAGTAGTAATCCTCACATAATACTATACATGTACATCAGGGGGTAGTAATCCTCACAATACTATACATGTACATCATCAGGGGTAGTAATCCTCACATAATACTATACATGTACATCATCAGGGTTAGTAATCCGCACATAATACTATACATGTACATCATCAGGGGGTAGTAATCCTCACATAATACTATACATGTACATCATCAGGGGTAGTAATCCTCACATAATACTATACATGTACATCATCAGGGGGTAGTAATCCTCACATAATACTATACGTGTACATCATCAGGGGTAGTAATCCTCACATAATAGTGTACATGTACATCATCAGGGGTAGTAATCCTCACATAATACTATACATGTACATCATCAGGGGGTAGTTATCCTCACATAATACTATACATGTACATCATCAGGGGTAATAATCCTCACATAATACTATACATGTACATCAGGGGTAGTAATCCTCACATAATACTATACATGTACATCATCAGGGGTAGTAATCCCCACATAATACTATACATGTACATCAGGGGTAGTAATCCTCACATAATACTATACATGTACATCATCAGGGGGTAGTAATCCGCACATAATACTATACATCTACATCATCAGGGGTAGTAATCCTCACATAATACCATACATGTACATCAGGGGGTAGTAATCCTCACATAATACTATACATGTACATCAGGGGTAGTAATCCTCACATAATACTATACATGTACATCATCAGGGGGTAGTAATCCTCACATAATACTATACATGTACATCATCAGGGGGTAGTAATCCTCACATAATACTATACATGTACATCAGGGGTAGTAATCCCCACATAATACTATACATGTACATCATCAGGGGTAGTAATCCTCACAATACTATACATGTACATCATCAGGGGGTAGCAATCCTCACATAATACTATACATCTACATCAGGGGGCAGTAATCCTCACATAATACTATACATGTACATCATCAGGGGCAGTAATCCTCACATAATACTATACATGTACATCATCAGGGGTAGTAATCCTCACATAATACTATACATGTACATCAGGGGGTAATAATCCTCACATAATACTATACATGTACATCATCAGGGGGTAGTAATCCTCACATAATACTATACATGTACATCATCAGGGGTAGTAATCCTCACATAATACTATACATGTACATCATCAGGGGTAGTAATCCTCACATAATACTATACATGTACATCAGGGGGTAGTAATCCTCACATAATACTATACATATACATTATCAGGGGTAGTAATCCTCACATAATACTATACATGTATATCATCAGGGGTAGTAATCCTCACATAATACTATACATGTACATCATCAGGGGTAATAATCCTCACATAATTCTATACATGTACATCAGGGGCTGTAATCCTCACATAATACTATATATGTACATCATCAGGGGGTAGTAATCCTCTCATAATACTATACATGTACATCGTCAGGGGTAGTAATCCTCACATAATACTATACATGTACATCATCAGGGGGTAGTAATCCTCACATAATACTATACATGTACATCGTCAGGGGTAGTAATCCTCACATAATACTATACATGTACATCATCAGGGGGCAGTAATCCTCACATAATACTATACATGTACATCATCAGGGGGCAGTAATCCTCACATAATACTATACATGTACATCATCAGGGGTAGTAATTCTCACATAATACTATACATGTACATCATCAGGGGGTAGTAATCCTTACATAATACTATACATGTACATCGTCAGGGGTAGTAATCCTCACATAATACTATACATGTACATCATCAGGGGGCAGCAATCCTCACATAATACTATACATGTACATCATCAGGGGTAGTAATCCTCACATAATACTATACATGTACATCATCAGGGGTAGTAATCCTCACATAATACTATACATGTACATCATCATGGGGCAGTAATCCTCACATAATACTATACATGTACATCAACAGGGGGCAGTAATCCTCACATAATACTATACATCAGGGGCCAGTAATCCTCACATAATACTATACATGTACATCATCAGGGGGTAGTTATCCTCACATAATACTATACATGTACATCATCAGGGGTAGTAATCCTCACATAATACTATACATGTACATCAGGGGTAGTAATCCTCACATAATACTATACATGTACATCATCAGGGGTAGCAATCCCCACATAATACTATACATGTACATCAGGGGTAGTAATCCTCACATAATACTATACATGTACATCATCAGGGGGTAGTAATCCTCACATAATACTATACATCTACATCATCAGGGGTAGTAATCCTCACATAATACTATACATGTACATCATCAGGGGTAGTAATCCTCACATAATACTATACATGTACATCATCAGGGGGTAGTAATCCTCACATAATACTATACACGTACATCATCAGGGGGCAGTAATCCTCACATAATACTATACATGTACATCATCAGGGGCAGTAATCCTCACATAATATTATACATATACATCATCAGGGGGCAGTAATCCTCACATAATACTATACATGTACATCATCAGGGGTAGTAATCCTCACATAATACTATACTTGTACATCAGGGGGTGGTAATCCTCACATAATACTATACATGTACATCATCAGGGGTAGTAATCCTCACATAATACTATACATGTACATCATCAGGGGCAGTAATCCTCACATAATACTATACATGTACATCAGGGGGCAGTAATCCTCACATAATACTATACATGTACATCATCAGGGGGTAGTAATCCTCACATAATACTATACATGTACATCATCAGGGGTAGTAACCCTCACATAATACTATACATGTACATCATCAGGGGTAGTAATCCTCACATCATACTATACATGTACATCATCAGGGGGCAGTAATCCTCACATAATACTATACATGTACATCATCAGGGGTAGTAATCCTCACATAATACTATACATGTACATCATCAGGGGTAGTAATCCTCACATAATACTATACATGTATATCATCAGGGGTAGTAATCCTCACATAATACTATACGTGTACATCATCAGGGGGCAGTAATCCTCACATAATACTATACGTGTACATCATCAGGGGTAGTAATCCTCACATAATACTATACATGTACATCATCAGGGGGTAGTAATCCTCACATAATACTATACATGTACATTATCAGGGGTAGTAATCCTCACATAATACTATACATGTATATCATCAGGGGGTAGTAATCCTCACATAATACTATACATGTATATCATCAGGGGGTAGAAATCCTCACATAATACTATACATGTACATTATCAGGGGTAGTAATCCTCACATAATACTATACATGTACATCATCAGGGGTAGTAATCCTCACATAATACTATACATGTACAACATCAGGGGAAATAATTCTCACATAATTCTATACATGTACATCATCAGGGGGCAGTAATCCTCACATAATACTATACATGTACATCATCAGGGGTAGTAATCCTCACATAATACTATACATGTACATCATCAGGGGTAGTAATCCTCACATAATTCTATACATGTATATCATCAGGGGGTAGTAATCCTCACATAATACTATACATGTACATCACCAGGGGTAGTAATCCTCACATAATAGTGTACATGTACATCATCAGGGGTAGTAATCCTCACATAATACTATACATGTACATCATCAGGGGGTAGTTATCCTCACATAATACTATACATGTACATCATCAGGGGTAGTAATCCTCACATAATACTATACATGTACATCAGGGGTAGTAATCCTCACATAATACTATACATGTACATCATCAGGGGTAGTAATCCCCACATAATACTATACATGTACATCAGGGGTAGTAATCCTCACATAATACTATACATGTACATCATCAGGGGGTAGTAATCCGCACATAATACTATACATCTACATCATCAGGGGTAGTAATCCTCACATAATACCATACATGTACATCAGGGGGTAGTAATCCTCACATAATACTATACATGTACATCAGGGGTAGTAATCCTCATATAATACTATACATGTACATCATCAGGGGGTAGTAATCCTCACATAATACTATACATGTACATCATCAGGGGGTAGTAATCCTCACATAATACTATACATGTACATCAGGGGTAGTAATCCCCACATAATACTATACATGTACATCAGGGGTAGTAATCCTCACAATACTATACATGTACATCATCAGGGGGTAGTAATCCTCACATAATACTATACATGTACATGATCAGGGGTAGTAATACTCACATAATACTATACATGTACATCATCAGGGGTAGTAATCCTCACATAATACTATACATGTACATCAGGGGGTAATAATCCTCACATAATACTATACATGTACATCATCAGGGGGTAGTAATCCTCACATAATACTATACATGTACATCATCAGGGGTAGTAATCCTCACATAATACTATACATGTACATCATCAGGGGTAGTAATCCTCACATAATACTATACATGTACATCAGGGGGTAGTAATCCTCACATAATACTATACATATACATTATCAGGGGTAGTAATCCTCACATAATACTATACATGTATATCATCAGGGGTAGTAATCCTCACATAATACTATACATGTACATCATCAGGGGTAATAATCCTCACATAATTCTATACATGTACATCAGGGGCAGTAATCCTCACATAATACTATATATGTACATCATCAGGGGGTAGTAATCCTCACATAATACTATACATCTACATCATCAGGGGTAGTAATCCTCACATAATACTATACATCTACATCATCAGGGGTAGTAATCCTCACATAATACTATACATGAACATCTTCTGGGGCAGTAATCCTCACATAATACTATACATGTACATCATCAGGGGTAGTAATCCTCACATAATACTATACATGTACATCATCAGGGGTAGTACTCCTCACATAATACTATACATGTACATCAGGGGTAGTAATCCTCACATAATACTATACATGTACATCATCAGGGGGTAGTAATCTTCACATAATACTATATATGTATATCATCAGGGGTAGTAATCCTCACATAATATTATACATGTACATCAGGGGTAGTAATCCTCACATAATACTATACATCAGGGGGCAGTAATCCTCACATAATACTATACATGTACATCATCAGGGAGTAGTAATCCTCACATAATACTATACATGTACATCATCAGGGGGTAGTAATCCTCACATAATACTATACATGTACATCATCAGGGGGAGTAATCCTCACATAATACTATACATGTACATCATCAGGGTAGTAATCCCCACATAATACTATACATGTACATCATCAGGGGTAGTAATCCTCACAATACTATACATGTACATCATCAGGGGGTAGCAATCCTCACATAATACTATACATGTACATCATCAGGGGTAGTAATCCTCACATAATACTATACATGTACATCAGGGGGTAGTAATCCTCACATAATACTATACATATACATTATCAGGGGTAGTAATCCTCACATAATACTATACATGTATATCATCAGGGGTAGTAATCCTCACATAATACTATACATGTACATCATCAGGGGTAATAATCCTCACATAATTCTATACATGTAAATCAGGGGCTGTAATCCTCACATAATACTATATATGTACATCATCAGGGGGTAGTAATCCTCTCATAATACTATACATGTACATCGTCAGGGGTAGTAATCCTCACATAATACTATACATGTACATCATCAGGGGGTAGTAATCCTCACATAATACTATACATGTACATCGTCAGGGGTAGTAATCCTCACATAATACTATACATGTACATCATCAGGGGGCAGTAATCCTCACATAATACTATACATGTACATCATCAGGGGTAGTAATTCTCACATAATACTATACATGTACATCATCAGGGGGTAGTAATCCTTACATAATACTATACATGTACATCGTCAGGGGTAGTAATCCTCACATAATACTATACATGTACATCATCAGGGGGCAGCAATCCTCACATAATACTATACATGTACATCATCAGGGGTAGTAATCCTCACATAATACTATACATGTACATCATCAGGGGTAGTAATCCTCACATAATACTATACATGTACATCATCAGGGGGTAGTAATCCTCACATAATACTATACATGTATATCATCAGGGGCAGTAATCCTCACATAATACTATACATGTACATCATCAGGGGTAGTAATCCTCACATAATACTATACATGTACATCATCATGGGGCAGTAATCCTCACAAAATACTATACATGTACATCAACAGGGGGCAGTAATCCTCACATAATACTATACATCAGGGGCCAGTAATCCTCACATAATACTATACATGTACATCATCAGGGGGTAGTTATCCTCACATAATACTATACATGTACATCATCAGGGGTAGTAATCCTCACATAATACTATACATGTACATCAGGGGTAGTAATCCTCACATAATACTATACATGTACATCATCAGGGGTAGCAATCCCCACATAATACTATACATGTACATCAGGGGTAGTAATCCTCACATAATACTATACATGTACATCATCAGGGGGTAGTAATCCTCACATAATACTATACATGTACATCATCAGGGGTAGTAATCCTCACATAATACTATACATGTACATCATCAGGGGGTAGTAATCCTCACATAATACTATACACGTACATCATCAGGGGGCAGTAATCCTCACATAATACTATACATGTACATCATCAGGGGCAGTAATCCTCACATAATATTATACATATACATCATCAGGGGGCAGTAATCCTCACATAATACTATACATGTACATCATCAGGGGTAGTAATCCTCACATAATACTATACTTGTACATCAGGGGGTGGTAATCCTCACATAATACTATACATGTACATCATCAGGGGTAGTAATCCTCACATAATACTATACATGTACATCATCAGGGGCAGTAATCCTCACATAATACTATACATGTACATCAGGGGGCAGTAATCCTCACATAATACTATACATGTACATCATCAGGGGGTAGTAATCCTCACATAATACTATACATGTACATCATCAGGGGTAGTAACCCTCACATAATACTATACATGTACATCATCAGGGGTAGTAATCCTCACATAATACTATACATATACATCATCAGGGGTAGTAATCCTCACATAATACTATACATGTACATAATCAGGGGGTAGTAATCCTCACATCATACTATACATGTACATCATCAGGGGGCAGTAATCCTCACATAATACTATACATGTACATCATCAGGGGTAGTAATCCTCACATAATACTATACATGTACATCATCAGGGGTAGTAATCCTCACATAATACTATACATGTATATCATCAGGGGTAGTAATCCTCACATAATACTATACGTGTACATCATCAGGGGGCAGTAATCCTCACATAATACTATACGTGTACATCCTCAGGGGTAGTAATCCTCACGGAATACTATACATGTACATCATCAGGGGGTAGTAATCCTCACATAATACTATACATGTACATCATCAGGGGGTAGTAATCCTCACATAATACTATACATGTACATCATCAGGGGTAGTAATCCTCACATAATACTATACATGTACATCATCAGGGGGCAGTAATCCTCACATAATACTATACATGTACATCATCAGGGGGTAGTAATCCTCACATAATACTATACATGTACATCATCAGGGGTAGTAATCCTCACATAATACTATACATGTACATCATCAGGGGAAGTAATCCTCACATAATACTATACATGTACATCATCAGGGGGTAGTAATCCTCACATAATACTATACATGTACATTATCAGGGGTAGTAATCCTCACATAATACTATACATGTATATCATCAGGGGGTAGTAATCCTCACATAATACTATACATGTATATCATCAGGGGGTAGAAATCCTCACATAATACTATACATGTACAACATCAGGGGTAATAATTCTCACATAATTCTATACATGTACATCATCAGGGGGCAGTAATCCTCACATAATACTATACATGTACATCATCAGGGGTAGTAATCCTCACATAATACTATACATGTACATCATCAGGGGTAGTAATCCTCACATAATTCTATACATGTATATCATCAGGGGGTAGTAATCCTCACATAATACTATACATGTACATCACCAGGGGTAGTAATCCTCACATAATAGTGTACATGTACATCATCAGGGGTAGTAATCCTCACATAATACTATACATGTACATCATCAGGGGGTAGTTATCCTCACATAATACTATACATGTACATCATCAGGGGTAGTAATCCTCACATAATACTATACATGTACATCAGGGGTAGTAATCCTCACATAATACTATACATGTACATCATCAGGGGTAGTAATCCCCACATAATACTATACATGTACATCAGGGGTAGTAATCCTCACATAATACTATACATGTACATCATCAGGGGGTAGTAATCCGCACATAATACTATACATCTACATCATCAGGGGTAGTAATCCTCACATAATACCATACATGTACATCAGGGGGTAGTAATCCTCACATAATACTATACATGTACATCAGGGGTAGTAATCCTCACATAATACTATACATGTACATCATCAGGGGGTAGTAATCCTCACATAATACTATACATGTACATCATCAGGGGGTAGTAATCCTCACATAATACTATACATGTACATCAGGGGTAGTAATCCCCACATAATACTATACATGTACATCAGGGGTAGTAATCCTCACAATACTATACATGTACATCATCAGGGGGTAGTAATCCTCACATAATACTATACATGTACATGATCAGGGGTAGTAATACTCACATAATACTATACATGTACATCATCAGGGGTAGTAATCCTCACATAATACTATACATGTACATCGGGGGGTAATAATCCTCACATAATACTATACATGTACATCATCAGGGGGTAGTAGTCCTCACATAATACTATACATGTACATCATCAGGGGTAGTAATCCTCACATAATACTATACATGTACATCATCAGGGGTAGTAATCCTCACATAATACTATACATCTACATCATCAGGGGTAGTAATCCTCACATAATACTATACATCTACATCATCAGGGGTAGTAATCCTCACATAATACTATACATGAACATCTTCTGGGGCAGTAATCCTCACATAATACTATACATCTACATCATCAGGGGTAGTAATCCTCACATAATACTATACATCTACATCATCAGGGGTAGTAATCCTCACATAATACTATACATATACATTATCAGGGGTAGTAATCCTCACATAATACTATACATGTATATCATCAGGGGTAGTAATCCTCACATAATACTATACATGTACATCATCAGGGGTAATAATCCTCACATAATTCTATACATGTACATCAGGGGCTGTAATCCTCACATAATACTATATATGTACATCATCAGGGGGTAGTAATCCTCTCATAATACTATACATGTACATCATCAGGGGCAGTAATCCTCACATAATACTATATATGTACATCATCAGGGGGTAGTAATCCTCACATAATACTATACATCTACATCATCAGGGGTAGTAATCCTCACATAATACTATACATCTACATCATCAGGGGTAGTAATCCTCACATAATACTATACATGAACATCTTCTGGGGCAGTAATCCTCACATAATACTATACATGTACATCATCAGGGGTAGTAATCCTCACATAATACTATACATGTACATCATCAGGGGTAGTACTCCTCACATAATACTATACATGTACATCAGGGGTAGTAATCCTCACATAATACTATACATGTACATCATCAGGGGGTAGTAATCTTCACATAATACTATATATGTATATCATCAGGGGTAGTAATCCTCACATAATATTATACATGTACATCAGGGGTAGTAATCCTCACATAATACTATACATCAGGGGCCAGTAATCCTCACATAATACTATACATGTACATCATCAGGGAGTAGTAATCCTCACATAATACTATACATGTACATCATCAGGGGGTAGTAATCCTCACATAATACTATACATGTACATCATCAGGGGGAGTAATCCTCACATAATACTATACATGTACATCATCAGGGTAGTAATCCTCACATAATACTATACATGTACATAATCAGGGGGTAGTAATCCTCACATAATACTATACATGTACATCAGGGGTAGTAATCCTCACATAATACTATACATGTACATCATCAGGGGTAGTAATCCTCACAATACTATACATGTACATCATCAGGGGGTAGTAATCCTCACATAATACTATACATGTACATCATCAGGGGCAGTAATCCTCACATAATACTATACATGTATATCATCAGGGGTAGTAATCCTCACATAATACTATACATGTACATCATCAGGGGGTAGTAATCCTCACAATACTATACATGTACATCATCAGGGCTAGTAATACTCACATAATACTATACATGTACATCATCAGGGGTAGTAAGCCTCACATAATACTATACATGTACATCAGGGGGTAATAATCCTCACATAATACTATACATGTACATCATCAGGGGTAGTAATCCTCACATAATACTATACATGTACATCATCAGGGGTAGTAATCCTCACATAATACTATACATGTACATCATCAGGGGTAGTAATCCTCACATAATACTATACATGTACATCAGGGGGTAATAATCCTCACATAATACTATACATGTACATCAGGGGCAGTAATCCTCACATAATACTATACATGTACATCAGAGGGCAGTAATCCTCACATAACACTATACATGTACATCATCAGGGGGTAGTAATCCTCACATAATACTATACATGTATATAATCAGGGGTAGTAATCCTCACATAATACTATACATGTACATCATCAGGGAGTAGTAATCCTCACATAATAGTATACATGTGCATCAGGGGGTAGCAATCCTCACATAATACTATACATGTACATCATCAGGGGTAGTAATCCTCACATAATACTATACATGTACATCATCAGGGGCAGTAATCCTCACATAATACTATACATGTACATCAGGGGGTAGTAATCCTCACATAATACTATACATATACATTATCAGGGGTAGTAATCCTCACATAATACTATAGATGTATTTCATCAGGGGTAGTAATCCTCACATAATACTATACATGTACATCATCAGGGGTAATAATCCTCACATAATTCTATACATGTACATCAGGGGCCAGTAATCCTCACATAATACAATATATTTACATCATCAGGGGGTAGTAATCCTGACATAATACTATACATGTACATCAGGGGTAGTAATCCTGACATAATACTATACATGTACATCAGGGGTAGTAATCCTCACATAATACTATACATGTACATCATCAGGGGTAGTAATCCTCACATAATACTATACATGTACATCATCAGGGGTAGTAATCCTCACATAATACTATACATGTACATCATCAGGGGGTAGTAATCCTCACATAATACTATACATGTACATCAGGGAGTAGTAATCCTCACATAATACTATACATGTACATCAGGGGGTAGTAATCCTCACAATACTATACATGTACATCATCAGGGGTAGTAATCCTCACATAATACTATACATGTACATCATCAGGGTTAGTAATCCGCACATAATACTATACATGTACATCATCAGGGGGTAGTAATCCTCACATAATACTATACATGTACATCATCAGGGGTAGTAATCCTCACATAATACTATACATGTACATCATCAGGGGGTAGTAATCCTCACATAATACTATACGTGTACATCATCAGGGGTAGTAATCCTCACATAATAGTGTACATGTACATCATCAGGGGTAGTAATCCTCACATAATACTATACATGTACATCATCAGGGGGTAGTTATCCTCACATAATACTATACATGTACATCATCAGGGGTAATAATCCTCACATAATACTATACATGTACATCAGGGGTAGTAATCCTCACATAATACTATACATGTACATCATCAGGGGTAGTAATCCCCACATAATACTATACATGTACATCAGGGGTAGTAATCCTCACATAATACTATACATGTACATCATCAGGGGGTAGTAATCCGCACATAATACTATACATCTACATCATCAGGGGTAGTAATCCTCACATAATACCATACATGTACATCAGGGGGTAGTAATCCTCACATAATACTATACATGTACATCAGGGGTAGTAATCCTCACATAATACTATACATGTACATCATCAGGGGGTAGTAATCCTCACATAATACTATACATGTACATCATCAGGGGGTAGTAATCCTCACATAATACTATACATGTACATCAGGGGTAGTAATCCCCACATAATACTATACATGTACATCATCAGGGGTAGTAATCCTCACAATACTATACATGTACATCATCAGGGGGTAGCAATCCTCACATAATACTATACATGTACATCATCAGGGGTAGTAATCCTCACATAATACTATACATGTACATCAGGGGGTAGTAATCCTCACATAATACTATACATATACATTATCAGGGGTAGTAATCCTCACATAATACTATACATGTATATCATCAGGGGTAGTAATCCTCACATAATACTATACATGTACATCATCAGGGGTAATAATCCTCACATAATTCTATACATGTACATCAGGGGCTGTAATCCTCACATAATACTATATATGTACATCATCAGGGGGTAGTAATCCTCTCATAATACTATACATGTACATCGTCAGGGGTAGTAATCCTCACATAATACTATACATGTACATCATCAGGGGGTAGTAATCCTCACATAATACTATACATGTACATCGTCAGGGGTAGTAATCCTCACATAATACTATACATGTACATCATCAGGGGGCAGTAATCCTCACATAATACTATACATGTACATCATCAGGGGTAGTAATTCTCACATAATACTATACATGTACATCATCAGGGGGTAGTAATCCTTACATAATACTATACATGTACATCGTCAGGGGTAGTAATCCTCACATAATACTATACATGTACATCATCAGGGGGCAGCAATCCTCACATAATACTATACATGTACATCATCAGGGGTAGTAATCCTCACATAATACTATACATGTACATCATCAGGGGTAGTACTCCTCACATAATACTATACATGTACATCAGGGGTAGTAATCCTCACATAATACTATACATGTACATCATCAGGGGGTAGTAATCTTCACATAATACTATATATGTATATCATCAGGGGTAGTAATCCTCACATAATATTATACATGTACATCAGGGGTAGTAATCCTCACATAATACTATACATCAGGGGCCAGTAATCCTCACATAATACTATACATGTACATCATCAGGGAGTAGTAATCCTCACATAATACTATACATGTACATCATCAGGGGGTAGTAATCCTCACATAATACTATACATGTACATCATCAGGGGGAGTAATCCTCACATAATACTATACATGTACATCATCAGGGTAGTAATCCTCACATAATACTATACATGTACATAATCAGGGGGTAGTAATCCTCACATAATACTATACATGTACATCAGGGGTAGTAATCCTCACATAATACTATACATGTACATCATCAGGGGTAGTAATCCTCACAATACTATACATGTACATCATCAGGGGGTAGTAATCCTCACATAATACTATACATGTACATCATCAGGGGCAGTAATCCTCACATAATACTATACATGTATATCATCAGGGGTAGTAATCCTCACATAATACTATACATGTACATCATCAGGGGGTAGTAATCCTCACAATACTATACATGTACATCATCAGGGCTAGTAATACTCACATAATACTATACATGTACATCATCAGGGGTAGTAAGCCTCACATAATACTATACATGTACATCAGGGGGTAATAATCCTCACATAATACTATACATGTACATCATCAGGGGTAGTAATCCTCACATAATACTATACATGTACATCATCAGGGGTAGTAATCCTCACATAATACTATACATGTACATCATCAGGGGTAGTAATCCTCACATAATACTATACATGTACATCAGGGGGTAATAATCCTCACATAATACTATACATGTACATCAGGGGCAGTAATCCTCACATAATACTATACATGTACATCAGAGGGCAGTAATCCTCACATAACACTATACATGTACATCATCAGGGGGTAGTAATCCTCACATAATACTATACATGTATATAATCAGGGGTAGTAATCCTCACATAATACTATACATGTACATCATCAGGGAGTAGTAATCCTCACATAATAGTATACATGTGCATCAGGGGGTAGCAATCCTCACATAATACTATACATGTACATCATCAGGGGTAGTAATCCTCACATAATACTATACATGTACATCATCAGGGGCAGTAATCCTCACATAATACTATACATGTACATCAGGGGGTAGTAATCCTCACATAATACTATACATATACATTATCAGGGGTAGTAATCCTCACATAATACTATAGATGTATTTCATCAGGGGTAGTAATCCTCACATAATACTATACATGTACATCATCAGGGGTAATAATCCTCACATAATTCTATACATGTACATCAGGGGCCAGTAATCCTCACATAATACAATATATTTACATCATCAGGGGGTAGTAATCCTGACATAATACTATACATGTACATCAGGGGTAGTAATCCTGACATAATACTATACATGTACATCAGGGGTAGTAATCCTCACATAATACTATACATGTACATCATCAGGGGTAGTAATCCTCACATAATACTATACATGTACATCATCAGGGGTAGTAATCCTCACATAATACTATACATGTACATCATCAGGGGGTAGTAATCCTCACATAATACTATACATGTACATCAGGGAGTAGTAATCCTCACATAATACTATACATGTACATCAGGGGGTAGTAATCCTCACAATACTATACATGTACATCATCAGGGGTAGTAATCCTCACATAATACTATACATGTACATCATCAGGGTTAGTAATCCGCACATAATACTATACATGTACATCATCAGGGGGTAGTAATCCTCACATAATACTATACATGTACATCATCAGGGGTAGTAATCCTCACATAATACTATACATGTACATCATCAGGGGGTAGTAATCCTCACATAATACTATACATGTACATCATCAGGGGGTAGTTATCCTCACATAATACTATACATGTACATCATCAGGGGTAATAATCCTCACATAATACTATACATGTACATCAGGGGTAGTAATCCTCACATAATACTATACATGTACATCATCAGGGGTAGTAATCCCCACATAATACTATACATGTACATCAGGGGTAGTAATCCTCACATAATACTATACATGTACATCATCAGGGGGTAGTAATCCGCACATAATACTATACATCTACATCATCAGGGGTAGTAATCCTCACATAATACCATACATGTACATCAGGGGGTAGTAATCCTCACATAATACTATACATGTACATCAGGGGTAGTAATCCTCACATAATACTATACATGTACATCATCAGGGGGTAGTAATCCTCACATAATACTATACATGTACATCATCAGGGGGTAGTAATCCTCACATAATACTATACATGTACATCATCAGGGGGTAGTAATCCTCACATAATACTATACATGTACATCAGGGGTAGTAATCCCCACATAATACTATACATGTACATCATCAGGGGTAGTAATCCTCACAATACTATACATGTACATCATCAGGGGGTAGCAATCCTCACATAATACTATACATGTACATCATCAGGGGTAGTAATCCTCACATAATACTATACATGTACATCAGGGGGTAGTAATCCTCACATAATACTATACATATACATTATCAGGGGTAGTAATCCTCACATAATACTATACATGTATATCATCAGGGGTAGTAATCCTCACATAATACTATACATGTACATCATCAGGGGTAATAATCCTCACATAATTCTATACATGTACATCAGGGGCTGTAATCCTCACATAATACTATATATGTACATCATCAGGGGGTAGTAATCCTCTCATAATACTATACATGTACATCGTCAGGGGTAGTAATCCTCACATAATACTATACATGTACATCATCAGGGGGTAGTAATCCTCACATAATACTATACATGTACATCGTCAGGGGTAGTAATCCTCACATAATACTATACATGTACATCATCAGGGGGCAGTAATCCTCACATAATACTATACATGTACATCATCAGGGGTAGTAATTCTCACATAATACTATACATGTACATCATCAGGGGGTAGTAATCCTTACATAATACTATACATGTACATCGTCAGGGGTAGTAATCCTCACATAATACTATACATGTACATCATCAGGGGGCAGCAATCCTCACATAATACTATACATGTACATCATCAGGGGTAGTAATCCTCACATAATACTATACATGTACATCATCAGGGGTAGTAATCCTCACATAATACTATACATGTACATCATCAGGGGGTAGTAATCCTCACATAATACTATACATGTATATCATCAGGGGCAGTAATCCTCACATAATACTATACATGTACATCATCAGGGGTAGTAATCCTCACATAATACTATACATGTACATCATCATGGGGCAGTAATCCTCACATAATACTATACATGTACATCAACAGGGGGCAGTAATCCTCACATAATACTATACATCAGGGGCCAGTAATCCTCACATAATACTATACATGTACATCATCAGGGGGTAGTTATCCTCACATAATACTATACATGTACATCATCAGGGGTAGTAATCCTCACATAATACTATACATGTACATCAGGGGTAGTAATCCTCACATAATACTATACATGTACATCATCAGGGGTAGCAATCCCCACATAATACTATACATGTACATCAGGGGTAGTAATCCTCACATAATACTATACATCTACATCATCAGGGGTAGTAATCCTCACATAATACTATACATGTACATCATCAGGGGTAGTAATCCTCACATAATACTATACATCTACATCATCAGGGGTAGTAATCCTCACATAATACTATACATGTACATCATCAGGGGTAGTAATCCTCACATAATACTATACATGTACATCATCAGGGGGTAGTAATCCTCACATAATACTATACACGTACATCATCAGGGGGCAGTAATCCTCACATAATACTATACATGTACATCATCAGGGGCAGTAATCCTCACATAATATTATACATATACATCATCAGGGGGCAGTAATCCTCACATAATACTATACATGTACATCATCAGGGGTAGTAATCCTCACATAATACTATACTTGTACATCAGGGGGTGGTAATCCTCACATAATACTATACATGTACATCATCAGGGGTAGTAATCCTCACATAATACTATACATGTACATCATCAGGGGCAGTAATCCTCACATAATACTATACATGTACATCAGGGGGCAGTAATCCTCACATAATACTCTACATGTACATCATCAGGGGGTAGTAATCCTCACATAATACTATACATGTACATCATCAGGGGTAGTAACCCTCACATAATACTATACATGTACATCATCAGGGGTAGTAATCCTCACATAATACTATACATATACATCATCAGGGGTAGTAATCCTCACATAATACTATACATGTACATAATCAGGGGGTAGTAATCCTCACATCATACTATACATGTACATCATCAGGGGGCAGTAATCCTCACATAATACTATACATGTACATCATCAGGGGTAGTAATCCTCACATAATACTATACATGTACATCATCAGGGGTAGTAATCCTCACATAATACTATACATGTATATCATCAGGGGTAGTAATCCTCACATAATACTATACGTGTACATCATCAGGGGGCAGTAATCCTCACATAATACTATACGTGTACATCATCAGGGGTAGTAATCCTCACAGAATACTATACATGTACATCATCAGGGGGTAGTAATCCTCACATAATACTATACATGTACATCATCAGGGGGTAGTAATCCTCACATAATACTATACATGTACATCATCAGGGGTAGTAATCCTCACATAATACTATACATGTACATCATCAGGGGGCAGTAATCCTCACATAATACTATACATGTACATCATCAGGGGGTAGTAATCCTCACATAATACTATACATGTACATCATCAGGGGTAGTAATCCTCACATAATACTATACATGTACATCATCAGGGGAAGTAATCCTCACATAATACTATACATGTACATCATCAGGGGGTAGTAATCCTCACATAATACTATACATGTACATTATCAGGGGTAGTAATCCTCACATAATACTATACATGTATATCATCAGGGGGTAGTAATCCTCACATAATACTATACATGTATATCATCAGGGGGTAGAAATCCTCACATAATACTATACATGTACATTATCAGGGGTAGTAATCCTCACATAATACTATACATGTACATCATCAGGGGTAGTAATCCTCACATCATAATATACATTTACATCACCAGGGGTAGTAATCCTCACATAATAGTGTACATGTACATCATCAGGGGTAGTAATCCTCACATAATACTATACATGTACATCATCAGGGGGTAGTTATCCTCACATAATACTATACATGTACATCATCAGGGGTAGTAATCCTCACATAATACTATACATGTACATCAGGGGTAGTAATCCTCACATAATACTATACATGTACATCATCAGGGGTAGTAATCCCCACATAATACTATACATGTACATCAGGGGTAGTAATCCTCACATAATACTATACATGTACATCATCAGGGGGTAGTAATCCGCACATAATACTATACATCTACATCATCAGGGGTAGTAATCCTCACATAATACCATACATGTACATCAGGGGGTAGTAATCCTCACATAATACTATACATGTACATCAGGGGTAGTAATCCTCACATAATACTATACATGTACATCATCAGGGGGTAGTAATCCTCACATAATACTATACATGTACATCATCAGGGGGTAGTAATCCTCACATAATACTATACATGTACATCAGGGGTAGTAATCCCCACATAATACTATACATGTACATCAGGGGTAGTAATCCTCACAATACTATACATGTACATCATCAGGGGGTAGTAATCCTCACATAATACTATACATGTACATGATCAGGGGTAGTAATACTCACATAATACTATACATGTACATCATCAGGGGTAGTAATCCTCACATAATACTATACATGTACATCAGGGGGTAATAATCCTCACATAATACTATACATGTACATCATCAGGGGGTAGTAATCCTCACATAATACTATACATGTACATCATCAGGGGTAGTAATCCTCACATAATACTATACATGTACATCATCAGGGGTAGTAATCCTCACATAATACTATACATGTACATCAGGGGGTAGTAATCCTCACATAATACTATACATATACATTATCAGGGGTAGTAATCCTCACATAATACTATACATGTATATCATCAGGGGTAGTAATCCTCACATAATACTATACATGTACATCATCAGGGGTAATAATCCTCACATAATTCTATACATGTACATCAGGGGCTGTAATCCTCACATAATACTATATATGTACATCATCAGGGGGTAGTAATCCTCTCATAATACTATACATGTACATCATCAGGGGCAGTAATCCTCACATAATACTATATATGTACATCATCAGGGGGTAGTAATCCTCACATAATACTATACATCTACATCATCAGGGGTAGTAATCCTCACATAATACTATACATCTACATCATCAGGGGTAGTAATCCTCTCATAATACTATACATGAACATCTTCTGGGGCAGTAATCCTCACATAATACTATACATGTACATCATCAGGGGTAGTAATCCTCACATAATACTATACATGTACATCATCAGGGGGTAGTAATCCTCACATAATACTATACGTGTACATCATCAGGGGTAGTAATCCTCACATAATAGTGTACATGTACATCATCAGGGGTAGTAATCCTCACATAATACTATACATGTACATCATCAGGGGGTAGTAATCCTCACATAATACTATACGTGTACATCATCAGGGGTAGTAATCCTCACATAATAGTGTACATGTACATCATCAGGGGTAGTAATCCTCACATAATACTATACATGTACATCATCAGGGGGTAGTTATCCTCACATAATACTATACATGTACATCATCAGGGGTAATAATCCTCACATAATACTATACATGTACATCAGGGGTAGTAATCCTCACATAATACTATACATGTACATCATCAGGGGTAGTAATCCCCACATAATACTATACATGTACATCAGGGGTAGTAATCCTCACATAATACTATACATGTACATCATCAGGGGGTAGTAATCCGCACATAATACTATACATCTACATCATCAGGGGTAGTAATCCTCACATAATACCATACATGTACATCAGGGGGTAGTAATCCTCACATAATACTATACATGTACATCAGGGGTAGTAATCCTCACATAATACTATACATGTACATCATCAGGGGGTAGTAATCCTCACATAATACTATACATGTACATCATCAGGGGTAGTAACCCTCACATAATACTATACATGTACATCATCAGGGGTAGTAATCCTCACATAATACTATACATGTACATCATCAGGGGTAGTAATCCTCACATAATACTATACATGTATATCATCAGGGGTAGTAATCCTCACATAATACTATACGTGTACATCATCAGGGGGCAGTAATCCTCACATAATACTATACGTGTACATCATCAGGGGTAGTAATTCTCACAGAATACTATACATGTACATCATCAGGGGGTAGTAATCCTCACATAATACTATACATGTACATCATCAGGGGGTAGTAATCCTCACATAATACTATACATGTACATCATCAGGGGTAGTAATCCTCACATAATACTATACATGTACATCATCAGGGGGCAGTAATCCTCACATAATACTATACATGTACATCATCAGGGGGTAGTAATCCTCACATAATACTATACATGTACATCATCAGGGGTAGTAATCATCACATAATACTATACATGTACATCATCAGGGGTAGTAATCCTCACATAATTCTATACATGTATATCATCAGGGGGTAGTAATCCTCACATAATACTATACATGTACATCACCAGGGGTAGTAATCCTCACATAATAGTGTACATGTACATCATCAGGGGTAGTAATCCTCACATAATACTATACATGTACATCATCAGGGGTAGTAATCCTCACATAATACTATACATGTACATCAGGGGTAGTAATCCTCACATAATACTATACATGTACATCATCAGGGGTAGTAATCCCCACATAATACTATACATGTACATCAGGGGTAGTAATCCTCACATAATACTATACATGTACATCATCAGGGGGTAGTAATCCGCACATAATACTATACATCTACATCATCAGGGGTAGTAATCCTCACATAATACCATACATGTACATCAGGGGGTAGTAATCCTCACATAATACTATACATGTACATCAGGGGTAGTAATCCTCACATAATACTATACATGTACATCATCAGGGGGTAGTAATCCTCACATAATACTATACATGTATATCATCAGGGGGTAGAAATCCTCACATAATACTATACATGTACATTATCAGGGGTAGTAATCCTCACATAATACTATACATGTACATCATCAGGGGTAGTAATCCTCACATAATACTATACATTTACATCACCAGGGGTAGTAATCCTCACATAATAGTGTACATGTACATCATCAGGGGTAGTAATCCTCACATAATACTATACATGTACATCATCAGGGGGTAGTTATCCTCACATAATACTATACATGTACATCATCAGGGGTAGTAATCCTCACATAATACTATACATGTACATCAGGGGTAGTAATCCTCACATAATACTATACATGTACATCATCAGGGGTAGTAATCCCCACATAATACTATACATGTACATCAGGGGTAGTAATCCTCACATAATACTATACATGTACATCATCAGGGGGTAGTAATCCGCACATAATACTATACATCTACATCATCAGGGGTAGTAATCCTCACATAATACCATACATGTACATCAGGGGGTAGTAATCCTCACATAATACTATACATGTACATCAGGGGTAGTAATCCTCACATAATACTATACATGTACATCATCAGGGGGTAGTAATCCTCACATAATACTATACATGTACATCATCAGGGGGTAGTAATCCTCACATAATACTATACATGTACATCAGGGGTAGTAATCCCCACATAATACTATACATGTACATCAGGGGTAGTAATCCTCACAATACTATACATGTACATCATCAGGGGGTAGTAATCCTCACATAATACTATACATGTACATGATCAGGGGTAGTAATACTCACATAATACTATACATGTACATCATCAGGGGTAGTAATCCTCACATAATACTATACATGTACATCAGGGGGTAATAATCCTCACATAATACTATACATGTACATCATCAGGGGGTAGTAATCCTCACATAATACTATACATGTACATCATCAGGGGTAGTAATCCTCACATAATACTATACATGTACATCATCAGGGGTAGTAATCCTCACATAATACTATACATGTACATCAGGGGGTAGTAATCCTCACATAATACTATACATATACATTATCAGGGGTAGTAATCCTCACATAATACTATACATGTATATCATCAGGGGTAGTAATCCTCACATAATACTATACATGTACATCATCAGGGGTAATAATCCTCACATAATTCTATACATGTACATCAGGGGCTGTAATCCTCACATAATACTATATATGTACATCATCAGGGGGTAGTAATCCTCTCATAATACTATACATGTACATCATCAGGGGCAGTAATCCTCACATAATACTATATATGTACATCATCAGGGGGTAGTA
Organism: Rhinoderma darwinii; assembly: GCF_050947455.1. Taxonomy (NCBI): domain Eukaryota; kingdom Metazoa; phylum Chordata; class Amphibia; order Anura; family Rhinodermatidae; genus Rhinoderma; species Rhinoderma darwinii. The sequence continues at coordinate 114,656,165 of NC_134694.1, read as the reverse complement.
ATCCTCACATAATACTATACATCTACATCATCAGGGGTAGTAATCCTCACATAATACTATACATCTACATCATCAGGGGTAGTAATCCTCTCATAATACTATACATGAACATCTTCTGGGGCAGTAATCCTCACATAATACTATACATGTACATCATCAGGGGTAGTAATCCTCACATAATACTATACATGTACATCATCAGGGGGTAGTAATCCTCACATAATACTATACGTGTACATCATCAGGGGTAGTAATCCTCACATAATAGTGTACATGTACATCATCAGGGGTAGTAATCCTCACATAATACTATACATGTACATCATCAGGGGGTAGTAATCCTCACATAATACTATACGTGTACATCATCAGGGGTAGTAATCCTCACATAATAGTGTACATGTACATCATCAGGGGTAGTAATCCTCACATAATACTATACATGTACATCATCAGGGGGTAGTTATCCTCACATAATACTATACATGTACATCATCAGGGGTAATAATCCTCACATAATACTATACATGTACATCAGGGGTAGTAATCCTCACATAATACTATACATGTACATCATCAGGGGTAGTAATCCCCACATAATACTATACATGTACATCAGGGGTAGTAATCCTCACATAATACTATACATGTACATCATCAGGGGGTAGTAATCCGCACATAATACTATACATCTACATCATCAGGGGTAGTAATCCTCACATAATACCATACATGTACATCAGGGGGTAGTAATCCTCACATAATACTATACATGTACATCAGGGGTAGTAATCCTCACATAATACTATACATGTACATCATCAGGGGGTAGTAATCCTCACATAATACTATACATGTACATCATCAGGGGTAGTAACCCTCACATAATACTATACATGTACATCATCAGGGGTAGTAATCCTCACATAATACTATACATGTACATCATCAGGGGTAGTAATCCTCACATAATACTATACATGTATATCATCAGGGGTAGTAATCCTCACATAATACTATACGTGTACATCATCAGGGGGCAGTAATCCTCACATAATACTATACGTGTACATCATCAGGGGTAGTAATTCTCACAGAATACTATACATGTACATCATCAGGGGGTAGTAATCCTCACATAATACTATACATGTACATCATCAGGGGGTAGTAATCCTCACATAATACTATACATGTACATCATCAGGGGTAGTAATCCTCACATAATACTATACATGTACATCATCAGGGGGCAGTAATCCTCACATAATACTATACATGTACATCATCAGGGGGTAGTAATCCTCACATAATACTATACATGTACATCATCAGGGGTAGTAATCCTCACATAATACTATACATGTACATCATCAGGGGAAGTAATCCTCACATAATACTATACATGTACATCATCAGGGGGTAGTAATCCTCACATAATACTATACATGTACATTATATGGGGTAGTAATCCTCACATAATACTATACATGTATATCATCAGGGGGTAGTAATCCTCACATAATACTATACATGTATATCATCAGGGGGTAGAAATCCTCACATAATACTATACATGTACATTATCAGGGGTAGTAATCCTCACATAATACTATACATGTACATCATCAGGGGTAGTAATCCTCACATAATACTATACATGTACAACATCAGGGGTAATAATTCTCACATAATTCTATACATGTACATCATCAGGGGGCAGTAATCCTCACATAATACTATACATGTACATCATCAGGGGTAGTAATCCTCACATAATACTATACATGTACATCATCAGGGGTAGTAATCCTCACATAATTCTATACATGTATATCATCAGGGGGTAGTAATCCTCACATAATACTATACATGTACATCACCAGGGGTAGTAATCCTCACATAATAGTGTACATGTACATCATCAGGGGTAGTAATCCTCACATAATACTATACATGTACATCATCAGGGGTAGTAATCCTCACATAATACTATACATGTACATCAGGGGTAGTAATCCTCACATAATACTATACATGTACATCATCAGGGGTAGTAATCCCCACATAATACTATACATGTACATCAGGGGTAGTAATCCTCACATAATACTATACATGTACATCATCAGGGGGTAGTAATCCGCACATAATACTATACATCTACATCATCAGGGGTAGTAATCCTCACATAATACCATACATGTACATCAGGGGGTAGTAATCCTCACATAATACTATACATGTACATCAGGGGTAGTAATCCTCACATAATACTATACATGTACATCATCAGGGGGTAGTAATCCTCACATAATACTATACATGTACATCATCAGGGGGTAGTAATCCTCACATAATACTATACATGTACATCAGGGGTAGTAATCCCCACATAATACTATACATGTACATCAGGGGTAGTAATCCTCACAATACTATACATGTACATCATCAGGGGGTAGTAATCCTCACATAATACTATACATGTACATGATCAGGGGTAGTAATACTCACATAATACTATACATGTACATTATCAGGGGTAGTAATCCTCACATAATACTATACATGTACATCAGGGGGTAATAATCCTCACATAATACTATACATGTACATCATCAGGGGGTAGTAATCCTCACATAATACTATACATGTACATCATCAGGGGTAGTAATCCTCACATAATACTATACATGTACATCATCAGGGGTAGTAATCCTCACATAATACTATACATGTACATCAGGGGGTAGTAATCCTCACATAATACTATACATATACATTATCAGGGGTAGTAATCCTCACATAATACTATACATGTGCATCAGGGGGTAGCAATCCTCACATAATACTATACATGTAATCATCAGGGGTAGTAATCCTCACATAATACTATACATGTACATCAGGGGGTAGTAATCCTCACATAATACTATACATATACATTATCAGGGGTAGTAATCCTCACATAATACTATACATGTATATCATCAGGGGTAGTAATCCTCACATAATACTATACATGTATATCATCAGGGGTAGTAATCCTCACATAATACTATACATGTACATCGTCAGGGGTAATAACCCTCACATAATTCTATACATGTACATCAGGGGCTGTAATCCTCACATAATACTATATATGTACATCATCAGGGGGTAGTAATCCTCTCATAATACTATACATGTATATCATCAGGGGTAGTAATCCTCACATAATACTATACATGTACATCATCAGGGGGTAGTAATCCTTACATAATACTATACATGTACATCATCAGGGGGAGTAATCCTCACATAATACTATACATGTACATCATCAGGGGGAGTAATCCTTACATAATACTATACATGTACATCATCAGGGGGAGTAATCCTCACATAATACTATACATGTACATCAGGGGTAGTAATCCTCACATAATACTATACATGTACATCGTCAGGGGTAGTAATCCTCACATAATACTATACATGTACATCATCAGGGGGTAGTAATCCTCACATAATACTATACATGTACATCGTCAGGGGTAGTAATCCTCACATAATACTATACATGTACATCATCAGGGGGCAGTAATCCTCACATAATACTATACATGTACATCATCAGGGGTAGTAATTCTCACATAATACTATACATGTACATCATCAGGGGGTAGTAATCCTTACATAATACTATACATGTACATCGTCAGGGGTAGTAATCCTCACATAATACTATACATGTACATCATCAGGGGGCAGCAATCCTCACATAATACTATACATGTACATCATCAGGGGTAGTAATCCTCACATAATACTATACATGTACATCATCAGGGGTAGTAATCCTCACATAATACTATACATGTACATCATCAGGGGGTAGTAATCCTCACATAATACTATACATGTACATCATCAGGGGGTAGTAATCCTCACATAATACTATACATGTATATCATCAGGGGTAGTAATCCTCACATAATACTATACATGTACATCATCAGGGGTAGTAATCCTCACATAATACTATACATGTACATCATCATGGGGCAGTAATCCTCACATAATACTATACATGTACATCAACAGGGGGCAGTAATCCTCACATAATACTATACATGTACATCATCAGGGGGTAGTAATCCTCACATAATACTATACATGTATATCATCAGGGGTAGTAATCCTCACATAATACTATACATGTACATCATCATGGGGCAGTAATCCTCACATAATACTATACATGTACATCAACAGGGGGCAGTAATCCTCACATAATACTATACATCAGGGGCCAGTAATCCTCACATAATACTATACATGTACATCATCAGGGGGTAGTTATCCTCACATAATACTATACATGTACATCATCAGGGGTAGTAATCCTCACATAATACTATACATGTACATCAGGGGTAGTAATCCTCACATAATACTATACATGTACATCATCAGGGGTAGCAATCCCCACATAATACTATACATGTACATCAGGGGTAGTAATCCTCACATAATACTATACATGTACATCATCAGGGGGTAGTAATCCTCACATAATACTATACATCTACATCATCAGGGGTAGTAATCCTCACATAATACTATACATGTACATCATCAGGGGTAGTAATCCTCACATAATACTATACATGTACATCATCAGGGGGTAGTAATCCTCACATAATACTATACACGTACATCATCAGGGGGCAGTAATCCTCACATAATACTATACATGTACATCATCAGGGGCAGTAATCCTCACATAATATTATACATATACATCATCAGGGGGCAGTAATCCTCACATAATACTATACATGTACATCATCAGGGGTAGTAATCCTCACATAATACTATTCTTGTACATCAGGGGGTGGCAATCCTCACATAATACTATACATGTACATCATCAGGGGTAGTAATCCTCACATAATACTATACATGTACATCATCAGGGGCAGTAATCCTCACATAATACTATACATGTACATCAGGGGGCAGTAATCCTCACATAATACTATACATGTACATCATCAGGGGGTAGTAATCCTCACATAATACTATACATGTACATCATCAGGGGTAGTAACCCTCACATAATACTATACATGTACATCATCAGGGGTAGTAATCCTCACATAATACTATACATATACATCATCAGGGGTAGTAATCCTCACATAATACTATACATGTACATAATCAGGGGGTAGTAATCCTCACATCATACTATACATGTACATCATCAGGGGGCAGTAATCCTCACATAATACTATACATGTACATCATCAGGGGTAGTAATCCTCACATAATACTATACATGTACATCATCAGGGGTAGTAATCCTCACATAATACTATACATGTATATCATCAGGGGTAGTAATCCTCACATAATACTATACGTGTACATCATCAGGGGGCAGTAATCCTCACATAATACTATACGTGTACATCATCAGGGGGTAGTAATCCTCACATAATACTATACATGTACATCATCAGGGGGTAGTAATCCTCACATAATACTATACATGTACATCATCAGGGGTAGTAATCCTCACATAATACTATACATGTACATCATCAGGGGGCAGTAATCCTCACATAATACTATACATGTACATCATCAGGGGGTAGTAATCCTCACATAATACTATACATGTACATCATCAGGGGTAGTAATCCTCACATAATACTATACATGTACATCATCAGGGGAAGTAATCCTCACATAATACTATACATGTACATCATCAGGGGGTAGTAATCCTCACATAATACTATACATGTACATTATCAGGGGTAGTAATCCTCACATAATACTATACATGTATATCATCAGGGGGTAGTAATCCTCACATAATACTATACATGTACAACATCAGGGGTAATAATTCTCACATAATTCTATACATGTAAATCATCAGGGGGCAGTAATCCTCACATAATACTATACATGTACATCATCAGGGGTAGTAATCCTCACATAATACTATACATGTACATCATCAGGGGTAGTAATCCTCACATAATTCTATACATGTATATCATCAGGGGGTAGTAATCCTCACATAATACTATACATGTACATCACCAGGGGTAGTAATCCTCACATAATAGTGTACATGTACATCATCAGGGGTAGTAATCCTCACATAATACTATACATGTACATCATCAGGGGGTAGTTATCCTCACATAATACTATACATGTACATCATCAGGGGTAGTAATCCTCACATAATACTATACATGTACATCAGGGGTAGTAATCCTCACATAATACTATACATGTACATCATCAGGGGTAGTAATCCCCACATAATACTATACATGTACATCAGGGGTAGTAATCCTCACATAATACTATACATGTACATCATCAGGGGGTAGTAATCCGCACATAATACTATACATCTACATCATCAGGGGTAGTATTCCTCACATAATACCATACATGTACATCAGGGGGTAGTAATCCTCACATAATACTATACATGTACATCAGGGGTAGTAATCCTCACATAATACTATACATGTACATCATGAGGGGGTAGTAATCCTCACATAATACTATACATGTACATCATCAGGGGGTAGTAATCCTCACATAATACTATACATGTACATCAGGGGTAGTAATCCCCACATAATACTATACATGTACATCAGGGGTAGTAATCCTCACAATACTATACATGTACATCATCAGGGGGTAGTAATCCTCACATAATACTATACATGTACATGATCAGGGGTAGTAATACTCACATAATACTATACATGTACATCATCAGGGGTAGTAATCCTCACATAATACTATACATGTACATCAGGGGGTAATAATCCCCACATAATACTATACATGTACATCATCAGGGGGTAGTAATCCTCACATAATACTATACATGTACATCATCAGGGGTAGTAATCCTCACATAATACTATACATGTACATCATCAGGGGTAGTAATCCTCACATAATACTATACATGTACATCAGGGGGTAGTAATCCTCACATAATACTATACATATACATTATCAGGGGTAGTAATCCTCACATAATACTATACATGTATATCATCAGGGGTAGTAATCCTCACATAATACTATACATGTACATCATCAGGGGTAATAATCCTCACATAATTCTATACATGTACATCAGGGGCTGTAATCCTCACATAATACTATATATGTACATCATCAGGGGGTAGTAATCCTCTCATAATACTATACATGTACATCATCAGGGGCAGTAATCCTCACATAATACTATATATGTACATCATCAGGGGGTAGTAATCCTCACATAATACTATACATCTACATCATCAGGGGTAGTAATCCTCACATAATACTATACATCTACATCATCAGGGGTAGTAATCCTCACATAATACTATACATGAACATCTTCTGGGGCAGTAATCCTCACATAATACTATACATGTACATCATCAGGGGTAGTAATCCTCACATAATACTATACATGTACATCATCAGGAGTAGTACTCCTCACATAATACTATACATGTACATCAGGGGTAGTAATCCTCACATAATACTATACATGTACATCATCATGGGGTAGTAATCTTCACATAATACTATATATGTATATCATCAGGGGTAGTAATCCTCACATAATATTATACATGTACATCAGGGGTAGTAATCCTCACATAATACTATACATCAGGGGCCAGTAATCCTCACATAATACTATACATGTACATCATCAGGGAGTAGTAATCCTCACATAATACTATACATGTACATCATCAGGGGTAGTAATACTCACATAATACTATACATGTACATCATCAGGGGTAGTAAGCCTCACATAATACTATACATGTACATCAGGGGGTAATAATCCTCACATAATACTATACATGTACATCATCAGGGGTAGTAATCCTCACATAATACTATACATGTACATCATCAGGGGTAGTAATCCTCACATAATACTATACATGTACATCATCAGGGGTAGTAATCCTCACATAATACTATACATGTACATCAGGGGGCAGTAATCCTCACATAACACTATACATGTACATCATCAGGGCGTAGTAATCCTCACATAATACTATACATGTATATAATCAGGGGTAGTAATCCTCACATAATACTATACATGTACATCATCAGGGAGTAGTAATCCTCACATAATAGTATACATGTGCATCAGGGGGTAGCAATCCTCACATAATACTATACATGTACATCATCAGGGGTAGTAATCCTCACATAATACTATACATGTACATCAGGGGGTAGTAATCCTCACATAATACTATACATATACATTATCAGGGGTAGTAATCCTCACATAATACTATAGATGTATTTCATCAGGGGTAGTAATCCTCACATAATACTATACATGTACATCATCAGGGGTAATAATCCTCACATAATTCTATACATGTACATCAGGGGCCAGTAATCCTCACATAATACTATACATGTACATCATCAGGGGTAGTAATCCTCACATAATACTATACATGTACATCATCAGGGGTAGTAATCCTCACATAATACTATACATGTACATCAGGGGGCAGTAATCCTCACATAATACTATACATGTACATCATCAGGGGTAGTAATCCTCACATAATACTATACATGTACATCATCAGGGGTAGTAATCCTCACATAATACTATACATGTACATCATCAGGGGTAGTAATCCTCACATAATACTATACATGTACATCAGGGGGCAGTAATCCTCACATAACACTATACATGTACATCATCAGGGCGTAGTAATCCTCACATAATACTATACATGTATATAATCAGGGGTAGTAATCCTCACATAATACTATACATGTACATCATCAGGGGTAATAATCCTCACATAATTCTATACATGTACATCAGGGGCCAGTAATCCTCACATAATACAATATATTTACATCATCAGGGGGTAGTAATCCTCACATAATACTATACATGTACATCAGGGGTAGTAATCCTGACATAATACTATACATGTACATCAGGGGTAGTAATCCTCACATAATACTATACATGTACATCATCAGGGGTAGTAATCCTCACATAATACTATACATGTATATCATCAGGGGGTAGTAATCCTCACATAATACTATACATGTACAACATCAGGGGTAATAATTCTCACATAATTCTATACATGTAAATCATCAGGGGGCAGTAATCCTCACATAATACTATACATGTACATCATCAGGGGTAGTAATCCTCACATAATACTATACATGTACATCATCAGGGGTAGTAATCCTCACATAATTCTATACATGTATATCATCAGGGGGTAGTAATCCTCACATAATACTATACATGTACATCACCAGGGGTAGTAATCCTCACATAATAGTGTACATGTACATCATCAGGGGTAGTAATCCTCACATAATACTATACATGTACATCATCAGGGGGTAGTTATCCTCACATAATACTATACATGTACATCATCAGGGGTAGTAATCCTCACATAATACTATACATGTACATCAGGGGTAGTAATCCTCACATAATACTATACATGTACATCATCAGGGGTAGTAATCCCCACATAATACTATACATGTACATCAGGGGTAGTAATCCTCACATAATACTATACATGTACATCATCAGGGGGTAGTAATCCGCACATAATACTATACATCTACATCATCAGGGGTAGTATTCCTCACATAATACCATACATGTACATCAGGGGGTAGTAATCCTCACATAATACTATACATGTACATCAGGGGTAGTAATCCTCACATAATACTATACATGTACATCATGAGGGGGTAGTAATCCTCACATAATACTATACATGTACATCATCAGGGGGTAGTAATCCTCACATAATACTATACATGTACATCAGGGGTAGTAATCCCCACATAATACTATACATGTACATCAGGGGTAGTAATCCTCACAATACTATACATGTACATCATCAGGGGGTAGTAATCCTCACATAATACTATACATGTACATGATCAGGGGTAGTAATACTCACATAATACTATACATGTACATCATCAGGGGTAGTAATCCTCACATAATACTATACATGTACATCAGGGGGTAATAATCCCCACATAATACTATACATGTACATCATCAGGGGGTAGTAATCCTCACATAATACTATACATGTACATCATCAGGGGTAGTAATCCTCACATAATACTATACATGTACATCATCAGGGGTAGTAATCCTCACATAATACTATACATGTACATCAGGGGGTAGTAATCCTCACATAATACTATACATATACATTATCAGGGGTAGTAATCCTCACATAATACTATACATGTATATCATCAGGGGTAGTAATCCTCACATAATACTATACATGTACATCATCAGGGGTAATAATCCTCACATAATTCTATACATGTACATCAGGGGCTGTAATCCTCACATAATACTATATATGTACATCATCAGGGGGTAGTAATCCTCTCATAATACTATACATGTACATCATCAGGGGCAGTAATCCTCACATAATACTATATATGTACATCATCAGGGGGTAGTAATCCTCACATAATACTATACATCTACATCATCAGGGGTAGTAATCCTCACATAATACTATACATCTACATCATCAGGGGTAGTAATCCTCACATAATACTATACATGAACATCTTCTGGGGCAGTAATCCTCACATAATACTATACATGTACATCATCAGGGGTAGTAATCCTCACATAATACTATACATGTACATCATCAGGAGTAGTACTCCTCACATAATACTATACATGTACATCAGGGGTAGTAATCCTCACATAATACTATACATGTACATCATCATGGGGTAGTAATCTTCACATAATACTATATATGTATATCATCAGGGGTAGTAATCCTCACATAATATTATACATGTACATCAGGGGTAGTAATCCTCACATAATACTATACATCAGGGGCCAGTAATCCTCACATAATACTATACATGTACATCATCAGGGAGTAGTAATCCTCACATAATACTATACATGTACATCATCAGGGGTAGTAATACTCACATAATACTATACATGTACATCATCAGGGGTAGTAAGCCTCACATAATACTATACATGTACATCAGGGGGTAATAATCCTCACATAATACTATACATGTACATCATCAGGGGTAGTAATCCTCACATAATACTATACATGTACATCATCAGGGGTAGTAATCCTCACATAATACTATACATGTACATCATCAGGGGTAGTAATCCTCACATAATACTATACATGTACATCAGGGGGCAGTAATCCTCACATAACACTATACATGTACATCATCAGGGCGTAGTAATCCTCACATAATACTATACATGTATATAATCAGGGGTAGTAATCCTCACATAATACTATACATGTACATCATCAGGGAGTAGTAATCCTCACATAATAGTATACATGTGCATCAGGGGGTAGCAATCCTCACATAATACTATACATGTACATCATCAGGGGTAGTAATCCTCACATAATACTATACATGTACATCAGGGGGTAGTAATCCTCACATAATACTATACATATACATTATCAGGGGTAGTAATCCTCACATAATACTATAGATGTATTTCATCAGGGGTAGTAATCCTCACATAATACTATACATGTACATCATCAGGGGTAATAATCCTCACATAATTCTATACATGTACATCAGGGGCCAGTAATCCTCACATAATACTATACATGTACATCATCAGGGGTAGTAATCCTCACATAATACTATACATGTACATCATCAGGGGTAGTAATCCTCACATAATACTATACATGTACATCAGGGGGCAGTAATCCTCACATAATACTATACATGTACATCATCAGGGGTAGTAATCCTCACATAATACTATACATGTACATCATCAGGGGTAGTAATCCTCACATAATACTATACATGTACATCATCAGGGGTAGTAATCCTCACATAATACTATACATGTACATCAGGGGGCAGTAATCCTCACATAACACTATACATGTACATCATCAGGGCGTAGTAATCCTCACATAATACTATACATGTATATAATCAGGGGTAGTAATCCTCACATAATACTATACATGTACATCATCAGGGGTAATAATCCTCACATAATTCTATACATGTACATCAGGGGCCAGTAATCCTCACATAATACAATATATTTACATCATCAGGGGGTAGTAATCCTCACATAATACTATACATGTACATCAGGGGTAGTAATCCTGACATAATACTATACATGTACATCAGGGGTAGTAATCCTCACATAATACTATACATGTACATCATCAGGGGTAGTAATCCTCACATAATACTATACATGTACATCATCAGGGGTAGTAATCCTCACATAATACTATACATGTACATCATCAGGGGGTAGTAATCCTCACATAATACTATACATGTACATCAGGGAGTAGTAATCCTCACATAATACTATACATGTACATCAGGGGGTAGTAATCCTCACAATACTATACATGTACATCATCAGGGTTAGTAATCCGCACATAATACTATACATGTACATCATCAGGGGGTAGTAATCCTCACATAATACTATACATGTACATCATCAGGGGTAGTAATCCTCACATAATACTATACATGTACATCATCAGGGGGTAGTAATCCTCACATAATACTATACGTGTACATCATCAGGGGTAGTAATCCTCACATAATACTATACATGTACATCAGGGGTAGTAATCCTCACATAATACTATACATCATCAGGGGCCAGTAATCCTCACATAATACTATGTACATCATCAGGGGACAGTAATCATCACATAATACTATACATGTACATCAGGGGCAGTAATCCTCACATAATACTATACATGTACATCAGGGGGTAGTAATCCTCAAATAATACTATACATGTACATCATCAGGGGGCAGTAATCCTCACATAATACTATACATGTACATCAGGGGTAGTAATTCTCACATAATACTATACATGTACATCATCAGGGGGTAGTAATCCTTACATAATACTATACATGTACATCGTCAGGGGTAGTAATCCTCACATAATACTATACATGTACATCATCAGGCGGCAGTAATCCTCACATAATACTATACATGTACATCATCAGGGGTAGTAATTCTCACATAATACTATACATGTACATCATCAGGGGGAGTAATCCTCACATAATACTATACATGTACATCATCAGGGTAGTAATCCTCACATAATACTATACATGTACATCATCAGGGGGTAGTAATCCTCACATAATACTATACATGTACATCATCAGGGGGTAGTAATCCTCACATAATACTATACATGTATATCATCAGGGGTAGTAATCCTCACATAATACTATACATGTACATCATCAGGGGTAGTAATCCTCACATAATACTATACATGTACATCATCAGGGGGCAGTAATCCTCACATAATACTATACATGTACATCATCAGGGGGCAGTAATCCTCACATAATACTATACATCAGGGGCCAGTAATCCTCACATAATACTATACAAGTACATCAGGGGGTAGTAATCCTCACATAATACTATACATGTACATCATCAGGGGGTAGTAATCCTCACATAATACTATACATGTACATTATCAGGGGGTAGTAATCCTCACATAATACTATACATGTACATCATCAGGGGTAGTAATCCTCACATAATACTATACATGTACATCATCAGGGGGTAGTAATCCTCACATAATACTATACATGTACATCATCAGGGGGCAGTAATCCTCACATAATACTATACATGTACATCATCAGGGGCAGTAATCCTCACATAATATTATACATATACATCATCAGGGGGCAGTAATCCTCACATAATACTATACATGTACATCATCAGGGGTAGTAATCCTCACATAATACTATACATGTACATGTATAGTATTATGTGAGGATTACTACCCCCTGATGATGTACATGTATAGTATTATGTGAGGATTACTACCCCCTGATGATGTACATCATCAGGGGTAGTAATCCTCACATAATACTACACATGTACATCATCAGGGGCAGTAATCCGCACATAATACTATACATGTACATCAGGGGGCAGTAATCCTCACATAATACTATACATGTACATCATCAGGGGGTAGTAATCCTCACATAATACTATACATGTACATCATCAGGGGTAGTAACCCTCACATAATACTATACATATACATCATCAGGGGTAGTAATCCTCACATAATACTATACATGTACATAATCAGGGGGTAGTAATCCTCACATCATACTATACATGTACATCATCAGGGGTAGTAATCCTCACATAATACTACACATGTACATCATCAGGGGCAGTAATCCGCACATAATACTATACATGTACATCAGGGGGCAGTAATCCTCACATAATACTATACATGTACATCATCAGGGGGTAGTAATCCTCACATAATACTATACATGTACATCATCAGGGGTAGTAATCCTCACATAATACTATACATATACATCATCAGGGTAGTAATCCTCACATAATACTATACATGTACATAATCAGGGGGTAGTAATCCTCACATCATACTATACATGTACATCATCAGGGGGCAGTAATCCTCACATAATACTATACATGTACATCATCAGGGGTAGTAATCCTCACATAATACTATACATGTACATTATCAGGGGTAGTAATCCATACATAATACTATACATGTATATCATCAGGGGTAGTAATCCTCACATAATACTATACATGTACATCATCAGGGGGTAGTAATCCTCACATTATACTATACATGTACATCATCAGGGGTAGTAATCCTCACATAATACTATACATGTACATCATCAGGGGCAGTAATCCTCACATAATACTATACATGTACATCATCAGGGGCAGTAATCCTCACATAATACTATACATGTACATCATCAGGGGTAGTAATCCTCACATAATACTATACATGTACATCAGGGGGCAGTAATCCTCACATAATACTATACATGTACATCATCAGGGGTAGTAATCCTCACATAATACTATACAGGTACATCATCAGGGGTAGTAATCCTCACATAATACTATACATGTACATCATCAGGGGCAGTAATCCTCACATAATACTATACATGTACATCATCAGGGGGTAGTAATCCTCACATAATATTATACATGTACATCATCAGGGGAAGTAATCCTCACATAATACTATACATGTACATCAGGGGTAGTAATCCTCACATAATACTATACATGTACATCATCAGGGGGTAGTAATCCTCACATAATATTATACATTTACATCATCAGGGGAAGTAATCCTCACATAAAACTATACATGTACATCATCAGGGGCAGTAATCCTCACATAATACTATACATGTACATCATCAGGGGCAGTAATCCTCACATATACTATACATGTACATCAGGGGTAGTAATCCTCACACAATACTATACATGTATATCATCAGGGGGTAGTAATCCTCACATAATACTATACATGTACATCACCAGGGGTAGTAATCCTCACATAATACTATACATGTACATCATCAGGGGTAGTAATCCTCACATAATACTATACATGTACATCATCAGGGGGTAGCAATCCTCACATAATACTATACATGTACATCATCAGGGGTAGTAATCCTCACATAACACTATACATGTACATCATCAGGGGACAGTAATCCTCACATAATACTATACATGTACATCATCAGGGGCAGTAATCCTCACATAATACTATACATGTTCATCATCAGGGGTAGTAATCCTCACATAATACTATACATGCACATCATCAGGGGTAGTAATCCTCACATAATACTATACATGTACATCATCAGGGGTAGTAATCCTCACATAATACTATACATGTACATCATCAGGGGCAGTAATCCTCACATAATACTATACATGTACATCATCAGGGGTAGTAATCCTCACATAATACTATACATGTACATCATCAGGGGCAGTAATCCTCACATAATACTATACATGTACATCATCAGGGGTAGTAATCCTCACATAATACTATACATGTACATCATCAGGGGTAGTAATCCTCACATAATACTATACATGTACATCATCAGGGGTAGTAATCCTCACATAATACTATACATGCACATCATCAGGGGTAGTAATCCTCACATAATACTATACATGTACATCATCAGGGGTAGTAATCCTCACATAATACTATACATGTACATCAGGGGGTAGTAATCCTCACATAATACTATACATGTACATCATCAGGGGGTAGTAATCCTCACATAATACTATACATGTACATCAGGGGGTAGTAATCCTCACATAATACTATACATGTATATCATCAGGGGCAGTAATCCTCACATATACTATACATGTACATCATCAGGGGCAGTAATCCTCACATAATACTATACATGTACATCATCAGAGGTAGTAATCCTCACATAATACTATACATGTACATCATCAGGGGTAGTAATCCTCACATAATTCTATACATGTCCATCATCAGGGGTAGTAATCCACACATAATACTATACATGTACATCATCAGGGGTAGTAATCCTCACATAATACTATACATGTACATCATCAGGGGGTGGTAATCCTCACATAATACTATACATGTACATCATCAGGGGGCAGTAATCCTCACATAATACTATACATGTACATCATCAGGGGGCAGTAATCCTCACATAATACTATACATGTACATCATCAGGGGTAGTAATCCTCACATAACACTACACATGTACATCATCAGGGGGTAGTAATCCTTACATAATACTATACATGTACATCATCAGGGGTAGTAATCCTCACATAATACTATACATGTACATCATCAGGGGTAGTAATCCTCACATAATACTATACATGTACATCATCAGGGGGCAGTAATCCTCACATAATACTATACATGTACATCATCAGGGGTAGTAATCCTCACATAATTCTATACATGTCCATCATCAGGGGTAGTAATCCTCACAATACTATACATGTACATCATCAGGGGTAGTAATCCACACATAATACTATACATGTACATCATCAGGGGTAGTAATCCTCACATAATTCTATACATGTCCATCATCAGGGGTAGTAATCCTCACAATACTATACATGTACATCATCAGGGGTAGTAATCCACACATAATACTATACATGTACATCATCAGGGGGCAGTAATCCTCACATAATACTATACATGTACATCATCAGGGGTAGTAATCCTCACATAATACTATACATGTACATCATCAGGGGTAGTAATCCTCACATAATTCTATACATGTCCATCATCAGGGGTAGTAATCCTCACAATACTATACATGTACATCATCAGGGGTAGTAATCCACACATAATACTATACATGTACATCATCAGGGGTAGTAATCCTCACATAATACTATACATGTACATCATCAGGGGGTAGTAATCCTCACATAATTCTATACATGTCCATCATCAGGGGTAGTAATCCTCACAATACTATACATGTACATCATCAGGGGTAGTAATCCACACATAATACTATACATGTACATCATCAGGGGGCAGTAATCCTCACATAATACTATACATGTACATCACCAGGGGCAGTAATCCTCACATAATACTATACATGTACATTATCAGGGGTAGTAATCCTCACATAATTCTATACATGTACATCATCAGGGGTAGTAATCCACACATAATACTATACATGTACATCATCAGGGGTAGTAATTCTCACATAATACTATACATGTACATCATCAGGGGGTAGTAATCCTCACATAATACTATACATGTACATCATCAGGGGTAGTAATCCACACATAATACTATACATGTACATCAGGGGTAGTAATTCTCACATAATACTATACATGTACATCATCAGGGGTAGTAATCCTCACATAATACTATACATGTACATCATCAGGGGTAGTAATCCTCACATAATACTATACACGTACATCTGATTGTGATTGACGGTCTTTTTCCTGCACTAACAGCTGTGATTGGGGAAATCTCTGATCCCAAACATTCGACGCTTTGTCATGTCCACGTCAGCCCGGCAGTGCTGGGGCTCACCATTTTTAAAACTGACAGGTCTGGGCTTAACAAAAGGTCTCCAGGGCTGTCCTGTATTAATGCCTGAACTCTTATCTCATGTCTGAACAGATGTTTATACATTTTACATGCACAGGCGATAGTGTCATATCATATACAAATGTGTTACGTTATAGTTACAAAAAAATGTTTAAAAGTAAAATTTCCGGACGAAAATGATTTAATGAAAATGAAACTATAAGAAGAAAATGCAAAATACAAGAAGCACAATTTATTTCTGTTAATAAACCATTGTTAATGAATGAAACACAATAAACAGAAGTATAAACCCGTCCCCCAACTCACAATGTCCCGTACAATACAGTAATGACCGATATAAAGACAGTGAACAACATAAACAAAAAAACAAATGGTGGAAATCCTTTTTTTTTTATTTATTTTTTTTATAAATTTCACTATTCTAAAAACTAGAATCCAATAGACATTAAACGCTGCCAAACATGTACCCAAAATTATATATGAAAAGGGAGAAGATAAGCGGCATGTTACAGTCCGGGCGGGGGATGGTCGGCTGCCCCTACACACGTGATTATTGCTGGACCCGTCCAACCTTATGTAATGTGTGCGGCCGGCTTTAATAAATTGTGATTCTCACCCTGGGAGTCATGAAGCGCAGCCGCTAAATTATACGTATCCAGGGGCAGATTTACCAGACTGACGCTTCATGCAGCCGTATTATTCCAGGATTCGCTGGAGTAAAAGGCGACAAATTTATTAAGAGACACAAACTGTCCATGCACCAGAAGTGGGAATCTACGCCTGCGATGAGCAGTAAATCTGAGTGTCCCGCCCCCTTGGTCTAACTCCGCCCACTTTTCTTAAAGGCGCGCATTTTATCTCATATGTGCGCCAGAGTTCGTGACGTTTAACACCACTGAGGGGCGTAAAGCAGAGAACAGATTCCCCTTTTAGTTCTTATGGATACAGGCTGCGTATACTGGAGGCAACGCTTTATGAGCCTTAAAGGGGTTTACCACGAGAGACATTTATGACATAAAGAGTGCCTGGTTTGTTTTGGAAAAGATTTGTTGTTTTTTTTCTTTTTGAATTATTGCCTTCCGAAACGGCACCGTGCTATATATTGATTGCATATTTTGGGATTTCTATTAGTTATGGTTCATAACCATTTTTTGTGTTTAGTTCATATTTATGACATATACACAGGATATGCCAAATGTAAGACAGATGCGGGTCCCACCTCTGGAACCCGCACCTATGTCCAAAATGGGGCCCCCTAAACCCCGTCCAGCCGCTCTGTGTTGCGGCTGAATGAGGTGAATTCCAACCATGTAAAATGTGATATGGTCGTGAGTTATGTAACCAGCGTTTAGTCCCATAGTGGTGAATGGCAGTTACGGAACCAGTGAAGCGTGCGAGCTGCGCTGTTTCCGTAACTATTGTTCAGTTCTATGGGACTTACGGAAACCGCACAGATCAGCGAGTTACGCTGTTTACATTAACTCATGACCATATAACCTTTTACATGGTCGGAATTCACCTCATTCAGCTGCAACACAGAGCGGCTGGAGGGGGTTCAGGCCTCCATTACTCTGGACTGTCAGTCACATGACTATCATAGGGAATAATGTCGTGACTGGGTATTGCGCCCTCACGTGATCTCCAGTGCATTTCTATTGCCAGTGAGATCGTGCGATGCACCTCCCCAGCCAATGATAATGCAGCGTAGTCCTGGCCTTATAGCGCTATAGATTATTATGTAGATCCTCCAGCTCAGTCATTATATGTGTGTGCGGCTCATATACCGCTCTCTGTGACGTCACCGGCGTCCTCTATATCTGCCGCTGTGAGTGTGATAAGCCTCGCCCCTCAGGAGAAGCCCCTCCTCCTTTTCTCAGCAGGATGCTGGAGGTGACCTCCTGTACATGACTTAAGGTATGTTTGATGCTTCCGCTATCTACGACCTTACACCCCAAACCCCAATAAGAGACCACACATGAATTTTGGTGTAAAGGCCACAGCAGCCATTTATTAAACACACCTTTTTTTCTGAAAAAGAGCATAACCATAAACACATCATAACTCCATGATAACATCCTGCTCTATTTCCCAACTCCAGATAAAGGATCCTTGAAGGCACTTCAATCCTTAAACTCCATCGTTTCCTTATTAGGTCTGGACCTCTTACCCTACAGCCGTTCTGCACCTGACCCGAGGGCACCAACCATGTCCAAGACCTCTCTCTCCCTTCCTGGGGACCCTGCCCATCAGGAATATATATGAGCTGGGTAACCACTCCCCAGCCCCTCCAATACTATCCCGGGTTAAACGCCCCGAGTTCTCTTGCAACAATCTCCATTGTTGCTTCTCCTTCTTACCATTACGTGCCTCCAAAGACCCCTCCTCCTACCGCCACGACAATCATGTGTGACCCCTTACACATGATTGTCCCTCCACAACTGCAGGGCTTTCTCCATGCCCTCCTTGATGTCCAGGGTCCACATATCCAGACCCACCTCGTTTAAATGAACACCATCCGCCCTGAGGAAACCTACCTCTCTACCCTCCAACTCCTTATGCCGCACCACAACACCGCCGTTGCGTGCCACAAACCTGCCAACTACCTTGTTGACCTTTGCTCGCGCTTTATTTAAGCTATGTACGGAACGTGCCTGCCGCCACACCTTGCGAGCCACAATATCTGACCATACAATAACCACTCCTGGGAACGCCGACCACAACCGCAAAAGGTCAATCTTCACATCCCTCACTAAATCCCTGGACGACCGAATGCCCAAATCATTGCCGCCAAGGTGCACTACTAAGATATCCGGCACCCTGTCCAAACCTGCATAAAATTGTACCTCTGGTAACAGCCTACACCACAGCATGCCCCGCAGGCCCAACCATCTGACCTGCACCTCTGCGTGATCCAGGCCCAACTGCCGTCCGGCCGGACGAACATCAGCACGCACACCTCCCCAGTGCACGTAGGAGTGCCCCATGATCCAAATCAAGCAGGGACCTGCACCTAAAACAACACAAAACAACAACGTAACTACTCCATATCCACCTCCAGCACATCTTATCACCACCGCCTCAAAGCAAGTGAGGCCGCACATACAACCTATATCTGTCTGACTCCCACCTGCCGATCTTCTTAACCATCGCCGGGGATAAACCCCACCGAGCTGCTTCCGTAGCTGCGCCAATTCTAAAGGAATGAGAGCTAAAACCTGCTCCACCTCTGCCAGACAACAGGATACATTTTTTGAACACCTGTGAAAACTGGAATTTTGACAGAGACAGCCCGTCTGCATGAACCAACAAGGATGCCGGGCCCTCAGGCCTCACCGCAACAAACTCCCGAAAACCACGGACCGGGCACACCCGCGACCCAGGTAACTCATACAAGCGCACCACAAAACCTCTCCCTTCCTGATCTGTCTTAGATCTACGGAGCAAACAAGAAAGGCAGGAGCCATCCAAATCCACATCAGCGTACAATAAACCCCCTGCCACACTCTTACTGGCCGACACCAACTCCGATATTCGGAACGCCCCAAAGAAAGCCAAAGAAAAGGCCAGTGTAAATAGCCGTACTTCAAATGCTGAAACACAAACCTCCCTCAACAACTCACAAATTGCTACCAACAGCTCAAATGACACCGGCTTCCTGAGATCCCTAACTGCGGAACCCCTCCTGAAACCCTTCATTGCCTGCCGGACCAGAAAGGACTTAGTCACGTCCTCCTCACCTTTCTTCTTGAACCAAAAAGCCAAGGCCGACAAACTCCGAGCGACCGTTGCTGCAGACGCCCCTTCACTGTACGCATTTCCTATAAAATACAGCAAACACGCCTGCCGATCTGCAATACCTGCCTGCGCATTTTCCAACAACGCCTCCCATACCTGCCACACCGCACTGTACCTCTGCCACGTGACCGCACTAACCGACCTTTCCACAAGTGACATCGCCATTGTCACACCACCTTCCACAGATGCTCTGGACACGGCAGGCCATGAGACTCCGCCCCCGGCGCCAGCAGACGAAACCTGTCCCACTGTTGACGAGAAAGGGAATCAGCCACAGAATTCAGCACCCCAGGAATATGCACTGCCACAAAATGCGCATTCAACATCAGACCTCTCAAAACTAAATGTCGCAATAGCCGCACGACTGGCGGAGAATTAGCTGTCTGCGCATTAACAGCCTGAACCACACCCAGATTGTCACATACGAAACGCACTCTCCGGTCCCGCAGACAATCCCCCCACAACTCCGCCGCCACCACAATCGGGAACAATTCCAGCAGAGCCAAGTTACGGACAAAACCACATTCATGCCATGTATCAGGCCAAACTCCTGCACACCACTGCCCTTGGAAATAAGCCCCAAATCCACAAGCACCTGATGCATCAGTATACAGCTCCAAGTCCACACTAGACACCGGCTGATACATGAGCACCGACCGCCCATTATAGGTCTGCAAAAACACCCCCCACACCAACAAATCAGCTTTCAACTCCGCCGACAACCTAATGAAATGATGAGGGGAATGCACCCCTGCGGTAGCACTCGCCAATCGCCTGCAAAACACCCGCCCCATGGGCATAATCCTACAAGCAAAATTCAAATGCCCCAACAAGGATTGCAAGTCCCGCAACTGTATTTTCTTCCTGCGCAGCGCACTCGCCACCAACCCTCTCATCTCCAGCAACTTATCATCAGGCAAGCGACACTCCATATTATCTGAATCAATCATGATTCCCAAAAACTTAATGACCGTCGTGGGTCCCTCAGTTTTTTCAGGCGCCAAAGGTACCCCAAAATCCATTGCCACTCTCTCCATAGTGTGTAGCAATCCTGCACACACATAGGTACCCGGCGGACCGATAAACAGGAAATCATCCAGATAATGCAGCGCAGATTGCACCTGCGCCTCCCGACGGACCACCCACTCCAAAAACGTGCTAAACATCTCAAAATAAGCGCATGAAATGGAGCAGCCCATCGGGAGGCAACAATCCACGAAATATTCCTCCTGCCAATAACATCCCAGCAAACAAAAACTATCCGGATGCACCGGCAATAAACGAAAAGCGGCCTCAATGTCAGTTTTTGCTAACAGAGAGCCCTTCCCGTATTTCCGAACCCAAACAACCGCCGCATCAAAGTTAGTGTAACTAACCGCACACAGGGCCGGATCAATGCCGTCATTCACCGACTCGCCTTCCGGATAAGACAAGTGATGAATAAGGCGGAATTTATTCGCCTCCTTTTTTGGAACCAAACCTAACGGGGAAACACGCAAATTCTGAACAGGCGGGGAGGAAAACGGACCCGCTATGCGGCCCAACGCCACCTCCTTCAGCAGCTTATCCGTAACCAGATCAGGCCGCGCCAAAGCAGACGACAAATTACGGACTACCCCGTCACGTCCAACCGACGTACAAGGAATCCGAAAACCTTCTGAAAAACCTAACCATAACAACTCCGCCACTTTCTTATTTGGATAGCCCCTTAAAAACGGGAGCATCCTTTCCACCCTCACCGGCGTCGACCCTCTTCTGCTCAGCATCTCCCTGCCTGCCCCTATGCTTCTTGAAGCATCTGGACAAATCATGGGCGCCTCCGCAACCGGAGCACTCGTGCTTATATCTACAGTCTGGGCCGAACTTGCAATGCCCCTCATTATACTGCCAGCAACACCCCTTTCCTGAGGATCCTGACCGACCCGCTGCTGACCCCTGACCGCCGGCCGTATCCCGAAAGGGCTGCTGACCCTGTTTTGGCGCAGACATCAGCCGCATCCACAAACTGATATCTTTGTGGTCCCATCGCAATGACGGGCGCACCGACTTCCGTTGATGAAACTGTTCGTCATACCGCAACCAAGCGTTACCGCCGTATACACGATACGCCTCCCCTACCGAATCCATATAACAAAATAACGCCGAACAATTCTCCGGCGCCTTCTCACCCACCACACTAGCCAATATAGCGAAGGCCTGCAGCCAATTCGCAAAAGTCCGAGGAATCAAGCGATACCGCCGCCGCTCCTCCTCCTCCTTCTTACTTTCATCCGGTTTCCACCGGTCCAAATTAAACTTCTCTAATGGCAGCAAAGAAAAAATCTCAACATATTCATCTTTCCAGATCTTTTCCCTAATTTCCACCTTCAAATGCGCCCCCAGCGGGCCCTCAAAGCACACATAAACCTCACCTTTTGCCGCATCCGCCAAACACACATCCTCCACCACTTTCTTAACCGTACTATCCGCCGCATCCACCGCTTTTTCCACCGCCACTACGGCACCCACAACCGGCGCTACGTCACTAACACCCGCAATCCCTGCCGCAGCCGCACCAGAAATCGCCTCGTTAACAACTGCACTCCCTGCCGCACTAGCAGACGCCTCACTAGCAGCGCCCCATACCCTCGCTGGCGACTGCTCTACGCCTGGCACAGTTCTCATAAAATACTCCTGCATCCCTCTAAACAACAATTGCATCTGTGACATTGACAACATCCCCCCACATCCCCCCCACACATCCCCGGCACCACATCCGTGGTAGACTCACCCGTACGTCCCTGAGGTGACCTCCCAGCGGACGCGTCCATCACTCCAGATAATCCAGGCGTCGGTCGTGACGATCCTGGGGAGTGGTGCTCCTGCACCCCACTCTCCCCGTAGCTCCGCACACTTCTTGTTGAGGAAGCTCTAGGCCCAGCGGAACGCGGCCCGTCCATGATCCTGCCACCCGCTGGTGGCGCGACATATCCAGCCACGATCCTGCCACCCGCTGGTGGCGCGACTTCAGCCTGACAGCCCTGCCGATCCAGTCCTTCTGCAGGGCTGTCAAACACAAATCTCCTTGTCGCCGCTTGTCTTGCAGACCGCTGCCCCCCCTCGTCCGGATGGGGCCCGGCGTCACTCACCGAAGCTGCCCGGGTCCTTCCGGTCGCTGTCGCTGTCACACGCCTCCCTGCTCCTGCAGGAGGCGATCTCACTCCCCATCCAGAGGCCGCTCGCCTCTTCCTACGTGTCGGTCTTGTAGTCCGGACGTCTGTGTGCAGAGCTCCTCCGGCACCTGGAGCATCGGCGCCGGAGAAAGCCGTCACTTCCTGTGATGCGCGCGCATCCGGTCCCGCACGCACATCCGGCCTTGTGCGCGCATCCGGTCTTGCGCGCGCATCCGGTCCCGCCTCCACTTCCGGCGTCGTTGTTTGAGACAGGAGGGAGGAAGATGGCCGCCGCGGCCCCCCCCCTCCTGTCACCTCCGATCTAGCCCGCCTGATGGGATTCCTCCCAGACCTCCGCGGACCGTCGCCAGGGTGCAGCTCCGGACCAGCAGGAGGAGGAGGGTCCCTGGAGGGGCTCCCTCGGCGCCGACCAGACCGAGTTGCATCCGCAGAAGAAGGCCTCTCCTGAGGCCCGGAACGCCCGCTGCTGCGTCCCTCACTCTCCTCTCCAGCCGCTGGAACCGGAGGGAGAGCCCCGGCAATCAGCGCATCCAGCCATCCCACGCCGTGCTGCATCGCTGCATCCCGGATCCTGGCCATCGTTGACTCCATCGCCGCTTCCATCATGTAAGTAAAATTATTTATCTGTATATTTTTCTTTTTCACTATAATAACAGGACAAAACTTTCTCCTGTTGTCCAGCGGGAAAGAGGGCTGCCTCTTCCCCGCATGGACTTATATACTTTATTCTCCACCCACCACATATAGATACATTTTGCCCCATGCCCCTTTCACATAACCCTCCAATCCCTATAAATATAGCCTAAAACATAATACCTAGAACATAATAGCCTAGAACTCCCAAACACCTAGTCATGCGCTTCCTTCATTACGGCTGCGCCTACATTACGCTGGGCTTACTGAGACGGCGCTGTTCTCATCACTGCAGAGGACACATCCGCCATGCTGCTCTATACATCTCGCCCGTCACTAACTCCTTGTACTAAATCACCTTGTAGTAAATCACACTGACCAACTGTGCGAGATTCACGCAACCTGGGATGCAAAAGGGGTGGAGTTTATGTAAATGTTGCACAAAAGTGGGCGTTTCTGTGTGGCAGGGGGCGGGCTTAAAACTCCTAATTTTAGGGATTTAAAAGTTGGCAAGTACCGTATATGTCGGCGTATAAGACGACTGGGCGTATAAGACGACCCCCAACTTTTACCCTTAAAATATAGAATTAAAGATATACTCACCATTTCGTGCAGGAGCGCTTCACTATGGCCATCGGCGGCAGGACCCAGGACTCTGTCTCTTTGAACTCGCGCATGCGCAGATAGGCTGCTTCATCGCGCGAGATCTGAGAAGCAGGGAATGAGAGGAAAGGGCGGGCCAGAGGATCTTACAGAGATGTTCCCTGGCGGCTAATACCGGCTTCCCTCAGATCCGTGGCGGATTCCGTGCATCCCGGGAGCCTGTGTACCGGACTGCAGGCTCACAAGGTAACACACAACCTGTGTGTAGACAATATGTAGACTAGGGATGTCACGATACCAGAATTTGGACTTCGATACCGATACTTCGTTTAGTATTGCGATTTCGATACCAATTTCGATACTTTTGCCAACAGTAATAAAAAAAAAATTCTTCCGTTTTCTGATGTGAGGCGCGACGTGTGATGAATTTTGAACGCGCCTCACATTAATAGTAATTAATCCCATCAGGTTTCTCAGTCATATTGGGTTAATGTGCGAGTTACATGATGGGGTTAATTACTATTAATGTGAGGAACATGGAGGGTAAATTCATCGCACCTCGCGCCTCACATTAATAAGTGAACGAAAGCCGTGTTTATTTCATTTTTTTACAGCGTACACGTCATAAATGATGCAAAAACATTGTTGTCCGCGCCATTACTGAATGTGTGTATTTTATGTATTGAGACTTATTTTAATGTTTATTGTAAAAAAGGAGAAGGTGTATTTTTTTAAAAATTTAACAATACTTTGTTTTTACTTTATTTTTAAACTTTAATGTACTGACATAGATCAGATATGTGCCAGTACATTAACCTGTGGACGGATAATACACAGGCAGTTGTTAGGACATACTTGGGTATGTCCTAACAACATGAAATATGGTAAGACAGCCCTGGGGTCCGTCAATAGACCCTGGGCTGTCTGCCCATATATGGTATGGCCCTCGATCGCGTCACAGGAATTCCCTGTGACGCGATCCAGGGGCATCCCCCCTTCTCACTTTCCCCTGAATGCTGCAGTCAGCTGTGATCGCAGCATTCAGGGGAATAACGGCGGAGATGAGCGGTTTCTCTGATCTCCGCCGTTATAGAGCGGGGCTGCGGCTGTGTAATACAGCCATTGCCCCCGCTCCTGACAGGAAGTGCGCGCGCGGTCAGCATGAGGTGATGCGGCCGGCGCTGCACTAATGAGCGGCAGTTCAGGCACTGAAGACAGAACATGGGGGTGTTTTGTAGCGCGCCCGCCATGTTCTGTCTCCAGTGCCGCCGCTCATTAGTGCAGCGCTGGCCGCATTGCATCATCCTGACCCCGCGAACTTATCATGACTCAGGAGCGCGGCAATGACTGTATTACACAGCCGCAGCCGCGCTCCCATACATTCATGTGTCACTATACTGAGCTGTGCGGCTGCAACGTGCATCCCTAATGTAGACAATATCCGGCATATAAGACGACCCCACACTTTTGACATTTTTTTAAGGGTGTAAAAAGTCGTCTTGTACGCCGATATATACGGTATGTACTAAATAAATGAAAATACATAATAATCCTCCAGTTGTTTTTTATTAATTTTCAAATCGGTAAGAAACTTGGTTTACAGACATTTCAAAGGATCATAAAAAAAAAAAATTTGACACCATAGTTCATACAGAAAGCAAACAAGGAAAGTCTATATAACGCAGCCTATTAATATCTCATCTGTCTTCACGTGTGTATAGCCTCGGAAGTGAAGGCGAATGAAGAGGGTGAGCACAGGCTGTATGCAACGCAAGGGGTGGGAATGTCCTGAAGAAGGTCCAACATAAAGAGCAAAAGGGGAATGATCAGGATGGGAATAATAGAAAGGGAAGGGGGGGAGGGGAGAGGGAGGGGGGCGTTCAAATATAATGACAGCGGCTGATGTCTAGTACAGGGAAGATATAATATTATTATGAAACAGTCGTGGAACTTCCGAAGACAAAGGAAATCACTGGGAATCTGACGCAAGTTTGATGACTTGTTCTGAGGCACGGAAATAAATCCATGGATCCCACAATGCTGAGAAGAAAGCGTGGGCGCGGTGAGAGGGGCCGCGGTCTCCTCTAGATGATGGATTTGGTCGACTTTAATCACCCATTGCGTTAATGTAGGCGAATGAGTCGATCTCCAGTTTGGGGGGATTAAGAGTTTTGCTCCAGAAAGAAGATGTTGCATCAATTTTTTGGACCATTTACATAGATTCGGGATAAGAATATTCACAAGTATAGTGGACGGTGTAATTTGGTCTATTGTGTTACATATAGATCTGATGAGGCCTAAAACAGATTCCCAGAAACTCCTTATCTTGTACCCCCTCCTTCTAATGGTTTGTTCCACTACTGTCATAGTTAGAGGTTTTATTCACACGATGCCATCAAATTGCAAAAGCCGCCATATGACCATGATGTGATTATACCCTCAAGGTGTTATTACACGCTGCGGCCTCCGGGGGGCAGTGTGCTTCACAATGAGGTACTGCGCATCAAAAACGTGGGTCGTTTTACCAGTAATTTTGCGATGCAGTTTTCCACTCGTATAGGTAAATCACGTGGCCACCATGTTCTTCACCACCACGAGCTGCGCAGCCGAAAATCACATTGCAAAACTGGAAATTCACAGTAAAACCACAGCTCTCAGCCAAGCGGCGCACGAACGCCCCGAAGCCGCTACGTGTAATCGTGCCCTCAGCCGCCCGTACACTTAGAAGTTGTGTTACGTGGCAAATAACGCACGTGGTTTCACCTTTAATAGCAGAAGTTTTGCAATGCAGTGTTTGGGCGCACAGCAAGGACCGGGGAAGCAAATAACAACCCTGTTCTTCACATGTACGTGCCAGGCGACCAAATACCGCATTGCGAAACTGCAGCAATTCACGATAAACCGCATGGTGTTTTTTTTTGCCATGTGGTTCCCAGCCGCGCAGCGCACAGTTGTCACACGTCGCACACATACACTGCACATATGACACACACACTGCACATATCACACACACACTGCACATGTCGCACACATACACTGCACATGTCGCACACACTGCACATATCACACACACACACACTGCACATGTCACACATACACTGCACATATCACACACATACACACTGCACATCACACACACACTGCACATACACTGCACATATCACACACACTGCACATCTCACACACACACACTGCACATGTCGCACACACACTGCACATATCACACACACTGCACATATCACACACACTGCACATATCACACACACACACTGCAATTCGCTATAAACCGCGTGTTTTTTTGCCATGTGGTTCCCAGCCGCAGAGCGCACAGTTGTCACATATCACACACACACACACTGCACAGGTCTCACACACACACTGCACGTATCACACACACACTGCACATATCACACACTGCACATGTCTCACACACACACTGCACACATACACTGCACATATCACTCACACTGCACAGATCACACACACACTGCACGCATATACTGCACATGTCACACACTGCACATGTCACACACACACACACACACTGCACATGGCACACAGACTGCACATGTCACACACACACTGCACATGGCACAAAGACTGCACATATCACACACACACACTGCACATGTCGCACACACTGCACATATCACACTCACACACTGCACATATCACACACACTGCACATCTCACACACACACACACACACACACTGCACATGTCGCACACACACTGCACATGTCGCACACACACTGCACATATCACACACACTGCACATATCACACACACTGCACATCTCACACACACACACTGCAATTCGCTATAAACCGCGTGTTTTTTTTGCCATGTGGTTCTCAGCCGCAGAGCGCACAGTTGTCACATATCACACACACACACACACTGCACAGGTCTCACACACACACTGCACGTATCACACACACACACTGCACATGTCACACACACACTGCACATGGCACACAGACTGCACATGTCACACACACACACACACACACACACACACACACACTGCACATGTCACACACACACACACACACACACACACACACACACTGCACATGTCACACACACACACACACACACACACTGCACATGTCACACACACACTGCACATGTCACACACACACTGCACATGTCACACACACACACACACACACACACACACACTGCACATGTCACACACACACACACACACACTGCACATGACACACACACTGCACATGACACACACACACACACACACACTTCACATGACACAAACTTCACATGACACACACACACACACACACACACACACTGCACATGACACACACACTGCACATGACACACACACACACACACACACTGCACATGTCACACACACACACACTGCACATGTCATACACACTGCACATGTCATACACACTGCACATGTCATACACACCACATATCACACACATGACTTATGTGCTCTGTGTAACATGTTCCTGTGCTGTGTGCAGGTTTCCATTCCCTCCAGCGGATGTACGGCTGTGCGCGGGGAGATGACGGCTCCATTTCAGGATACAGGCAGCACGGATATGACGGGAGAGAGTTCTTGTCTCTGGACACAAAGACGTGGACATATATCACCACCACGCCCCAGGCTCTGATCACCACACAGAGATTGAACAGTCCAGAAGTACAAGCGGGGGAGAGATACAAGAATTACCTGGAGAATGTCTGTATCAAGTGGCTGCAGAAACATGTGGAGAACGGGAGAGAAGATCTGGAGAGGAGAGGTGAGAGTCGCCATCACAGCGCCCGGTCTATGGCGTCTCCTGTCCTGTATGTGTGTGACGTGTGCGCAGCTCTGACATCGTGTACACCGCGCGGTTATCAGCGAGAGAATAAGGGGACAGAGCGCTAAACCAGCTCTGCTACCCCTTCAATCTCCGGATCGGTGGGGGTCTCAGCGGTCAGACTCCCACCAATCATAAAGTGATGACATATAAAGTGATGGTTTATTATTGCTGGGAGAAGATGGAAATATCCCTTCAAGGCCGTGTTCACACACAGTTTTTTACAGGCATAAAATTCTGCCTGTAAAAATCGGCTCCGTTTTTTTTAAAGTGGTTTTGCACCACAGGCGTTTTTTGCCGCATTTTTGTCTTTTGTTTTTTTACCTCTTTCTTCAACCAGCAAAGGAAAAAACCGTAAGCGTTTTTTGCCATAAAACGTGTCAAAACACAGAGGCCGTTTGTGGCGTCTCCCATTGATTTCAATGGGGTTTTTGAGGCAGAAAACGCCTCAAGATAGGGCACATGGCTTCATTCTTCCGCTTGCGGGCAAAAAACGCCTCCACCTCCCATTGAAATCATTGGGAGGCAATTTTGGCCGTTGTTTCCGCGTCAAACTCAGTATGAACAGGGTCTAAAGTGTTTTACTACAAAAAAAGCTCCAATGTCCATATAAAAATGATAAACTGTAGAATAGATTTACTAGACTGATTCCCGCCTGTTCCTGCGCCGCTGCTCTCCGTGTTAGCCGCCCATCCTCTCTATTTCTGTGCTTTGTGACTTGTTCTCACATTTGCAGGTCTATTATAGCGCCACCCGCAGGATTTGTGCTGGAGATGAGCAGAGACGAGACGCTTATCTTCCGGTCATGTCTTAGGTCCCATGCATGCGACCGTAGTTTTCATCTGTAATTACGGATGAAATTCCGGACTCACTTATTTCTATTGGCCCTGGGCACCTTTCCATATATTTACAGATGGGTGTCCGTCCTGTAGAAATTATCCACAAATTATAGAACGTGTCCTATTCTAGTCCGTAATTACGGCACGGACGCTGCACAGAAGTCTATAGGCGCCTCCATAAATACGGATGAGCTACGGATTCACTACAGACCGTATTTCCAGACCGTGTGCCGTATTTGTGGATGGATGAAAAATCCGGTCGTGTGCTCCGGTCGTGTGCGTGGGGCCGTAGATACTAAACTAGAAGATTATTATAATGAGATATTGCAGTCAGGAGCCCCCAAAATCCCGAAACTTTTTTTTCTTTCTCATTTCACAGCAGCTGACAGTAACATGGCGCCATCTGGTGGCAGAGTAAAGGAATGCATTACATGTTAATGTGAAATGTTTTTTGCTCTCCTTGTATTAGAGACATTTCTTAGTTATTGGTGGCGGCGGGTTTCCCTTAAGGCCGGGTTCGCACAGAGGTTTTTTGCAGGCGGAAAATCTGCCTCAAAATTCAGTTTGGAAGTTTGGGGCACATTTTCCTCTTCCTGCACGATTTTCGCTGCGTTTTTCGCCCGCGGCCATTGAGCGCCGCAGGCATAAAACGCTATGAAATGCGCTTTCTCTGCCTCCCATTGATGCGTAACCGCGCGAAGATAGGGCATGTCCCTTCTTTAAAACCGGCTCGCGGGAGAAAACCGCCTCTGCCTCCCATTGAAATCAATGGGAGGCATTTCCGGCCGGTTTTTGGCGAGTTTTGCGGTGCAGTTTCCAAGATCAAACTGTGTGAACATACCCCTACTGTAACTGATGTAAACATAGGACAGGGGCTGATTCTCGCTCTTCTCCTGCCTGAGGCAAAAGGTGGAAATGCCCCCCCCCCCCCCCCATAAACCCAATGAAAATTCAATCAATGTGGAGGCCAAAATGTAGTCAATCCGACCATGTGCATGAGCCTAACGTTCTCCGCCACAGCCGAGAGACAGAGCTTAATGCCGTACATTCATGTCGCTGTGACCTTGCTGCGCCCGCGTGATCATCACGGAGGGGTGACAGGTTTTTTGTGTTTTGTTTTTTAACTATTAAATAAAGGTTCTATAGATATTAAGTGTCCCCTTAATTGTTACACCCATAAGATAAATGTAGAACATAATGATGGAAAATATACACAAGACAATGGCGGTATTGAATATTTTTGTGCATTTCACTTAAGGAAATATGTTAATTAAACGCCAATGTTGATGTTCCAAAAAATTATAACAAAAACCTGAAACACAAAAAACAAGACCTCGCACAGAAACGTCAGCGGAAAATGATAGAAGTTGAGGTTGTATTTTTGCCGTTTCTGTGTAAATCCGTAGAAAGTGACGACATCCAATTCCCTTCATGCCGCACGTGTAACGAGAGATGAGCTGCGTTATCTGTAGCGCGCGGCTCTACTCGTTGTAGTGAAGGTTCGCTGTCTTCTTAACGTTACACAAACTTTGTAGAACTATTTACATCACGATTTATTATTATTTGTGAGAAGGAAAACCGGACCCCTAAATTCACATAGACCCCAAATCAGACCAAAAATATGTAATATATTTATATAAAAAAATACTTCTCGCTCCCGGGTCCTCTTCAATTCCAGGTTGGCCAGTGTCAGGACCTTGTGTCCCGGGCCCATTTGAGCTCATTGGCCCCGTAGCAGAATACTGACCTCCTCCTCCAATGCGTATATGACGGCAGGTTGTGGGGTCCAGACCGCTGACGTCCCCGCCCTGGATTTACACCGCGGTCCGCCATTTCAGAACCGCTGATCCTTCTCTTTCTTTAGGTTAGAGAGGTTCTCCCACTATAGTAAGTGCTGGCATATTGCTAGGCTATGACCGGCGTGTGTCTGACTGCTGGGACCCCCCACGATCCTTATAATGAGGGGGTCGCAGAGCTGGCTGAGCAGTCTGGTTCCTTCAGCGTTTCAGTCGTAAGTGGCTGTGTTGCAATTCCCTGCATGGCGGGTGACCGGGAGCGCCGATGTGAAGGAGAAAACACGAAGGAACCCGGTATCATAGCGATATGCCGTAACATTGTATAATGGGAAGAACCCTATAAAGGGAAACTGTCAGTAGGTTTGGAGCCGATAAACCCCCAGTGTGTCGTTTTGCAGCTCCGGTTTAGTGTTCCAGGTTTTCCTACCTCAAAAATGGACATTTTAGGGAATAGTTTGTAAAGTCAATTACAATTTACCAAAAGTCCGGGCACCGAGTACGGTGGCATCGGGCGCATTGTGCACATTAAGCCGAGGACCGTCCACCTCACTGCACTGCACGTGCGCAGTGTTCTGTCCTCCGCTTTATATGTGAATGTGCCCGATCCCGCTCCGGCCTCATCTGTAAGTTGTAATTTACTTTACTAACTACTCCCTAAATGTCTGTTGTTGATGTGGGCAGGATTAGACTCTACACTCCAGCTGTATACCGACGTGCTGGGCGTACGGTGACTACAAACCTACAGATGTAGCAATCTTTAACTTGACTCTTAGGCCTGATTCACATGAACGTTGTATACGACCGTGTGCTGCCCGTTAATACAATGGACAGCGCGCGGACCTGTGCAATCCAATGGGGCTATTCAGACGTCAGTGATTTTTCACACATCGTGTTTCCACTGCGTAAAACTCACTGCATGTCCTATTCTAGTCCGTTTTTATGGAACACGCCCCATTGAAGTCAATGGCTGCGTGAAAATCACGGACAGCACACGGATGTCATACATGTACTGTCCGTGTTTCACGCAACCGTTGCTAAAGAAATGCAGAGGAAAAATAAATAAAAAATGTGCACCAACAGTGACAGAGAACTGATGGCACACGGAACAAACACTGAGGACACCCGGGACTGCAACGCGTGAAAGCGCAGCATTTTGTTGTGGACTCAAAACTGTTCTTAACTGGGCAAGAGACTTTAAGGGGCTGTTCACACCTGTGTTGGGTTATTCTGTTGTTTTGCTCTGTCAGAGGAGCAGAAATGGGGGTTGCCAGAAGCCACGGATCCAGTGCACAACGGATACCGCCGGCGGCCAACGGAACCATTGACTTCAATGGGTTCCATCTGCTTTCCTTTGGGGAGTCCGTGATTTTACTGGAAACAATATTTTCCGGTACTCCCTGCCAGATCTGCGACGGAGGCCCATTTTGTATCGGCGTATTTCTGATCACTTATGAACTCTTATAGAGGAGCCTTTGGAAAACGCCACTGACCCCAAAAACGCTACAACTACGCCACAAACCAAAACGCTGTGTGTGTAGACTTTCACGTTTCACGCTAAATAAGCTGTTAAATGAATTCTTCAGGGTGTTCCGGTCGTGTAGATATATAATATGTGTAGGTTTTTTGTTTTTATATAATGTTTGGGTAATAAAATATCGCTGGTTCTCTGTTGCTGGTTTTTCCCATTGAATTCAATGGGGAAGAAAAACCCGCAAAAAAAATAATCACAATCACCGGCCGCAGCGGTCACATGGGATGAGGCGTCTCACCAGGGGGATGGGCTGCTGGACAACAGAGGGACACGTCGCCATGACTACAGAGACCGGGTAAGTATACGTTTTTTTTTTTTTAAAGTTTATGGGGTTTTTTTTAACCTGTTTCCAGCAGCGGACAGTTTGACCAAAACTGCACCACAATTTGGTGGGTTTTTTCGGCTGGAATTCCCCGCGGGGTCCAATGCGGATACGCTGTGTACTTTTACGCAGCATATCCGCCCTGTATGAACGTGGCCTTACCGTGACATACTATTACATTGCAAGACAGGAAGGGGTTAAATAAAGGCTGCCGCTCCCTCCTCCACCAGTGTGGGGTCTCCTGTGCTTGAGATGTTTGCAGTCATGGAGACCTATTCTTACATGTTAGGGGCACCAGGGTCCCCGGAGTGTTATATAAAGTACAGGGGGCGCTGCTGATTGTGCTGATCAGATCTGTGATGCGGGGGTACAGTTATATTTTCTTCTTTTCCGCTCTCAGTTCAGCCAAAGGTGAAGGTGTCCAGTCAGGAAGATGATGAGATCATGAAGCTTCACTGCCAGGTGTATGGATTTCACCCCCGAGCTGTGGATGTGAAGTGGAGGAAGAACGGGATGGACGACATTCCCACATATGAGACCACACACATCCTCCCCAATCCTGACGGCACCTATCAGATCAGGGTGACTGCGGAAGTGATCCCCAAAGAGGGCGACAGTTACTCCTGTTACGTGGCGCACAGCAGCCTGGCAGAGTCGCTGAACGTGATGTTGGGTGAGTGTTCTCCATACTGGATGGCGGAGAGGAGTAAGACTCTGCGATATCTCATGACCGGCGATCACTAATGTTATATGTATTGTATAGTCTAGTTATTAATGGGAACTGCAGAACCGCACATTACGTGATTTAACTCTTCATGTTCCAATATAAATCCCTTCCTCCTCTTAGGGGTCAGATAATCTCCGGAGGTCTAGACATATTTATAACACAATGAATCTGTTCATGTTGATATCAGACCTCAGGCTATAAATGTAGAAGAGCCGTCAGTGTAATATGCTTATTGTATGCCGGAGCGGGAATCCTGTATCTTCGATGTAAGTGTCCGCTCCGGTTTTATATAAATTCTCTCCATTTGCCACACAATGTCTCCCCCAAGTCCCCGTCTCATTACATAGAGAGCACGGGACTTCCAATGTTTCTTCTTCCGGCACGTTTCTCACTGGTATTTCTTGTTTGTATCTCAGTCGCCTTTGTCCTGTCGAGTAAGCCCAGCGTAATGTAGGCGCAGCCGTAATGAAGGAAGCGCATGACTAGGTGTTTGGAAGTTCTAGGCTATTATGTTCTAGGTATTATGTTTTAGGCTATATTTATAGGGATTGGAGGGTTATGTGAAAGGGGCATGGGGCAAAATGTATCTATATGTGGTGGGTGGAGAATAAAGTATATAAGTCCATGCGGGGAAGAGGCAGCCCTCTTTCCCGCTGGACAACAGGAGAAAGTTTTGTCCTGTTATTATAGTGAAAAAGAAAAATATACAGATAAATAATTTTACTTACATGATGGAAGCGGCGATGGAGTCAACGATGGCCAGGATCAGGGATGCAGCGATGCAGCACGGCGTGGGATGGCTGGATGCGCTGATTGCCGGGGCTCTCCCTCCGGTTCCAGCGGCTGGAGAGGAGAGTGAGGGACGCAGCAGCGGGCGTTCCGGGCCTCAGGAGAGGCCTTCTTCTGCGGATGCACCTCGGTCTGGTCGGCGCCGAGGGAGCCCCTCCAGGGACCCTCCTCCTCCTGCTGGTCCGGAGCTGCACCCTGGCGACGGTCCGCGGAGGTCTGGGAGGAATCCCATCAGGCGGGCTAGATCGGAGGTGACAGGAGGGGGGGGGCCGCGGCGGCCATCTTCCTCCCTCCTGTCTCAAACAACGACGCCGGAAGTGGAGGCGGGACCGGATGCGCGCGCAAGACCGGATGCGCGCACAAGGCCGGATGTGCGTGCGGGACCGGATGCGCATCACAGGAAGTGACGGCTTTCTCCGGCGCCGATGCTCCAGGTGCCGGAGGAGCTCTGCACACAGACGTCCGGACTACAAGACCGACACGTAGGAAGAGGCGAGCGGCCTCTGGATGGGGAGCGAGATCGCCTCCTGCAGGAGCAGGGAGGCGTGTGACAGCGACAGCGACCAGAAGGACCCGGGCAGCTTCGGTGAGTGACGCCGGGCCCCATCCGGACGAGGGGGGGCAGCGGTCTGCAAGACAAGCGGCGACAAGGAGATTTGTGTTTGACAGCCCTGCAGAAGGACTGGATCGGCAGGGCTGTCAGGTTGAAGTCGCGCCACCAGCGGGTGGCAGGATCGTGGCTGGATATGTCGCGCCACCAGCGGGTGGCAGGATCATGGACGGGCCGCGTTCCGCTGGGCCTAGAGCTTCCTCAACAAGAAGTGTGCGGAGCTACGGGGAGCGTGGGGTGCAGGAGCACCACTCCCCAGGATCGTCACGACCGACGCCTGGATTATCTGGAGTGATGGACGCGTCCGCTGGGAGGTCACCTCAGGGACGTACGGGTGAGTCTACCACGGATGTGGTGCCGGGGATGTGTGGGGGGGATGTGGGGGGGATGTTGTCAATGTCACAGATGCAATTGTTGTTTAGAGGGATGCAGGAATATTTTATGAGAACTGTGCCAGGCGTAGAGCAGTCGCCAGCGAGGGTATGGGGCGCTGCTAGTGAGGCGTCTGCTAGTGCGGCAGGGAGTGCAGTTGTTAACGAGGCGATTTCTGGTGCGGCTGCGGCAGGGATTGCGGGTGTTAGTGACGTAGCGCCGGTTGTGGGTGCCGTAGTGGCGGTGGAAAAAGCGGTGGATGCGGCGGATAGTACGGTTAAGAAAGTGGTGGAGGATGTGCGTTTGGCGGATGCGGCAAAAGGTGAGGTTTATGTGTGCTTTGAGGGCCCGCTGGGGGCGCATTTGAAGGTGGAAATTAGGGAAAAGATCTGGAAAGATGAATATGTTGAGATTTTTTCTTTGCTGCCATTAGAGAAGTTTAATTTGGACCGGTGGAAACCGGATGAAAGTAAGAAGGAGGAGCGGCGGCGGTATCGCTTGATTCCTCGGACTTTTGCGAATTGGCTGCAGGCCTTCGCTATATTGGCTAGTGTGGTGGGTGAGAAGGCGCCGGAGAATTGTTCGGCGTTATTTTGTTATATGGATTCGGTAGGGGAGGCGTATCGTGTATACGGCGGTAACGCTTGGTTGCGGTATGACGAACAGTTTCGTCAACGGAAGTCGGTGCGCCCGTCATTGCGATGGGACCACAAAGATATCAGTTTGTGGATGCGGCTGATGTCTGCGCCAAAACAGGGTCAGCAGCCCTTTCGGGATACGGCCGGCGGTCAGGGGTCAGCAGCGGGTCGGTCAGGATCCTCAGGAAAGGGGTGTTGCTGGCAGTATAATGAGGGGCATTGCAAGTTCGGCCCAGACTGCAGGTATAAGCACGAGTGCTCCGGTTGCGGAGGCGCCCATGGTTTGTCCAGATGCTTCAAGAAGCATAGGGGCAGGCAGGGAGATGCTGAGCAGAAGAGGGGCGACGCCGGTGAGGGTGGAAAGGATGCTCCCGTTTTTAAGGGGCTATCCAAATAAGAAAGTGGCGGAGTTGTTATGGTTAGGTTTTTCAGAAGGTTTTCGGATTCCTTGTACGTCGGTTGGACGTGACGGGTTAGTCCGTAATTTGTCGTCTGCTTTGGCGCGGCCTGATCTGGTTACGGATAAGCTGCTGAAGGAGGTGGCGTTGGGCCGCATGGCGGGTCCGTTTTCCTCCCCGCCTGTTCAGAATTTGCGTGTTTCCCCGTTAGGTTTGGTTCCAAAAAAGGAGGCGAATAAATTCCGCCTTATTCATCACTTGTCTTATCCGGAAGGCGAGTCGGTGAATGACGGCATTGATCCGGCCCTGTGCGCGGTTAGTTACACTAACTTTGATGCGGCGGTTGTTTGGGTTCGGAAATACGGGAAGGGCTCTCTGTTAGCAAAAACTGACATTGAGGCCGCTTTTCGTTTATTGCCGGTGCATCCGGATAGTTTTTGTTTGCTGGGATGTTATTGGCAGGAGGAATATTTTGTGGATTGTTGCCTCCCGATGGGCTGCTCCATTTCATGCGCTTATTTTGAGATGTCTAGCACGTTTTTGGAGTGGGTGGTCCGTCGGGAGGCGCAGGTGCAATCTGCGCTGCATTATCTGGATGATTTCCTGTTTATCGGTCCGCCGGGTACCTATGTGTGTGCAGGATTGCTACACACTATGGAGAGAGTGGCAATGGATTTTGGGGTACCTTTGGCGCCTGGAAAAACTGAGGGACCCACGACGGTCATTAAGTTTTTGGGAATCATGATTGATTCAGATAACATGGAGTGTCGCTTGCCTGATGATAAGTTGCTGGAGATGAGAGGGTTGGTGGCGAGTGCGCTGCGCAGGAAGAAGATACAGTTGCGGGACTTGCAATCCTTGTTGGGGCATTTGAATTTTGCTTGTAGGATTATGCCCATGGGGCGGGTGTTTTGCAGGCGATTGGCGAGTGCTACCGCAGGGGTGCATTCCCCTCATCATTTTATTAGGTTGTCGGCGGAGTTGAAAGCTGATTTGTTGGTGTGGGGGGAGTTTTTGCAGACCTATAATGGGCGGTCGGTGCTCATGTATCAGCAGTGGCGGATTAAGTAGACCATGGGCCCTGGGCTGTTACCCAAACTTGGGCCCCCCTTCCTCACCGCCGCCCTGCCGCGCCGTAACTATTTTTGACACTACTTTTTTGGGCAAGCATTAACAGTGTTACGATTCCCCTTGTCACAGCGCGGTGTCCCTACATACTGACAGGATCACACTGTGCAGGGACACAACCTCCTGACAAGGGGAATTGTCTATCAGTCCTGGACTGCAGAAAGACTTTTTGTGAAATACAAGGATTCCTATAATAAACATGTCAGGAGAGGTGACAGATTCTCTATAAATCTAGTGACTCACAGGTGACGACGTCTCAGATTCTAGTAGTTTTTTTCCTCTTTTCTTCTCCATCCGGTCCAGCGCTCATGACGACTTCTCCTGGCCATGACTCATTTCTGCAGAATTTGCCACTCAGACGTCTCCTCACTTTTCCAACATTTCCACACCTATAAACGAAAATAAAGTTATCATGGTGCCACATACTGTGCCCCTAAATATAATAGCACCAAACACTGCGCGCCTGAATATAATACCACACACTGTAAAACACCACATACACACAGCCCCCTGTACATAGTGCCACACACAGCCCCTGTAGATATTACACACCCCCATAGATATCGCCATACACAGCCCCCTCTATATATCACACATCCTCCCCGTAGAGAGCGTTACACACAGCCCCATATAGATAAACTTTATGAATAAAAATTGTAAAATAGCAAAAAAGGTGTGTATAAAAACGATAAAAAACGAACCCTGCATTGTCTACGGAAAAAACGTCGCAAAAATCACGTCGTTTTTATTTATTTTTTATAAAAATGTGTGTTTGGTGCAACTTTGTAATTACGTTTTATTAAAAAATATTTTCACTTTTTGAGATACAGCTGCTTTGTATCCTGTATCCGTCAGGTCAGCAGGACTGACAGGATCAGTGACACGCAGGATCCACCTCAAATCTATCACATCGAAGATTATAATTTAGCGCAGGGCCCGTTTCACTGATCCCGTCAGTCCTGCTGACCTGACGGATACAGGATACAAAGCAGCTGTATCTCAAAAAGTGAAAATATTTTTTAATAAAACGTAATTACAAAGTTGCACCAAACACACATTTTTATAAAAAAGAAATAAAAACGACGTGATTTTTGCGACGTTTTTTCCGTAGACAATGCATGTTTCTTTTTTTTTAGCGTTTTTATACACACCTTTTTTGCTATTTTAGAATTTTTATTCATAAAGTTTGAAAATAATAGTAAAAAAATAAGCTTTTTTACGTTTCAGCTATTTTTTTTGGTAATAACATAGTTTTACCCTAAAATAGACCTTTTATTTGTAATCGTCATTGTTTACCGTAAATGTTAATATATTACATGTCTATATTAGGGTAATTGGGTCAGCGCTAGCGTTACGTCAATGATTGGCGGGGGGGGGGGACGGTTTTTATTGGGGTGGGTATTTTATGTGTATTTATTATTTCATTTTTTTTGCACTTTACTTTCCTATTTTTTTATTACTGTGGTCTGTTCCTCAAAGGTCAAAAAAGACCTTTGGGGAACTTTATATATATTTTTTCTTTCTTTTACACCATGTTTTTCCACTGTAACTGGAGCTGCACAGCAGCCCCAGTTACAGGGGAAATCAGCCCTCTCATAGTGACGATTGTCACTAATAGGGCTGTGCTGGGTCTAGTTAGACCCAGCAGCAGCCTGCCACTAACGGCACCCGGCGATCATGTGAACAGTCACATGATCACCGGGAGGAATAGAGACAGCGCCGCTGCTGCTGTCTCTATTCCTATACACAGCGTTCATTGAACGCTGTGTAAGAAGACATCGGAGAAGACAGAAGCAGCGAAAGCTGCTTCTGTCTTTTCCTCAGGGTCCCCGGCAGTCACTGACAGCCGGAGACCCGATCGCGCGGGCAGCAAGTTAAAACCCGAGCCGTAGAAAGTCTATGGCTCGGGTTTTAAGGACCCGTCCCTGACCGCTGGCCGTAAAAATACAGCCAGCGGTCGGGAACCAGTTGGGAAGGAGGATAAGCCTGCTGTACTGACCTCAGCGCCGGTGACCGACCGTCTTGCAGATTCGGAGTAACAGAACAGCCGTCCCTCGCTGTTCTGTTACTCAATGGCGGCGGCCCGCACTTGTCAGGGAGGCGTGTCCTACCCCTTTCCCGGCCAATTCCCTGCTCCTCCCCTCATCTTCGTTAGTTAGCAGCGCTAGCGCGCTGAATAAGTAACTTTGCAAGATGATGTGCGGTTCGGGCTGCCATGGGCCCCCTGGGAGCCTCGGGCCCCGGGCGGCCGCCCGAATCGCCCATATGATAATCCGCCACTGAGCCGGTGTCTAGTGTGGACTTGGAGCTGTATACTGATGTATCAGGTGCTTGTGGATTTGGGGCTTATTTCCAAGGGCAGTGGTGTGCAGGAGTTTGGCCTGATACATGGCATGAATATGGTTTTGTCCGTAACTTGGCTCTGCTGGAATTGTTCCCGATTGTGGTGGCGGCGGAGTTGTGGGGGGATTGTCTGCGGGACCGGAGAGTGCGTTTCG
This sequence comes from Rhinoderma darwinii, assembly GCF_050947455.1. Lineage (NCBI taxonomy): Eukaryota > Metazoa > Chordata > Amphibia > Anura > Rhinodermatidae > Rhinoderma > Rhinoderma darwinii. The sequence continues at coordinate 114,613,303 of NC_134694.1, read as the reverse complement.
TATGTGACAATCTGGGTGTCGTTCAGGCTGTTAATGCGCAGACAGCTAATTCTCCGCCAGTCGTGCGGCTATTGCGACATTTAGTTTTGAGAGGTCTGATGTTGAATGCGCATTTTGTGGCAGTGCATATTCCTGGGGTGCTGAATTCTGTGGCTGATTCCCTTTCTCGTCAACAGTGGGACAGGTTTCGTCTGCTGGCGCCGGGGACGGAGTCTCATGGCCTGCCGTGTCCAGAGCATCTGTGGAAGGTGGTGTGACAATGGCGATGTCACTTGTGGAAAGGTCGGTTAGTGCGGTCACGTGGCAGAGGTACAGTGCGGTATGGCAGGTATGGGAGGCGTTGTTGGAAAATGCGCAGGCAGGTATTGCAGATCGGCAGGCGTGTTTGCTGTATTTTATAGGAAATGCGTACAGTGAAGGGGCGTCTGCAGCAACGGTCGCTCGGAGTTTGTCGGCCTTGGCTTTTTGGTTCAAGAAGAAAGGTGAGGAGGACGTGACTAAGTCCTTTCTGGTGCGGCAGGCAATGAAGGGTTTCAGGAGGGGTTCCGCGGTTAGGGATCTCAGGAAGCCGGTGTCATTTGAGCTGTTGGTAGCAATTTGTGAGTTGTTGAGGGAGGTTTGTGTTTCAGCATTTGAAGTACGGCTATTTACACTGGCCTTTTCTTTGGCTTTCTTTGGGGCGTTCCGAATATCGGAGTTGGTGTCGGCCAGTAAGAGTGTGGCAGGGAGTTTATTGTACGCTGATGTGGATTTGGATGGCTCCTGCCTTTCTTGTTTGCTCCGTAGATCTAAGACAGATCAGGAAGGGAGAGGTTTTGTGGTGCGCTTGTATGAGTTACCTGGGTCGCGGGTGTGCCCGGTCTGCGGTTTTCGGGAGTTTGTTGCGGTGAGGCCTGAGGGCCCGGCATCCTTGTTGGTTCATGCAGACGGGCTGTCTCTGTCAAAATTCCAGTTTTCACAGGTGTTCAAAAAATGTATCCTGTTGTCTGGCAGAGGTGGAGCAGGTTTTAGCTCTCATTCCTTTAGAATTGGCGCAGCTACGGAAGCAGCTCGGTGGGGTTTATACCCGGCGATGGTTAAGAAGATCGGCAGGTGGGAGTCAGACAGATATAGGTTGTATGTGCGGCCTCACTTGCTTTGAGGCGGTGGTGATAAGATGTGCTGGAGGTGGATATGGAGTAGTTACGTTGTTGTTTTGTGTTGTTTTAGGTGCAGGTCCCTGCTTGATTTGGATCATGGGGCAATCCTACGTGCACTGGGGAGGTGTGCGTGCAGATGTTCGTCCGGCCGGACGACAGTTGGGCATGGATCACGCAGAGGTGCAGGTCAGATGGTTGGGCCTGCGGGGCATGCTGTGGTGTAGGCTGTTACCAGAGGTACAATTTTATGCAGGTTTGGACAGGGCGCCGGATATCTTAGTAGTGCACCTTGGCGGCAATGATTTGGGCATTCGGTCGTCCAGGGATTTAGTGAGGGATGTGAAGATTGACCTTTTGCGGTTGTGGTCGGCGTTCCCAGGAGTGGTTATTGTATGGTCGGATATTGTGGCTCGCAAGGTGTGGCGGCAGGCACGTTCCGTACATAGCTTAAATAAAGCGCGGGCAAAGGTCAACAAGGTAGTTGGCAGGTTTGTGGCACGCAATGGCGGTGTTGTGGTGCGGCATAAGGAGTTGGAGGGTAGAGAGGTAGGTTTCCTCAGGGCGGATGGTGTTCATTTAAACGAGGTGGGTCTGGATATGTGGACCCTGGACATCAAGGAGGGCATGGAGAAAGCCCTGCAGTTGTGGAGGGACAATCATGTGTAAGGGGTCACACATGATTGTCGTGGCGGTAGGAGGAGGGGTCTTTGGAGGCACGTAATGGTAAGAAGGAGAAGCAACAATGGAGATTGTTGCAAGAGAACTCGGGGCGTTTAACCCGGGATAGTATTGGAGGGGCTGGGGAGTGGTTACCCAGCTCATATATATTCCTGATGGGCAGGGTCCCCAGGAAGGGAGAGAGAGGTCTTGGACATGGTTGGTGCCCTCGGGTCAGGTGCAGAACGGCTGTAGGGTAAGAGGTCCAGACCTAATAAGGAAACGATGGAGTTTAATGATTGAAGTGCCTTCAAGGATCCTTTATCTGGAGTTGGGAAATAGAGCAGGATGTTATCATGGAGTTATGATGTGTTTATGGTTATGCTCTTTTTCAGAAAAAAGGTGTGTTTAATAAATGGCTGCTGTGGCCTTTACACCAAAATTCATGTGTGGTCTCTTATTGGGGTTTGGGGTGTAAGGTCGTAGATAGCGGAAGCATCAAACATACCTTAAGTCATGTTCCTGCTGCCGGAGTGAGAGGGACCAAGAACAAGTCAGTGTAACATAGAGAGGCAGTGCATTGTACAGCTGTGATGGCTTCAGTGTATGTAGCTGCATGTAATACAATAGTGGTCACCCGGCCATGAGATCTGGTTTCTAAGCCCCCTGCAGTATTACAGTCTTCAGAATACACGTCCAGAAGCAGCAGATTGTTACATGCAGATTTTATAAATCCACAAATCTGCGAGTGAGTTTAGTAAAACTCCTGTCACCAGCATTGGACTGAACATATCCCTAAGGTGAGTTACAGGAATAGACGTGTGGATTGTGCACATGTATGTAACACTATTACACGGCACATATGTCATTACTACAGCGGACGCAGACTGTCAATCACTGGCACATGAAGCTCTCAGTATAATCCACATCTCATATTTACCTTTCTATTCTATAACTTCTAGAACCAGAGAAGGCGAGTGACTGGGCCATTCCTGTGATCATAGCTGTGGCGGTCGTCATTCTTCTCGCTGGCGGCATTGGTGGATTTCTCCTATATAAAAGTAAGTGTCAGTAATGCGGCGCTTCTTCTCCTCCAAACCAGAATGACTCTCAAAGATCTTATCCCCCAGGAGAACTCCCCAGTAACTGTATATAGGAGAGTGCTGGGACAAACCTCTCTAACATTGAATTCAGGTGTTTCATTCAGTCCCATTGCCACAGGTGCGAACATTTGTGATAGAACGAGTCGATGTAAAGATCTCACTAGAGACATGGCTGGTTGGTTGGGGGAGTTTTGTGTGGAAGAACTTGGCTGCCCGCGCAGAGTCCTGACCTCAACCCCATCTAACACCATTGGGATTAACTAGAATGAAGATTGTGAGCCCGGCCCCCTCCCCCAACATCAGTGTCTGACCTCACAAATGCTCTTCTGGATGAATGGGCAAAAATTCCCACAGACACCCCAAAAACTTCTCAGAAGAGGGGAAGATGTTTTACTGCAAAGGGACCAACTCCATATTAATGTCTATGGATTTAGAATAGAATTTCAACACTTTTGTCCATATAGTGTATACATAGAATATATGGAATATTTTCCAGCTACTTATTAATTATAACTGTTGTCTCAAAGTCACAAATTGATGTTCCTATAGGGGCTGTTACCTATTTTTGCACACTGTGTTTTCTGAGTGTCCAGGCCTAGTAATGCCAGTGACGCCTCTGAATTGTTCTATATAGTGCTTACTGCTGACTGTTTCCTCACTAGAGCCACGTAGTACCTACACAGTGGTGCCACCTTTCTGATAATACCCACTTCTGTGCCCATATAGTAGTGTAGGCTAAGTGTTCCCTCTACAGAGAATGTGTGCCCGCCGTATACCCATGATCATAAACTAATCACGTAGCAGTGCCCGCAGAGTATTTATCATTACAGCGGTGCCCGCAGAGTACTTATTACTACAGCAGTGCCCGCAGAGTACTTATTACTACAGCAGTGCCCGCAGAGTACTTATCACTACAGCAGTACCCGCAGAGTACTTATCACTACAGCAGTGCCCGCAGAGTACTTATTACTACAGCAGTGCCCGCAGAGTACTTATTACTACAGCAGTGCCCGCAGAGTACTTATCACTACAGCAGTGCCCGCAGAGTACTTATTACTACAGCAGTGCCCGCAGAGTACTTATTACTACAGCAGTGCCCGCAGAGTACTTATTACTACAGCAGTGCCCGCAGAGTACTTATTACTACAGCAGTGCCCGCAGAGTACTTATCACTACAGCGGTGCCCGCAGAGTACTTATTACTACAGCGGTGCCCGCAGAGTACTTATCACTACAGCAGTGCCCGCAGAGTACTTATTACTACAGCAGTGCCCGCAGAGTACTTATTACTACAGCAGTGCCCGCAGAGTACTTATCACTACAGCAGTGCCCATACAACTGCCAGTTACAGTGCCCCTACAATGCCACACACTCTTCTCCTTTGTGGTCTCGGCTGCTCTCTGCTAACAGGAATGAACATTAGATCAGGGAATCAGCAGCCACTTCACGTGTCGTGTCCTGGAGCTCAGAACTGGAGAATTGAGTCAGGCAGAAGTCATCTATGATCGATCTCTTCTATCTGGAGAAATGTGAGACGTTCTGGGACAATGCGGGAACTCGCAGACTATCTCACTGAATTCTTGGACAAATATTTGACATCTGGTTTAGGAGTCAGGAGCTGCAATGAAGAGACTTGTGGGCCGCATGTGGCCGCCCTGGATATACAGGGTGGGCCATTTATATGGATACACCTAAATAAAATGGGAATGGTTGGTGATATTAACTTCCTGTTTGTGGCACATTAGTATATGGGAGGGGGGAAACTTTTCAAGCTGGGTATTGACCATGGCAGCCATTTTGAAGTCGGACATTTTGTATCCAACTTTAGTGTTTTTTCAATGGGAAGAGGGTCATGTGACAAATCAAACTTATCGAGAATTTCACAAGAAAAACAATGGTGTGCTTGGTTTTAACGTTACTTTATTCTTTCATGAGTTATTTATGTCATTATGGGTGTCAGGTCCGAGCATTCCTAGATGAACAGTTTCCTGGAAAGTGGATTGGTCGTCGTGGGCCAGTTGAATGGCCCCCTAGGTCTCCCGATCTGACCCCCTTAGACTTTTATCTTTGGGGTCATCTGAAGGCAATTGTCTATGCTGTGAAGATACGAGATGTGCAGCAACTGAAACTACGGATACTGGAAGCCTGTGCTAGCATTTCTTCTGCGGTGTTGCTATCAGTGTGTGAAGAGTGGGAGAAGAGGGTTGCATTGACAATCCAACACAATGGGCAGCACTTTGAACACATTTTATAAGTGGTCAGAAACTTGTAAATAACTCATGAAAGAATAAAGTAACGTTAAAACCAAGCACACCATTGTTTTTCTTGTGAAATTCTCGATAAGTTTGATGTGTCACAGGACCCTCTTCCCATTGAAAAAACACTAAAGTTGGATACAAAATGGCCGACTTCAAAATGGCCGCCATGGTCAACACCACGCTTGAAAAGTTTCCCCCTCCCATATACTAATGTGTCACAAACAGGAAGTTAATATCACCAACCATTCCCATTTTATTTAGGTGTATCCATATAAATGGCCCACCCTGTAGTATATAGAATCAGTGCAGCAGTATATAGCAGCTCTGATATACCGGACAGTCATCTGTAAATGAAGTATAACCACCGCTGACCCTAAAATATCACTTTTATATATACACACGATATAAACACTATATACAAAAGTTTTTTCATGTTTTTTTTTTTATTTATTTTTTATTAACTCAAAAATCAGTCCAGATATGGAGCTCAGTATCGTTATCGGGATATTTCTGATATTAGCAAAATGCCCAAATACATCATGTGACCAATCGTGCTTTTATTCACACAACATGACAACATTTTGACCGTTTATTTCTATAGAAATGATGGGAGTTGTGGCGGGGGAGATTAGCTGCTGCCGCACGCACCCGATCCTTGTTTCCCCATTGACAGCCGGGCTGATGTTTGGACGCCATTTCCCCCCTTTAATATTTGCAATCATTGGTTCTTCACTTTCCTGTTACTTATTCCATCTCCTCTTTTTATTTTAGGAAAGAAAGACCGCTACAAGGCAACCGGCAGTGAGTATTCTGCATATAGTTGTACTGTCCTCCCTATCACTCCTTCACTAACGTAGCACGTGACTGTATATGAGGGGAGGCTGCGACTGTATATGAGGGGAGGCTGCGACTGTATATGAGAGGAGGCTGCGACCTGTGTAGGAGAGGAGGCTGCGACCTGTGTAGGAGAGGAGGCTGCGACCTGTGTAGGAGAGGAGGCTGCGACCTGTGTATGAGAGGACAGTATGTGACTGTATATGAGAGGATCCTGGGGCTTTGTATGAGAGGACGGTATGTGACTGTATATGAGAGGACGGTATGTGCCTGTATATGAGAGGGTCCTGGGACTGTGGTGTATATAGTGTAATGACTGTACTGTGACCTGAGTTACAGGATAACTCCGCTCTGTAAGTTAAATGTCCTCTCACCACACACAATCCATTTAATTTGGCAGCCGCCATGGCAGATTTGCTGGGTGAAGCCGCAGCCAGACAGATGTTTTCCCTCCAGCGTCGGAGCCTGCCGCGGGCGGAGGGGGCTTCTCTATTCTAGCTCATATCGGGGGTCCGGAGTGGTGGACCCTCATCTTTGAATTCCATTTGCCCCAATATGTTATGTGAACAGGGATTACATTCATAAGACAACCCCTGTCAAAGACTTGTGCAGGACTAGACAAACATGGCAGCTTTCTTCTAAAAACTGTGCCACGCCTGTCCACAGGTTGTATGTAGCTCAGCCCTATTTACTTTAATGGCGCTGAGCTGCAATACCAGACACAACCTGTGGACCGCTGTGGTGCTGTGTGTAAGAAAGCCGCCATGTTCTTCAAATCCTGTACAACCCCTTTAACTACATAAAAAAGTTGTGTAACTTTGTAAATGCTTTACTTATCTCGTAAAGTCACTGTAACGACGGGGGTAGGGAAACGAACAAGAGAGCCCTAATCTACCCGCCACTCTGTCCCTTCCTACTTACAACGACCCGCCCTAGGCGACGGGGTACAACTGGGCGGCGGTCCCTACGCTCAGTAAGTGCACGAGACAAACATACAAGGGAATACAAAGCAAAGGCAAAGGGGCAGTTGCCCACGGAAACACCGTGAGCAACAAGAGTGGTGAACGAGCCGAGTCAAACCAGGAGAGCACGAGGTACCAAACGCAGAGCAGGAGAGTAGTCAGTAAGCCAGGGTCAGTATGGAGCAGGATCAAATAGTTAGGAGCTGTAGCTGGGCCAGGAAACCACACGAGAAGAATCACAAGCAAAGGAGGAACAGGAAAGGCAGGTATAAATAGACAGAGGGCGGGAGCTAGCTGAGTCTGGCCAGGCTGCGATAGGCTCTCCCACTCCTAAGCCTGCCATCCTGAGTGGTGGAAGATGGAGTCAGTCTCACAGACATAGAAGCAGGTGCAGACTGATTACCTATGGGAGTTAACCCCGAAGCTGTGCCTGGCAGATCCTTTACAGTCACATGACTGACCGCAGAACGGAGCTAAATCGTTATCTGGACCAGTTTTGAATGAATATAGAAAGTCACTGAGTAAATAAATATCAAAACATAAAAATAGTAAAGAAAAGTATCTACAAAGTCACTTAATTCTATATTTATATTTAAATCGTAACGTATTGCTGAAAGGTGGAATTTCGCTTTAAATAATTTCCTATTTTCGCAGCTTCGGACACATCACCTGAACGGTCCAATAATCTCCCCAAAGCCTAATGGTAAGTGATAATATCTTATATAAATGCCGCCGCCATGTAGTGAAATATCAAATCTGGGATCAAGAATTAGGATGAACCTCCTGCCCCTACTCAGCCAATAATCTTTGGACCTCCCTCTCCTCCTGGATTAACCCCCTCATCACCATCCCTGCCATGAGACTGCACCACCTATATGGTGTTTGCCCTTTCATTCCTTAATTTAATATGTTTTCCTTAAGGCCTCCCACATACGAGCGTGTTTGGTCTGTGATATACACTTCGTACGTCGGCCGCATTAACAGAACACACAGCAGGGAGCCGGGCACCTGGCATCAGTTATCTATGACGCTGGGTATCACAGTCTCGCTGCCGGACAACTGTCCAGTACTGTAATCATGTTTTCAGTACGGGACAGTAGTTCCGCAGAGAGGCGGTGACACCTAGCGTCATAGATAACTGATGCCAGGTGCCCGGCTCCCTGCTGTGTGTTCGGTCCGGGAAATGCGGTCGATGTACGGACCGTATATCATGGACCAAACACGTTCGTATGTGGGCGGCTCCTTAGTCATTTTGACTCTATTTAGTAAGTTACTGATATGAAATGTTCCGCATTCTGTTTGCCATTGACTTTGATCAAGTTATTTCATAATTTTTTATTCTATAGAACGCCCCGGCTATTAGATGATTAAACAATTTATTAAACAAAGTTTTGCTATCTTTTTAAATCATATAGTCCGTGGTTATGAACTATTACCTTTTTCCAGAAATAATTCTACAGAGCAGCCATGTCCTTTTGGCGCTGCTCAGAGTATTCTGATACTAAAAATATGAAGATCAATTTTGGGTGAATTTTCTCTTAAGATATGTCTATGTATGTAGAGATATAACATACATAAAAAGTTGGGTAACTGTGTACATACATGACATTACTTATCCTGTACTGATCCCGATTTACAGCCTGTATAATACTCCAGAGCTGCACTCACTATTCTGCTGGTGGAGTCACTGTGTACTTACATTACATAACTTATCCTGTACTGATCCTGAGTTACATCCTGTATTATACTCCAGAGCTGCACTCACTATTCTGCTGGTAGAGTCACTGTGTACATACATTACATTACTTATCCTGTACTGATCCCGATTTTACAGCCTGTATTATACTCCAGAGCTGCACTCACTAGTCTGCTGGTGGAGTCACTGTGTACATACATTACATAACTTATCCTGTACTGATCCTGAGTTACATCCTGTATTATACTCCAGAGCTGCACTCACTATTCTGCTGGTGGAGTCACTGTGTACATACATTACATAACTTATCCTGTACTGATCCTGAGTTACATCCTGTATAATACTCCAGAGCTGCACTCACTATTCTGCTGGTGGAGTCACTGTGTACATACATTACATTACTTATCCTGTACTGATCCTGAGTTACATCCTGTATTATACTCCAGAGCTGCACTCACTATTCTGCTGGTGGAGTCACTGTGTACTTACATTACATAACTTATCCTGTACTGATCCTGAGTTACATCCTGTATTATACTCCAGAGCTGCACTCACTATTCTGCTGGTGGAGTCACTGTGTACATACATTACATTACTTATCCTGTACTGATCCTGAGTTACATCCTGTATTATACTCCAGAGCTGCACTCACTATTCTGCTGGTGGAGTCACTGTGTACATACATTACATTACTTATCCTGTACTGATCCTGAGTTACATCCTGTATTATACTCCAGAGCTGCACTCACTATTCTGCTGGTGGAGTCACTGTGTACATACATTACATTACTTATCCTGTACTGATCCTGAGTTACATCCTGTATCTCTTTATTTTATATAAATTTACAAAACATAAACTGAAAAACAAATACATAACTAATTCCATATAACCAAAAAGTGACAACCAAATTCTTATAAACAAATTTTCTTATATACATCTCTGTATATGAGAAGAGAAAACTATACCAGACCCAGCCACATACACCCCACTCTTATATACTTACATCTACACTTCATCCGAAACTAAACAATAACTAGAATATATACAAACATCATAAAAACGTCATCCAAAGTACTAACAGAAAATCCCCCGACCCGCGTCAACCAAGGGCCTAAAGAAACAACATAATAATGATGATAATAATCAAACAACATAATAATAATAATAATAATAACAAAAACAATCCAAAATATAATAATACTAATCCCAATTTTTATTTTTTTTTTTATCTTTTTTTTTTTAAATTTTTTATTTTTTTTTTAATCACACTATACACATCCTGACTTTCCTTAACCTTACCCTTCTTACCTAAACTCCACCACCCCAGCCAGCATCTCGCCTCATGTCCTCTCACGTCCGCATAGTCCAGATGCTGGCCCCCACCACCACACCCAACACCCCAGCCCAGCCCCCCGCCCCATGTCCTCCCATGTCCGCATAGTCCGGGGCTGGGTCAGGCAAACCCCCCCCCCCCGACCCCTCCCAACCTATCTATTAACCCCCTTAAGTCTATCCCTATTCTAACAACATTTTTACAATATAATACAATACACATCACCAACTTGTCCAAATACCAAACCATATACAAAATACACCGTACCCGAAAGCACCAAGTTCGGTCGCTTGTAAACCTTTTTCCTGCCATTTCAATCCTAAACAAAACAAAAATCTTCCTGTGCTTACATAGCCCATCACCAGATAGAGAGAAGGGAAAGCCCCCCCCAGCTCCCCCCCAGAGGCCAAGGTACCACGTCCACCGCTGCACCCTCCCTATCGCTTGCCCTATCTCCTTACCCTATTACTAGCCCTTTCTTGACCCTATTGAAAGCTGACCCTATGCTGACCCTCACCTTTCCCTTATTCCGAGCCCTATCGCTATATTTTTTTTGGTGCCTCAGCGGAACGCAGACCCCCACCTCCAGTTGAGCACCGGTGACGACCCCCCCCCCTCCCTCATGAAGGCAGACACATTAAGGCACCCAAAAGGAAAAGCCCCTCCAAAGACGAGAGGCTTTGGATGCTCCCAATCTGCCAACCTCCAAAGAATGCACCTTCACCAGGTCACCCATTATATTGCTAACAACCTCATCCACTAGGAGGATTTTCTTCTGGGTAGAAACTAGACATCGTGCATTCCACAAAGTGCCTGACCACTATACTGACTAGAAACAAGGTGCAATGGTCCCTACCACCGAGGTCTCCGAACACTCCATAGGCCCACCCAGCATAGGAGAGGCTGGTTAGGCCTGGCCAACCAATGGAGGCTCCCACCCTTTTGTATACCTCTGTATTGAAAGGGCAATGAAGCAGGAAATGCTCCATGCTTTCCAGCACTCCGCCGCACTCCTCCCGGGGGCAATCCCGATCATCAGAGCTTCTGCACTTTAGATTGCCCCTCACATACAGTCTCCCATGGAAGCAACGCCAAGCCAGATCCCAAAACTTCTGGGGAATCCTCGCTGAATTTAAAAGTTTTAATCCCACCCCGAGGTCACTACTTGGGCAGTCTTTGAGCGCCAGGGGCTTCTGGAAGTGGGTCATCAGGACCCTCCTGTCAAGAAATTTTCTCGACATGGTCCTGATCTCCCACACCTCCAGACCCCACCGGCGAACAATCTTCAGCGCCAGGGTGGCATAAGCCGGGAGATGTCCGTGAGGTGTACGCAGGTCTTTCACTTGCCCTCCTCTCTCCCATTCCTGGAAGAAAGGCCGAAACCACCCCCTGCAGGAGGATATCCACCAAGGAGCCCTCTCTTGCCAGAGGTTTGCCAGGTTGATCTTAACAAAGGTGTTCACTAGGAACACCACCGGGTTAACCATACCTAACCCGCCTAGTGTCCTTGGTAGGTAAGTAACCTCCCTCTTGATTAGGTTGAGCCTGTTCCCCCATAACAGCTGGAAGAACAGGCTATAGACCCGAGTCCAGAGAGGCTCTGGCAAGATGCACACACTGCCCAGGTAAAGCAACATGGGCACCAGGTAGGCCTTGGCCAAGTGAACCCTTTCCCTCAGGGTTAAGGACCAACCCTTCCATTGGTCGACCTTCTGGGCAACTAGATTCAGCCTATCCTCCCAGTTCTTCTTGGGGTAATCACCCGGGCCAAATTTGACTCCTAAGATCTTAGCAGACCCCTGAGGCTCTGGAAGGGTGTCCGGGAGATCAAAACCAGGATCTCCTCCTCCCAGCCAGAGACTTTTGCACTTATCCCGGTTGATCTTGGACCCAGATGCCAATGAGTAACGCTCCACTTCCGACATCACCCACTCTGCCTCCCCTCTCGAGGAGACAAAAATGGAGACGTCGTCTGCGTACGCAACCACCCTCTGAGTGGCCTCCGGCCCCTCCAGGCCGGCCCCGACTCCCGCCAATGGCCCACGATCGATCCTTTTAAGAAAAGGATCAATTGCGAACGCATATAGCAAAGGGCTCAAGGGACAACCCTGGCGGACACCAGACCCAACCTCAAAGGGGGTTCCAACCCAACCGTTCACCAGCGCAAAAGTCTCAGCCCCAGTGTATAAGGTCTGTAGCCAATTGACAAACCCCCCCGGTAGGCCGTACCTCAGAAGGACCGACCAGAGGTACTCGTGGTCCACCCGGTCAAAAGCCTTGGCCTGGTCCAAGGACAGGATGTACCCCTCCCACCGACCAGAATTTCCCTGCTCCACTGCCTCTCTGACACTGAGGACAGCACTAAATGTGCTGCGGCCTGGAACAGAGCAATGCTGGACCGGCGAAAGGAGCCGGGATGCAAACTTCACCAGCCGATTAAACAGCACCTTTGCGAGAACCTTTCTGTCCGTATTGAGCAGCGCTATGGGACGCCAATTCTCAATACGGGTCGAGTCTTTACCCTTCGATAAAACGATCAAGGCCGACCTCCTCATTGACATTGGCAAAGTACCCGAGGAAAGGCACTCCTTAAACACCTCAGTCAAGAGGGGAACTAGGGTTCCTTTAAAAGTCTTCTAAAACTCGGATGTTAAGCCATCCGGCCCTGGCGATTTTTTGAGGGCAAGCCCATCAATCGCCAATCCAACTTCCTCTTCCTTGATCGAGTCTATCAAAACACCGAGAGAGGGGTCTACCCCTGGCTCAGGGATGGTTTCAGCCAGGAAAGCCGACATCTCGTCTCGGTTTGGATCTTGCTTCCCCAAGAGGTGCGAGTAGAAGGATCTGACGACCTCCAAGATCCCTGATTTGGATCTCTTCAGAGATCCTGTACTATCAATCAGTCCTGTCACAACCTTACGACTCACTGACATCTTACAGTTCCTGTAGGGGTCGGGCGAGCGGTACTTCCCGAAATCCCTCTCAAGAACTAAAGATGTGTGCCTATCATACTGACACCTCCTGAGCAAAGCTTTCACCACGGAGATCTCCTCCCCACTACCCCCAGTTGAGACCAGATGTTCGAGTTTCCCCCTCAGTTCCTGATATAGGCGGTACCTACTCATGGACCTGAGGCTCGAGAGCCTGCGGAAAAATCCTGCCACCCGGACTTTAAACAACTCCCACCACTCAGACTTAGTACCACTGAGATCCAACAAAGGTACCTGGCTCTGAAGAAAATCCTCAAAGGCCTGTCTTATCTCCGCTTCTTCCAAGAGAGTAGAATTCAGCCTCCATATACCTCTTCCCATCTGGAGGGACTCTGCAATGTTCAAAGAGAAAATAATCATACAGTGATCGGAGAACTCCACCTCAACAACGGACACTGGTGAAGAGATGGCTTCCTCCTTCAAAAAAAACCTGTCTATCCTAGACCTACAACTACCTCTACGATAGGTGAAACCCGAGTGGCCTGGGGTATGCCTGATGTGGATATCCACCAGGCGAGCATCGCTAACTATATTTTTTAATGCTACACTATCATAGGTCAATTTTTTATCTCCGGAACCTCCTCTATCTCGGGGCCTCACGACAGTATTGAAGTCCCCTCCAAAGATAACTTGTCGACCTGAAAAAAGGAAAGGCTTAATCCTCATGAAGAGACTTTTACGGTCCCATTTGCTCTGGGGTCCGTATATATTGATTAGTCTTAATTCCTGTCCCCTCATGAGGACATCTAAGATCAAGCACCTCCCCATTTCTAACTCAATCATCCGTCGGCATGTTACCGGTGCGGTGAAAAGGACCGCCACTCCGCTATAGGGCTCAGCCGCAAGAGACCAGTAGGAGGGCCCGCGTCGCCACTCCCTCCTAGATTTAACGACGTCTGCCAAAAGTGACAGCCTGGTCTCCTGCAAAAACAAAATGTCGGCTTCAACTCGGCCAAGAAAATCAAAGGCTGCAAATCTCGCCCTATCTGACTTAATGCTGGCAACGTTAATTGATGCCAGCGTCAACGGAGTGGGTGCCGCCATCATGGATGTTTGAGTTAGACGGCTTTCTTCTTCCCACCCCCCCCCTCTATCTGATGAGGACCCCCCTTCTTTGCCTCGCTTCTTGCAAACTGAGGAGTCCATACTCGCCACCCTATTCCCATCTTCATCCCCAAGTTCCGGGTCAACCTCCCCCTCTGGGGGCAACGGCCCCTGCAGCAGGGGAGGCTCAACGACTCTAGGGTGCCCTACCATGCCCTCCCTCTTAGTATGAGAGGCTGGAATGTCCACGAGAGCATGGTATCGATCAGTAGAGCGCACCAGGGGGTACAGGATTTACCTTCCTGGGCCAGGGCGGGGCCAGATGTATTTGGCCCTTGGGTTTTGCCCGGTGTCCCTTTTGCTGTAGGCTGAGTCCTCTCTTCCTCTCCCACACTTTCATAGTGGGAGGACTGAGAGTCCTCAGCCCTCTGCTCCCTTTGGATCCTCCTCATCTCCCCGTTCAATTCGGCCTCCCCAGGGGCATCAGCTTCAGGGGGGGCATCCAGATCCGAATCAGAGGTCGTCCCAGTTTCCTGGAGCGCCCTCCAAATCCTCTCCTTCCTTCGCTTCTCCGCCCTTCTCTGGCGAGAAGGGGGACCCTTCTTTGCATTCTTCCCTTGCCCCTGTGCCCCATCGTCCCTGCCCGCACCCTCACCCACGGAGGCCTCCCTCCTTTCATCCTCCGCAGGTTTGGAACAGGCATTGACAACAGAGCGAGGACACCGACTGAACGGGTGACCTAAGTCACCACACAGGTTGCAGCGAATACGGTCACACGATGCGGCTAGATGACCAATCCCCCCACAATGAGCACACTTCTGCACCTTGCAGCCTGCACTCAAATGTGAGGGGTCGCCACACCGGTGACACAACTTCGGCTGCCCCTGGTAGAAGACAAGGATCCGATCTCTTCCCAGGAAAGCAGACGATGGTATGTGGGACACCGTCTGTCCCAGACGCTTTAGTTTAACCATGAACGTCCAGGCCCCTGACCAGATGCCAAACTCATCCATGTTCTTCCGTGGCATCTCTACTACCTCTCCGTACCTTCCCAACCAGGTCATGATATCAATACAAGAGAGTGACTCGTTACGGGTAAGAACGGTCACTCTCTTGGGACCACTTTGGCGAGAAATTGCTTGTGCAGCAAAGTCTCGCCAGCCAGGCTCGTCCTTCATCAGCTCGTAGTTCCCCCAGAAGACCTCAAGGCCCCCTAGGTGAACAAAGCTGATGTCAAACTCGACCGAGCCATGAGGATGTATCAAGGCAAAGATGTCACTCGCCTTGAAGCCCATCCCCAGCAGCAGCTCCACCACCCTCTTTCTGGGAGGGCACGCATCATTGCCACGCCACCGGAGACGGACCACATTCCTCCTGGCTACAGCCTGCCCGGCTGTTGGGAGCGACCACTGATCTCCTCGTTGCTCTCGGAAGGCATTTAGACCATATCTGTCTATCCAGAAAGACAGGTCCTTCTGCACTCCCCCTATGGTTAGGGTTTGCTTTCCCTCTCTTAAAGCGTCCAAGAGACGTTGTTGCAAGTTACCGTCCCCGGACCTTGAGGATGAAGATGGGTGGGCCCGCTGTCCCCCCGCTGCCACACCAGCATAAGACCTGCCGGATGTCACAGCAAGAGGAGCGCCAGGCCCATTGCCCCTGGTTGATACCCCATCCCCACCACCCACAGACACAGCACTCAACACCCCATTACCAGCAGACACTCCAGCAACTTTATTTACAGACACCTGCATACCCCCAGCAGTTTCCACATTCACAGCCGCAACTTTTTTATTTAACCCACCAGGTCCCCCTGCAGTCATCCTTCTGGCCAGGCCTGGTTCTATGTTATGTATTTTTTCTGTACATTTTGAGTGGGAAGACACTGCTTCAGTCTCCGCATCATCAGGCACCTTTGCAGGGACGCCACCAGATGTTATAAGCGGTGTCCCCGCTGTGCCCTCCGCCTCATTAACCTCCATCTTTTCTATGTGCGGAACATTTTTGGGAAAGGGGCCACCGCCGCCCCCGACGCCAGCAGCCCCCTTCTCGCCTACACCACTTTTCAGTGATGCGGACGAAGGAGCCACTGACGTCACTGGAGCCGCCTCCGGCGCCGGACCACTCCCCCCTCCCACAGAGGAGTGGCCAACAGAGCCGGAGCCCCCTCTGTGACCGCCCTTGTCCGGAACGTCTGACGGCTTGACACCGACAGACTTCCGGCTTTCAGACACCACATCCGGTTTCTGGTTTACCCGTTCTCCAGACCGCTGACTCGCATCAGAGACCAGTTTCCCGGGCTCGCCATTAACCGGACACGGGGACACACCCCCTGGCGTCACCAGGCCACCAGTACCGCCCCCTTTGCAGGGGTTGGCGTCCGGCGCCATTTTGACCACCACGTGTTCTAATGCCGGACCCGTAACACTCTCCCCGCATTCCCGCTCCAGCCCCACTGCAGAGGCTTGAGCTGGGGGTCTTGCGGGACCTGCGCCCTGATCCTGACTTTCATCTGGTTCAGAGCACAGGAAGGATCTTGCTGTGTACACCATTTTAAATGAACCTTCAGCAGATTTTTTTTCCTTTGTCTTTTTTTTCTTCTTAAATTTTTTTTTCTTTTGGTTTTCCTCCTCTGCGGGTAACTCTGCACCGAAACAAAATCCCTGGAAGGATACCGGCGACTCCACGTTACGGATCTGTGTAAGTAATCCTGGAGGCCGCTCACTGTCAGTATCAAAACTCTCCTGATTTCTCCCAGCTGTGAGTCCACCCTCCTCCTCCTCACTGCTCCTGGGTGCCTCAGAATCTGAGCCTTCTCTGGACTTTACATTTTCACTCTCCATTTTCTCCACCACAATTTCCTTTGCTGTGTCTGGGGCTCTGCTGTCTTCCTCCACACATTCTATTTTTATAGGTTCTGCCATCTCGGCAAACCTCTCTTCATTTTTTAATTTTTCACCAAACACCCCTCCGCCTGCCAAAATCTCCTCACGTCTCTCTTCCACTTCTTTTATTTCCTCCAACAAGGATTTCACATTTAAAAGGTATCGGGACCTCTTACCTCCTGAGGCTTTTGCAGCTCTTCCTCTGGCGACCGCCAAGTCCGCACGGAGCCGTTGCAGCGACTTCCTGAGGTCCCGATACTCCTCCAACCGCATAGCCAGACGGGAGCTGAAGTTCTCCACCGTCTCTCCAGTCCTCAGCTGTCCCCATTCCTCCACACGACCGTCATCCAAATGTCCGGACGGCGCTGGTCCTTCTCCAGATGACAACACCTCGATCACCCTGCCGGACCGCGTCTCCATACCCTTATCCAGGGTTCCAGCCTCAGGGGGAGCCAGGACAGCCTTGCCCCGAGATGATCTCCTCACCCCCGCGACTGTTTGCATATTCCCAGCCAGCTGGGATGACCCTCTACCCCCCGCTGGCATGCTCCGGGAGGTAGAGGTCTGAGGCTCCATCCTAGGATGGAACCCCCCTCAGGGTACTTTCCAAGCCCAGGCAGATGGTATGAGGCCTGGGCAGATAGAATAAGGAAAGTCCCTGGATCCAAGGCCTGCACGTTAGTCTCAGCAGCTCTCTCCACACGTCCTACTCCACCCACTCCAGAGCTGCACTCACTATTCTGAAGACTTTAGAGCTGAAATGTCCCAGAATTCAGTTTGTAATTTGAAAGGTGTAATCTGAAATTACTTACACAATCCTTTTTCTTATAGTCCAAACCACAGCACATGTACATGTCCCCTGCTTCGTGCTGGAACAGGTGACATGAAGGGTTAATCTGAACAGACCTACCCCATAAAGGGCCTCATCTACAAATATATTATTGTTTTGTTTCTTCGTTATATAATTTTATTGACCATTTTTAGGGTATTATTGGACCGGTATAATGACCTCTAACATTTTGTACTTTTCTTCTTTACAGGGCGATGGAGACAAGAGTTGCCCTGAGCTTACGTTCTTCTAGGCTACAAGGAATCGCAGCTTCCCGTCTTCTCCCGTCTCATTATTTCATGTCTGTAATTTAAAAGGAACCTGCCAAATACAATAATCTCATCTCTGTTCAGCCAAATCCTGTAAGAAAATGTCGCTCAGATAATTTCACCCACAGAAACGTCTCACAAAGTAGAAGAAAGTTGAGGGACATAAATTCGGCCCCTACCAAACTCTACAAAGGCGACTGTACTATTAAGATGTGTAGGGTTCACAGTGATGGGAATATTAGTTATCTGCTGCCCGTCTGAAGCACCTGGGTCTCCGCCACATTTAGTCAGACGACATATCTGCGGGAGAAGTATTTTCTGTGGGTGGAGTTATCTTTAAAAAAAAAAGGTCTGACTTAAAGGGGTTGTCCTAACTGGTCACTTTTTAGGGTGTATTGATGTTATAGAGGGCAGCCTCTTACTTGAGACCGCTGCAATATATCAGCCATAAAGAACTACTGCTGGAAGAGCAGGACAAATGAGGGGCCACCCGCGGCTTTCCTGGCAATAACCGCTGATTGCCGGAAGTTTCCGCAGCTGGACCTGATCGACCAAACGCAGCGTCCTGTGTGAGAATTTGGCCCAACATCTTAAATAAAATATTAAGAGAATCCTATAGTAAGTTTCGGAACATTTGTGACAATTTTGTTATATGGCAGGTTTACTTTAAGCGCATAATCCGACTGTCTCCCGTATTATTGATTTTCCTTTACATTTTCTCGGTAATTACAATAAGATTTTGGGTTTAAGGTTTCACATTTTTCAATATCTTAATAGTTATTTGCAATAAATCGCATTATATTGAGGACCTGATCAGTTGATATAACATTATATTGAGGACCTGATCGGTTGATATAACATTATATTGAGGATCTGATCAGTTGATATAACATTATATTGAGGACCTGATCAGTTGATATAACATTATATTGAGGACCTGATCGGTTGATATAACATTATATTGAGGACCTGATCAGTTGATATAACAATATATTGAGGACCTGATCAGTTGATATAACATTATATTGAGGACCTGATCAGTTTATATAACATTATATTGAGGACCTGATCAGTTGATATAACATTATATTGAGGTCCTGATCAGTTTATATAACATTATATTGAGGACCTGATCAGTTGATATAACATTATATTGAGGACCTGATCAGTTTATATAACATTATATTGAGGACCTGATCAGTTGATATAACATTATATTGAGGACCTGATCAGTTGATATAACATTATATTGAGGACCTGATCAGTTTATATAACATTATATTGGGGACCTGATCAGTTGATATAACATTATATTGAGGACCTGATCAGTTGATATAACATTATATTGAGGACCTGATCAGTTGATATAACATTATATTGAGGACCTGATCAGTTTATATAACATTATATTGAGGATCTGATCAGTTGATATAACATTATATTGAGGACCTGATCAGTTGATATAACATTATATTGAGGACCTGATCAGTTGATATAACATTATATTGAGGATCTGATCAGTTTATATAACATTATATTGAGGACCTGATCAGTTGATATAACATTATATTGAGGACCTGATCAGTTACTATAACATTATATTGAGGACCTGATCAGTTACTATAACATTATATTGAGGATCTGATCAGTTACTATAACATTATATTGAGGATCTGATCAGTTGATATAACATTATATTGAGGATCTGATCAGTTGATATAACATTATATTGAGGACCTGATCAGTTGATATAACATTATATTGAGGACCTGATCAGCTGATATAACATTATATTGAGGACCTGATCAGTTACTATAACATTATATTGAGGACCTGATCAGTTTATATAACATTATATTGAGGATCTGATCAGTTGATATAACATTATATTGAGGACCTGATCAGTTGATATAACATTATATTGAGGACCTGATCGGTTGATATAACATTATATTGAGGACCTGATCGGTTGATATAACATTATATTGAGGACCTGATCAGTTTATATAACATTATATTGAGGACCTGATCGGTTGATATAACATTATATTGAGGACCTGATCGGTTGATATAACATTATATTGAGGACCTGATCAGTTTATATAACATTATATTGAGGTCCTGATCGGTTGATATAACATTATATTGAGGACCTGATCGGTTGATATAACATTATATTGGGGACCTGATCGGTTGATATAACATTATATTGGGGATCTGATCAGTTGATATAACATTATATTGAGGACCTGATCAGTTGATATAACATTATATTGAGGACCCGATCAGTTGATATAACATTATATTGAGGACCCGATCAGTTGATATAACATTATATTGAGGACCTGATCAGTTGATATAACATTATATTGAGGACCTGATCAGTTGATATAACATTATATTGAGGACCTGATCAGTTTATATAACATTATATTGAGGACCTGATCAGTTGATATAACATTATATTGAGGTCCTGATCGGTTGATATAACATTATATTGAGGACCTGATCAGTTTATATAACATTATATTGAGGTCCTGATCGGTTGATATAACATTATATTGAGGACCTGATCGGTTGATATAACATTATATTGGGGACCTGATCGGTTGATATAACATTATATTGGGGATCTGATCAGTTGATATAACATTATATTGAGGACCTGATCAGTTGATATAACATTATATTGAGGACCCGATCAGTTGATATAACATTATATTGAGGACCCGATCAGTTGATATAACATTATATTGAGGACCTGATCAGTTGATATAACATTATATTGAGGACCTGATCAGTTGATATAACATTATATTGAGGACCTGATCAGTTTATATAACATTATATTGAGGACCTGATCAGTTGATATAACATTATATTGAGGACCTGATCAGTTGATATAACATTATATTGAGGACCTGATCAGTTGATATAACATTATATTGAGGACCTGATCAGTTGATATAACATTATATCGCTTTCATTCATGCTTTTCACATTCTTCATATTTTCAGTCGGATTTAGGTTTTATTTGAATGTAGTTTAAGTTTTGTTCTAACGTTGTTCATTTTTTTTCTTGTATTTGTACGATATGATATAAGAGACATCACACCACAGAGTCAAAAGGCGCAATTATCCATTCTTACATGTTTTGTAAATGTCTGGTGTAAATGATAGAATTGTTCTTCTTCCCTCCACTCATGAAACACGAGATCCCATACCAGATACAGACGAGCGCTCGCCATTGTCCGCTCTGCGCTGCGTAGTCATTACACATTCACTATACAGTCAAGTAACGCTATTTATTTCATATCCCATCGTGGAGCGGATGAGCGGGGGTTGGGTTACTTAGGGACACTTCCTGATGCTACTAGAATGTCCCCCCAGACATTACTTGAGAGATAATGTCTTGTTACTGTATTTCATGACATTTTTGCACTTTTACTGTCACTTTAAAATAAGAAATGTGAAGTTACAATGCATTGTGTTACAGCCTATGCAGGAGGGGCTTATACGGGGAAGTTTCCAGAAGGTGGGAGGAGCTTAGGACATAGACAGGGGGGGGGGGGTCCAGGGGCAGTTAGATTTGCAGTCAGTAAGTGATCAGTTGAGTTAACAGTAAAGTGGAGTTGCTCCTGGGTCCTTCCATCTGGGATCCAGAGACAGGCGGCCTATAACATCAGGCCATAGAGAAGCTCGCAGAAAGAAAGAACAGTCTGGAGAGAAGGAGTTCTTAAAAGGGAAACTGAGTAACAAGAAGCCATTATTGGGATTTGGAACATCGCCTCCATATATGTTGGTGAGTCTCATCCTTCATATATTAGCCCGGACTACCCATTAGAGGCAGAAGTAGCACAGGCCAGAAGCATTGGACACATCTTTTATTCTCCCACTTACTATGGGGTCAGCTATGCCCTAGAATTGCCACGGGTAGTATCAGAAGAGAAGCCGAGAGAGCGGG
The DNA here is from genome assembly GCF_050947455.1 of Rhinoderma darwinii. NCBI lineage: Eukaryota > Metazoa > Chordata > Amphibia > Anura > Rhinodermatidae > Rhinoderma > Rhinoderma darwinii. Next base: position 114,591,343 of record NC_134694.1, on the reverse strand, counting down.
TCTCCCACTCCTCCTGCATCTGGTGCTGTATTGTAATGAAAGGACCGCGTTTACTACAAGAAGTTGTGCCTCCATTTCATGTGGAAAATTGTAACTGCTGTTTTGGAAACTTAAGTAAAGTGTGCTGCGAGCTCGCCTGCTCAACTGCCACCTCAGCCTCCTGTCTTATTTTGCACCCATAACACCAAGGACACCCCAAAACACCATCGGGACAGGAGCAGACACCGGGAGTGTCCAGGGGGATATTCAGAGACTACCATCCTCATTTACCCAGTGCGAACCCCCTCATCACTAGTTGTGAGCGGCCCTGAGAGAAGGAAGGCCTGTTGGCCATCGTGATCCACACTTAGAGCCGAGCCATCTGCCAATTTGTGGACATACCCCTTTCCCATCGCTCCTCGGGTCACCCGCTCGCACTCTACACTACTAGAATGGATGTAATCATTTTTGTATGGAATGAGTGGCTTGTTGTACTCTGTCTTATGGCAATATCGTGTCTTCCATAAAGGAACGAGCTCAGTTTGTACCGTATGCTATTGGTGATAGAAAGTTGACCTGATATGTGTGGCGGTGTCCCGGCTTTCCCCTGACGGCAGATGTCGGGGAATGAAGGGTCGGGCATGGTTGATTTCCACATGCCCAATCCTTTTGTTCGTAAGGAGATAAGCGCTGCCAGAGGAGTCTAATGTATCCCTACTGAGAACACGCGCGCGCTCAGTCGAGTGTACGGGGGAGTCTGGAGGAATCGCTGTCCGCTGAACTAGTGTTGACCGCTATCTAAAGTGAATGACCAGCCCCAGCCATGTACATAAAAGCTTCTATAAACATGAACACAAATGGTGGACACCTGAGAAACGTTATATTGCTAATCCTGCAGTTGTCATGGATGACCATCCCGTACATCGATGCAGAGCGTTAGCTGGGATTTTCTTTACCCTGGGAAAACATTCATTTCACTGCCCCGGGTGCTGAGTGCCAGGGTGGTGTCAACAAGCCACTTTGCCTTGCCAGATACAGCTAGTATATGGCCAAGGCAAAGTGGCTTGTTGACGCCACCCTGCTACTCCGCACTCGGGGCACATCTTTTGGTAGCTTCCCCTAATTACACCCCTGCATTGATGCAAAAATAGTCACCCATGTAGCTGCCGTCTTAGGAAATGGTTGTCCGATAGAAGCAGAAGTTCTGGCTGATGGAAGTCGTGGCATTATATCCCATAATATATATGTACGATCATCATCAACACAAAACAAACACATTCTGATCATGTATGATCGCCGGATTGTCCGCAACAGGCGTTTCCTTTTTGCTTAGAGAATAATTATCACGGTATGAGCAGATTAAACAGGATGAGAATGTAAGTGCTTCTACTGTGTGGGCTTAAAATAAAAAGATCTTATAGTTTTTGCTGTTTACTGATCTTATGATTTAATTTATCAATAAAGTACACTTAGACTCAATTGTCTTTTTGTGTTTCTTTTTTAACTATAATTACACAATAAAAGTGTCTACATGAAGTGTGATCTGCAAAAAGCTGGAATTTTTAAAAAAAATCGAAATTGTATCTACTACTAAGGGAGACATTTAGTCTTGTAGACTGGGACTGTGAACTTGTAAATTGGGCTACAGTATCTACCGTAAATGGAAAGCTTTATAGGGAGCCTACAGTTATGTTGTCATTCGCTTCTCCAGCCAGACATTTATGATGCGGATGGCAAAATATGTGGAGAGCAGGAGATCTAGTTGCTTTGGCCAGTGCCTCTCAATCTTTCTAAGCCTAGTGCCACTAGTCAAAGAAATGTCACTGAATAATCTGGCTGCGTCCACCTATCACAGTATTATCGAGGGTTTGCCAACGACTTTCTGAAAATCACAAAAATCTGCCGTGTTAGCTTTTTCCGGTCGTTGTCGGGAGCCGTAGTTGAAAGTTGTTCATGCCGAAGGACAGATTCACATCCCATCAACAGAAGTCTAGACCTGGTCACAGATCACGGCAGAGATTGATCGGCGATTTGTCTTTAGTTTATGATGTTGTCGTACAACAACTTTCACAGACCAACAATGAACGACATGTTGTTCAGAAAACGGCTGTTTGAAATTCCTAACATACGGCCGGCTTAATACAGGAGCAGGAAGTGTTTATCATATTGGAGATCTTGATGGGGGAGGGTTGCTCGGTCCTTCAGTCTGTATGTGCACACACACTAATTACGTCCGTAATTGACAGACGTATTTTGGCCGCAAGTACCGGACCGACCACAGTGCAGGGAGCCGGGCTCCTAGCATCATAGTTATGTACGATGCTAGGAGTCCCTGCCTTGCTGCAGGACAACTGTCCCGTACTGTAATCATGTTTTCAGTACGGGACAGTAGTTCCACGGAGAGGCAGGGACTCCTAGCATCGTACATAACTATGATGCTAGGAGCCCGGCTCCCTGCACTGTGTTCGGTACGTCCGTCAATTACGGACGTAATTAGTGTGTGTGCACATACCCTCATAGTTCGTTGTGTGAGAGGTACTTAGTGAAGCTACATTGTCTGCAGAAAGGGCTGAATCATCGGTCCTGGAGCAGCATTACTTTTTTCTAATCTGACCACTTATGTGCGGGGCTGTACGCTGGTCTCTGTTGTTGAGCTCCTATGTTTGAGGACCAGAGCCAAGGGGGCTTAGCCTGGCAGTAGGGGTACTGTTAGGCTTCTGGTTTACTCCCCTTGTAGATCCTGGGCGGTGGACGTCGTGTGGTCCTGCAGGTTAGGCCTTTGCTAAACGTAGCCGTTTTTCTCTTCAGTGTGCGGTCCATTTAAAAAAACGGACAGCACATTGACCCATCGCAATTGTGCTATTCACACATCTGTATTTTTAATGGATCCGTGTGTCCGATCTGAGATCAGTGCATCTTCTATTCTGGACAGTTTTTCCAAGTAAGACTGGGCCATTCAAGTCTATGGGAGGAAGAAAAAGTGAATTGCATACGGAAGCCGTCCATGTGCGATCAGTTTTTTAACCGATCCATTGCCAAGAAAAAGAAAGTGAAACCAGGAGGTCTCTCCCCCAACAGTGTAGTCCAGAGGCCTGTATCTCCGGGAGACACTGCTGGACCCCCTTGATCTCACATTGCTGGCCAAATCAACCAGAGATGAGCCAGGCCAACATACCACTCTCCTCAGGTTCCCATGACATGACGAGCAGCCATAAAATCCCCCAAAACTGATCCAACAAAGCAGTGGAATCAGACAAAGCGTCCGTATGCTGTAAAGCAATGGAAAATGGGATCTGTGTGATCATGTGACCTGCTTTGGGTGTTTTCAGAGGGTTGGGACTAAAATTGTGACAAAAGTGATATAATTAGGGACGAGGGACGACTAGGCCCGAGGAAGCATAATGGGGGCCAGGGCGTCCCTGATAAAGGTGATTAGGTGTAGCAGGGGTTATGAAATGGTGCTGGCCGCATGGCCCACGGCACCAGCATGTCTGGGGGAGGAGGGTGAACAGTTTTGTTGCCCCGGTTACATATTGGCGGCTGACCGGAGATCTACTATGATGGTGTCCTGTCTGCTACCAGAAGTATCTGCAGTCGGTTTCCTCCTGTTCCTGTGCCCTCTGCATCTTGATTCTGGGGTTTACAGCCATTCAGCGTTTTCTGGGGTTCGCAAACTTTTACCACCAGTTCACTCATAAAGGAGCTAATCCTAAAATATCAAATTATTTCTGGAAGAGTGGAAACATTTAGGCCTCATGCACACTTCCGGCGGCCGTTGTACGGCCGTTAATGATGGTCCCGTCACACACGGGCTGCACACGGATGGCTTCCGTGTGCAGCCCGTTGTTTCACGGACCAAATTCAATGCAAAGGCCGAGACTGTTCCGTCAAAAACGGGCAGGAGTAAGACCTGCACTACTTTTGATGGCACGGCCGCACGGTTCCATTAAAACAACGGAAGTGTGCATGGCCCGATTCAAATGAATGGGCTGAGGGTGCTATCAGTGACAAAAACGGATATCATCCTGAAGGAAAAAACTGAAGTGGGCATGAGGCCTTACTGGAAGGAACCCACTACCCAGTAATTATTAACACCAATCACAATATTTATCTGGACTTTGTATGTTTTTCTCAACTTACTACACACTATTTATCTGGGTTCTGTGGCACCGTATATACTGTTATATATACTATTTATCTGGACTTTGTGTTCACAATTTATCTGGATACTATATACACTATTTGGTCACTATATATACACTATGTATCGCAATGATGCATGCACTATATATACGGGATGCTGAATGCGCTATTTATCTGGATGATGTAGGCACAATACTGTACCGGGTGGCCATTTATATGGATACACCTAAATAAAATGGGAATGGTTGGTGATATTAACTTCCTGTTTGTGGCACATTAGTATATGGGAGGGGGGAAACTTTTCAAGCGGGGTGTTGACCATGGCGGCCATTTTGAAGTCGGCCATTTTGTATCCAACTTTAGTTTTTTCAATGGGAAGAGGGTCATGTGACACATCAAACTTATTGAGAATTTCACAAGAAAAACAATGGTGTGCTTGGTTTTAACGTTACTTTATTCTTTACCCCCGAATTCCGTCCGAAAATACGGCTCCAAAGCGGCAGCAAACATCTGCCCATTCATTTGAATGGGCTTTACGATGTTCTGTGCCTGCGTCAAAGAAGTGCCTGTCACTTCTTGAGACGTAATTGGAGCCGTTTTCCATTGACACCATGGAAAAACAGCTCCAATTACGTCCGTAATGGACGCAGCGAAAAGCGCCTGCACTTGCCATTACGTCTGAAATGCCGGAGCTGATTTCTCCTGAAAACAGCTCTGTAATTTCAGCCGTAACGGACGCTGCCGTGTGAACATACCCTAATAGTCACATCTCCTAAGGACGCAGATACAGTTGGAACCGGGACTAACGCGGTCAGCGCTGTGTGGCTAAGCGGGCCCTGTGGGCTCCACAGGCTTAGGGGCCGGTCTCAACTATGACCGTTGCGACTCCTATAGCTAGGTCACTGGCTATCAGTCACGATGTGTGCCATGTACCATTACCTGGAAGTGGCCTGTTAATCAAAAGTTCGTCCAGCTGGCGATGTCCCTAACATGGCCTAGTCTGCGCAGTTCATCCGAGTGCTTCTTTTTTCTGAGCAGCGCTTTCCATTTCGTGGCAGAAGTTCAGACAGCAGTTCTACTTTCACGCCCTGAGATGCGCTCTTTATCTTACTGCAGATGCTCGCCGTGTCCATGGACTTCTATGGGCTCCATTGACCTCAATGGAGCACATAGAAAGCAATATGAAGCCGAACATGCGGAATAAAAATGAATGATCAACCACTTCACAGGACCTCAGCGCTGAGTGAGGATGGCCAGAGGGGTAGCTAAACGCTCATGGGCCCTGGTGCAAAAATTCTTGGGGCTCCCCCAACTTCTTCTCATGGCCGACGGCCCGCAGCTTTCAGCTGCATCACTAGGTATACTAAGTGACTCAATGATGCAGCACGAGCAGCCAGGGACGTCGCTAAGGTCTTAAAATGTCAGGGGCAATAGCCACAATACATATTCCCTCCCCCAAAAAATGAGTGTGCGTGTATATATATATATATATATATATATATATAAATAAAATAAAAAAATATATTAAAAAAGTTATAAGTGCTTTATTGATCCATCAGTCAAGTGCAACGTTTCAGCTCTACATTGGAGCCTTTCTCTTCTTGAGAACATAGTAAGTACTATTGGGTCTAGAGGCGGTCGCTCACACTCCACCTTCCCTGTAAGCCACCACTTTACTTCTTGTACTCTTTGAAGTATTTATCTTTTTAAAACCCTGGTCACACCTTACTGTATTCACTTACCGATTATGGAAATAGTAACTTGCATGTAAATCTAGACCCAATAATACTATGTTCTTGTCATATTGTCTCACCTGCTCTTTGATTTTGGAAACATTTATGCAGCATTATAGCTTAGTCTATTGGAGGTGCACAACATTGCCCTCACTTATACCTCCTCTTATCCAGGCGTACACCGACATTCACGTCTGTTGATTAACCCCTTAAGGACGCAGCCTTGTTTTGGACTTAAGGCTCAGAGCCCATTTTTCAAATCTGACATATTTCACTTTATGTGGTAATAACTTTGGAATGCTTAAACCTATCCAAGCGATTCAGAGATTGTTTTCTTGTGAGACATTGGGCTTTATGTTAGTGGTAAAATTTGGTCGATATATTTAGTGTTTATTTGTGAAAAAGAGCAAAATTTTGAGAAAATGTGAAAAAAAAAAAGAATTTTTCTGAATTTAAATGCATCTGCTTGTAAGACAGAGGGTTATACCACCCAAAATAGTTACTAGTTCACATTTCCTATATGTCTACTATATGTTGGCATCATTTTTCAAACATTCTTTTTTTCTAGGACGTTACACGGCTTAGAACATAAGCAGCAATTTCTCATATTTTAAGTAAAATTTCAAAAGCCTCTATTTTTTAGGTACCAGTTCAGTTCTGAAGCGGCTTTGAGGGGCTTATATATTAGAAACCCCCATAAAACACACTATTTTAGAAACTAGACACCTCAAAGTATTCAAAACAGCATTTAGAAAGTTTATTAACCCTTTAGGTGTTTCACAGGAATTTAAAGCAAACTAGAGGTGAAACATCTCCTGCCGATCCTCCCGTGACGTACTATTAGCTCATGGAGCGCGAACGATGCAGTTACCATGACCTAATAGTACGTCCAGGAGCAGGAAGGGGTTAATAGAATTGCCTACATTCATTTCCCAGCTTTTGGGCTACCATTGTTATTATTGCATCATCTCTTATTTCATCTCTTTTTGATGTTACACATTCATTAGGTTCATATATCCAATAAAGCTGTTACTGTATTGATGCTGCATAATCTGAGGGTTCAGCGGTGCAGAGTTCTTCCTTATTCTATTCTGAATTTTAAATCGATTCAATAAAATGTATATTCTAAATACATAATATTCTGCCTGTTGAGCATTCGTGGGTTTCATGACTCAGAATTCAGGATCAGTATAAGTATTTATAGCAGGGGCTGGTGCATGAGGGGGTCCAAAAGCCCCTTGTCATATAAGACACCGGTATTAAAATTGGACATAGTAGGTGGGGGGCTTGTTACAGATTATATATTAGGGCCCAGGAGCTTCATTTTACGCCTGTGATTTACATTGTTACTGAATTTTACATATAGATTATGTGCAAATACAAACTGCAAAATAATGTTCAGAAGGTCGATATGTAAAATAACTCTGACCTGCCGCCTCCGGTGACTGCGTGTCCGGTGACTCCTGACATGGCGGGGGACTTGCTTGCTGTGTCAGGGGTCCAGGAGACAGGTACGTAGTGATATATAGTATTACAGACACAGATATGACCACCTGTAAACCCCCCGCAGTCTGACATTATTTACCTGTGTGAAATTTACTTTTAGGGTTTATGAGGGTTGTACGTGTTTCCTGCTACAGGTGAAGCCTATGACAGAAAATTCATCATGTACAACAAAAAATGTCACACTGGCTGATTCTTTCCCTGTTTATGAGGCCCCATGCACACGACCGTGCCCGTAATCTCGGGCGGCCGCTGACGCCGCCTGTATTTTTCGGGCCATGCTCCCATATAAAGTAAGGACGCACGGTCCGCAAAACCCGAAAAAACGCACATGTTCCAAAATTCCCGGCACAGTTCTAGGCCCGGACACCCTTCTATAGCGATACGGAAAGGTGTCCGCGGCCAATGTAACTGAATGGGCCAGTAATTACAGGCGATTTTACGGTCGTGTGCATGGGGCCTGAAACATGAAGAAATCCCCATAAGGCTGGAATCACACACAGTAGTTAGGCCTCATTTATCAAAACTGTCCTTGCTGCGCATGGCAACCAATCACAGCTTAGCTTTCATTTTTCAAACTGCTCAGAAAATGAAAGCTGAGCTCTGATTGGTTGCTATGGAAAACAAAGACAGTTTTACTGTTATACAGTTTTGATAGATGAGATCTAGTGAGGTGACACATTTTTAGTGGCTTTTTTTGCAGTGTTTTTTGGGGGAAAGCACTGTGGCCGGATATTAGTTTACAGTCTACAGTGAAATATCAGAATGTCCACATACATAGCAGCACAATTATCAATATATTTCTGCCTTTTTTGGTGAATTTTACCTCAAAATAGTCTTCTCTGCCTGTGACATATTTAATAATCATGTTCGCCATGCACGTCAATTTGTAGAAGAGAAGTGGGCGTGGCTTACTGATAACCAGGATTTACACACATTTATGAGGGAAAAAAGTTGCATCTCTACTCCAGAGACCATAGAAAAAGTGACATCATTACGACCACTGCGAAAGTTAAAGGGGTTTTCCCATGAAGGACATTTATGACGTCGCCACAGGATATGTGATAAATGGCAGATAGATGCGGGTCCCACCTCTGGGATCCGCACCTGTCTCTACAACGGGGCCCCCTAAACCAGTTCTAGCTTTTTGTGCTCACGCTGCCTCCCGGCCACTTATTGATTACATGGTCAGGAGTTACGGAAACAGCTTAACACGCTGAGCTACGCTGTTTCCGTAACTCCCATAGAACTCAATAGTAGTTACGGAAACGGCGTAACTCGCATGCTTCGCTGCTCCGTAACTGCCATTCTCTACTATGGGAGTTACGTAAACAGAGTAGCTCAGCGAGTACGGCGTTTCTTTAACTCGACCATGTAATCAGTAAGTGGCCGGGAGGCTACATGAGCACGAAAAGCTAGACCAGGGTTTAGGGGGCCCCGTTCTAGAGATAGGTGCGGATCCCAGAGGTGGGACCCGCATCTATCTGGCATTTATGACATATCCTGTGGATATGTCATAAATGTCCTTCATTGGAAACCCCTTTAATGGTGCTGATATTTGTTGTGACAGATTTATTAGAGAAGCCGCCTGCAGTCATAAATATGTCACAACATTTCTCAATATATCAGCCGAACTTTAACCCTTTTGTTGCCAGGGGTTTTGGGACAATTTGCACCTCTGGTAGCCGGGACAATTTTCACTATTTTATCATATACAAATAAAACCTGAATTATACAATGAAAATTTCATGCTAAACCCTCATATTCATATATTTTCTGAAAGGAGACGCCTAGCACATTATCAGAATATCACACAGCCCTTTATACACACAGGCGTCTTCAAGCACTGTCGCGACAAAGTGTAATATTCCTTAAAAAAAATTAATGTTTGTGCTTAAAAGTCAGACGCAGGTAGATAATGAAAAACCCACAACACCTCCTAAGAAATAAAATGTAAGATGTGCAGCGTTCATACATAACATTTATCTATATATTTCCTGAAAGCAGAGAACCTGGCGATTGCAGTTGTCATAATGCGGTTTACAGCTACAACCGCCTACATGTAACTTTGTGACAAATACAAAAAAGAAGTGTGTTAAATCACACAAAGCAGTGACTTATACACAAAATCAATGAAAAAAGTCATAGATCAAGGTTTGTATATACCAGAAGCACCGACATCAACAACATTTGTGTGAGTTCACAGATGCCACACGTCTACGTTCACATGTCACGTCTACGACAAAACCACAAAAATGCACCAACCGAAATTAAATTAGGGATTATATATATGTATATTATTTCCCATCCCCCTATAACAACTCTGATCCTAATCAATAATTGCCAATCCCTAATCTAATCTAATGCATTATCAAATACAGATTCTTATGTAGAACTATTTGGAAACTATCATTTATGGCGACAGTCAGAAGGTGAAAATTGTAATTTGTGACTGACAGAAATCTGGCCCCCTCTGCTCATTCACACAGGCTGAAATGAAAGCTGCACAACTATACAGCTCCCACTGCTGCCGTCTCTAGATTCTTGGCTTTAAAACAAGAACAAGATCGCGTCTCTAGCCATGATCTAGGTCCATTTGTAGCAAGAAACGTAATTGGCTACTGAAGTTCTGCCCTGCTATGGAATTACTCCAAGAGCGTACGTATGAGATTAACTGAGTTATTGGCTAAAGCGACGCCACCTTTCATAAGTGTGCCATAGAGTTTTGTTTTTGGCATTTTTTGGGGTCACTGGAATTTTTATCACGCACGCTCTCAGTATGGTATTTTTTTTCTTATAGTTTTTTTTATAAAATGTAAAAAACAGCAGTAAATGTATATACAAAATGACACTAAATAAACAACACCAGAAGCGCATGTAAAAAAGTTATGGAAACGCTTGTATCAAATGGCATTTTTTACGTGTGTTTTAAAATGCAGAAAATAAAGTGTGAATAAAGGAGGCCTATTACTTACCTCCCCAGGTTCCCACTCTGGTCTAGACTGAGGAGAGCTATCTTACCAACCAGCGTGCTCTTCTTTTACCCATCACATTAATTACCATACACTATTAGGGCACATTCACACGTGGTGGAATTGCAGTGGAATTCCCCAGTGGCCGTTTTTTACATTTGTTTCAATACATTTTTAGGCAAGTTAGTTCACACGTTGCGGAAAACTCCGCTGCGGACCATAGGCTGCGGTTCGGAATTTTCCCTCCGCAGCATGCGCTGTCTGTTGCGGAGAAGAAGCGGAATTTCACTGTGGATTTCAGCCTTTGCAATGCAAAAATTGAAATCTGTGGCAAGTCCGCTGTCTGTTCTGCAACGTCTGAATTGCCTGTCAAATATGCAAATGTTGGTGCAGATTCTTTGCGTAATTGCCCCAAATCTGCACCAACATTTGCAGCGGAAAAACTCTGCCACGTCTGAACGTGCCCCAGAAGACTTCTTCATGGAAAATGTGGGTTAGACCACAGCTTTTATTTATACAAAAGTTTAGGAGAGCAAATAAATAAATTGGTCACCTCGAATATCGGCCACGGCACTTGCGGTGGACATGTTTGAAGATGTTTCTTCAGACGACCCTTCTCTCCTAAACAATTCTCTCCCCAAAGCTGTGACAAAGGAAAAACAAAATTGTTATGAAGAAAAAAAAATTGTACATACAAAAAGTAGGGAATCTGATTGGCTAAACATGCCCATAACCAAAATTCTTCAAAATTTTTTAAGAAAAGACAAAAATAGAGGAAGGTGGGCCGATTTTAACCAGATCACGCTGGGTGAGGAAAATTGGCTTTTTCCAGGTATTTTATTGAATTAGTCTAAAGATAAATAAGGGGGACCAATGGATAATTAGAGAATGCCCCCTATTATGTTTTCCCCCATCCTTTCGTTAACCCCTCGGGTGCCTGCACTCCTTCACTAGTCGGGGGTTACACATTCAGTCAGTGGTCACTGCTTCTGAGCGGCTCTGGACACGTCATATCTATTACTAATCGCTCCTGCCGGGACAAAGCCGGAAATCCTGGTCTATCCCACTGGATGTAGTACATTTGGGAGGCAGGTAGAGCTCCTCAGTCAGCAAGATTTACTTGCTATCAATAGTCCAGGATCTTCTGTAAATTGTCTTGTACTTCACTCTTCATAAATGAATTTGGACAAAATTGGGGAGATTTATCAAAACTGGTACAAAAGTAAAAGTGCCTCCTCTCTACCAATCAGATTCCAGCTCTGATTTGGATCTATCGCCCCCAATTCTAACAACGCTGTATGAGAACTACATCTTCATCTTTCTTCTCTGCCCAGCAGGGGGCAGTATAACTCTATACTCTCTATTGGGTGACTCATGGCGTTTCCTGGAAATCAGCTGGTTTCTTCTCAGGTCACTTGTTTGTGTGGTAGAGGGAGCAAAACCTGCAAGATGAGCGGAGAAGTCGATAATTCAGAATATATTATACAGAAATACGTTACAATGTGTAACATTTATAACTTCTACGTTACCATAACCTTATCATGTGCTTCTATTAGTAGGACGTGCTTCATATTCACCTTATATCTCAACCCAGATTCATATCAGGCAGAAAAAATAATAATAATCTATAAAATAATTGGGCAACATCTCGCTAGTCAAAGAGCTGACAATTTATTTAAAGTGGTCGTCCCATTTGAAAAACCAGATCCAGCCGCTGAAACCCCCACCCAGCGATCAGATCCGGGGGCAGCTACAGGTGGCGGGAGAGATGTGGTATTACACGACGTCCATACAAATGAATGAACAATCGTCCTCCATAGCGGGAATAGTCCCTTGTAGCAGCTGTTTACTATGGCTGATAGAGGGGGCTGTGAGCAGGGGCCCCCCTATGACGTCCATGGACTAATAGGTCATATAAACAGGGATTGTCCTAATGGGCCACAGCCTTTTACTGTTTATTTGACTGCCGCAGCTTTATTGAACGGTTCCATATAACAGGGCGTCTCCGGTGCCCCCCGAGAGGTATATTCACACTCTGCGGTCAATTGTGGCAGAAAACAAGATTTGACCGCAAAGTGTGAATACATCCTAATAGAGTGCACGGAAAGAGGTTGTGTGGAGCAGAAGCCCCTGTAATTACACCTCCAATATCCGGCGGATGAGGGGAGTTATAATCACTGAACAGACAATTCTGGAAACGGCTGTTGTTGTGGACAGAAGTCTTGACCCGGTGATTGATGTCTCCTATACGGAGATTGTAGATATATTGGGCAGTGAGATATCAGAGCGTGGTTACAGCTGTGACCGTTCTCCCGTCTCCCGTCATGGTGTATACATATATACAAGAGCCTCATAGATGGTAATAACACGCCAGGACTTATTACATCTCCTGTTCACAGCTCTGAACCTCTCCATTCCTATTACTTATTGATGTTCATGTTTCTACTGGAGAACTTTTACTTTTCATTACAGGGATTTCTGCTTCTATGTAAATAACGCTGACCAACGTGTAGGGAGAAGTTCTGCCATTTTCTAATATGCTTTGTTTTGTTTCTTCACGGTTTCAAAATGTTTGCTTGCTGTCAGTGAACGGGAAGATTCTTCGTTCCATCCAGTGGATGCAGCCTGTATGTGTGACGTCATCACACAGCATCGGTCTGGAGTCCCCCCACGTTGTATGAAGGATACGCTGCAGATGAGACTCTCATGGCTGATATTTCCTGTTATACACTTTTAGGTTTTCTGTGTTTTTTTCATTTCAGAAAAATCTTTAAGTTCTGTCCCACTCAGAATTCAGCCGTCGCTATTAGTGATGCCCCGGAATTAGGTCAGTTGTAAATTGGCCCATAGTAGGGCTTCATAGTGCCCACATAATGGTGCCACCTCGCAGAGTTTTCTCAGTTTTCTCCTAGACAATATTGGAAAATGGATATGTAACGTTTTAACAATTGCAGACACGTCCACAGTGCCCCCATAACAGGGATCGACGCAGTGCACGTGCTTATAGTGTCCCTCGGCTTTGACATGAAGGTCACATTCTGACAGTTGATCCTCAGCAACAGACTAAACTGTCACTTTTGTCATCATTTACTAAGGAGCAGCGGCATTTTGCAGATTTCACATGCGGCGCTGCATTGCCGGTTTCTATAGGAGCCGTTCGCTGCCTCTGATGTCATCATCATATACAGTTTTAGCTGCTGTTTTGGGGTGCGGTTGTGCTGTGACTTTGTACCTCATCATACTGCCATGTGTGAACCCGGTCAGAGAAGGTTATGTGTCTGGCAGGAGCGGAGTATGACTGATCAGCATGGGATTTGGCCGCTTCTCCCTGGTTTTCCCAAACTGGTTATTAAAATAACGTCCCGTTCACAGCTGCGGGGGGTAGTGGGATACTGACCCGGTTCTCCCCTGGTTTCTCTTGTATCGGCGTCTTTAGGTTCTGGATTTATATTATGAGTTTGGTTCTGGCACCGTTTCTGTGCATTAAAGGGGATGGGCTTTTTTTTCTTTTAATCTCTTATTCATGAAGAATAAAATAACTTTATCAATACGTCTTATAAAAACATGTCCTGCCGTACAGATTGCAGCGGCGCTCAGGTCCGTACATAGCCCCCCTTCACTGTATGAGACATCCGCACATTGCACATTAGGGTGTCCCCGCTGCGGCCGCGTCACATACCGTCACATACCGCTGCGCTATTCTGACCTTCAAAAAGCAACAGAATACACCTACAAGCTACGAAAGGTTATGTCGGTATGCTACCACTACTAGGGGGCTTATTTCCGCCATTTACGCAATACTGCTGTCCCCGGATGGTTCCCCTCCGCCTGGGCATAGCTACATGCTGAAGTGGGAGTCCTTGCTGAATAAATCTATCCCTCTCTCATTGTGGCAGATTATCTGGTCACAAAGCAGCTAAAACCTCCATCTGCACTGCATATAAAGAAAACCAATATAAAATCCTTATGTTTTGGTACCATATGCCTTTCTGCATAGCTTCAATCCGGGTATTCCTTCGGATTGCTGGCGATGTAGAAATCAGAGAGGGGACCTGTTCCATATTTTCTGGAGCTGCTCCCTGGTCCAACAGTTTTGGTTGGAGGTTAGGAATTTGGCATTGGCGGTGTTGCAGCAGGATATTCCCCTAGACCCTCTTCATTACCTCCTGAACGTCCCCCCTAGGTCTTTGGGGAAATCATTAGCCCGACTCTTTCTCACCGCCACGAAGACGTTGATAGCCTTGAAATGGAGACAGACAACCCCTCCCTCTCACATCGACTTAGTAACTAGAATTAGGGAAATACGTACAATGGAACATATGACGGCCTCTATTGACAATGAACTGGACAAGTTCAAAGTGGTGTGGGACCGATGGGACAAGTATTGGCTACGGGTATCTCAAGATTAGGTTGTTGGTTGAGCTCTGACTATCCCTCCCCCCCTTTATCCCCTGATGTCTTGTTTGTCTATTGAAATTTACTGTTTTGTCATGTGAATTGCATGGCCTCCCATGCATCTCTAAGCCATATGTATATTTTGAAAATTTTCAATAAAAACACAGTTGAAACCAAAAAGCAACGGAAACCGGACAAAAAGAGCGAACGCAATTGTGAATAGCGGATTTATTATGTCATTGCCGGGATGATTGTTACCGGCCCTACAGAACCGGGCAGCACTTCCCGGACCTCCGTCTTATTCGGCCGCGCTCGCTATGTGACGGTCTCATCCAGGCTCTGATATTACACAAGTTTTCTATGAATGTTCATCATTTCTGGAAAATCTGAAGATTTCTCTTTCACTTTCTCCAGCGTCTAACCTCTCCATCCTCACTCTGCCTGGTAACTGATGATCACTGCTAGATTTATTTTCCTATTGGAGAAACCTGTAACCACCGTCCAATCAGAGCAGAGCTCCACCCCCCAGTGTACGGACTGACTGACTGATACACTGTGACAGTTGCGTTTGTCTTGGGTGAAACTTCTGGTCACTCGGGGTCCCCGATATATAAGAGGCAGGATGAGAAAGATGTTCCCCCTCCTTGCGCTGCTCCTTTCTTTGTCTGCGGTGGATTCTGGTGAGTATGGAGGAGTTATCAGTTATTATAAGTTATATTACATGAGTATTAGGTTTTATTATGTCGTATGTTGTGTATTGTCCGCAGTTTATGTATAAATGTGTTGGAGTCTATAAGACGGGATAAAGACATTAGAGAAGCTGCACATGTGGTGTGCGCATAGAGTGATCAAGAAATGGCGCTATTTTTTGGGACATCGGCAATGGCTTCGGCGTTCTTCTGTCTGTCGCTAGAGATCGGTGCGATCATCGTGTAACGGTATTGATGAATATTCCCTGACGCATGTAAATAATATGGAAAACACTGCGGGAGATTTACTGAGCGAAATGTTCCCAAAGAATAGAGAACATGATGTGCGCCAAATTTATTATGTAATAGAATATAGAGAAAAGGGGCGTGGCTAAGTGGAGTCATAAAATGCGCTAAATTTATTAAAGACGCGCGCAGCTGGCGCAAGTTATTGGTGGGTATGTCGGTCAGCCAAGAGGTGGTGTAAGGAAAGAAATGCGTCTAACATGCCTAGCGAGCGGTGCCAAATATACGACATGCGCCAAATATACGACATGTGCCATATCCTCTGCCTTATAATTCATGTAATGACACTAATGATCAATCTCCATCTATACATCACGTCATACACTGCTGTGTTCTCATCACATCTTCCTCTATCCACACACAGATTGTACATTAATAATGGGGGGAATTGTACGTTTATTGCCACAACTGGAGGCTTGTGCCGCTCTGACGCCTGACTGTAATAATCGCTGATTCACCATTTATAGGCTGCAGCAGTTTACGCTCCGGGGACATGACAATCATTTTATCATAATCTCGCTGCACTGCCACAAATCTGTTACATATAACACAACACAACTGTGTAATAGTGAGAAACCTTCTAAATGTTGTATGTTCTCTCCTATGATATAATAGAAAGTCACTTGTAATAAGTTGTATTGTGCTGTAGTCACATACGATGCCAAAGGGTCTCCACACAATGACTATTCACAAAGTTACAGCAAGCTGCAGCCCCGGCACCAGATACCCAGAGCAGAGACAGAGGTCGCCATGTAGAAAGAACACAACACTGTGTCACAACATAGGGAGGTCACTTATGTAACTAACACAGCGCTGTGTCACAACATAAAGACCGGAGAGGTCTGTCACGATCCGTGGGTATGTGGACCCACTAGGCCGCACCGCTGTAACGGAGTAGCAGATGGCCAAACAACAGTCTACAAAATCTATGCAAAGTCCTAGCACAAGAGTTCCTGTAATAGTCCAGACAGTAGCAGAGGCTTAGGCACAGATGGAAAGTGAAGGTAGATGACGCCAAACATGGCGGATGATACCAGGCGTGGCAGATGACACCAGACGTGGTGTATGACAAACGTGACAGATGGCAAAACATGACTCCGACACTAAAAGAGGTACAAGAACAAACACAGCACGGGATACAGGTAGCAGGGCACGGGAACACTGGGAAAAGGATACGACTAAGGAACCATTTGCTAAGACTAACATGGGAATACACAACAACGCTCAAGCAAGGAGTGAAAGGGCAGAGCCCTTTTTATAGTCCAGGGTGATTTGGGGATAATTTGTAATTATTTTCATGTGTGCGCGTGCTGGCCCTTTAAGGACCCTAGAGAACACTGTCGAGTAGGGCGGCCACAAGTGCTGGCATCTCCTAGGAGGGAGACACTGGCCAGAACACAGAGGTCTGCGGTCGTTGTGGGATGAGGTTGGACTATGGTCCGCGACCGTTACAGTACCCCCCCTTACACCCCCTCTTCTTGGGTCCAGAGCATGAGAGGAATTTTTTAATGAGGGCAGGGGCATTAAGGTTTTCTTCTGGCTCCCAGGACCTCTGCTCAGGACCAAACCCTCTCCAGTCCACTAAATAAAAAGTCCTTCCTCCTACTCTCTTGTAGTCCAGGATCTCCTTCACATCGAACACATCAGAAGAACCGCTGGGAGCAACTGCAGGACTAGGAGCTTTACTGTAGCGGTTCAGAACCACAGGTTTCAGGAGGGACACATGAAAAGATTTGGGGATTCTGAGGGTAGGAGGCAGCCGAAGCTTATAGGAGACAGGGTTGATCTGTTGCAGGATCTCAAAAGGTCCGAGGAACCTGGGAGCACCTTCAAGCGAATATTCCTTGAGGACAGCCAGACTTTGGTTCCAGGAAGAAACAGAGGCGGCTCTCTTCTTCGTGTATCCGCTTCATGCGATTGACTGCCAGCAGAACAGAAGACCTGGTCTGCTGCCAGATTTGTAGAAAGTCCCCAAACGCAGAGTCAGCTGCGGGTACCTGAGATGTAGCCGAACAGGAAGAGGAATTCGTGGATGTTGGCCGTAGACAATGTAGAATGGTGTGGAAACAGTGGACTCACTTGTGTGGTTGTTATAAGAGAACTCGGCCCATGCTGCATGGAGATGAAGTGACGACGATAATTCTCCATGGATTTGGTTAATCCTCTCGACTTGACAATTAGACGGAGGATGGTTGGCCAAGGAAAAGTCCAATTTCACATCTAGGTATTTACAGAGGTTTCTCCAGAATTTTTAGGTGAACTGAAAATCAGACACGATATGAAGGGGCAAGCCATACAAGTGGAATATATGCAGACTGAAAAGATTTGCCAGTCGAGGAGCAGAAGGAAGGCCGGTTAGCGGGATAAAATGTGCCATCTTAGAAAACCGGTCCACCACCCAGACAGTATTGCATCCTGCTGAGGGAGTAAGATCTGTGACAAAGCCCATTGCAATATGCTGCCTGGGAGCTTTGGGCACAGGCAGTATCTGGAGCAGGCCGGCAGGCTTGGAGTGGGCAACCTTATTAGAAGCATAGACAGTGCAGGAAGCGACATAGTCCACAATATCTTTGGGCAGCGTGGGCCACCAGAAATGACGAGATATCAGGTTTGGAGTCTTCCGAACACCAGCGTGCCAAGATAGTTTGGAGCTATGTCCCCAGAGAATGATTCTCCTCCTGTCTGCCAAATAAACAAAAGTCCTCCCCGGAAGGATGTCTCTAATGTGCAGAGGATTAGCAGTAACAATACAGGACGGGTCTATGATACATTGAGGGGTCTCCACAGTGTCCTATGTTTCAAGCGACCTGGACAGGGCATCGGCCCTCACATTTTTGTCAGCGGGACGGTAGTGGAACACAAACTGGAAACGGGTGAAGAACAGCGACCAGCTGGCTTGACGGGGGTTTAGCCGTTGAGCCGACTAGCGATAGCTGAGATTCTTGTGGTCGGTGTATATCAGAATAGGATGAACTGCGCCCTCTAGCAGATATCTCCACTCCTCCAGTGCCAACTTGATGGCCAGTAACTCCCAATCCCCAATAGAGTAATTGCGCACTGCGGAAGAAAAAAGTCTAGAGTAATAGCCACACACTACTGCCTTTCCTTTGAAGCATCTCTGGAACAGAAGTGCACCTGCATCAACCGAGGAAGCGTCCACCTCCAATGAGAACTGTCGAGACACGTCAGGATGATGGAGGATCGAGGCTGAAGTGAAGGAACTCTTGAGGCAAATGAATGCTGATTCTGCCTCTGGAATCCACACCTTGGCGTTCATACCTTTCTTGGTAAGGGTAGAGATGGGAGCACTCAGTGACGAGAAATTTGGGATAAACCGCCGGTAGAAGTTAGCGAATCCCAGGAAACGCTGTATGGACCGCAGGCCCTGAGGACGTGGCCCGTCCAGGGCAGACTTTACTTTCTTAGGATTCATGTTGAGGCCTTGGTCCAAGATGATGTAGCCCAGGAAGGGCAAGGAATTTAAAAAAAAAATTCTCCAGCTTGGCATACAGACGATTCTCCCTTAATCGCAACAGAACTTGACGGACATGCCTCCGACGAGTCGTTGTATCTGGGGAGAAGATCAAAATATCATCGATATAGACCACCACACAGACATAGAGGAGATCTCGGAAGATATAATCTGGTTGAGACCACGGTAGTCAATGCAGGGTTAAAGAGATCCATCTTTCTTTTTTAAAAAGAAGAACCCGGCTCCGGCTGGGGAGGAGGACTTTCATATGAAGTCCCTCTCCAGGTTCTCTTTGACATAGGCTGGCATGGACAGGGTCTCTGGCAGCGAGAGAGGATATACCCGTCTACGTGGAGGTGAAGCATCTAGGACCAGTTCAATCGGACAGTCATAAGACCGGTGTGGGGGAAGCATCTCAGCCTCCTTCTTGCTGAAGGCGTCCAAAAAACTGAGCATAATGAGTGGGTAATCCTGCTAATGACTGGGACAGAGGAGGCGAGACAGGAAGAATCTCTAACATGCAGCGTTGGAGACATTTGGGGCCCCATTTGAGAATTTCTCCGGAACTCCAGTCAAGGACTGGGGCATGTAGCCGGAGCCAAGGCAGACCCAGCAACACAGGATTGACGGCTTTAGGCAGGATAAGAAACGGAATCTGTTCAGTGTGAAGGGCCCCAACTTGGAGCTTCAGTGGCTTGGTCTCAGACATGATGGGATCATGGCAAAGTTAGTCCATTCACCGAGGCGACAGCCAGAGTCGTCTCCAAAGGGACTGTGGGCAACTGGAGATGATCCACTAGGTTCCGTTCGATAAAATTTTCAGTGGACCCAGAGTCCAGGTAGGCAGGACCCGGTGCATCTTCTCGGCGGACACTATGGTCATGGGAATGGACAGTTTGTAAAATATTTTTTTATTTAGCGCCCTTTCACCTAGGGTTGTCTCTCCAACCAATTGTAGGCGCTGGAGTTTTTTGGCTTCTGGGGACACAAACGCACAAAATGGCCTCCGAGGCCAGAATACATACAGGGTCCCGAAGTGCGTCTGCGTTGTCTCTCCTGGACTTACAACTTGAGATGGTCCACTTGCATAGTGTCCTGTGGTGGAACAACTGATGAGGGCAGCAGGGGTTTCTGGAATCTAGGCGCCAGCCTAGGGAATCTTCTGTCCCGGTGAACCTCTTGGGAGTCAATCCGAGTGGCCAGAAGAATGTCCCTGACGTTTCCATAGGGGTTCAGCCATACCAGGACCTTCCCACTAAGGAGAGCTATTATGAAGGCGATCCTTGCGTCATCAGAAGGAAAAGCCTTTGCATGCAGTGTGAATCTGGCATGGATTTAGAAATCCCCTGCAGGTCCTCACGTCTCCATCGTAGCGAGGAGGTAGTGGCAGGGAGAATCGGATCAGACAGGAGTCATAGCAGGAGGAACAGAAAGAGCAATAGGAGCAGGTGCCATGAAGGCTGCAGTTTGCGCATCCAGCCGAAGTGCAATGGCGTTCACCACCTGGAGGAGTTGGTCCTGTCGTGACTGGAGGTCTCACATGTCTGCCTGCATGATTTGAGATGTCGTCATGGTCTTGGGTTGACCAGCAGGATCCATGGCCTGAGCGTTCTGTCACGATCTGTGGGTATGTGGACCCACTAGGCAGCACCACAGTAGCAAAGTAGCAGCTGGCCAAACAACAGTCTACAAAGTCTATGCAAAGTCCTAGCACAAGAGTTCCTGTAATAGTCCAGACAGTAGCAGAGATTTAAGCACAGATGGAACTTGAAGGTAGATGACGCCAAACGTGGAGTATGACAACAGGCGTGACAGGTGGCAAAACACGACGCCAACACTAAAAGAGGCACAAGAACAAGCACAGCACGAAATACAGGTAGCAGGGCACGGGATACAGGTAGCAGGGCACGGGATACAGGTAGCAGGGCACGGGATACAGGTAGCAGGGCACGGGATACAGGTAGCAGGGCACGGGATACAGGTAGCAGGGCACGGGATACAGGTAACAGAGCACGAAATACAGGTAGCAGGGCACGGGATACAGGTAGCAGGGCACGGGATACAGGTAGCAGGGCACGGGATACAGGTAGCAGGGCACGGGAACACTGGGAACAGGATACGACTAAGGGATCACTTGCTAAGACTAACATGCTAGGTGAGGTAGAAAAAGGAAACACGGCGCCGCAAATCAGATTCTGACAAAGGGTAATAAAATTAGGTCAATGAGACAATTCCGCTCACCTCGGGTGATGGACACCAAAGGGGTGTCGACAAAACTTAGGAAGCTGCAGCCAGGTCCGCACCACAGATAAACGAGGGTTTGCTGTCGGTATGCAGTAGTTTAAAGGTAGGAAAAACGGGACCACCGGCGCTGCTTCGATCTTTGGTCAATATAAATACACAACCAGCATGAAGGTTAAGTGTATAGAGTATTTATTATTGATAGGCTACGCGTTTCGACGTCGAACTGACGTCTTCCTCAGGCCAATACAGACTGTGCGGTTCCTGCCTTATTTAAGCATCTGGGCCAGGAAAAAGACCGCCAGTTGTTAAAGGTCAAAGATCACATGGGATACAGAAAAAAACAACACAGAAAAAAGAAGAAGCAGTATTAAAAGCAATTTACAAGTATCATAATGTAATACGAATAAACGGGATCAATAACATGTTTGGAAACTGTTTTTAAAAACTGTTTTTTAAAAAATTCTCAGTTAGGCTGACAGATCGGTAGCGTATTCTCAAAGTGAAATTTCTATAACAGCCAAAACCTTTATTTATGTATAGGACTGTGGGTGAATAAACAATAATATATTAAATATTTACTTGTGTCTGAGTTTTTATGTGTTTTATATGTTTTTTATGTGTTTTACTAATGTTTAACGGAAGGACCAATTGGGGCCCAAGAGATGCTAAGTCATAGCGTCCTTGGTTACTAGGAGTAGGAGAACTACGGGGAGCTGAAGGGGAACAAAAGGTTTCAATGGACCGCAAATTTGGACCGCACGGGTATACAATAATGGTTGAGAGCGTCCTTGGTTACCGGTTGTCATGAATACAAGGGTGTCAAGGGGGAAAGAAAGGGATTACGCTGGATCGCACAGTGAGCTGCATAGGGTTGCGGGACTCCGCGCTGGAGATCTTGAAAGAGGCACCTGCAACGGAGCTGGTGAGTGACAGGACGTCATGTTGGTGGGATATTGGTTATTAGTAATTCATATGTATCTCTTCCATTGATATCCAATTAGGTAAATGGTTATTATTTAAGAACCATCTACAAGGTTAAAACGGTGGCAATTATGTCTGAATTAGTAACAATTCAATTGATTTTGTATGTCGATAACATATATTTTCTTTAAAAGAAGTTTGCAGATAAACCGACACTTTCTTTTATAAAATAAGATAGAACAAAATAACCTTTTAAGAGAGTTTGTACATACAATGAGGAACGGGGATTAATCTCATTCATATTATGGATTCAAGTTACTCTAATCATAGATGTCAAAGGTAGATAGTTAAAAAACCTCTTAAAATTGCGGTAATGTTTGCTGATTGGTTTTTTATTTATTTTTATTATAATTTTTATTTTTATTCTAAAGATGACTCAGTGAGGTCATTCAGACCATTTGGATGTAGGGTTTCCAATTTAAAAATCCAATAGTTCTCCCTTTGCTTTAGCTTAACGAATCTATTTGGTAGGTCCACTGATATCTGTTCGATTGGGGTGACCTTAATCTCGGAAAAATTGCACTTATGTTTATACAGACAGTGACGGGACACACTTTGTTTTATAAAGCCCCTCGTGACATTAAACCTGTGGTTATTTATTCGTTTCCTTAGGGTTTGCGTGGTTCGGCCCACATATTGCAGATTGCAAGTGCACTGCAGTAGATAAATGACATAGGAGCTACCGCAATTTAAAAAATCTTTGATCATAAATTTTTCCCCTGTTTTTATGGAGTGATAATCCCTGCAATTGTTTGAGATGTTATTACAACATAGGCATCTGTTTTGGCCGCATCTAAAGGAACCTTTAGGATTTGGGAGTAAACCTTGATTTATTATTTTGACATTCCGTAGTTTGCTCGGGGCTATTAAATTTTTTATTGTTTTAGCCCGTCTATATGTAATAATAGGTTTCTCTGGTATTAGGGGTTTTAGAAGAGGGTCGTTTGTTAAAATATGCCAATGTTTTTTAAAAAAGGTGGCTATTGTCTTACTCTCTTTATTGAATGTGGTTATAAAATTGGTTTTAGCCCTCTCACTACTTGATTTTAGCTTAGTATTTGTGAGTTTCGATTCGATACATTCTTTCTGTGTTAGGCTTTGGGCTTTTATTTCCGCACCTTTGATGAGGCTTTTTGGAAAACCTTTTTCATGGAATCTCTGCTTTAAAATCCTACATTCCTGGTTAAAGGTTGAATTGTCTGAGCAGTTCTTTCTGATTCTTCTATATTGTCCGAACGGGATATTTTTGAGCCACGGGGGGTAGTGGGCACTTTTAAAATCTAGATAGCTGTTCACGTCCACCATTTTAAAATGGGTTTTGGTTGTAAAAAGGCCATTTTTCTTACCAATTGTCAGATCTAAAAAGTCAATATTTGTGTCTGAGAATTTATGAGTGAATGAGAGGCCAAAAATGTTATTATTTAAAACCTCCATAAAATCATTGGCTGTACTGACGTCGCCGTTCCATATAAAAAACAGGTCATCAATGAATCGTTTATAAAATAAAATTCTGTCTCTAAAAGCATGCTTACTTAGAATGAGGGCTTCCTCGAAAGCCCCCATATACAAGTTTGCATAAGAGGGTGCGAATCTTGTCCCCATTGCACATCCCTTTATTTGTTTATAAAATTTCCCATCAGAAATAAACGTATTATGGGTTAATATAAAATCTACGCATTCTATGATAAAATTAATTTGTGTGTTTGGATACCGTAGATCGGTTGCAAGGTAGTCAAGGGTAACTTGTGTACCCTGTATGTGTGGGATATTAGTGTATAAGGACGATACGTCCGCCGTAAGAAAGTTGATATTAGAAATATCGCAGGTTGACTGTAATTGGAAGAGATCTCTTATGAGGTGTGTTGAATCTTTCAAAAAGGATGGCAATTTGGAAACTAGGGGTTGGAGGTGGATGTCTACGAAATGTGATAGGTTACTTGTCAAAGAACCTATTCCTGAAATTATTGGTCGGCCGGGCGGATTTTGAAGAGATTTATGGATTTTGGGGAGATGATACATGAATGGGATGGATGGAAACGGAACGGTCAGAAACATTTTTTCTTTTTTACATATCAAATTTTCGGTGAATGCAGTTTCGATCAAGGCTTTATATTCTATTTCAAATTCAGGGATTGGGTTATGTTTAAGTTCCTCGTAATATAAAGTGTCTGATATTAATCTCTGTGCTTCCTTCAAATAATCGGATCGGTCTTGTATGACAATGCCTCCCCCTTTGTCTGCGGACCTAATTACTATGTCTTGGTTGTTCTGTAGATTTTTTAGAGCTTTACGTTGGGAAAAGGATAGGTTGTCCCTTGAAGTGTTAGTCTGTTGAATGGTTTTTAAATCAGAGCTTACCAGGTTGGAAAAAGTTTCTATGGCTGGGCCCCTATGATGGAGGGGATAGAAGGAAGATTTAGGGCGAAGATCAGTTGTAACTGGTGCAACACATTCTGAATTAATTTGATCTGGTGCAGTTACTGGTGGGGTGATGGCAAAATGACGTAGTAGGGTTATTTTCCTCATGAATTTATTTAGATCCATAAATAGATCGAAACTGTCGTGTGATGAGGTGGGACAAAAGGACAGTCCCTTAGATAATAGGCTGATTTCGTCTATATTCGGGACAAATTTGGATAGATTGAAAATTTTGGTTAGATTATTTTGTGTTTTTTCTTTAGTGATGGCGGTGGAATTTTTGGTGTGGTGTCTACCTCCTCTACACCCTCTATATCTAACCCTAATTTTCTTTTGGATTGTGTTCTTTGTATAGGTAGAAAATAAGAGTGAATGGTTTGGGACGGAGTGGGATTCTTCTCTTGGGACTGGCAAGGGGACGTGATGGGAGGCATTGTAGGGGCATGGGGACAGTCTAAAAAAGGAGGGAGGGGGTTGTTGCTAATAGTGGACCTTGGGGAGGGAGGAAGAGTTTGGGGGGTTAGGACCGGGGAGGATCCAACGAAATGGGTGGTTAGATCCAAAAGAGAGAGTGAATGGTCAGGAGTAATGGTTGTGTTGGTAGATCCATTAAAAAAGGACTGGTTCAGGGAGCTGTCCAGGGGGGAAGGGGGAAGGAGGTTGTGAAGAAGGAGATGTGCATCTAGATCGCAGGATTTAAAGGCAAATTTTGGGATAGGGCCTGGGGGTTTATGATTGGGTGTGATGATCTGGGGGGAATCGAAGGTCGGAGGTAAAGGGGTGATAGGGACTGCGGTAGGTGGCCTATATTGGGTGGGTAATAGTGGGTTGGAAGTATTTGGATGAGCAATGTTTAGGGGTGGGTTGGGGCCGCGATGCACAGGAGTGTGGATAGCGGATTGTGTGCCCAGGAGACTCATGGGTAATAAATTGGACCTAGATGCTAATCTAGTGGAGTGTAGTGGGAGAAAGGTTGTTTTATTCGAATTGGTATTACTGTTACTTTGGGGTTGAATCGGTGTCCAACCTCCAAATTTGTTGATAGTGTAGTCATTTCTATCTCGTGTGAGTTTTCGCAATTTTTTGGTGATGGTTGTTTTTTCAAATAATTTCAAACGATCAGATGTGGATGTTTCAAGTTTCTTGAAATCCGAGTGTGGGAGAAAAGGAATAAGTTGGTCATTAAGACTTTCGATAGTGGATGCTAAGGATAGTATTAATTCTGATCTTTTATAGATTAAACGGTCAATAAAACCTAGGTTACAATTTTCCAAATATTTGAACCAATTATTGCTAAAATCAATATCTGTTGGGAAGGGGGAATCAAAAATTATTCTGAGGCCTCTAGGGGCTATTCCCTCACATACATAGACATTTAAAAAATGACAATCGATGCTCTGGAAAGCTTCTTCTTTAAGGACGTCCTCCAAACGTAAAAATAGATCAGTCATAGTTTTAGTCTGTTCCTCATTAAAAGGGTTGTTCAGACTAGTCGGAATATCCTTTACTGAATTCCTATTGGTCATTTCAGACAGCAGGGATTCACGGGATTTAGTCCTTTCGGATATTAATTCCATCATCGTTGATGTGTAAGATGACTAACACAGGTAGGGATGAGTTTTGTGGTAACCACTGTCTAAAGTGTCTATTCGATAGACCCGTAGGTGGCAAAGTAGTGACGGGAGTAGTAGGGCAGCCAATGTCCGAGGTTCCCAAACAGTAAGGCTACTGTGTCCAATGTGGGAAAACTCGATTGCCGGCACGGACACTTCAAAGGACTGCGTGTCCACGTCCAGCCAAATTGCTAGGTGAGGTAGAAAAAGGAAACACGGCGCCGCAAATCAGATTCTGACAAAGGGTAATAAAATTAGGTCAATGAGACAATTCCGCTCACCTCGGGTGATGGACACCAAAGGGGTGTCGACAAAACTTAGGAAGCTGCAGCCAGGTCCGCACCACAGATAAACGAGGGTTTGCTGTCGGTATGCAGTAGTTTAAAGGTAGGAAAAACGGGACCACCGGCGCTGCTTCGATCTTTGGTCAATATAAATACACAACCAGCATGAAGGTTAAGTGTATAGAGTATTTATTATTGATAGGCTACGCGTTTCGACGTCGAACTGACGTCTTCCTCAGGCCAATACAGACTGTGCGGTTCCTGCCTTATTTAAGCATCTGGGCCAGGAAAAAGACCGCCAGTTGTTAAAGGTCAAAGATCACATGGGATACAGAAAAAAACAACACAGAAAAAAGAAGAAGCAGTATTAAAAGCAATTTACAAGTATCATAATGTAATACGAATAAACGGGATCAATAACATGTTTGGAAACTGTTTTTAAAAACTGTTTTTTAAAAAATTCTCAGTTAGGCTGACAGATCGGTAGCGTATTCTCAAAGTGAAATTTCTATAACAGCCAAAACCTTTATTTATGTATAGGACTGTGGGTGAATAAACAATAATATATTAAATATTTACTTGTGTCTGAGTTTTTATGTGTTTTATATGTTTTTTATGTGTTTTACTAATGTTTAACGGAAGGACCAATTGGGGCCCAAGAGATGCTAAGTCATAGCGTCCTTGGTTACTAGGAGTAGGAGAACTACGGGGAGCTGAAGGGGAACAAAAGGTTTCAATGGACCGCAAATTTGGACCGCACGGGTATACAATAATGGTTGAGAGCGTCCTTGGTTACCGGTTGTCATGAATACAAGGGTGTCAAGGGGGAAAGAAAGGGATTACGCTGGATCGCACAGTGAGCTGCATAGGGTTGCGGGACTCCGCGCTGGAGATCTTGAAAGAGGCACCTGCAACGGAGCTGGTGAGTGACAGGACGTCATGTTGGTGGGATATTGGTTATTAGTAATTCATATGTATCTCTTCCATTGATATCCAATTAGGTAAATGGTTATTATTTAAGAACCATCTACAAGGTTAAAACGGTGGCAATTATGTCTGAATTAGTAACAATTCAATTGATTTTGTATGTCGATAACATATATTTTCTTTAAAAGAAGTTTGCAGATAAACCGACACTTTCTTTTATAAAATAAGATAGAACAAAATAACCTTTTAAGAGAGTTTGTACATACAATGAGGAACGGGGATTAATCTCATTCATATTATGGATTCAAGTTACTCTAATCATAGATGTCAAAGGTAGATAGTTAAAAAACCTCTTAAAATTGCGGTAATGTTTGCTGATTGGTTTTTTATTTATTTTTATTATAATTTTTATTTTTATTCTAAAGATGACTCAGTGAGGTCATTCAGACCATTTGGATGTAGGGTTTCCAATTTAAAAATCCAATAGTTCTCCCTTTGCTTTAGCTTAACGAATCTATTTGGTAGGTCCACTGATATCTGTTCGATTGGGGTGACCTTAATCTCGGAAAAATTGCACTTATGTTTATACAGACAGTGACGGGACACACTTTGTTTTATAAAGCCCCTCGTGACATTAAACCTGTGGTTATTTATTCGTTTCCTTAGGGTTTGCGTGGTTCGGCCCACATATTGCAGATTGCAAGTGCACTGCAGTAGATAAATGACATAGGAGCTACCGCAATTTAAAAAATCTTTGATCATAAATTTTTCCCCTGTTTTTATGGAGTGATAATCCCTGCAATTGTTTGAGATGTTATTACAACATAGGCATCTGTTTTGGCCGCATCTAAAGGAACCTTTAGGATTTGGGAGTAAACCTTGATTTATTATTTTGACATTCCGTAGTTTGCTCGGGGCTATTAAATTTTTTATTGTTTTAGCCCGTCTATATGTAATAATAGGTTTCTCTGGTATTAGGGGTTTTAGAAGAGGGTCGTTTGTTAAAATATGCCAATGTTTTTTAAAAAAGGTGGCTATTGTCTTACTCTCTTTATTGAATGTGGTTATAAAATTGGTTTTAGCCCTCTCACTACTTGATTTTAGCTTAGTATTTGTGAGTTTCGATTCGATACATTCTTTCTGTGTTAGGCTTTGGGCTTTTATTTCCGCACCTTTGTGTATTTATATTGGTTGTGTATTTATATTGACCAAAGATCGAAGCAGCGCCGGTGGTCCCGTTTTTCCTACCTTAAGACTAACATGGGAATACACAACAATGCGGCCATGTAGCTAACATAACGCGAGGTCACAACATAGAGGAGAGGTCGGCCATGTTGCTTCAGATTTGCAGTTACTCTACAAGTTTTATCAATAGTTTATGTAACAACATTAGGTCCATAGGTTGTGTCTGGTATTGCAGCTCAGGCCTATTCACTTATACATCTGCAATACCAGACACAACCAACAGACAAGAGTGGTGCTGGTTCAATAAAGAAATAAATTTCCTATAAAAAGAGAAATTGCGAAAGAAAAAAGGTAAAACTGTAAATGACGGAACAAGCTGATCCTGGACTCAGGGAGAAATGCCAGAATCCGTGATTCTTTCTATAACAACGGTCAGTGGACTATCATATTGAGATATATATATATATATACATAGAATTGTATAACTGGCATTTCCTGACAACAGCCAACAATACAGAACAGAATCGGTGCCACTGGGTGACAGTACACTGGGGTACTTCCTGCCCCGCAGACACAGCTCCCCCCTCCGATACTCGCCTCCTCTACACTCTCCTATTGCCTGGCTCCAGCCCCCCCTCTAGTGATAAATACTGCGCTCCTGTATATATGTGTGATGTGGTCACTGTGTGATATTATATAGAGCAGCCCCCCCCTCTAGTGATAAATACTGCGCTCCTGTATATATGTGTGATGTGGTCACTGTGTGATATTATATATAGCAGCCCCCCTCTAGTGATAAATACTGCGCTCCTGTATATATGTGTGATGTGATCACTGTGTGATATTATATATAGCAGCCCCCCCTCTAGTGATAAATACTGCGCTCCTGTATATATGTGTGATGTGATCACTGTGTGATATTATATATAGCAGCCCCCCCCCTCTAGTGATAAATACTGCGCTCCTGTATATATGTGTGACGTGGTCACTGTGTGATATTATATATAGCAGCCCCCCCCCCTCTAGTGATAAATACTGCGCTCCTGTATATATGTGTGATGTGATCACTGTGTGATATTATATATAGCAGCCCCCCCTCTAGTGATAAATACTGCGCTCCTGTATATATGTGTGATGTGATCACTGTGTGATATTATATATAGCAGCCCCCCCCCTCTAGTGATAAATACTGCGCTCCTGTATATATGTGTGATGTGATCACTGTGTGATATTATATATAGCAGCCCCCCCCTCTAGTGATAAATACTGCGCTCCTGTATATATGTGTGATGTGGTCACTGTGTGATATTATATATAGCAGCCCCCCCTCTAGTGATAATTACTGCGCTCCTGTATATATGTGTGATGTGATCACTGTGTGATATTATATATAGCAGCCCCCCCTCTAGTGATAATTACTGCGCTCCTGTATATATGTGTGATGTGATCACTGTGTGATATTATATATAGTAGCCCCCCCTCTAGTGATAAATACTGCGCTCCTGTATATATGTGTGATGTGGTCACTGTGTGATATTATATAGCAGCCCCCTCTCTAGTGATAAATACTGCGCTCCTGTATATATGTGTGATGTGATCACTGTGTGATATTATATATAGCAGCCCCCCCTCTAGTGATAAATACTGCGCTCCTGTATATATGTGTGATGTGATCACTGTGTGATATTATATATAGCAGCCCCCCCCCTCTAGTGATAAATACTGTGCTCCTGTATATATGTGTGATGTGGTCACTGTGTGATATTATATATAGCAGCCCCCCCTCTAGTGATAAATACTGCGCTCCTGTATATATGTGTGATGTGATCACTGTGTGATATTATATATAGCAGCCCCCCCTCTAGTGATAAATACTGCGCTCCTGTATATATGTGTGATGTGGTCACTGTGTGATATTATATATAGCAGCCCCCCCTCTAGTGATAAATACTGCGCTCCTGTATATATGTGTGATGTGGTCACTGTGTGATATTATATATAGCAGCCCCCCCTCTAGTGATAAATACTGCGCTCCTGTATATATGTGTAATGTGGTCACTGTGTGATATTATATATAGCAGCCCCCCTCTAGTGATAAATACTGCGCTCCTGTATATATGTGTGATGTGATCACTGTGTGATATTATATATAGCAGCCCCCCTCTAGTGATAAATACTGCGCTCCTGTATATATGTGTGATGTGATCACTGTGTGATATTATATATAGCAGCCCCCCCTCTAGTGATAAATACTGCGCTCCTGTATATATGTGTGATGTGATCACTGTGTGATATTATATATAGCAGCCCCCCCTCTAGTGATAATTACTGCGCTCCTGTATATATGTGTGATGTGATCACTGTGTGATATTATATATAGCAGCCCCCCCTCTAGTGATAAATACTGCGCTCCTGTATATATGTGTGATGTGGTCACTGTGTGATATTATATATAGCAGCCCCCCCCTCTAGTGATAAATACTGCGCTCCTGTATATATGTGTGATGTGATCACTGTGTGATATTATATATAGCAGCCCCCCCTCTAGTGATAAATACTGCGCTCCTGTATATATGTGTGATGTGGTCACTGTGTGATATTATATATAGCAGCCCCCCCTCTAGTGATAAATACTGCACTCCTGTATATATGTGTGATGTGGTCACTGTGTGATATTATATATAGCAGCCCCCCCCTCTAGTGATAAATACTGCGCTCCTGTATATATGTGTGATGTGATCACTGTGTGATATTATATATAGCAGCCCCCCCTCTAGTGATAATTACTGCGCTCCTGTATATATGTGTGATGTGGTCACTGTGTGATATTATATATAGCAGCCCCCCCTCTAGTGATAATTACTGCGCTCCTGTATATATGTGTGATGTGGTCACTGTGTGATATTATATATAGCAGCCCCCCCTCTAGTGATAAATACTGCGCTCCTGTATATATGTGTGATGTGGTCACTGTGTGATATTATATATAGCAGCCCCCCTCTAGTGATAAATACTGCGCTCCTGTATATATGTGTGATGTGATCACTGTGTGATATTATATATAGCAGCCCCCCCTCTAGTGATAAATACTGCGCTCCTGTATATATGTGTGATGTGATCACTGTGTGATATTATATATAGCAGCCCCCCCTCTAGTGCTAAATACTGCGCTCCTGTATATATGTGTGATGTGGTCACTGTGTGATATTATATATAGCAGCCCCCCCCTCTAGTGATATATACTGCGCTCCTGTATATATGTGTGATGTGGTCACTGTGTGATATTATATATAGCGCCCCCCCCTCTAGTGATAAATACTGCGCTCCTGTATATATGTGTGATGTGATCACTGTGTGATATTATATATAGCGGCCCCCCCTCTAGTGATAAATACTGCGCTCCTGTATATATGTGTGATGTGATCACTGTGTGATATTATATATAGCAGCCCCCCCTCTAGTGATAAATACTGCGCTCCTGTATATATGTGTGATGTGGTCACTGTGTGATATTATATATAGCAGCCCCCCCTCTAGTGATAAATACTGCACTCCTGTATATATGTGTGATGTGATCACTGTGTGATATTATATATAGCAGCCCCCCCCTCTAGTGATAAATACTGCACTCCTGTATATATGTGTGATGTGATCACTGTGTGATATTATATATAGCAGCCCCCCCTCTAGTGATAAATACTGCGCTCCTGTATATATGTGTGATGTGATCACTGTGTGATATTATATATAGCAGCCCCCCCTCTAGTGATAAATACTGCGCTCCTGTATATATGTGTGATGTGATCACTGTGTGATATTATATATAGCAGCCCCCTCTAGTGATAAATACTGCGCTCCTGTATATATGTGTGATGTGATCACTGTGTGATATTATATATAGCAGCCCCCCCTCTAGTGATAAATACTGCGCTCCTGTATATATGTGTGATGTGGTCACTGTGTGATATTATATATAGCAGCCCCCCCTCTAGTGATAAATACTGCTCTCCTGTATATATGTGTGATGTGATCACTGTGTGATATTATATAGAGCAGCCCCCCCTCTAGTGATAAATACTGCTCTCCTGTATATATGTGTGATGTGATCACTGTGTGATATTATATATAGCAGCCCCCCCTCTAGTGATAAATACTGCGCTCCTGTATATATGTGTGATGTGATCACTGTGTGATATTATATATAGCACCCCCCCCCCTCTAGTGATAAATACTGCGCTCCTGTATATATGTGTGAAGTGGTCACTGTGTGATATTATATATAGCAGCCCCCCCTCTAGTGATAAATACTGCGCTCCTGTATATGTGTGATGTGATCACTGTGTGATATTATATATAGCAGCCCCCCCTCTAGTGATAAATACTGCGCTCCTGTATATATGTGTGATGTGATCACTGTGTGATATTATATATAGCAGCCCCCCTCTAGTGATAAATACTGCGCTCCTGTATATATGTGTGATGTGATCACTGTGTGATATTATATATAGCAGCCCCCCCCTCTAGTGATAAATACTGTGCTCCTGTATATATGTGTGATGTGATCACTGTGTGATATTATATATAGCAGCCCCCCCCCCCCTCTAGTGATAAATACTGTGCTCCTGTATATATGTGTGATGTGATCACTGTGTGATATTATATATAGCAGCCCCCCCTCTAGTGATAAATACTGCGCTCCTGTATATATGTGTGATGTGATCACTGTGTGATATTATATATAGCAGCCCCCCTCTAGTGATAAATACTGCGCTCCTGTATATATGTGTGATGTGGTCACTGTGTGATATTATATATAGCAGCCCCCCCCCTCTAGTGATAAATACTGTGCTCCTGTATATATGTGTGATGTGGTCACTGTGTGATATTATATATAGCAGCCCCCCCCTCTAGTGATAAATACTGCGCTCCTGTATATATGTGTGATGTGATCACTGTGTGATATTATATATAGCAGCCCCCCCTCTAGTGATAAATACTGAGCTCCTCTATATATGTGTGATGTGGTCACTGTGTGATATTATATAGAGCAGCCCCCCCTCTAGTGATAAATACTGCGCTCCTGTATATATGTGTGATGTGATCACTGTAATATTATATATAGCAGCCCCCCCTCTAGTGATAAATACTGCGCTCCTGTATATGTGTGTGATGTGGTCACTGTGTGATATTATATATAGCGCCCCCCTCTAGTGATAAATACTGCGCTCCTGTATATGTGTGTGATGTGATCACTGTGTGATATTATATATAGCAGCCCCCCCCTCTAGTGATCAATACTGCGCTCCTGTATATATGTGTGATGTGATCACTGTGTGATATTATATATAGCAGCCCCCCCCCTCTAGTGATAAATACTGCGCTCCTGTATATATGTGTGATGTGGTCACTGTGTGATATTATATATAGCGGCCCCCCCTCTAGTGATAAATACTGCGCTCCTGTATATATGTGTGATGTGGTCACTGTGTGATATTATATATAGCAGCCCCTCCTCTAGTGATAAATACTGCGGTCCTGTATATATGTGTGATGTGGTCACTGTGTGATATTATATATAGCAGCCCCCCCTCTAGTGATAAATACTGCGCTCCTGTATAGATGTGTGATGTGATCACTGTGTGATATTATATATAGCAGCCCCCCCTCTAGTGATAAATACTGCGCTCCTGTATATATGTGTGATGTGGTCACTGTGTGATATTATATATAGCAGCCCCCCCTCTAGTGATAAATACTGTGCTCCTGTATATATGTGTGATGTGGTCACTGTGTGATATTATATATAGCAGCCCCCCCCCTCTAGTGATAAATACTGCGCTCCTGTATATATGTGTGATGTGATCACTGTGTGATATTATATATAGCAGCCCCCCCCTCTAGTGATAAATACTGTGCTCCTGTATATATGTGTGATGTGGTCACTGTGTGATATTATATATAGCGCCCCCCCCCTCTAGTGATAAATACTGCGCTCCTGTATATATGTGTGATGTGGTCACTGTGTGATATTATATATAGCAGCCCCCCCCTCTAGTGATAAATACTGTGCTCCTGTATATATGTGTGATGTGGTCACTGTGTGATATTATATATAGCAGCCCCCCCTCTAGTGATAAATACTGCGCTCCTGTATATATGTGTGATGTGATCACTGTGTGATATTATATATAGCAGCCCCCCCTCTAGTGATAAATACTGCGCTCCTGTATATATGTGTGATGTGGTCACTGTGTGATATTATATATAGCAGCCCCCCCTCTAGTGATAAATACTGCGCTCCTGTATATATGTGTGATGTGGTCACTGTGTGATATTATATATAGCAGCCCCCCCTCTAGTGATAAATACTGCGCTCCTGTATATATGTGTGATGTGGTCACTGTGTGATATTATATATAGCAGCCCCCCCTCTAGTGATAAATACTGCGCTCCTGTATATATGTGTGATGTGATCACTGTGTGATATTATATATAGCAGCCCCCCCTCTAGTGATAAATACTGCGCTCCTGTATATATGTGTGATGTGGTCACTGTGATATTATATATAGCAGCCCCCCCCTCTAGTGATAAATACTGCGCTCCTGTATATATGTGTGATGTGATCACTGTGTGATATTATATATAGCAGCCCCCCCTCTAGTGATAAATACTGCGCTCCTGTATATATGTGTGATGTGGTCACTGTGTGATATTATATATAGCAGCCCCCCCCCCTCTAGTGATAAATACTGCGCTCCTGTATATATGTGTGATGTGATCACTGTGTGATATTATATATAGCAGCCCCCCCTCTAGTGATAATTACTGCGCTCCTGTATATATGTGTGATGTGATCACTGTGTGATATTATATATAGCAGCCCCCCCTCTAGTGATAAATACTGCGCTCCTGTATATATGTGTGATGTGATCACTGTGTGATATTATATATAGCAGTCCCCCCTCTAGTGATAAATACTGCGCTCCTGTATATATGTGTGATGTGATCACTGTGTGATATTATATATAGCAGCCCCCCCTCTAGTGATAAATACTGCGCTCCTGTATATATGTGTGATGTGATCACTGTGTGATATTATATATAGCAGCCCCCCCCCCTCTAGTGATAAATACTGCGCTCCTGTATATATGTGTGATGTGGTCACTGTGTGATATTATATATAGCAGCCCCCCCTCTAGTGATAAATACTGCGCTCCTGTATATATGTGTGATGTGATCACTGTGATATTATATATAGCAGCCCCCCCTCTAGTGATAAATACTGCGCTCCTGTATATATGTGTGATGTGATCACTGTGTGATATTATATATAGCAGCCCCCCCCCCTCTAGTGATAAATACTGCGCTCCTCTATATATGTGTGATGTGGTCACTGTGTGATATTATATAGAGCAGCCCCCCCTCTAGTGATAAATACTGCGCTCCTGTATATATGTGTGATGTGATCACTGTAATATTATATATAGCAGCCCCCCCTCTAGTGATAAATACTGCGCTCCTGTATATGTGTGTGATGTGGTCACTGTGTGATATTATATATAGCGCCCCCCTCTAGTGATAAATACTGCGCTCCTGTATATGTGTGTGATGTGATCACTGTGTGATATTATATATAGCAGCCCCCCCCCTCTAGTGATCAATACTGCGCTCCTGTATATATGTGTGATGTGATCACTGTGTGATATTATATATAGCAGCCCCCCCCTCTAGTGATAAATACTGCGCTCCTGTATATATGTGTGATGTGATCACTGTGTGATATTATATATAGCAGCCCCCCCCCTCTAGTGATAAATACTGCGCTCCTGTATATATGTGTGATGTGATCACTGTGTGATATTATATATAGCAGCCCCCCCTCTAGTGATAAATACTGCGCTCCTGTATATATGTGTGATGTGGTCACTGTGTGATATTATATATAGCAGCCCCCCTCTAGTGATAAATACTGCGCTCCTGTATATATGTGTGATGTGGTCACTGTGTGATATTATATATAGCAGCCCCCCCTCTAGTGATAAATACTGCGCTCCTGTATATATGTGTGATGTGGTCACTGTGTGATATTATATATAGCAGCCCCCCCTCTAGTGATAAATACTGCGCTCCTGTATATATGTGTGATGTGATCACTGTGTGATATTATATATAGCAGCCCCCCCTCTAGTGATAAATACTGCGCTCCTGTATATATGTGTGATGTGGTCACTGTGTGATATTATATATAGCAGCCCCCCCTCTAGTGATATATACTGCGCTCCTGTATATATGTGTGATGTGGTCACTGTGTGATATTATATATATAGCAGCCCCCCCTCTAGTGATAAATACTGCGCTCCTGTATATATGTGTGATGTGGTCACTGTGTGATATTATATATAGCAGCCCCCCCCTCTAGTGATAAATACTGCGCTCCTGTATATATGTGTGATGTGATCACTGTGTGATATTATATATAGCAGCCCCCCCTCTAGTGATAAATACTGCGCTCCTGTATATATGTGTGATGTGGTCACTGTGTCAGGTCCGTATTTCACACCGAATAACCACCTCTGTAAATTGAAAGCTGAAGGCATGCCTGGAAAGAAGTACACCACACAAATGTCTGAGGTACAGCTTCAATGTCAGCCAGGAGGAACTGCCCTTTATTCAGAACAAAGAAACACACACAGAGAAGACACATGCCCCTCCCTATAGATGTGTGACTTGCTTGAATTCCATTGGCTCTTCTGCTGTAACTTTTGCTATACATTCTTCTGCACACTCCTCTTTGCATTCCAGGGGGCGGTGTCTTCCATAGGTGTGTCCGACATGAACAAAGAACTTGTTATATATATCAGTATATTACACAAAGAACTGAAATGTATATACATATATGTGAGGATAATATTTTTCAGACAATATACATAGTAATGATCCCTGACAGTCCCCCCTAAAAATATTATTACTCTATCCCTGAGTCTTGCCTAGCAACCTACCACTGACCACTCGAACCAGGCGGGTAGGGGTTTTGGATTTCTTCACCAGCTTGAGACGAGCTACTCCTGATGAGTAACCCCCCTTTGTACCTGGACTTCCAAGGTGTCGGAGTGGTCCTAACTTTCCCTATTCTCCTCTGGATACAGGATGGTTGTCTTGATATAATCTACAAACCACTGCTGGTTGTAATATATATATATATATATTAATCCGGTCTACATTTTTATTAACAGTAATAATTGTCGCACTGTCACTTACTGTCCTAATGGGACTTTACCCCTGCAGATATGACAGGTCATGGGCAGCACAGTGACCTTCACATAAAACTCCTCAGATTGTAATTTGCAGCACCGTGGCATATTTACACACATTATAATTATAAACCTCAGACATTATAAACAATAGGGCCTCAGCTAATAACATAATGCTATCACCAATCTCATGCTATCACCCTCAGGTCTCGGGTCCCATCAGTTCATTGCCAGTCCTGTACACCATCGTCTTCTTCTTCTCCTGTCTTCTGCTCTTCACTGACTGTCACCCTCAGGGTAACCCACACAATTGTGGAGTCAGACTACGTTGGTGTCCAGTGGGGGAGTTATTATTACCCCCTCCTGGTCACTTACTTATCAAAACACTTGATCCTGCTGACGGATTCACTCAGGTCTTTGGTCTTTACTTTGCTGAAGTCATCAGGACTTGGTTTGGTCCTTCTCATCTGTCCGACACCGTCTCCTTTAGTTTACGTCATCAGGCTGTACATAGCACCTCATGTTGTGAGCCTGGGGTGAGATCCCACGTAGGCGGATTAGTGGAGTTGTATTGTGACTATCAAACCCTCCGCATCTGTACTCTTCCTCTGGCAAGTTACTTGTCTGGGCGGCCGCTTAGAATTGTGACACTGCCGTCAGTTCATGATAAACGCGTTGTACTGGCTCAGGCTGTGCCTGCCGCATCTCAGTGATGGAGTTCATCATATTAAAAGTCTTCTAGTTCATGTTTACTGGCACTTGCTGGGGACCCCCAACTCTTGTCAATTGTTAAAATAAATACTAACCTGGTGATAACATCATCCGCATACACTATAAACGTTGTTCTAAGTACATACAATAATGTCAGGCCCCTAAATGACATCAAACACCTTTATATAAGGAAAAAAACTTCTCTGTTACAATGGATAGGGCACCTAGAATATGTGTAACTTATTGGGTACATTTTATTTGCACTTGGTGATACCCTTTCAGCAGGATTTGTACCTTGATCTCAGCTGATTGCCTGGAACATCTCCACCTCACAGAAAGATACACAGATTCCACATGTTTATCTGACAAGCGTCTTACTCTAATCTGGTTCGTTCTACCTGGGAAGGCCTCTCAAGGTCGGTTCTCTTCGTGGGAGGCGGGTATGATAAGGTTGGCACCGGTCTGCCAGGACTGTTCTGTAGGCAAATCAAACAGCTCTAACAGAATTTAGCAGCGACAGCTGTAAAACCTGGGACATACCAATTAGATCTTACCAAATCGATCCTTGCAGTCTTGGGGCATATGTGAGGTCATACACCATCAAAACAAGTGCCATCAAGAGTGAATTGGGTGCCACCGTTCACCTTCCTTTATCCGTCCACATTCTGTTAGAATCTGGTTCTCCCGCCTTCCGCTCCCAGTTGGACACTTCCTGTGGAGAACAAGCTTTTTCATTGTATAAACATTAATTGATCTTAATCAGATAATTCAATTGAAGAAAAACATTAACAAATAACATCTTTACATTAAACGTTCACACTGGTCAGTAACTAAAACTTACAAACTGATTCTCCTTCTTTATATACATATCTATACTTACACATATACACTGCACAGAATTCTCTGCTCTAAAATTTCCCTTTCACAGCAAAAATAAAAATAAACAAATAAAAATGTTTTTGAATGGGAATATTCCGCTTCTGTACCTTTTATCTGACGCATGACTCTAATAGTCCAATGCTAAGGCTGGTCCAGAACTTTACATAAAACTTAACCTCAGTATTTAATATTCCCACAACACTTCTTAAATACAATTATTAAACAAACTAACTTTGGGATAACATCTGGAGAACTGCTGATATCTTATTGTACAAACATCAGGTCAATACCTGGGATACCATTGTTCCCCCATCACTTACACACAACTTCTGCAGTGGGGAAGATACCGGCCATGCTTCAGGCCCCCCTGAGAACAGGTCTACACACACGAGCACATTGTCATACACTTCTACCTCGGGTAGTTGTATGTTCTGCAGTCGCTGGGACGGGTAATCTGGCCGGGCTGCACTTTTCACAGGTACCTTTGCTGTTTTACCTATGTCATGCCGTGCGCACATCATGCCGGCTGCTACAAACCTAGTGGTGGCATTATTGTATCCAGGGACAAGCCAATTTACTGACACCTGGCCGCACATACTCTTGTTGTCAGGTCTGTCTTCTCTCGCTCTCTCAATTGGCTTACCCGATGATCCAATAAAGTTCCTACTACCAATGGGCCCATAATTGTGGGCGATGCCAAAAGCGTACCTAGAGTCAGTGTAAATGTCGGCCGTCTTACCTTCTGCCAGGTTACAAGCCTCAGCGAGCACCTCCAGCTCCGCTCCTTGAGATGAACAAGAAGGTGAGAGTGGTTTCTGGGTAATTTACCTAGTGCCTCGTATCCCGGCTTGTACATACTGTATAATAAAATATCTCTTTATTACAAATTTACATTAAAAACCCATGTCACATATAGATAGAACATCTCAAAGGGGTGGCGTCTTCATTCTCTAAAATAAAACCAAATGTTATACACTTCTCCACACTCATCTGATAATCCAGAATACCTTGAGAATCTCACTTTTATCAGGTTCTGCAAATACTTGATTAATAAAAAAAACAAATAAAAAGAAAACATTCCTAAAAACTTTACATCAAATTAACAATGTCCAGACAATTTTTGTTTTGCCTTCCCCCTCATCTTAATCCATAAAGACTCGTGTGAGTGACGTCACCTCTGCCTCCTGTGTAACTTTGCTGGAGGGGGATGGTCTCTTACACATTTTTAGATCTCCTGAAACCAAATTAATTAACTCAAAACAAACCAAAATTGTACCTGATCAGTTCCTTCACCCTTCCCCCCTTTGTGGACTCTGCGAGAGTGATGTAGCAGAGTTCAAAACGACATCTCAACATAACACTAACTTAACCCCCTGTAATGTACAACAGCCTGAAACAAAAATGACTTTTTCCTGACAAACATTTGATCTTTACAATGACATTATTTCTATGTGAAATCAAAAATAGAACAATTGTAGTTAGTTATTCAATAAAACAGAAAATATTATCTCTGATAACATTAATTACTGCAAACCAATAAACTGTATATAAAAATAGGTAACGGTGGGGGCACATACATTTCCAGAACCCCGTGTCTCACAGTATCTAAAGTTTAATACATCTGAATTATCAAAACACATGAAATCTGATCACATCAGAACACATAAATATCGTAACTTTTATAACCAACAGCGCATGCGCAAAAGAGAAGAAATGTATTTCGGTTTGTACACATTACATATATATATATATATCTCAGCAGTGCATATTGAAATCCCTTTGTCTCATCAGCCCTGCAGACTGCACCCAGTCAGCCCCCCTCCTCCTCCTCCTCCCAAACACAGCACACTTTAGAGGGGAGGGAGGGGGGTCACACACTCAAAGCTTCTCACAACTTCTCACAGCTTCTCACAATCTTAACACTTTCAATGCCGGCAAAACAACATACGTATCTGCAATCATTCATCACACCATTGTATAGGAATTATCTACGTTAATGTTTAACCATACAATCTGTCGGCCACCATCTCTATATTATGATGACGTGTTGCTTCATCAGTGAACTAGACTGGAACTTCTGTAAATAGAAAAAAAACACTACAAATGACAAAATTAACAAGGTGATTATTTCATACTGATTTGGTTGGGCCGGGCGTGGCCACATCAGGGGCAGGGGGGGGCAGCCTCTCCCATTGGAAACACAGTGCGCAGCTGTGAAGGGGGGGTGGTTTCCCACCCACAATGAGGACACACTCAACATGAGGTACGGACGCCATTACCGGGCGTTGGCTGGTCCTGTTTTCTAATACATATAACATACAATACCTTTCTTATTCCTAACTTCCATTCACTTCACCAAATCATGAATAGGATCGGGTGATCCTGATGATTTGAATATGGACCGTAA
The DNA here is from genome assembly GCF_050947455.1 of Rhinoderma darwinii. Lineage (NCBI taxonomy): Eukaryota > Metazoa > Chordata > Amphibia > Anura > Rhinodermatidae > Rhinoderma > Rhinoderma darwinii. The sequence goes on along the minus strand of NC_134694.1, from coordinate 114,549,250 downwards.
ACCATCCATTCTAACAGTCTATATTATACACGTAATTTATATAACAATTTTCGATCTGCAACTCTTGGTCTGGCAGGAAATAATATAATTTCACAGTCTCCAACGCTAAGTCTCGCCGAAATAGTATAATCTCTAGTCTGCAATGTATTTATCATTACATCTCGCTAGAATTATAAAAAATCTTTAATTAGACTCTCAAAAATATTCAATTAGACTCTCTGGCCTCGCTGGAAATATTAAAATTCCACAGTCTGCAGCTCTCTGGTCGTGTTATATAACTTTATCTATTTAGACTCTCTGGCCTCGCTGGAAATATTAAAAATTCCACAGTCTGCAGCTCTCTGGTCGTGTTATATAACTTTATCCAGTCCCTAATTACCCAGAGGATGGTTAGTCGGGCGCGACTAGGGTCTCACAGGTTTTCAACCTCACAGCGGAAAATATCACCTCTGTCGCCTGAGATAATCCAGGAAATCAACAAAAGGGTTCTACAGATCGCTACAAGACTGCCCACTAACACAGATAAGACGAAGATTTATAAAATCAATTCGCTTACCGTGTTATTGCGGAGGTGATCAAATTCCTTCAGTGGGCAACTTTGAGTCCTCTGTTTCACCCTGTGATTGTCGACTGTCCGGATTTTGATTTTTCCTCGAGTGAGGTCCTGGGTTTCGGCACCAAATGTCAGGTCCGTATTTCACACCGAATAACCACCTCTGTAAATTGAAAGCTGAAGGCATGCCTGGAAAGAAGTACACCACACAAATGTCTGAGGTACAGCTTCAATGTCAGCCAGGAGGAACTGCCCTTTATTCAGAACAAAGAAACACACACAGAGAAGACACATGCCCCTCCCTATAGATGTGTGACTTGCTTGAATTCCATTGGCTCTTCTGCTGTAACTTTTGCTATACATTCTTCTGCACACTCCTCTTTGCATTCCAGGGGGCGGTGTCTTCCATAGGTGTGTCCGACATGAACAAAGAACTTGTTATATATATCAGTATATTACACAAAGAACTGAAATGTATATACATATATGTGAGGATAATATTTTTCAGACAATATACATAGTAATGATCCCTGACAACTGTG